>NC_087533.1:4798003-5463522 GCF_963921805.1 Phalacrocorax carbo
GATCTCCCTGCATGCATGTGCCTTTTTGTCTCCGTTGGCTGAATGCTGTGATATTTTTCCCTGAAACACCTAAAGCAAAGTTAGCCCTAGAAGGGATGAAATTAAACCAGTGTAAAGGTGCATGACTGAAAATATATAGAGAGAGGTTGAAAAGTCCCACCCACTGTGTCCACTCTTGGTGGCAAGTCACCTAACTATACCAGCGTAGTTGAAAGGATATAATCCTATTGTGGTAGGTGCTATTAGTGTTATTGTGTAATATTATTTGTCACCGTGTGGTACTTAGCAGTTACTCTAAGTAAAGTGATTAAGCACTGTACACCATGGCTGTGTATCAGGTCAGCCTGCGGAGTAATTCAGTGCTGTCTCTCAGACCAGTTTGTTGTGTGGAATCTGAAGGAATGACTGCCATGGTGTACTGAGCTCATTTTTTCCTCCTGCACATATGTTTGGTGCAAGCTTTACTTGGTCCTGTCTTACCATCCCTGGAGTATGACCAGGAATTCTGCTTAGTACCATTTTTGTCAGCATCCCTCTTTTCCTTTCCACCATTCAGTCTCTTACTTCAAACACAGATTTAAACCAGCAGATAGGTTAGACTGCTCTGGAAGGCGGTCTCGCAAGGCTAATACATTTTCCTAATTATGCATGGCCTGTTTTCCTCACAATTATACGTTGGCTTTTCTCAGGGTTATCATGGCACAGCTTATCCAGTTCTTTTGTGATAGGGAAATCTTCCAGCTGCACCTGTATTTAAGTTCAAATTTTTTGGAGGAAAGCTGGGAAGGCTTTCATTTAATGGTTGGATTTTTCCTAGAAGCTCCACCAAATGACTTTGTTTTTACCTTCAGATTCATAGGTCTAGGGGGTGCCATGCAGACGTTTCAGACTTGGTTCTCTTCTCACTTATGGTGCTGTCCTGAAGAAAGGCAGAGAAGTTCCCTGGGTTCTACCAGGGTAATTAATGTATTTGCAAGAGGACAACCGGGTTCTTGGATTCCTGGATGGATAGCATGCAGTTTTGGTCACTTTGTTAGGTACCTGAAGGTGTCGGGGCTATTCTGCAAATTGAACTATGATGTGGAGCAAGGGGACCCAGGGTGCTGCTGTGGTATCTCTCTGCCATCTTCCCAGTGTACATGCCTGAGTGGGGCAGTGTGCCCCATCTCTCCTTCTCCGGAGCAGGTGGACTGAGCAGCAGCTCCAATTCTCCCACTCACCGACCCTCCCAGTAGCGTTGCTGCAACAGGACGTTGTGATTTACATGGACGGGCCAGCAGGAAATTCCTACCTCCGCCCCCCCAGAGAAAGGAGGAAGCAGGAGAGGCACCGTGACTCAGAGTCATGCCTGAGTCACTGCATACGTGGTTCCTGGGGTGGTGCTCAGCTTGCACCGGCCATTACCCTGACCCTGCGCGCAGACCCGGTCACCATCCCCTAAAGTGCAGCTGGAATTAACTTGCACTGCTGCCTGGAGGTATTTAAGGGGGAAAATGAGAAGCTGCGTGTAGAAAAAGACCTGATTCAGTTAATGCTATTCTTTAATACATGAATAAACAACTTATGGCAGGTGCCTGGCAGCTTATGATAATCGAGGGGGTATTTATTTGAGATCAGAAAATATACTTAGTTGAACAAGTCTCTCTTCTGTCTTGGGCTTACCACAGACTCGCTGAAATTGGATGGGGTCATTTGCTGTCTAGTCGCAGATAATAAATCAAAGGGCTGAAGAAACTGCAAGAGAAAGGGCATGAACTGACCAAACATTTAGCTTATTGTAGTAAGCGTCAGCCCAGCCAAAGTGAAACTTTCCCAGCAAATTTTCACTTTTCTCAAATCCAGCTATTCCCTGTAGGCAGCTGAGTTGTCTAAGCAAATAGAGGTCACTTTACCTTGACTAAACAATGACTTTGCTATAGTCGGTGCCAGCTATGTAGCAGTTACAAAATGTACTTTAAAGGCTTGCTGGTAGCAGGCTGCCAGGGTGAATGAACCAGTCAGTCTAGTCTACTTTGGGCAGGATTTAGGATGCTTAGTTAGATGAAGCTGTGGTCAGATCAGCTGATCCCCTTCTTTGAGTGGGGATATAGTATGCAAACGAACAGACGTGTATAAGGAGGAAGCGGACAGGAGCTGGGGGAGTGGAGAAAGGATGACTTTCCTCTGATGTCAAAAATCCCATCATTCAGTGCTCCCCGTGAAAAAGACAAGAAGAGAAGAATGTGGAGAGAGAGAGAGAGAGAGAAGGAGAAGAAATAAAGGGAAAGGACACACTCATTTTTCTCCCTAATTCTGTAGGCTAGCATTGTCCACCCTAATAGGATGGAGAAATGAGCCTGATCCCGAGTGCCAAGCTCTGAGCAGCCTTCCAAGCCCCGGGATTGTTCACAACCCCATCCCGATCTGGACTTGGTTAGTACTGTCTTGGTATGAATAATCAGGTAGATAAAAATTGTCAAGAAACTTGCTGCAGCTTCCTCAGAGCTCTCTTCACGTTATCTTATATTTCTGGCAATTTTAATTTTCTGGTCATTGTCTGTGTTTGTTAGAGGTGTTAGATATTCAGCTCTTCTAGGATTTCTGCAGTGTTGTAAGAAAGGACCAGAGCTGGCTGTCAGTGAATTAGATCGAGCACCAGACGCTTGAGAGCTGGAGTTGCCTGGAGCTCTGTCCAGGTTGCTAATTCTTCCTTCCGAGGGGGTGATTTCAAAAGGTGCCAGATTTGTCCTTCGTGCATTTTGCTGTGTGCCGTTGCCTGTAATTGGTTTCTCAACTGAAAAAGCTTTCTCAACTGGGGGAAAAAAAAAAAAGAGGAAAGGAAAGGAAAAAAAAAAAAAGCCAAAACCAACCCCACACATTTTTTGGCAATGGGTTGTTTTTCTAAGCAATTAATTAAGCGCTGATTTTAAAAGAATTTGAATCCTCTTTCCACTCTGTGTCAAGCATGGATTTTGTATTAATCACTGCGCTACTCTCTGACTGAGTAAGGACTGTAAAAGATGCATAGAGTAAAAATTTCCTCAGGAAATGAATCAGACAAGGAACCTATGCCTCATCTTGCCTCCTACAAATGAAGAGAGGATTTTGTCAATGGTGGGTCAGTTTACAAATGTGTCCTTTGCAGTGTGAGTCATAAGTAGTGATACATTTCACAGCAATGCAACCACAGATGCAGTTTAAATCCAGGACCGAATGCCAGCTAAAGATAAATAGAAATGAATCCTCATGCCTGTAATAGTAATGAGAATGAAAATGCAACCTGTCAGACCTGCTTGTATGTCAGCCAGCTCTTGCTGCTTTTTTAACCAGCGTTGAAATTCTCGCTTACTTTAATGGGAGCAGAATAATCCCTCGGGACGTGGTCTTGTGATTTCCATTTGCTGATAAGCAAGGAAGAGATGTGGATTTTTACAAGATGGAGCTGGTAGAGTACCTGCCCTGCCGTGAGCACCTTTAGCTTACTGCACTGGCATCTTAAGGAGAAGGGACAGCATTTTAGTAGAGTACAGTCTCCAGTCAAATGTGAATGCTCCCAGGTGGGTTTCACCTCATTGCGGGGAGGTGATAAAGGAATTGGGAGCAGGTGGGAAGCAGCACTGTCTCTGGAGCTGGCTGCAATGTGTTACTAGTTTTGAGATTTCCAAAATGCTGGACAAGTATTTGGTTGGTTGGTTGGTTGGTCTTTTTTTTTCTTCCAAAAGCGCCAGCCTTTGTTAGTGTCATAGTTGTTAAGCGATGTGTAAAAACTGTTGTCATGCAACTACCATCAAGTTTTGTTGTTGTTGTTTTGGTTGTGGGTGAGATAATGAAATTTAGCAGAAAATCAGAGCTGAAATACAAAAATTTCAATACTTTTCACTGGTGCCACTTTTCCCAGCATTTCCTGAGACTAACCCTTGTAAGTGTGTTAGTACTCATGTTTTTGTTTCTCTTTACTGAGTTTCCTGTAGTCATCTCTAGCTTGCCAGGCTTTAAAAATGTTAGACTAGAGATCAGACACAGATGAGATATTTATTGGGTCCGCCAAAGTCAATGGGACTATCACATTTATTACTGGCCAAGATCCATCCATGGGTGTCCTAAAATGTGATAAGATGAAGCGCTGAGATGATGCAGGTCTAAAGACAATGGCTATCCTTGGAAAGATCTTCATATTAACCAAGTTCATAGGCACAGATTGCAGTATATTATTTTATTAGTGTATGTGCAGTCTGTTAGCTTCTAGGCTCAAAGACCACCACGGTTTGCAAATATCACCGTTGTTCCTTTGTAAAACCAGTAACACTGGGGCAGCACCAAAAGGTTTTAAATGGGATGGAGAATGGCAGACCTGGAGCCAAACTGAAATTTTCTGAGTCACTGGCTAGCACTTTAACCATAAGATCAGTCCTCTTCTCTTCAGGGTTAAACATTTCCTCTTGCAAAAAGAGCCAGAGGCTCTTGATTATCCATGCAAAACAGGCCAGGGCTTTGATTTGTAAGGTTTTGTCTGACACACTTTTAAATAGATGAAGCTCAATTTAGATTCCAAAAGAAAATCTAAATTTGATGGTTGAGAAATATACCCACTTTCCCCTCTTATCCCGAGGCACCATTCTCCACCCTTCCCCTTTCCTCCTCAAAAAATGATACCGCCTAATGCTTTGAACCAAGAAAGCATGTTTCAAGATCAGTGTGGAACAATTAAACCAATGATCTGTACGCTTCAAGGAGAAAACTGAGCTGCAGTAGCTTTGCTTTGACAGGTCTTTGGAGGATTTCAAGGAAGTTACACCCACTTCATTCATGATAATCGGCTGTTTAACGCAGAGCAGCTCAGTGTTATGAATGAAAGGGAGCATGTTTTGGCTTGCAGAACAACTCACAAATCTAATGCTTCACTCGTCAAATAACCAGCCACATTAAAAAAAAAAATCTGACTTCATTCTTGAAATGAAATTAATGAATACAAGATTCAGTGGAAAAAAAAAAAAAACAACCACCCTAACACCTAAAACTGCATCCCCTCGTTCTTTAGAGATCCAGAAACATTTAACCTCTCCTTACTGCAGATTTGTGAGCCACTGTGGCTGGACAAGTTGGGGGAAAAAAAACACAGCCTCTGAATGGACTGTGGTGCAGCTAAGGCCAGGTCTTGGCAGGTTTGGTGCGTTTGACCGGAACATGCTGAATTGCTGGATTTCATATCATTTTGGTGGCAAAAGGGAAACAGAAGGACAGAGAATATTAGGGGTAGCATATGGTTCTAAGGAAGTAATAAGTTTTCATTTGGATGGGGTTGCAGGGGCTCTCTGAGAAGCTGTGGGCTCTATGCTGTGCCTAAGTAGCCTTGCTGATTAGAAATACGTTTATTTTTGCTCATTGAACCTGGCTTTGTGGAATACCATGAATTCCCCAGGTGTCATGCGGCTGCTGGAGCTGCCTTCTCTCAGGTGCCTTCATGCCTGCTGGCATCACTGCGTTTATAGACTCTAGAGAGTCTTGGATGATAGTAGGACTCCTGGGAGGTCATTGTAGGCAAATGTAGTTTAGGTTATCTTGAATGAAAGGCAGGAGCAAAGATAGTTTAAGGCTGTCTTTCTACCTTTCCTTATTCACAGTTCATTTGGTAATAAAGTGGCTTTCTGGAGGAGCAATGTCCCCATCCATCCTACTGTCTCCTTTACCCGGCGATTGCCTGGGCAGGAAGGAGCACAGTTACGTTGATCAAATGAACACCCAGAGGTGGCTGCAAAACATTTGACATGGAACTGAACTGATTTTTTATTTTTTTAATTGTAGTTTTGGAAGAGCTGTGTATAATCATTTGCCTTGCTCGTTCTCATCTGGATTTGGGTAAAAGTGCCAGATCTATATTTTTCTTTTTAGCGGTATTTACAAAGCATTAATTGTTTTCAACTTTCTTCTTCTGAGTGGAACGTATCATCAGGTTTATCTGAGAAATACATGGTGATATAGGTTGATTAAGTGATCTTACCAAGAATGGGTCAATGGTAAAGACTAGGATTAACTATCTAATCCAAAGCCATTACAGCAGATCTGTCTTTTGAGCCCAAGAGCATCAAAGCACATCTCTCCATCTTAGTGCCTAGATAACTTCCAGATCCACAGTGCTCAAGCACCCCACAGCACTGCATCACCCTGTACTAGAGCAGTGCTTTCTGTCTTACCTTAGTAGGTGGGGAACTGATGCACCAAAAGAGTACGTGGCTTGCCCAATATCTCGGAGCAAGTCTGTAGCAGAGGTATTTGGGCTTTGGATCCATTTGACCTGGGGCTGCCAGTTCATGGTCTGGTGTAGTAGTAATAATTAGTAATAGTATCAAAATCCAACAGCAATAGGAAACAATAGGAAAGCCCTGGAGCAGCTTAAAAGTTAAGGTCTAGGTTTCCCACACTTTGATGTGGGAAAATAAATAAGAATAAATAATTTTTCAAAAAGTTTAGGAGAGTGTAATGTCCCTTATGGTGTCTTCTGTGCTGTCATTGCCGTATAATACGGACAGAGATGTTGAGACACCTCTTTTGCTTCTGCAAAAATCCCAGAAAATCATAACAGAGCAAACAAGAATCTAACTAACTTTTCATTATGCGTTCAGAGCAAGAGGCAGACAAGGTGCAGTTCGTCTGTAGGTAGAGGAATCATGGGAGAACTGTGCAGCCCTTAAGACTCAAATTGATGCATACACTGAATATTATGCATGTGTTTCTGGAACAGACCTCTCTCTGAAAGAGCGAATTTTACTCAAAAGGAAGCTAAACAAAATCAATTGATGAAAAGTCAATTCCATGGGAGGATCTTTCATCTTTGTTCAGTAGCTGAGAGCCTCTGATGGAAGGTGGGAAAATAATTTTTCTCATCCTTTTTACACAAAAATAATTCCCAGAACAATACTCAGCTAAAGCTGGGATCTCACTAGAGCCCTTTCCACTTAGCAGTATAAAAAAAGGGCAGGTTGGCTGTAATCCCCTGCCTTGTGCCCTGCAGGGGAAAACGGCTGAAGGCAGAGCAAGGCAAAGGTGAGTTGGATGGCGCCTAGGAAGGGAAGGAGCGTGGGGGATCACTTCTTCGTCTGCTGCGTACAATAGACTAATGTCCTTCTTTCTTTTTCTACTCTATAGAACTGTGTTTGGGAGAATCAAGAACTGAACAGATCCTTTTTTATTTCCACTCATTCTCAGGGTGAGTGAATTCTCTTGTCTTCACTACTGCTGTCATGTCCTGTGCAGCTAAGAAGTGTGACTTAAGGTTCAGAGGAAAATCTCTCTTTTTTTTTCATCTTTGCACTGATAACACAGCGCTTAATTTAGCAGCAGTGAGGCAGAACATTTGGATTTTGTCATCCATTTCCAGAACTATTGTTGGCTTCTTATTTCTTTGTTCCTCCCCCCGCTTATTTTAGATTTACATTTTATTATAGGTGCCAAAAGATAAGTTAATGCCAACTTGATGATTAATTAACTAACACTTTCCTCTGCCCTAAGACGGAAAGCCTTTATCTAATTAACCTATTAATTATTATTTTATTTATTACTGCGTGGGTACATCTAAGTGGATTTGAGTTCTGCCCTCCTCAGAAATTTGGGCAAGAATTTTTAGTAACAGGATGAAGGAAAGCCGAAGGAACCTTAAACTTGTTATCAGAAAGTATGTCTTGATGCTGGGATAATGTTTGTCTATATTTTGAAGCCCCAAGCAATACCACAGTCTCATTGTCAAAAGTGACTGGTAATATGCAGTTCTGAGGGCTTCCGGCATGCTCGGAAATGCAAAAATCAATAAAAAGCTTGATTTTCAAGAGGCTGTGAGAATTGCTCAGGCATTCTTAAGGTATCTTAGCCTAGTTGCCCAAGCTTAGAAAGAAGTTGTGGAAAAAGCACACCTGGGAGACTTCCAGCCTCCCCGACCTATGCCGGGAAGGTGTCTTACGTAGCTCTGCAGAAGTTACCGGGAGCCTCTGCACTGCTGGTAGCGGTACATGTCCCTTCTTTCATGAGCTAGTGACTGGCTGCAGACATCTCATCTCACGTTAGTGTCCTTCCACCAGCAGATTTGGAATTCAAGATGGAGTTCAGAGCTCCCTCCCACTGTTGAGAATCGTTATTCAAAGTGCCATAAATGCATTAATAAAGACCATAGATGTGAATAGGTTTAACTGAATAAATGAAAAGACAGGAGGAGAGTTGGCTGAACAATGATAATAAATTTATTGGTGGTGAGATTGGTTACCTCATTCTCTTGAAATTATGATTAGACAATAGGAATGAGGTAAATGCATACTTTATGGCACTTCTGAGAATCTCACCTATGGGCAAAAAGTAATGCTGTGGAAGTGAGAGGTGTGACATATACCAGGTGAAATTCCCACCGTGAAGAAATAAATGGTAGGACACCATGTAATAGCCAGTGCTTAAGGCTTACAGGAGCACTGTACGTAAAGATGAATTGACCCAGTCAATCCATTTGTAAAAAGTTTCACCTTTGGAGTTTTGAAATACCTCTCTCTGCATTGAGATTCGTGTCTCTCTACTTCTCTACTTATGTATGTTCTAAAAGATATAACACATGTCTAATTGATGTCCCCAAGTGCTATTGCAGATTAAATATTGAATGCACATATGCCTACTGTGTAGCATAGTGGATATCGCATATGGGTGTAGATAGCATGATAATATGGCTTGCGAGCTGATGAATAACGCGTGTGCATGCTTATATAATAAGTGTACCAGCTTTGTTCTGCTGCTGTTGAATTCTGGGTCCAAATGCCTTTTGCTTTTATTAAGCCCTGTGTGTGAATATGTTGACACCTGTTAATCTGCTGAATTCATTGGCGCCTAAATTAGAAGTGTACCAAGTTTTCAGGAGTTTTATAACTACCCTTGACTTCAGTGGGATTAATCTCTTCCTGGATTGTGTGAATAATGGGCTATTTTTAGGGGGGAGGGAGTAAGGGAGATCAGTGGCAGAATCAGGAAGTTAAAGGAAAAAATTCTACATCCCCCCCCCTCCAGAGGGAATCTTATAGCCCCCTACAGTTTTTTCATCGTGCTTAACATAATAGGTTTGCCTTGAGTTTTCACAAAGCAAAATGCAGCTTTAAGCTTTAAAGGCTGGCTTTGCCAAGGTGAAGGAAGAGTGGTAGGCAGCAGCAGCAGTCACAGTAGCATCTTCTTTTCATCAAGCGTCTCAGGAGTTAGTGCGGTCACCTCAGAAGTGGGACACCCCGGCTCAGTTACCTCCCCTACCTTTAGGAAATTTGAACCACACCCAGCTTGCAGGAGTGTGTGCTCAACTCCAGCCTACGTTAGCTCTGTTCCACTTTGCATGAATAACTAAGTATTGACAGAGGCAAGGTCTTAAGGCGGGTGCTCACCTCCCTACCTCCTCCAGTGATTGTACTAATGATTTGACTAGTGAATTGTTTCATTTCAGTGACTATTTATATTAAGATTAAGGATTTGAGAACTGTTTGTGCATTTTAATTGCTGACTATTTAATGCAGAATGTATACGAGTCCTTGAAGCAGGGGTCAGAGCCCAGGTTTCCCCTTTGCCAGGTGAGAGCTGTGGGCAGCACGTCAGGGAGCTGTGCTCCATGTTTCAGTGCGCTGAATCTTTCCATCTTTTTTCCACAGCTTTAGCAGGAAGTGCAGTGAGTCCTGACACTGGAAAGCAGCTGACAGCCAGCTGGTTAAGTCACTGACCTCTAAAGTTTAGAGAGTCTAAACAGGTGACACAGTCTTCTCCTCTATTTCCTTGGTCTTTTCACCACTGGTCTTCTGCAGAAATGGAGGATGGTGTGATCTACTTTCAGGGCTTTCCGTGTAATTGCCCATGGTTATTGCATTTTATGCAGAGGCCTGAGTGGGACGTACATGGAAGCAAAATGGGTGGCTAAGACTTGAGTCTGATATCTTGAAAATCACTCTCCTGGGCATCTCAGATCCCCAGATTCCTGTGTAGGGAACATGAGTCATTTCGTGGAATGAGCCCGAGGCCATTGGGACAGATTTCTCACAGTGTGAATTTTACCTGTGAGAGTTGTGGCCGCTGTGAAGATTTCATGGGCATCCTTGCGAGCCGCAGGAATGGTGAGGACAGTATACCGATAGCCGCCCTTCCCTCTCTTACAAATCTAAAGGGAGTTCCCAGTAGATGCAGAACAGCTCTAGCAGCATTTCTGGAGCAGTTTCCTAATTTAGAGCAGTTGCTGAATGTTTAAAAGTTATGCCAGTGGACCAATGTCCAGCTCTAAATTTGGAGGGTATAAAGTGGGGCCCGTGGGCTGTGTCTCCTGATGGCTTGGCATATAGGGGTTCTTCTCTTGGATTACTGAGCAGCTGGCAAAAATGGGTAGATTTTGTGGCTTAGAGCTAGTGGAGGTAACAAAAAGCAAATGTCATTTGAGGCTGAAGCTGAGGGGAAGTCACACTGATGTTTTGGATGAGCCTGTTTCTTGCACAATGCTCCCTGCTTATGAATGTTCAGATAACTGCAGAAAGAAGTAACAACAAAGTGAAGTCTCCGCTATACAACAGAGAGGAAATAGGAACAAGGTGCCCAAAAATGTTAGAACCATCTGGTTTAGGAAAATGAACTGTATCTTGCATTAATATAGCTGCTTTGAATTAAGTTCTTTCACCCATAAAGTACTGTGACTGTGCTTTCTCTGTTTAAAGTCAAATGTTCTTAATAGTGCGTATGAAAATATTGTGGAACATGCTGAAACTTCTGAGCCCTTTCCTACACCAGTAGATGGTGAGTGGAGCAGCAATGCTTGGGAGAGATTTTCCACTGCAGTTACCCAAGAAAGTTACTGTGCTGCCTTGTAGGAAGAAACGTCTCTGTTAGCGTGTGTTAGTCCTGTTGCATGAATACTAGTGCCTCTGTGCTGACATCATTTGGATGTTTCTAATTCACAGCGATTTAAGGCATGCTTTTGAGGGGAAGGGGACGTTCATCAGGGAAGGAAAGGCCTGAGGGAGAACTGCTAAGGGGTTAGCTCAAAGCATCATCGGGATGCCGTAAGCCTCACTGAAAGGATGAGTGTTCGGGCAGCCTGTCCCTCCCGCTCCTAATGGAGACACCTGGCAGATAGGGGGGGGTTAGTTAATGTATTCCTCCCCAGAGAGGCTTTCCTTTTTGGAAGGGTTTTTTACCAGGGGGAAGAGATTGAGATAGTAGCTCTGGGTCCTGCTGAGGTCTGTCCTAGGTCTACATGCTTTCCTAGGGATTTAACTCTCTTGTAGGGACCTATTCTTTTTCTCTAGGTCTATGCTCCTTCCTACACACCTATCTTTTCCCCTAAGCCTCTGCTCTATTCTAGAGCTCTATGCTTTTTCTCTAGGCATTGTTCTTTTGCTGAGGATCAGCTGAGCAGGCTACAGTAATGTTAAGCATCATTATTATTATTATTTACAACATCAGGGAGCGCAGAGTTCTACACTGCAGTAGCTATTGAGGCACACAATTATTAGCATGTTTTCAGTATCTGAGAGAGGAGGCCTGTGGCTGCCGTAGCTGGACAAAAGTCACAATTATTAGCATCTTAGTAGTATCAGAGAGGAGGTTTTGAGACTGCAATAGCTATGGAAGCTCACGATTACTAGCACATTTGCAGTATGAGTGAGGCAAGGCTCATGATGTTTATTCTGTTGCCCATCAGTCTGTGTCCTGATACTGCTCAGTCATGCATGCTAGGGAACACCTTATCCATAGGGCTCAGAGAACGGTGTGCCAAAATCCTCTTGGAGTCCTTCAGCAAGGCTGGTGGAGGACCTCACAAAGGCTTTAAAAGGAACAAAAACTATATTCGTATCTGTCTCTGCTTTTTCTTTCCAACAAGCAGGGATATTGCCCCTGATCAAATATTTGGGGTTTTGTAGGAGGTTAAGAATTTAACAAAGAGACTTTGTCACGTCAGATGGGCTGTCAAGAGAGATTCCCCAGAGAAGTTCTTCCTCCGAGATGCTCACATACCTGTTTTCTGGGTGTCACAAGGCAAACACAGTACAATACTCTCCGATAGACCAGAGAACTGCATTTCAGTGTTTTCAGCAAGTAGTATGTGGTTTGGGGTTTTTTAATCTCATTCCTTGCCTGTGGTTGTGGCACAGGAAATAGGGTGGGAGCACCACACACGTGTTTTACACTCCAGATCTCTAGGGAAATGGTCCCTCCTGGCTGTGGTCAGGAACTGTCCGCGTGCAGTGGGTGATATATTTGTGCCTTGCTTGTTTGTCGGTGAGTTTTCCAGTATCCTTGAACTGAGATAGGTATTGAGAGGATAAGCGCATTTAATACAGAAGGAGTCAGGTATGGATGTGGGACAACAGATACCTTCACTGATAAAGATTCCCCGATTCAGCTGTCTTGTAAATGAAACACAGACGTCCTGAGTTCCAGCTTATGCCTGAACCGCAAGACTAAAGGGAGGAGAGAGTATATGTTTATTTGAGCCCCTTGTTATATTGCTGGCAATGTATCTCTGGTTTCCATTCCTATTTTTTGTTCTCTTAGCAATCCATTTGCTATTGCCCTTTTCTTCCTCACTCAGCCAGTAATCAACACACTCCAAAACACAATGGATTCCTTTTTGTGGTGAATCCCCTACTTGATGCAAACATTTGCTGGCCTTATTTCTTTGGGATACATTTCAATGGGAAGAAGAGGGGAAAGTATTCCTTGTTCCTAGTGAAAAATTGCACTGGCAGCCTGGGTTATTTTGTCGGACGTGTGGCTTTAAGTGACGCCTTTGCCATCTGTTCTGTCTGCTAATTATGAATGCAAAACAAACGTAGCCCACAATTGCTTCATTTAGAATAAGGGAGATGGCAGTGACCAAAATAGTTTTATTTTGGTGTCAGATGCTCTTTTTATTTCTCCTGTCTCTTCCTAATCTAAAGCAGGTCTGAAGCACTTCTCCCTCTTCCAGTTTGCAGCAACAGACCTTGCTATGACAAATGAGACCATCTTCTACACGTTCATCCTTTAGGCCTTTTTAAGGGACAATCCCACACAAGCAAGGAAAGGGAAAGGGCTACATTTCTTGAACTGTGAGGGCTAGTTTCACATTTTATTTTTTTTATTTCAACTATGCTGGTCTTAGATGTGCAGGTATCTCAGAGGAAGACATCAGAATATCTCCAGAAAGTCTGACAACATTGTGTGAACCACTTTCTCAGTCTGTTCCATCCCTGTTTCCTCTTACCAGAGGCAGGTTTTGTAGCCATACTGGAAGAGCATGGTGATAATGACCGATGTGTGCTCCTGTTGCTGTGTCCAGCAGCTGAGAAGGTGAATTTTCTTGGCTTTTGATTGTGGGCCCAAAGGCTTTTCTCCTTAAACAAGCCATCACCGAAGGTAGGTGATCCATCTCCTTCAGTGACTGTGCAGAGACAGGGTTACAAGAAGCCCCTTCCATTTGCTAGTTAGACTCTGCCTGCTGTTTAGCATTTCCTAAGTTGCTGCTGACTTACCTCAAGCCAGGGCTGTGGCAAATCGTAGAGGTATCACTAACGGCGCAGCCTCAGATTGAGGTGACCTAGATTTAGAAAACGGAGAGGAGATAAAATGCTCAGTGCACTCTGTTCTAAGGGGACATGCAGCCAAAAAGGTGAAGTGGTGGAACAATTTCTCTTTGAGCCATTTGAAACTGAAAGAGGCTTTTTTTTTTTCCCCCTCATTAGGTGGCTCTGTGATATGTGCTAAGCTGTGACCCCATCTGCTTCACTTGTCCTTTCCCTAGTTCTTAGGCCAAAGAGGTGACGGACAAGTGGCCATGAGGGTTCCCACCCCCACCAATAAGACTGGCTGCTTTCAGATATACATCTGCTTCACTCCAACCCTCCTTGCTTTGGAGCTTGTAGACACACGTCTCTTACCCCTCCTTCTTTCCCTCCCTAGCCATCACTCTTGCTATGATAATCAACGCATTTCACTTTATTTTCTGTCTGGTTCTGTGTTGAATGGAAATGGGGTTACGGTATTCTTATACCTACTGAAAAACAATGTTTTGGACAGTAGAAGGCCTCCCTTCTTCCCCAAGAAAACTTGTAGGTTTGTGCTTACATATTCTCTTTCCAGGTTATTTTGAAATTCTGCTTACTACTTTACAGTTTTCCTAAAGTTCTGATTTTTTTTTTTCCCCATTTGAGGTTGTACACGGAAGGGGTGGCAAGGTACGCTCTCTCAGTAAGATATTGTATCTGGAAAAATCTCCTTCATCATTTTCAGATCCCAGCAAACTGTCACAGCACAGCTGAGGCAGAAATATGTGGAGTGCTATGTCACGTCCAGGGTGAAAAATGCTTAAATCAGATACTAAAACCAGTGTGAGCTGTCATACAACAGACAGGTCCCCAACTCTGTCTCTCTGTCTTTGAACATTGGGCAGTCAGATGAGGATCCTGTCCCAGGCTGGAGGCCACCGCTGCTTCAAAACAATTGTTGAAAATGCTTTAGGATCTTAGGAGTGTTAAAGATTTTCTTGGTGTCCTAGGCCTGAAGGATGGTCTTCTGCTTTAAGCAGTCGGACTGGAACCAAGAGATGTGAGATAAATTCCAGGCTCTGTTGTGCACTTCTGTCAGCTTCTGAAAATCACTCCTCCTCTCCGTGCTTCCATCCTCTGCCTCTAAAACATCATGCTCTACTCTCACGATTTCAGTAGCAAACTTGGAATACTGGAAGCTCCTGATTGATGACGCAGGTAATTTTCTGAAAGTCTTAAATTCAGGGTTAAAATAGTGCCCTAGCCCCATGCACCTACAAGGGGGAAATGGTTTCAAACTTGAAAGTAAGGGCGCAAAAGCTCAGACAAGTTTTAAGGACACAATGGTTAATGCTATTTACTCAGCCTGATGACAGTGAGAAACAGCCTGGTTCAGAGGGTTGAGGGGTAGCAACACTGGGAAATGAAGGGAGGGTGTGTTTTTCTCTGGGTTCAGTTAGAAGCCCAAGAAATGAAAGTCCATGAACAATGCTAAAAGGCTGGCCAAGAAGAAACAATTTTGTATGCCTACATAGCTGTATTTTAGTCAGTTTTAAATGCAGCAGTTGGAATCCACTTATTTGGAGAAGAGCGTCGTAAATGGCAGTCACAATGTGGTGGAGAAGACGGGTGAAGGTTTGTCTCCCTGGTACCTGATACGGACACTGTCAGCTTCATGTTAGGAAGGAAGGGAAGAAGGAAAGACAGTTGCTGGAGGCTTCTGTTAGGTGTGTCAACATCTTGTTCATACTAAATTCATTTGTACCTACTTGTAGCTTTGTGGGTCTAGAATAATACCAGAATCAGTTGCCCTGTTTTGGGGTGTAGTGGTTCCTGTTCAAAGGTTTGGAGCCATATAAACATGACAGCAGCGTTTAAGGAAACAACTTTCTTGCATGATTTATATCTGGCTTTCAAATCTGATGAGATGCCAGTCAAGCTTTTTGTCTATGCACTGACTTTTGGAAGGCTGCTTTGCTTGGAGCTCATTGAAATGGTGGCCAAAGGAATGAACCTCCCATGGAATAATGCAGAAGGAATGCGTAGGTGTGTGCACACGTTCTCCCCGGGGCGCACATGGCAGGCAGTGGCAGCTCCAGGTAGGGCTGGGCAGCCTGGGTGAGCTGTGCGTGTACCCGCCGTGGTCTCAGCACCCTGCATGCCTCCTGATCTTAGCCAGAGTGCGGTGAGTCCAAATGAAGATGGTTGTCCAAAGGTTCATCCATGGGTTAACACACCTCCCCACCCTACCTACGCTTTCTGAAAAAGCATTCTGTTGGCATGATGTGGCACTTTGGTAACGAAAACAAAATTGCAAGTCCTTGGTTGGGTTATACAGCCTATGGCACTGGAGTTGGTTTTCCCTTATTGAACTTTCACCTGGCAACTCCTTTTTGAATAAGCAGCGTAGCAGAAGTTGATAGAAGAATAGATAGTAGAAGTTGAAAAAAAAGATCCCCTACTGTCCCCGCCGTGTTTTGCTCAGCTACAAACTGTGTGAGGTTGTTCCAACTGTCATTGAACCACTGCTATTCTGTCTAAAATTTGCCTTTGCTTATCTTGGGTCTCTTTGTTACAGCTTAGACTTCAGGGTGGAAGGGGGTAGATTTTTTTCTTTTCAGGATTTCTAGGATAGGGTATATAAAGGACAAAATTCCTTGCCTCGACAGGTGTGAAAAATGTAACCCAAACCATTCATAACATGTGTGACACTGTTCACCAATTCATGGACTTGGCCCGCTCTTGGACAGCGTAGCAGCTCTTACTCCAAGTACAAGATCAAGTCCAACGCAGTCTTAGATCAAATTGGGGATGTTGCTTGTCAGGAACTGAAATTCTACATATCTTGTTGCTGGATGCATGACACATCTGAATGTTCCCTTTGAATTGCAGTTTTAGACTTCACTCCTGCATGCATCTGCCTCTCAGATTAGGCCCAGAGGTTGAGACTTTTGGTCTTTTGCTGCTTTGCCTGTGTTGTGGTAGCATCCCACTTCTGGTGCCTTACAGCCTCCCAGAACCTGATGATGTACCTAACCCATTGAGTTACAAGAGGGTGTGTTTTGCCTGCTACAGGAAGAAATTGGAGTAGCTCGCATTTACTTGTCTGTCACCTGGGGACAGCGGTCATGAGGCTATAAAAAGTCCCTATATCCATTAGTAGCAGCAAGGTGGATCAGTTACAGAAACAGCAAAACGAAAGTGGCCTCCTAAATTAAATTACGTGAGCTGCATTTACATCACATTATATGAACCTTTAAGTGGTCCAAAACTACTACTCTGTCAGGTCTGTTGTAATTGTTACTCCATGTAGCTCATTAAATAAGACGTACTGTCTTCTGTCTCACAGTCCACCTGTGAAACAGTTTGATATGTCCCCATCTTTTACTCCTTGGGAGAAATAGAACTCGCTGTGAATACGGCGCTTCCAGTGAAAGCAAACGTTATTTGTACAGATTTTTCTGGATGGCTGTGCCTTGACTACAAGCTAGGAACAAGTGGGGTATTCTCCTTCTCTGCTGGGGGTTTAGCCTACTCTTTGGATTATTCCAAACAGTTTCTTTCTCTAGGTGACTTTAAAGCGTGACCTGTAAAAGGATTGCTTTTCCTTTCATTGGGGAGGCACTAGCTTGTACCAAATGGTAGGTATTATCCCAAAATATTTGCTCAAGGGGAAGTAACTCTCAGACCCCCTGCAAGGTTTTTATCTCCTCATCTTCAAATTACACAGTTCAAACACACAGATAATGACACATGTAATGATGATAAAATGTGTGACTGCAAAGAGTAACATTTAAAAATAATGATATACCTCTAACTAGGTCTTATAAAAAGGAAGTCTTAAATAGCTAGAGAGAAACAGATGCTTTGGGGGACTTGTGGATAAAAATAGTGGCTTCCAATGTGCAACCAAAACAAAAATGTAGCCCCACTTAGTCAACCTCAACACTAGAAATTCCTCTGAAAACCTTAGGGCTCAGACCTGGCAAAGCATGTAAAGTACCCGGTACTGTATCTGCAGTGGGTTTAGCATATTTTTACCTCTTCTACCTTGCCTTGCTACTTCTCAATTTTCTATCCATTTTGGTGCCTTGCAAATACCCTGTCTTACTGGGCCTGATGGTTTATTTAATAGCTGTCTAGTGGTCTGAGACCTGTGGATTCTGTATTCCTTCGAAAAATGCTGAAGCTGTGTCCAGGCTATGCACACATGATTGTCTACCCTGTGGTTAATATGGATTTTGACAGAAGCAGTGCAGGTGCAGTCAGTGTACTCGGATCTTTGCCCAGTATTGAACGTATTCCTTTAGGCAGGGCTGCTTGGGGCTCCGTTATGTACCTCAGTGATGTAAGACTAAATCAGCCTCAGCAGAGCTGGATAAGTCTGCGTTGCAGTATGAGATTTTTCAGAGGTGAACCAGAGATGGCTCACTAGAGGCCAAGGCAAATATCCTTTTCCCAGCTCAGCTGGGCTGGTTGAAGGTCTGAGTGTCTGCAGGCAACTCTCCCCTCCACAGCTCACCCAGGGCAAAGAGGTGTGTGAGCAGTCCCTAATCCAGTGCGGTGTCTGGTTAGGTCTATGCCATCTCCTTTGCTTGATTTTAAGTTAAAATGACTGGATTTTCATTGACGCTTATGAGAAGCTGCGGCATGGTCCCTTCTCCTGGCTCTGCTGTAGAAGCGATGATCTCCTTCAGAAGAAGTTATGGTGCTGCAACAACATCTTAAACCTCATTTCAGCTGTTCATAAATGTGCGGACCTGAGCAGTTGGTGTCCTGCAGGCAGAGGCTTGAGTCTGCATTTTGGGCTTGGAGCATCTGTCTGTTCAAAGGGACTGAGCAAGCTGGGGAAAGGGAAGTGTTTGTTTTGTGTGCTTTCATTTAACTCGGAGAAACACTAGTACGTGAGAAATAGTATTTTTATGATTACGACTTTTTCCTTAGCTGCTAGGGCAAAAGCCAAACCTTTCTCTTAAATGAATAGATTTAACTTGTTCATTTGGTATTTTTGTTTCAGGTGGTTCTTCCCAAAGATAAGCAGTCAGGTGAGTCAAATGTTCCACTTTCCAATAGCTCTATGGAAGAGAATGAGAAATGATGAGTGGGAGCAACTCTAGACACCTCTGAATTTCAGGGAGTGAGGTTCAGCGTCGCTCTTTAGCCACCTGAGCACTAACCCACTGAGAATCATTTTAATACATATTTCATTCTCCAACTTCTGTGCAGTGCCACAAATTCGCTTGCTTTGGAGCCCAAATTTAGTAATTAGAACTTGATAATTTTCTCCTCTGTTAGTAATGCCCTCACACTGTCATTTGGAGCTGAAAGGAAAGCACACTGCCAGAACTGGCCCCACCGGGTGCCGTGATAATAGTCTTATGAGTGAGACTGTCATTAGATTAAGTGGAAGATACCAGTAGAGTTGTTCTTGATGGCCAGCCTCTCCTTTCTCCACATGATGCTCTTAAGTCCAACTATACTTTTTCTTTCAGTTTTCCATATTGTCCCTCCTTTATGCCTTGTCAAGAGCATTAGTCACAGTTATCCATTTGCATCTTACATTGCAGCTGAGACAAAGCCCATGGGACGTGTGGCTGTTCTGCACCCTCACCCCTGCTGTAGCTTGGGGTTTGAGCCCCTCACGTGAATAGCAAGCACTGGGCAGGGAACGAGTGTTTGGCCCGATATGCCCAATGCATGATGATGCTTCTCCTGCATGGGGTGGCACCGTGGCATGACACTGACTGTGCTGAAATGAAGGCAGGGACCACTTTCGGCTCTGGCACGGAAACCCTCTGAGGCTGAGCAAACGGGTTCACCTCTCCTTTGCTTTTGCTGGCCTGGATATAAAGTGAAGATGATGCTCCTTAGGGCAGTTTGGGTTCCCCTTCTGGAATATGCTGCCTTCAGTAAAAGCCCTCAGTCGGACCTGAAAGCAGGGTAATGCTCTAAGACTAGCTCCAAGGCACAGCCCATGAAATTGGCTTTTCCTGTACATGCTGCTGTTGAATTTGTAGATTACTGGATTCCTCATGTGAGGATTGAAATCCTTGTCTTGTGAAACGCAGTGTACAAAACAAGCAAAAGGCAGGTGTTGAATGATTGTACCGAGCTGTCCGTCAGCAGGAGAGGATTGAGATTGTGAGAGATGGAAGGAAGGCTTAAAGAAAGAGGTGTATTTCCTGCACGCAAATAACAAGGAACAGAAAAAAGCCCCAAGTTTAATTTCGCCCCAGCCAAGGGCCGGTGCACTGTCAGTTACTGAGGAATGGATTGTGCTGTGCTGTGACAGTCACCTTCCACGAACGTTACAAGCTTTGATTTAATCTGGCCCTTCCTAAGAGTAGAAGGCAAAAGTATTATCTCTAAACGTGTGGTTTAGGAATATGCACATCAGGGACTGAAAAAAAAAATTTTTGTTGTTTAATATGTATATATGACCCCACTGTGCTGAGAGAATGAGCTAGTCTGCGGCCCCAAATGTCTGGTGGCAGAGAGTGGGTCCGACATTGTTAGATCTGGCAGGGTTTCAGACATCTGCCAGGGGACGGGGGATTTTGTTCGGAGAAGTGGGAGAGAGAGAGGAGCGAGAGAGACACAGCGAGAGAGACGCAAGAAAGCTCGGGGAGGCTTGCAGCTTTATATATATGCCTGGATAACACTTCCTCTTTAAAATTCCCTTACTAAGCTCAGCTCCTATATTTTATATTCAGCACGAAGGTTCCCGCCCCACCCCCAGCCCTCCCCACCCACCACCACCCTCTCTCCCTTTAACTTGTTAAGTTTGAAAGATGATATATACACACAGTTTGCTTTGCCAGTCAGCCCGTTTAAGGCCAAGATTAATGCAGTGCATTGGTGCAATCGTGCCGCAGTGGTGCGTGATCGGAATACGAGATGGAATATAGGGGGAAAGGCCAGAAATGTGCCTGTATTCTGAGTTTACACAAGTCTCCTTAGCAACTTGTCTGATTTTATTTTGGGGGGGGGGGCTCACGGGAACATTGTCCCAAATCACCAGTGAATAAAACATTCCTTGAGTTTTTAAATAGCTTCGGTCGATGGTCTTGTTGTTGTTTTTCCTTCTCCTTTTCCTTTTGTTAAATTAGTGGCTTAATTTCCCCCCCCCCCCCCCCCCGGGAGGGAGGAGGGTACAGGGGGAGACTCAGAAAGGGGTGGCAGTGGGGCTGGGGGTGGGGGCACCGTAATAGTTTTCATTGTGACTTCTAGAGAGTTGGTTTCTTTCCAGTTGTTCACATCTCAGCATGTGGAATTATTGTGCTTTCTCCCGATTTGCCACAGAATTGGCAGTAGACTGACATTGTTAGTCATTTGAATTGTATTTGGATCTGGGCTGATTTTTTTTTTTCCCTGCGTATTTATTTATTTCAAAACAATTTCTTTTATTTTCAAAGTATGCACACTATATTTTATAGTCTGTAAAATGCAGGGGGAAAAAAAAAAAAGAGGGTGAAAGGATTGTGGCAAGACTGTCCCCTGAACCGTCCTATTATTCCCCTCCCCATACCATTTTTTTTTTAGTTGCCTACTGAAGAAACCCCCTCCCTCCCCATAGGAGGGAGTGGCCTTTTAGTGATCAAGGTACGTTGGATTTTTTTTTTTCCAGTTTGTGTGATACTTTATTAATAGCATGGGGCAAGGGAGAGGATGTAGGGTGGGGAGAGCAGGGGAGGAGGCGACGGCGGGTGGAGAGAGAGGAAAGAGTTATCCTCGAAGTAGTGTACCTTGAAATAACTCAAGGGAAAATAGTTGCTGCCTCACTTGAGTTGCTTTCAAAATCTTGCTGTGCGCTTTTACTTTTTCTTTTACTTCTATTTTTTTTAAGCTTTCCAGGGGGAGGGGGTGGGGGTGAGGGGAAAGAAAAAAGAAACTGAGCCAAAAAAATTTTGAAGGCTTGATCTTGGCTTCTATACAAACAGATGTTGCCTGTCATTCCGTTGTTAAGCAGGCAGCAGATTGGAGCAAGCAGCAGCAGTTTAGGGGGAACTGCAGCAGAACTGGAAAGTGGGAGATATATAGGTATATAAATTTTTTCTTTTTTTTTTTTTTTTTTGTTCTACAAATAAATATTTTTCCCCTGGAATTATCTCTAATTACATGTCTATTTTCTTTTTTTTTTTAATTTTTTTTTAAGTGGGCAAAACAAATCCAAAACAAAATGGAAAAGCACTAAGAACTCTCACCCAAATTTTACCAAAGCAGCTATCTTTTGGGTTGTTTTTGAGAGCTTTTCAGTTTGCTTTTTTGTTCTTTTTCACATAGGCGAACATGTGTAGGAAAGGGGGTTCTATTGGAAATGCTTAAGGCATTCTCGGTAAGTGAATGTTTGCACTGAATTAGGTCAGGGATTCTGTTGTTTTTCTTGCTGCTAGCCCTGTTTCTGTTGGGTTTGCCCTGGAGTTCTTGCTGTACGTGGAATTGTGAAGGTTGAAGGCCTTTCTGTCTCCTTTCCAAGTTTTAGCAACATTGTAAGAACAAGAATCACGTTGTTTATACAGTAGAAGTTCTAACGAAGCACCGATACGCTCCATATCGTGGCTCTTTTGTGTTCTGCATGTGCTTGTGGGTTTAATTCCCCCGTGCTTTTTATGCTCTTGTTTTTTATTTCCCACTTTGTTCTTAATTTCTGCTTTCTGATTAATCGTAGTATGCTTGGGAGGAGAGAGAAAATAGCAAAACATGGGGAGTTTTGAGCCGAAAGAGTTAAAAGTTTCTTGGCACAAGAGCAGCAGTTTAGCAACAGATCAATTCATTTAAATGAAAGAAATCACAGACCGAGCCATCTGATTTTGAAATTTCACATCTTATGCTTCCACTTTAGTACAAAGCTTCTGTTTTTCTTTCCCCCTTATTAATTCACGCTGCTTTTGTTTAAGGCTGTTGGTTTTCATAGAAACTTTAAGTTGTCTGTAGTCTCTCTTTTTCTCTTAAAATATGAAATACAGGGGTGTATTCATCTTCTGCTAGCTGCAGTTAGTTTGCTGTAAAGTCAGCCGTAAACCTCTGCACATATAACAGCTGGTGTCAGAGCTGTTTTCACCCTCGATTATTGTATGTTTGAAACAGCTTCCATTTTCTGGTTTGCAGGCTGTATAAACAGTCACCTATGTACTGCGAAAAATAGTCGTCTCCAGCCATTCTGACTACCCTGCGTGCATTTAGTATGCACGTAGGTCTGTCTGCACGGGTAACTCAAGGAACCACGTCTGAGTGGGAATTTTCTTTACATAGATATGAAGTATATGTCCCTCCAACATCTGTATCACGAAGTGGTTGTTCAGACTGACTCTGTGTGTGGCTGATGGAAGAGTTATATCATTCTATACTTTATAATGCATATTGAGCATAAGCCACCGTAATGCTTTTAATAGCTAGCTACAGTCTGAGAAGGATCACAAACAACTTCTTGTTGCTGTTTGTTCATTTAAATGCATTTGAGCCTTGGTACCAGTCCCAATAATTTTGTTGCTACATCAAGTAAAATAAAATAAATCAACTCATGTACAGAGAAGCTGGGGATTTTTAAAAATCTCTTTTACACAGTCTCTTTAAAAAAAAAAAAAAATAATCCGTCGTTTATGATAAATGAATGTGTTTGATGAAAGAATTCGCAGCCCCGTACTGAATTTTGATGGAAGCTTTTGCGCCGTGATGTTGAGTCTCTTCACAGTGGCATTGCGTCAAAAGAAAGGCCGTGATGTTTGGGCATGGGTGAACTCCTATCAGAGGGAAGCAGCAAAAGGGTGGGGTAGGAGTCCGTGTGCGGGGGGAATCCTTTTGTTAGGCTGCTCCCCAACCTCCGCTTCCCTGCACCCCCTGGAAGAAATCCTCAATGAGAAAGAATAGCCTTAAGCTGCAGAAAGTGGATTTAAAAAAATAGGTGGGGGGGGGGGAGAAGTATCAACCTCCACTTGTAACGTGACTACGGTTGATCGTAGGTCAGGACGTTTTTGTTATTTCCTTCTCTTACACTAGATCCCAACTGTGTTGTAGGAAAACGCCAGGATTCTGAGCGTGAGTCCGTCCCCCCCAGTATTGGAAATATTTCTGTGGGTGTCGTTGTGGTTACATCACAGCGCGCTCCTTCCTCATCTCCATTCTTGTGCAAAATTCAAATAATTCCCCCCCCTCCCCGATAGCAGCTGTGCATGGTTTTTTAAGTCGGTCCTTAACGTTGCGAAAGGAACAATAAAATGAAAGGCAAAACCGGCATCTTAAAACTTGGCAAGTGAAAGCAGCTTGGACTGGCAGCCAAGAATCCTGCTGTGGTGCAAAAAGAATAGCATCCACGAAGCCACCACAATCCGGGGTTTCTCTTCTTTTAACAATCGCATCGGCAGAGAGAAATAATTATTCCTTGTATCAGTGTTAAAAGAGTCAAAAAGCTTAAAATGCTTGCTTGGTGAACCTTCTCAAAAGCAGGTAACGATCCTCCTATTTGATTCTGTTTTATCAAACTTTAATTGGATAAGGATCTATATATGATAACTAATCAGTTTAAGAAGTTGATGCGTGTTACTAACTAGCAGGGAATGTATTTGCTGTTGCAACCACCACGTTGCTTTATTTTTCTTAATCGCTTTGGTGGTAATAGAATTGGCAAACTTCTTAAATGTTTGTGTTACAAGAAATGTTTTATTTCCACAGATTTAACTCATCGTATGGGGGAGGGCAGAAGTGGATGGATCCGATGTGTAACATGGAAAATAATATTTTTTTTTTTTTTTTAAATTAAGAATTGGGATACGAGGAGGGGGGAGTAATTGCTCTCTTAGGACCTTGCCTGTTCCTTTTGCCTCTAAAGCTGTAGCCTCTGGGTATATAAAGGTAGAATCCATTTCTTGAAAATATGCCATGAAAATATCCATAAATATTTTGTCTTCCAGAGTACGTTCGTTGAAGAGTTGGGCCTAGCAATATGGCAGCGCACATTCGATAAGAAATCTTGTAAAATGCTGCTACTGAGGTAATTTGGTTTCTCATACATTCTCCAGTCCGTAGCTCCCTTTTCCTTAAAATTTCTTAAAACTATTTGAAGTACAGGACTATACTGATAAAGGTCTTTAAACCTATGATAGAGTGTGTATGTGTGTGTGTATATATATAAATACATATATATGTATCTATATTTATAGGCCTAAATAGATTGGGGTTAAAATTAGGAGGAAGGGGTGGAGGAAAAGAATGGGAATTATTTAGTAGTCATGTTTCTTATTTGTCTTATTTTTGTGGCAGAAGTATGAAATGGCTGCAAACAGCTTTTTACTCAGGCACACAATGCATTCCATAATGATCGATTTTCCTGGGACAGGGCATTTATGCTTTGTGGTTTGCAAGAATACCACCCACAGCCCAAAACCAATGTTATGTCTTTAGAGACTTTATTTCTACATGTTTCCTTCTGTATTCCTTTGGCTGTAAATCTATAAAATGCCAGTCTTATACTGGGTTAATACTAACACAAGTGTGTTACTTTTTTGGCTGTCCCAGGTTCTAGTACCAAAGCCCTGTTATCCTGTGATCGTTGACCTATTATAAAACTAATAGTGAAGCAAAATATCTTCAGTATAAGGATATCACAACCCTTAGTATAAATGCTATGATCCTTAATGTACAGGTTGAAACTTTTTATTTGAAATCTTAGCATTCTAGACAAATACAGTGTCAAGATGATGATCGATTTGTTTGCCTATCATGGATTTTCTGTCACTGCGTATGTGTTCATCAGGTTTTCAAAAGGTGCGATAGCCATATGATTAATCAATCTAGGGGAATGTTTCAAAACCCAGATCTTGCATAATCTATGGCTCTCATTCAAACTCCCTGAATATATTTGATATAGGTGAAATTGATCTTGAAAAAAGAAGTGCTCATTAAAAAAAAAAAAAAAAAAAGAATCCATATCTTTCAAAGAACAAAACTCTGTTAATTTGCTGCTGCCTTTATCAGTTCACTGTCTCAACAATTGTCCATGAGTTTGTTTTCCAAAATGTATGAAAAGGAGTAGGTCGGTTCCTGGATGCTTGTAATTTACAGCATACAGGTGCCACTAAATGAAGTCTCTCTGTCACCGAGCTGCCTTTCTCTGAGGCTCACAGGAATGCAGGAGTGGGCGATCAGATTTATAGTGGGGACCTGCTTGAGTGATTTATTTGGCATATATAGGTGCTTTTCTAGAGATAGCTGTTGCTGCTTTCTCTTTTTCTCTCTTTCCTTTTTTAACAACTGAAGCTATGGCGATGGATCCTAACACTTGTTCTTCCCTTTTGTTTTGTAAAAGCCAATCAGGTAGCAAGGGAGGAGGAGATGGTTGGCTAGAACTGCAGCAGAGATCAGCCCTCATCTAGGCAACTAAATAAAGGGCGTATTTTCTGTATGGGTCAACACCTAACAGCTGCCCTTACAAGCATGTGATGGGCTCTTAGAAGGTCTGGCTCGGTTCTGTCTCCGAGAAGAGCTCGATAATTCAGTAATAAAGAGCAGTTGCTGAAGTGTGTTGGGTGCCTGCAACTTGCACTCAGGCCAGTCAGAATTGAGGACACATGTCCTATACCACAAGGAGGTATGTACAGGCCACCCAAACGTTACATCTTGGTTTCCTTCAAGGACTTGAATTATCCCCGTGGTTAGAAAATGAGATTGTGAGCTATTAAGGGAGACAAAAAAAAAAAGTTTTAGAACTAGGAAAATCTAGTAAAAAATTAACCTCCCCATAATATGTGTATTTCAGTGAGATCATTACTTTTTGCCTATCTCATACGAAAAAAAGGAAGTATTTCTTTGCCAGCAGAGAGACATGCAAATTAGCTTATCTTCATATACATACAGTAGTGTAAAGAATATTAGGGTCAAAAAAATATAAAGAAAATACTCTGTTTTATGCCCTATTGCATTATAGCACGAGAGTGACGTGCAAAAGTCTGACAGAAAAAATTCCTTGCCATTCTAAGAAATACTGGTACATGCAGCAGCAATGTTACTGACTCCTAATATTATGCCTGTTAGGCCCTGTTAGAAGGGTCAAAAGGCAATTTGAATTTTAATCTTAGGTTCCCTGAAATAAATGAGCTTTGTAGTTGGAGGGCTTGGGTTATTTTTGGTAGGGTAACATTTGTTATATTCCGTTTGCAGTTTGGTTCCAAAGAAGTGCACAATACGTGTATTTGTGCATGATGTGACTCTGTTCTGTCTGCAGGACCACGTGTTCCCTGACCCATTGCCTTGACCGCTGCACAGTTATTGCAGGGCCAGAGCTTTCTGAATTCTGGGCGCTCCTAAATTGCATTTAGGATCCAACATAAAAGTTGTCCTGATTTTTCAAAGATGCTGAACCCCTGCAGCTCCTGTTCTTGGTATGAATTTTGGGTGCTGAAAACTTTGGAAAAGCTGGACACTTTCAAGGTGGGTATCGGAGTATAAGAGTAGGAATCTAAATTTAGATCATCGATTTAGATAACCTTTGGACAGATGGCGAAAGTTTAACATCTCTGTTGCTGGATGGAACAGGAGTTTCTTGTAACCCAGCCCAAGCAGTGATTCCAATGAAGGAAAATTGTGTTTTAATTGCAGACTTACCAGGCTGGAAAGGTTGAAGTGATTTATTTTAAGAAGCTATACAAGAAGTGGGGGAACTTTCTAAAAGTATCCAAATAGCAAACTTATTTTCCAGGTGTTGACTGTGTCATTTTATATTAGCTTGCAATAACATAGTTTATCTTCTGAAGAAAGAGAAGAGGTAGAAAGTGAAAATGTTGTGGCACTTTAAGCAACAATTAATCTCACTGATTTTGTCCACCAGTCTATGTGGAGCTTACAGCCAGACTGCTTTGCAGCCTAATTCCCCACCAGTTGCCCACCCAATAAATTGTCATTAATGGGAAATGTTAGTTAGGCAGGAAAGAAAACTTGGAAACTTCGGGGGAAGGAGGGGATGCTTCTCACTTGCAGTGGCAGAACTTTGCTGTTTTTCAAGATTTATTAGAAAAATCCTGAAGAAATTTTAGAATTGTGTCTGTCATTTTAGGAAGAAATGCAGTGAGACAGCAGGGAGCTGGAGTTAGGGGAAATTTCTAGATTGTTTAGAAGAGTGAAAGGATTTTTTTTTCTTTAAAATAGAATTAAAATAGAATCCCAGACCAGTAATGACTTCTCTGAAAGTTAAAGCAACTCTTACGCAGTTGTTTCTTCTGTCTGTTTTAACCAGGCTGCCAGAATGGAAACAAGACAACTTTTTGTGGGGTGGGGGTATGCATGTGTATTGCAACTCTGTCTACGTGCAAAAACTTTGCTATTTGATAATTTGCTCCAGTGTTAGCGATATACCTCCGATGTTGGCTGTTAATTCTTCAGTACTGTGTAATCATCAGTAATCCTCTCCAGCAAAATACTTATAAAGAAACACAGATCTGCTTTATTTTGTTGTTTTTAAAATTCATTTTATTTTGCTGATCTTTTTCAAAGGGTTACACGGGAGTGAAGGAAACTGTAGCAACAGAGCTAATGTTATAGCAGAGTCAACAAGGAACTCTCGCCCCCCCATCCTCCAAAGGAGGGGTTTTAAGGTGCTGAGGAGAATGAAGGCTGCTACTCACTAACAGCTCTGAAATTTCATTTGCAGAAATGGTTTTCCTCTTTAAAAACAAACTCAAAACCCAAGCCTAGCAAATTACAGAAGAGACCCCTGCCTGTTGCCACAAACCCGTAGATCCGAACTTGTGGTCATATTCCACACAAGCTTGTATCTATAGGTATGTGTCTGTCTGGCAAGTGCACAAGGTGTTGTGTTTATCCATTCAAACTGACAATGTTAAACTTTGCTGTTTGCGTCTTTCGTCTAATGCCTTCTTCCCTCCTCCCTTCTTCTGTTTTAAGAAATGTAAAATTAGAGCTGCAAATCTTGTTCTGCAGTTATCATATCAGTTTTCAGCTTTGGTTAGAATTAAAATACACTCGTGCAAACCAGCAACTCATTTGTGCCTGAGTGAAGTGGGACGGGGGAGTTTTTTGACATCAGCCTGAAGAAATGAGATCTCAGATATGTTACGCATAGGTCTGGCTGTGGGACATGGAAGGGAGTGTTCTTCGGTTGTTTAATTCTGAGGCTGCTGAGAAGCAGGTAAAATGGTTTCATTTACAAAGTAATGAGGATCCGTTCTTTGCTTAGTGGCGGCAATTTGTTTGAGAGCAATAGATGCTTCTGTTTGCCTTTATATCGAGTAACTTTGGATCGGTGGATATCCTGCAGGCTTGCAGCTCTGTTACAGAGGAGGGGATTGGCCCTCCAACTGCTATTCTCTCTCAAAAATTAGTTTATTGTAGAATCCCATTCCTTCCAATTTCATGGTATTTATGTCTTTTAAAATAGTTTTTAAGGGAAAATAATAATGGTGTAAACTCAAAAAAACTGGTAGAGCAGGGGAAAAACCCACCATGTAATTAGGCAGTATAAAACCTGCTGAATAAAACTAACATTTTTAAGTTGTGAAAGTGGAACAACTATTTTTTAAGAAGTCATTTTTTTGAAACCCCAATATACAGAGTCTACATGAAAATAATTAGACTGTAAACTCAAAATAAAGTCTGACTGTTTCTTTCCAGCAGCTTTCAGTGTTAATTCTACCAAAGATTTGGTCTGCATTTCCACTTTTAAATTTTCTGTTTTTGAACTTGGCTGGTCTGACGCACACTGCTGCCGTCCAAAAAAGTTTTTTTTTTTCTTACTTGCTGAATTTCCAGGGTTTTCTGTGTGTTTTCTATTTACTATAGAAGCATAAAACGATGTCAGAGAAGGCTTCTGCTAATAAAATTTCAGTCTAATTACTCTTCTTTCTCCCTGTGAATTGAAACTAGCTTTTAAAAAATAAAACAAAACGCACAGTTTGGCGTTCTAGATGACCATGCATTTGGGCATGGGAACGGGTGGTCAATATTCCCCTCCCGCATGTATAGGAAATTAAGGTCTAAAAGCTGCACTGCCGTAGGTGCGTGGTTTCCAGAAGAACTTTTGCTGCTGGGCTGTCTCTGTAGTGCAAGGCAGCTCTTTTTCAGGTGTGTGCTTACCTTTGCCGCAGCCCAGAATGAATCACAGGTTGGAAGGGACGTCACCCTTCCGGTCTCAGTTACGTAGATGTGAAAGGCCTTTGACGCGTGTCCGCAAGTAATGCTTTGGCTCTTCAAAAACCAGACAGTAAGAGGGGACTGAGGAGGAGAAGGGTCAATCTCTTTCAAGTGAGGGTGCTGCAAGGCCGCGTTGATGCCTAGCTGTGGGATGCTGTGCCCAGAATACGGACCTTGAGTCAAGAGCTCCTTTGGGACGTGGTGCTGGTTCCTGCCTCCGCTTTGGCTTTGCTAGTGGCTGTTGTTTCATCTATAGTGGAATGAGTAGGGTATCATCATGGGCTGTGATAGAAGCAGGATGAGATTGCATCTAGTTGCGACAGTAAAAATTGTTTTTCCTGGAGGGGCTGTTAATATTCTGTGTTGGTTTTGGTTTGTTTTTTTTTTTAATGCCGTGAATGTTCACTGAATTGCATTCCTGTGTTTATGGCTATAAAGGAAGTATTGGCTCATTTAGTCTAACCTCCAAAGAGAGATGAGCTGGTCAAACCCAGTTCCCAATATATACATATTTCTGCATGGTGGTCTCATCTCTGAAAAGCCATTTGGAGATATCAGGCTTCTGGCAGGATATGCTGAGAAAAGCTTGGAATTTGTCACGGATGTTTCTAGAGGCTGGCACTTCAGGTGACATTGCTTTGAGAGTGCCAAAAGCCCATGGCAAAGGAATTGGGCAGATGTGTTGCAAAATGAGGTGCCATAGTTGGGTTTGAAAGCATATTTTTGGATGAGAAAATCAATATTTGAATCAAAGAAGAGAAAAGAAGAAACACATTTTTTTGTAAAATATTTCAGTGTAGTTTCTCACTGACTATGTTGGGACCTGCTAATCAATATCCTTTTTTTTTTTCCCCTTTTGGGTGAGAGTCTTGATCTAAACATGGCTTACATGCTTAGAAAGCAAACTTTAGAAATGTGCCATCAGAAATGGGGCTAAGATGCAGGCCCTCTGCTGCTGTGAGGAGAACCATCGGATTATATTCTGAGGCTAAGCATGTTTTCTGGTTGCTTCTGGTTTTCTGGTGCTTGGCAAAGAAAAAGGGTAGCTGTGCCACTGCGTGGGCATGCGTCAGCTCAGCCTGACGCGAGCTTGGAGACGCTGTGGCCTCTGTTTTATGGGACAGGGTAAACATGCCCAAGAAAACCTCTTGAGCGCTGTTGTCTTCTGCAGCAAGAGGTGCAGCAGCGTGGCTGCAGAGAGGGTGCCAGCATGGGCGTAGGTAGAGTCAGCACGTCTGTCAGCAATACCAGCACAGCTTCTCTGAGCACAGCATAGCCGTTGCTCCTGCCACAATGCTACATGCAATTTGGGTCTTTGTACTGAAGTGCTCTCTCGCTATACCTGTTTGCTTGACGTTGCTAAGGCTGTGCTCTCTGAGCCAAAGTTAGTCCTTGGGGTGGCCTGGCTCCAGCTTCTGCCTTCCTGCCACTAGCTCATGTGCCTTTCCCCTCCCCTCCTTCTCCTCTTACATTTTACTACATTTTAAAATTTATTTTAGTTTGTTTCTTGTTAAACTATCGTCTGTTCTTTTTAACTGTAGCCTCCGATATTCTCCCCCACCGCTTTGGTTTTCAGCTCAGCCTTTTGAAAAGAACTGTATTGTGTTTTCAGTGTTAATTTGTATTTCTTTTGTCGGTTGTATTTCACTGAACTTCATTAAGTTTTAGAGTGAAACTGGAATCTGCAAAATGATGTGAAGAACCTTGAAATGTGTCTTCCCTTTAGGATGGAAAAAAACTAATTGGAGTCTGTGGAGCTTCTACCTGTACGTTTCTTATGAATTTTTTCCCTCGCTTTGTTGATAAGAAGCTTACATTTATGCAGCAGCTTTGATCCAAGTGCCATACAGAGTGCCCAGAGATCCCTTCATCTGTCACTGAGGCACAGTGACGGCATAACAGTACACAGAAGTGCCACAAAAGTGCTGAGGGCGGGAAGTGCTGGATACCGCACCCAGTTTGATGTTGCAGAGGATCTTAAAGAAATAGAAGGCAGTTACTGTAGCTGGAAACAAACCAGAGCACCTGCATGTAGAAAGTACCCAGAAGGCCTTGGGGACATGAAAAAATCCCAATATCCTCTCCAAAATTTGGTACCTTAATTAATGCAGTCCCTTTCTCTAGCAATAGACAGAGTCATTGCTGTAGTAGCTCCCAAGGGGGAAAAAAATGAGTCCTGTGGAACTACGTGGCTATATCTACGTCTGGGTAGGCTTTACTACAATTGTGTTTCATTTGGCCAGAGTTACAGTTTAAACCAGAAGCAGTAGTTCTTGTCTGAAGAAGCAAACCAAAGCTTTTCCCAGGCAAACTCCTCTTTGTTTCAGATTTCCTAAATCCTGTCTTTCTCCCTCAAAACAAGACAACCCTTTCTTATTTCTGTTACTGACACCTTTCACTGAAAGCACCCTTGCAGGCAGGCATGTTGCGCGGTAGCTACTGGGGCATGGAAATTACTACATTTGTGTGCTCCCCCTTTTCGCAGGCTCGTCTGGCGTGGAGTGCCGTGAGCCCGTGTCAGCAGAGGAGCACACAATAGCATTCGAGTCATTAGAATAACCATATGCAGTGGCAAATGGGATTCATGATAAGCAGAATGTAATTGTGTACCCTGGAATTTGAACCATATCCAAATACTCTTATTCAGATAATCAAATCTGGTTAAACTCTTAAAAGGCAGATAAATAACTATTTCACTCATCTGATTTTTTTTTTCCTCTTTGTTTATTTGCTTTTCATCGGTAAGGGAGAAAATAAGGAGAGGCTGTTCTTAGGGAAGGAATCCAAGACTAAGGAAGACACCTGCCCTTGAGCCAGGAAGTCTCCATAACTTAGGAGCATTACATAAGTAGCATCAGCTATAGTGGTCTGAAGGAGAGGAGGAGATGTACTCCAGCTGGACTGCCGAGCCTTTGGTTGTAGGCATGCGGTATCATGATGAAACACAGCCTCACCGTGCCACCCTGGAAGTGGCACCGAGTTTTGGTACAGCTTCCTGGCACTCACCAATGAGTCCCTTTACTTCTCAGTGTGCAGGTGAAACCAGCCTTGGCTCTGGGCCCTTGTCGCGCTGTGCAGGGTCTCGAACAAGAGTGTTCAACCTGGGCTCACTGAGCTTCACACCAAAAGCATAGGGTACTGCTCAATCACAGAGCAGGCCCGGGCTAAGCAAAAAAAAAAACCTAGGTTTTGGGGTCATTTAGAGTCATCGGCCTCACAGCTCTTGCTAGCTTGTGCCAACTTGCCCACCAACATCCCTGATCCACCCTTAGACCCATATTGGAGCGTCTGTGTCATGTGTTGTCTAACCCAGAGCTGATGCTACGCTCCAGCTGCTGACAAAAAGCTATAAATGGTTCAGGAGTGAAAGTGTGGCTACCCTTCCCCTAGAAAGAACCAGATACTGGAATGTAATATTGAGTAAAACTTCAGATTGTTGTAACTCTTGCTAAAAGTTGAGGCAGAGACCATTTTTGTAACGTGTTGAAAAAATCTGGATAGCTTTCAAAATATTTACTTGCTCTGGATTTCATCTGAGCCCAGATGAGACTTCATTCCTTATTTTTCAGACTCTTGAAGTTCCAGGCTGTTTTAGTGTGCCTGCCAGACCTCTAGGAGAGCTCTCTGAGCTAGACTATACCTTTGAACCTCTTGAGGTTCCTCAACATGTTCTAATAATGAGGTTTTCTCAAGTAAAGCTGAATGGGTCAGATGACCAGTAGGAATCACGTCAGCATTTCTGTTATAAAATCTCTTCTGTCTGAGGTTTGTGAGAGTCAGCTGTAAAAAAGATGGCTGACATTTCCGGGCTGAAATTTAGCAAAAAAGATTTCAGACCTCAAACTGGAACAATATCATTTGTGGGGTTTGGTGTTTATTTTTTTCTCAATGACTTAAGGAAGTATGTTTTCTTCAGGAGTATTTTCTGCTTCCCACCTCCTCCTTGGCTAGCCCTGCAATAGCCTGCCTGGGATCTGAAAGTGAAGGTGGGTTCTTCCTTCTTCTGCATCTTTCACATCCATAAAGATTCAGAGCCAAATGTCAGTTGATGGTTTTGCTGATGATAATAAGAAAATAGAATTAAACTTTCTTGAACTCATCTGTACTGAATTTCCATTGCAGGTATCCTCACTGTCTTGTATGTATCTGTAATGTCAATGGGAGTGGTCTGTAAATGCACACAAGGTGTGGTATATCTGCAGGGGATTAATACCTGAGGCATTGTTTGCTGTGCCATTATTTGGGAATATTCTGCCCTCTGAAACCCTGCTTTTCTGTGGATCATGACTAAATTGCTGCTTTGCACTGAAACATATTTTAAGAGAATGGCATATTCCAGCCATTCAATCCTCAAAAATCAGTTCTGGATTTGAATTCTCTCCTCATTCATGGGGAAATGAAATATAAAAGTCAGGTTCGTGTAGAGTAGGTTTCTGAATTCTTCTCTCACCTGAAGCCCATGAAGGCATAAGGCAGTAAAATGGGCGATGCTTCTGCATAACTTCCTAGTCGAGAGTAACGCTTGCACCTTGATCTAATGCCTTGTGAGGTCAGTGGCATGGGCTGTTGTTAACTTCAGAGACAGAAACTCTTGATCTCGCTGGGAAGAACCGCTACAGTGACATTCCCTCTCCATTTGAAAATAAGTATTCACAGAACATTAATTCTGTCTTCTCTGTGATAAGACAGCAGTCTTTTTCACATTTACTTCAGCTACCATATTTCAGAAATCAGAGGGTTACGCTAAGCGAAAGGACACAATATTTGATTACACTGTTGCTTTAAAATATAACTAGCTGGGCTGGGACAGATTTCCTTTTGTCCACAGAAGTGTGAAATCATTTCTGTGATTCTGAAAAAGCAAGAGGCCTAAAAGGGTTTACGAACAATAGGCACTGGGGCACACAAACTTCTATAGGAACACACAGCTCTACGTGTAGTGCGGTTCCCCCACCACAATATTTAATAGAATCTTTTATGACATCGATACGTATCGTAATTGAACATTGTCATTAGATTACATATTTACCCTAATTACATAATTAGGTATGATTGTGCTAATTGGGTAAAGACATAATTGACAAAAATCACCAGAAAACAAACATGGAGATTTATGCCACCAACAGAAAGTGTCTTAATAGACACCGGTGCTGTGAATCTCCCTTGCTTTCCTCCCAGAAGAGGAGGGTTTATAGTACATCGGTAGTTACCAAAGAGCCAGAAACTGGTAGATGTTGTGCAGGTGCAGAAGTAATGGTAATTAGATGACTTCTGTTTTAATATTTGATCTCAGTTCCAAAACTCAATACTTCATGTCAGTAACAGCAGCAGATATTCTAATTGGCGGAATGACTAGCTGCGTGACACTTTTTTCTCCTTGAAATTACAGTTCCTCTGGGATGCAAATACACTTTCATCTGTCCGATCTTCATCTGGGCTTAAAACAGTGGGAACAAAATACCTGTAATCCTGAAGCCAAGCTGTCATAAATGGGGAGAATTTGCCAGGATAATCTGTGCAGCAGGCTGCGGAGGTGTCTGAAAATTGACCAGAGGGTGAGTTAGGTATCAGACCCTGGGACAGAAACTGCTTTAGCATTTAGAAAATACTTTATCTTAGTCTCTTTGTATTGCTCTGTGAAGCGGGTATAGGGGCATACAGGTCCACATAAAGACTGGCTTATTACTACCACGTTTGTGCAGAGAGGCGTTGGCATATGCGGGGATGAGGATGAGAGTATTTTCTCAGTGAGGACCTTCTCCTGGCAGTTCGCGCTTGGACACTGCCATGGCTTCTTGGAGCAGGTCTTGGTACTTGCAGCGGAAGCACGTGTGCCAAGCGGGGCACAGCTCCCCGGCTCAATATAGTGACGGGGGAGGGAGCGAGAATGCTCTTTGAATAAGTGCCAGCACGGAGCTGACAGCTCAAGGATTTGTAAATGTGGTGATGAAGAGGAAGTTGAAGTTGCGATGGAAGAGCGGCAAGGAGAGGTGGCGAGTGATGAACAAAACAGTCACAGCAGCATTTGCCAACCTAAGAAAAAATCAGGTTATTTAGGCGCGAGTAAGGAATTCTTTCATAAGAGAGTTTCTATTGTCATATATCTCTGAAATAACCTTTACTGAGTTAAGGATGCAAATGATACAAAACACTTCTCCACCTTCTATTTTAGAGCAAATTATTGGAGAGTTTTTTGCCCAGCTCTGCTTATAACTACCTGGTCCGCAAGGTGTGCCTCTGTTAGTCTCAATGCAATGGTGATGTTAACAGTACTTTCTCTAATTAAACCAATTAGATATAGATAACAATTTTTAAAATGTTCTGAATTATGTAGTATCTAGCATTTATGAGAAGATCGGGATACGGAAGAATATGTGCAAAGTTAAGTTGTAGAAAAAAATGAGTTTCCTAGCCATGTAATACTGAAATGGTTCAGTTTATAGCTGCAGAATATGATATAGGAATTTTTTGAAAGTCTGGAGGGGAGTTATATCTTCTATGTCACATAGAAATTGGGTGGGATTTGAGATCTTCCGTCACCCTAAATGCGCACATGGGTTCGTTGGCTTCCATAGAGCTACATTAGTTACGTCATTGGATTTCATGTCAGAGGAGAGATGTTCAGCGTGCAAAAATGATGATGTTGCATCAAGAAATTGGGATGGTTTCAGGATGTTTTTAGACAGCAGTAACGCTCCTGGGCAGAGTACGGGGCCAGAGAGCAATGGTTTCCTTATCCATATTTGTGGCTGGATCACTAATACAATGGTTAACAGTGACTCTACTGTTAGGGTACTGTGCTGTGCTGTTAAGTAAAATAATATGTTGTATTTCCACAGAGCCTATCAGGTCAAAGTAAACTTTACCGAATATGGAGTCATTAGAAATTCCACTGATGCTATCAACATCATGTACATTTAAACCTCAAAGAAAGATTGGTTTTCTCAAATACTCTTCTGCTGTTGCTAGCTGAATTCTGAAGAGTGATATTATTTCTCACTTTCCTCCTTTATTTCTAGTCAGGCTTTGTATGTAAAGGTAGGACACTGGCTGTTTCATAATCAGCAAAGCTGGTTTATCCTGAGAAAACAGAAACCACCAAGATGCCATCTCTTCAGCGCAGCTCAGCGTTTGTTCATAGGGTTTGATTCCCTTGTCATCCCCTTCCAGCACAGAGCTGCTGTGCCTGAGGATGCATTCACCTGAGAGGCAGGATCTCAGGACTGATTCAGTTCCACTGTCTGCACTAGCATATTTTAAGATGCTAATCCCTGTTTGTAAGCCGTAATAAATAGGCAGCATACTGCTTTAAGTAATACCTTGGTGGGTAATGGGAATGAGTCACAATGATAACATCCTGGTTGTTTGACTGTGAACTAATGCAAGTTAAAAATGTAATGTGTTCCTTGTTAAGGGAACACCGTCTTTTTCTGACTGCTGAGAGAGGCTCAGTGTTGCATTTCTAAAATTGTTACTCTTAACAAGGGCTTGATGCAAGGGTAAAATTTACTTAAAACTTTCTACCCCTTTTGCAGTTCTTCTCCTAATCCCACGTCTGCAATCATCCTTTAAACATTCAGGAGTCAAGGTGCATGTTCCAAGGTCAACGTTGCATGCGTTCAAAAAGGAAAAGACATGTTAGGACAAATTTCATCCTAAGCCTTCTTTCAGTGCTTAAAAAAACACATGTATGTGCTCTGTGCTGTAGTGCAGATGCATCTGCTGTGGAGGGGGAAAAGCGGGGGTTTTTAGCCAGGGACAAAATTCCTTCCTGTGTGAAAAGTAACCGTGATCTTGTCTATATCTAGCAGTAATAACCGTGGCTTATTGTGTCTTACCTATTAACATATGCAGAGTGGGGAGCTGCATTCGACTTTAGTGTCTTTTCACCAGCAAAGTATTTATTACTTCTAAATTAGTGCACTGAGAACTTTGAGGACTTTTTTTAACTAGAAGCCCTGACATTATGTCGGCTGTGAAGTGGTGGGTAGCTTCCAGCATTTTTGACTGCATGCATCCAGGTTGAGGTAGTAGGTTGTATAGTTTAGAATTACACCAAGGGAGATAACTGTACAACCTCCTAGCTTTCCTTGGGTCTTGCACAGAACGGCGTGATGAGCGACTATAATTCCTCAGCAATGTTTGCTCTGGACACATGGAACAGGAAAGAGCAGGTAAGATGAGCTGGAAAACCTGTTATTTTCTTCTGCCTCTCTAGAACTTCAGAAATGTTCATTCTCTTGGCATTTTTTACCTATTGGTGCTATACTACCGAGTTTTTAGCAAATTCAGTGGACTAGTAATGCCTGTCTTCCTTTATTAGCATTCGAGCAGCGCAACGTGTAACATTCCTAAAAAGCACCATGGCAACATATCAGTGTTATTGCCTTCGCGGTCAGCAATCAGAAGTCTCCAAAGGTAACATGAAAAACATCCTGTGTTGTATCTGTTATTGAGATGTGTAAGGAGGCTTCCCTTTCCATTAGTCTTTGACTGGTTCAGTTAGTTCTACACTAGGAGTTAAACAAGGCTGTGCCCTGTAGCAGTGTGAGACCTGGCACACTCATTGTCTCTCAGGAAGCGTAGGAGGCTGGTGCTGATGCTTCCAGATAAAGCCTGTAAGGGTTTGTGTGAAAGTACCTAAATCTACACAGTCCTCAGGAGAGCAGTTCTCAGGGAATATCCGTTAGTGATTACAGTCAGCTGAAATGGTGATTCTGAAGTTCGGGGTTTTTTCTAGGCTTGCACAGTTGAATTGGGTGTTTCAAAGGCTGATGCTTCTGGACACATCCAATAGAGGTGCTTTGCTTCTCCCTCACAGCAGATTGGATTAAGGAGCCGTGGAGCCACCCCAAATTTTGTAGAGGAGCTGTGCAGAGGACGGGCACGTGGTGAGCCTGCAGTCTTGGGCGGAAGGCCACATTTCTAATGTATCTTACGTGTCTAAAATGCAGGCAATAGAACCTAATATAGCCAGCTGCTATTGAAATCTACAGTTTTATTTGCCTAACCATCTGAGGCCTAAAAAACACTCTGAAACCCTGGCGTTTATCTAGTAAAGTTTGAACACAAGAGTCAAGGTCTTCATGTTGGCAGCGTTCGGGGTTCAGTTCCCCTGGCAGCCTGGATGAAGATGGTAGCTCTAATGCTTGATTGGGGCCCAGAACACGAGCTGTGTTGCATCTTTTGACTATATAATATATGACGAATTCTGGCAAGAGATTTTTGAGTTCCCAGAAATAAGAGGGACTGTTTGCTAGTGGGCAAACTTTCTAAGTTAGCAAATAAAAGTAAAGGGTAGGCACAGGGTTCATTTTGTTAAGCTAATCTAAAAGTGTGAAAATAATAAAAATATTTCAGGGTATCTAAATAACCCAGAAAAACGTGTTTTTTTTTTCTGGTAAAATGGCACTTAAAAACTTTAATATCTGCATATCCTTGTTTACTGAATGCAAAGAGAAGCTGTTGGTTTCTCAAGTGTTACCCAGTGCTCAATTATTAGCTATTCAGAGAGTGGATTTTGTGGGATTTTATGTTTTCAAAGAGGTTATAGATATCACTATCATGGTTTATAATGCTGCAGTTCCTTCGGGCAAGGCAAGTATCAGGGCTAACACAATGCTGCTTCTGTGTGTCATGAAGGCACATGCATTAAACATGCAGGTAGTTAATAAAGAAGAAACTTTTTGGCACATTTTAGGCAGTACCTTATTTCCCCCCCCATTAATCTTTTTGCAGATGGAAGTGCAAATTTTCAGCTGTAAATCCACAAGCTGCATTGACTCACGTCCAGTGTAGAACTGTTCCATAAGGGTTATTTTTTTTTACCTGTTTGGTACTTCTCTAGGAATACCTTCACGAATGGTGTTATATTCCCAACTAAGAGCAGCCTCTTTTCTATTTTGGTGGTAGCATTTTAGATCTGCCTTGCACAGGTATAAGGGAGCTTCTCAAAGTTCAATAATAGCAGTTATTTATACTAACACACACATATGTGCTATCGGACTTAACTTTATGAAGTATGTTAATCATATGACACATAAATCAAATGATCTATCTTGCTCCAAAGGACAAAGAATAATAATTTAAAAGGGGACTGGTCAGTGGTACATTGAAGTTGACAATAAACATAATTCAATGTGCATATTTTTCTTCTGAACAAAATAGCATTCCAGCTCTCCCCCTGATGAGAGGAATGTATTGTCAATTAATTAGACTTCCATCATATGTCCTCGGATGCCCTTCTATCATATGCCTTCCATATGTCCTTATGTCATATGCCTTCCATATGCCCTCTATGTAATTAAGCTTCTATCATATGGCTTCTATCATATGCCATTTAAATAGATTTCCAGAAGAATATGGCAGTGTTACAATTGTGGACCTTTTGCAATGAGTAAAGGAACAACTCGTGAGCTGTAGATTAAAAGAGGAGGAAGCAAAAGGAAGGTGGCTGGCCCTCAACAGTCCCTTCAATTGCCAGTTTTGTTTCTCTCAGTTTGGGCGATGAACGGACAAAAGTGTCCTATTTTCCTTGTTTTCCATTACTGTTCCATTCCCAGTTTTTATTCAGTTAAGCCTGTGAATAGTTGGAGAGATAGCGACTGTTTTTCAGAGAACATTTCCACTGGAATGTAAAATGAAAAAGAAACAATCCACCTCCCAGAAAATTGTTTGTCATATGATAAAGAAATGTAAACTTTGATCTTGTTTTTGTCCCTTTAAGTCTGTAACATGTGGAGTACTAGAAAAGTCATGGTGAGAGAATTAACGAAAATGAGATTGTACACTTAAGCACGCATCCCTGTTCTGCCTTGTGGACAATGGCTGCAGATAGTATTGTGCTTTTCTTGGCGTGGTGATGCCTTGGTAGATAGTGTCCTAATCTACAAGAATATGTAGTGAAATGGATTCCAAATTTACTCTGACTTATTAAGGATAAAGACCAAAAATAGGCGCTGATGCTTATACACGTAATGAAGAAAACTGCAAGCATCTGAGGAATGATGAGGTCTTGGAATGGTTTCCAGTGAAGAGACAGATAGTGTGCTTGTTTGCCTGATGTACGTTTATGTATCTGTGCCTTCTTTCTCCCCAGCAACTTCTGAGACTATTCTCTAATCCCAGTCAGATTTGATACAGGAGCAGTGGCTTCCAAGACTATTCTGCTCCAGCAAGCTTTACAGGAATTGCAGAACTCACAGCCATATATCCAGCAGTCAGGAAGAAGGTTGAAAGGACAAAGAGAAGGTAAAATAGAGTCATACGTGCGGAGGTGTCCAAACTATAAAATGGGGAGCAGTTTGCAGCATATGCCAGTTTATCTGGATTAACTGCATTGAATGAAGTAATGAGAACAGTTCAAACAGATTCCCACTGGCTAGTAACAAGCACGTCCCTGAAGACTTCGAACTCTAGCTGCTAGAGCATGCTAAAACCCATACCATCGTGACTTCACTGCTATTTTTATGTGCTCTGCCTAGATTAAGCCAGAATTTACCAAACAATGGTCCTATATTTTGCTGTGTAGGCGTACTGCTAGCCACTATTTGTAATATAGATGCATTCCTGAAAGATAGGTGACAGGTCTTATTTTGGCTTAATCTTTTTATTCTCAACTCAGTTCTCATTTGAAACACACACACACACACAAAACATAACCAGTGCATCTGGAAGTTCTAGGTCATTAGGGAAATTATTCTGAAAAATTCATGTTGTGGTCCTGCACCACCATTAGTTTGCTGGTGCCACAGTCGTAAACTCCGTACTCAGGGAAGCCTTTAAGCCTCTTGTAGCGTACCACTGAAATTATCTGTCAAGAATAACTGCTCATGTGTTGTACTCAGAATTCTTTTTCTCCTGGTTTGCTGGGCAGCAGGAAAATCCTTTCAATAGTATGCAGCTGCAAATTCTCTTTTGCTTCTGTGTTTTCACGTGGCTGTGATACTTTTGAAGGCTGGCAGCCTAACAGTCCTGAAGAAGGAGGAACTCTGTTTATCCACAAAATTGGGACCTTGACGGCGTGCGACCCCATAAGCATCTTCTGACCATTCTGTTGTGCTGCCTCGCAGCTCTCCTTGGAGAGGACCAACCTGTGTTGGTGAGAAAGCGGAGGCAAGGGCTGTTTCCTGAATTCTGCCCCTTTGGAAAGGAGACTGACACTCAGAAACTTTCACCGTTAGAGGGATTATTTTTTTTAAAAACAATGCCTTTCATCTATTTCCACACCCAGCTGAAACTATGCTGCAACACTTGTGCTGCTAAATCAGATGCATTAAGTACAGTCAAATTTGTACATAAAAGTTTTGTAAGAACTGGGATGAAATAGAATGGAATGCCAGAATGACTCATTGTTTAATGAATAAGGCCCTAAGTGTTCTATTGATGCCATTTATAAATCTGTATAAAATGTATAGAATTCATGTCATAACTGGAATTCCAAGCACAGCAACCTTGTGAGCTAAATTATGATGATGATAGGGTACTGCACAAATTAATATGAATTCTAACACGCTTCTGCTTGAAAGCTGCTCAGACTGTTAAAAATAAGACAATTTCATTACACTTATTCGAAGCCCAGACCTCAGAAATGCTGCTACTCTTCCTTTTGAAATTGTAAATTACTGAAGAAGGAAGTTCTTTTTGTGTGTCTTAGAGTCAAAAAGTATAACCTATAAGGGAAAAAGATGTCCTTTCAGTTAGATGTAGATATTGATTACAATACACAGTGTAACTGGAAAAGAAAAGAATGAGCTGCTATATATTTGGAACTCTTCTATTGGAAATGAACAGTCTGAGGCCAGAGCAGACATGTGAACACACACAGTTTTTTAAACTTTTTCCTTCTCATTCTTACTTTTTGCCTTTTCATAGCTTGGTGGCTCAATATTAAACCAGGTGAAGTTCAGCATTTCCAGCGCGAGTTTTTGAGATAAGTTCTATATCCATTCAGATTTCAGTCAGAGACAAACTCCTGTATGTGTGGTGTTGGGCTACCAGGATTTAACCTTGTGATAAAACCTTCCAGTCTAAATTGGAACAGAAAGGAAATCTGATGTTTCGAAATTTCCCGTAGCAGAGGAAGATTATCTGTTTTATCTGGGAAGAAAAAACACTTTTTTTTTCTTTTGTTTTTAAACAAGGCAGTACTTCTAGTTGCCCTGACTCCGCTAATGCTCCGGGCAGTCCCAGTTGCATATATTTAGATTTACATATTCAAAATGTGAAACGCATTCTCCCTGAGCAAATATTCCTTTACATGCAATAGGGTGAAATTAGCCTATTTGTGCAATGTCATGGCCCTGTTTCTTGGTTAAATAAGTTCAAGAATCAGGTTTCTGGGGCAGATATGGAAAGAGATTGAAATTCTGCATTCTGTATTATATGCAGTGGCTTCTCCTTACCACCACCTCTCCCTGCTTCTTTCTCACATTCATAGAAAACAACTTCCTCTCCAGTTAGGTGATGCAAGATTGTCTGAGGTGTACTGCAAATGAAATACCGCTGGCTAGAAATACTGCAAGCAATTATTTTCTTAAAAGCAGGAGCGAGCTGCTACTGCTGCTAAGGATGAAGTCACTTACCTACGGGGAAAGAGCTGGCGGCCGCAGGTGGGGGCTTTACCAGTGGCTGCAGGATACCCGCTGGAGCCACTCCCTGGCTCCTACCTGCCACCTCTCCGTGTACAACTGCTGCTTCTTTTTTAAGAAAAAAGCCCACCACACTTAAGACCCCTTCAAAAGTACTGAGTCTGAGAGCAGTGTAGATACAGCTAACGTACAGTCCTTAATTTCTGTTTTCCGTCTATGTTCCGGTAGGTTCAGGTAGCCAAACCTCTGCGCCATGCCACGCAGGAGCAAATGGTGTGGTGCAGGGTTCTCCCTTGCTCCTCCTGGGTCATTGAGGATAAGTCCGCTTCGAGCGTGAGTCATCCTGCTGCCACTTTTCCTTCCACCCTTTGCCAAGGTCTGATGACAAGACTGTGATTTCTCTAAGCTTGTCTTTGTTACAGGTGTGACACACAGCTCGTAGGGTTTCATTACGGCTTTCATAATGTATTCACGAAATGTCAGGATCAAGTCATTTATAATTAACAGTGATGTGTAAATGTCATGTCTAACAATTGTAGTGTAAGAACATTTTTGTGAATGGGCCATTTTTTACGCATGCAACTGTCAATGTCCAAAAAAGCCATAACCAGCCAGGCAAATGGTCGATAAAGACAGATTATTTTTTTCCTTTTGTTTCTCCCCATTGAATTCTTGATAGACAACTAGACCTTGGTGCCTGTTGTTCCTAGATCCAGTACAGATATAAAGCTCAAGCCAGGAATGGAAGCTTTTATGAACATTTTAGGGCTTGATCTTGTTATAAATGTGGAATGGATAAACTGCTGCATAATACTGATGTGCAGTCGGTATGAGCACTGTCTATATTTTTGGCACCAAAGACAGTAAGGCATGCAGCATAGGAGCTGTACTACCAAATCTGAGGAGAGGAAGGTGCCAGCAAAAATAGTCCCAAGCATGGAGATATCTGAAATTGATATACTGGAACCATCCCCATTGGAAAGGAAAAACAAATTGACATTATAATGAAAAGAAAAGAAAGAACGAGGAGGTAGACTGAGAAATTCTCAGTTTCACAAAGTGAATACAAGGAGACATGCAGTGAAATTAAATGGTGACAAATTGAAAATGTTTTAAAAAGCAATTCTTTTCCACCAGTATTTAATTAAAAAATGAATGTAATTGCTTTTAGAAGTTAATGGGAAGTCTAGAACAGATTAGATACTTATGTTTTTAATAACCATACATAGAATTATAGAAATTTGTTGTGATAACTTTAGAACTGAGTTTAGACTTAATGTTTCAGGGTTTAGGATGAAGTGCAGCAATTCAAGACCAGGGAAAAACCAGTGGAAAGGACAGCTCTTGATTGTCCAAAGCCGCTAATACTTGTCACTATTGGAGAAGATATATTAGAGAAGTCTGGATTCTGACTCAGTCTATATCTGTCTCCTGCAAAGGATTAAGCACATACTTTGCCACTGACAAATAAAAGTGAAGGGTTGATAGATGTTTGACCTTCACTTGGCCTCGCATGTTGAATAACTGCAATACAACAGTATTAGTAATAATTATCCAATGGCATGGTCCACCTCCCGTTCCTTACGGTTACGTGTGCAATGAGAGAGGATTGCATGACCACTGTCCAGAAATGAAAGCAGAGGAAGGTGAACGGCTTATCCGAGGCCAGGCAGCATATCACTGGAAGGGCTGTGTACAAAAGGCAGGTCAGTGGATTGCAGATCTGCATCTAAACCTGTGTTGTGACCTTTTCCATCCTCATTAAATACGTTTCTTGGAACCCGGCTATTACCAGAAGTAATAAAGTTTCAGCAACGGTGAGGAGGGTTACACCTGTCCTGCTTTCACACCCGCTTTTCAGCGTGAGGTTAGAGCTGCTCTTCACCATGCAAGAACGTGTCTTAGAGATGTGCTCAAGCTATCGGTGCCCGCTGTGGGATGCGACGACCTCAGGTGTGGTGCTGCACTAGCACCGGCCCTGCTGCCCGGGGGCCTGAGCTGGCACCTCCAAACCGTACTGGCTGCAGGTCTGTGGTTGCGGCAGCTCAGCTCGGTGTTAGGTTTGGGGTCGCTGCAGTCAGTCCCCTGAAGAGTGTAAGCAGACCCTTTGTATTCCTTGGCTTAAGTGAGATTTAAGGAATTGTTGTGAACAGCAGGTCAAACTCATTCCCGGATTAATGCCACTGATGTGGGTTTGTTTTAAAGTTTGTTTTTCTTGTGTTTGAAGTGGCCTCTCCTCTCTTCTGACAAGGAATAGTAGTTGTGGCATCAGAGTGGTTTGCAAGAGTGGTGTTTGCAGTCAGTCAGATGCCGCAGCTTCCCCTTGGCTTTCCATTTCCCTTCATAAAGGAGGTTGTTAGTCTTGCAGTACAGGATTTAGAAAAAAGGAAAAAAAAAAAAGAATGATAAAGAGAAGGAAAAACAGGAAGAAAATAGAAAGGGAAGAAGGCAAGACACGATTGCTTTCTGCTACAGATCTTGTGGTTTGAGTTAATTTTGGAAATTGCCCTTTCGAATAGCTTTTGAAATGTGAAAGGAGAATTTATTTTATGAGGGCCCTAATATATTTCAATCACAAGTTTCCCTTCATTTGTATGAGAATAGTTATTGAATGAGAAGTTGAACAGTGTAGGTCTTAGTGGAAAACTAAAATCAGTGTCCACTACTTACTCTGTTAGTAATGATGTAGTTAGACTGCTGAATCATGTCTGTTTGTAGGGTTCTAGGATAGAAGTCACCGGTCAGCAATTTGTAACCATGGTGCTGTAATAAATCCACAAGGGCCCTGTGTTGGTGGCTGCATTTAATAAAGCAACTACTTGGGACTTTGCCTCAGAATTAAAGAACCGTAGTCTCTTCCTTCTTCAACCAGAGAGGAGGATATCCATACTCTGCTGGTGGAACTGCTAGTGTGAGGGGTTCTATGATGCTGTGTTTCCTTTGTATTCCAATAGAGGGGCGGTTTTTAGTTGCAAAATGTAGTATCCACAGTCTCATTATGTGATGCATACAGCCTCTCAGGAGGTACGCACACCAGCTGACCGCTGTGTGTTTTAGAAGAGGTGGGGATCTCATAAGACATTCTGTCTTGGTGCTGCCTGACATTTTCTATATATTTGTATATAAGTTAGTCACGTGCCTGTGAAGTAGCAAATAGCAAACCAACAGTGACTAACGAATTCAAGAGTCAGAAAAGGTTATCTGGAGCAGAGAGAAGTGTGTGATAATTTTTTAGACGAGTAGGATGCAAGGTGAAAGCCTAACAGACTGTCTATGTGCAGTGAATCAGTCCTGCACTGAAACTGAGTCGAGAGGTTCTGAGGGGCACCTAGAAATGGTCCAGCGGAGCCGTGAGTGCAGGGATGTGGGGCTCCTCAGTGGGGCAGTTCTGTCAACTCTCAGTAACAAGGAACTCTCAAGGGTTAAACGTTTAATCCGTAAATTTGTGCTAGGAATTAAGAAAGACTACTTGACATCTGAAATCACAGGGAGGCTTTTTCTGTATAATAAAAAAGCCTCTTCAAATTATTTAAAGCATGCTTCTCTTGCATTTTAAAACAGGGGGAAGCTGTGCAAGTGAGATGGGCCAGTTTTTGCTCTTGGTGAGTAATAACTTAGTTCATGCAAATGACAGCAGGATTTTTCCTTGTCCTGCCATGGCTTTAAAAGGAGTTAGATCCTGGTTTAGGTTGCAAAGAAAATGCCTTGTGTTGCCGTTTCCGTGAATCCTACTCTGAAGCTCAGTTATAGAATCATGTTATTTGGTCATCTTGAAGTCTGTAAATTGGCTTACGACAAGCTCCTGGCAGTGGGACTCAAGCATATCTTTAACACCGTTGCCCAAGAAGTGCCTTGAGACCCATAAAGACAATGAATTCTGATGTAACTGTTCACATTGTTGTTTGCCTGAAACCTCGAAGGTAATTTGCTGGGGTAACAACGAGGACAAAATTAATCTCTCCTTTGCCTGGGTATCTGAGGGAGCTTTAAAAACTCTGAACAGGACAGAATTCACTTGGGAAGTTCAAAGTTTATAAAGCAGCGCCCTTAATCGTTGCGAGGCCCTCGGTCTGCCTCTCGCCACATTGCATTACATATTGACGCAGGCTTTGCATTATATATTAAAGCAGATTTGTCCTCAGATACCCTACTGTGGAGAAGGCCATTTTTAAATCCTTAATAGGGCATTAGAGCAATTTGCCTGTGATTTAGTTTTAAGTGGGCAAGGAGAGTGGTGACAAACGAAGCCGGGAGGCCCTAAAATTCTTTGAATATTCCATGTTTTCCTGGAACTGTTGGGAAAAGGCTGCCAGAAAGGTCTTGGCAGGTTTTCTAGGTGGCTGGCCAAGTCTGAAGCAAATGTGGATAGTTAATAGGCTAATGCAGCTCTGGTTCCAAGTCCGTACGTATATAACATACGTTTTTATTTAAGAAATCCCACTGCATGAAGGAGCAAATGTAGTGCTAATATATCTTCCTGAAAGAAAATAGCAAGGGAAAAAACACTGTCATCTTGTAACTATAAAATAAGGGATCTTATGCTCTTACTTTTTAGGGACTTGAATTGTCAGCTGAAGAAGAGAAGATGTAGGAAATGAAATCAGTAGACAGGCAGTGGCTTTCCCGGGAGGGCCCCATCTTAATCAGGAATGGCTTGTATAGCGATAGTTTGCGTCTAAGAAAAAAGGCAGAAGTTGTTCAAAGAATGCATTTCCACGGCTAGATTGACTTTTTGTTGTTGCAAGTAATTAAAAATGGCAATTAAGCGGGAAAGTGATCAAATAATGAGTCGGGACCTGCTGCTGCAGTTGGCTCCGTGTGGACAGCCCGTTCTAGCATGAAGCATGAGGCCACCAGTGCGTGTCGAATCATAAGAATTAAGTGCTGCTACCGAGTCATCCCAGGTGTAGGCTGGTTTGGGAGGGATTTCTCTGTGCACCAGGGTCAGAACTGTGGTCACAGGCACCCACGGAATAGGTGGTCACTGTCGTGACTGGCAGGAGTTGTTTCTGGGAAACATGAGTTCAGATTTCTCTGACACACCAGGTGAATTAGCTTTGTAATTTTAAAATTGTCTCCACTGAGAGGGATTCTTGTTCGAATTCAGCTTATGGGGCCTGTCTTGTTTTATTATCGATGGGGCGAAGAGTGTGCACAGCCTCTACTGTCATAGTGGAACAATTTATTATTTTTTTTTATTATTAAGCCATTGGTGCAGACCCTGAAATTCTGCTACACTCTCCACTTATTTTTCTTTGGTTTTAAAACAGAGGTCCCTGTTCCTCATAAGGAGTGTTGTAAAGACAGACGAACTGATCATGTGTGAATTGTTCAGACGGTCATGTCGTGTGTCATATTGGAATTGCAAGTAAGCATACCGTATACGTCTATGAAGAAATGTTTCATATGGACTACTTCCGTGCTATCATATATATTTGTTAGCTGTACGAAGTTAAAATTGACAACATTTATAATCTAATACTACTTTTATACAAACAAAATCAGCTTGAAAAGGTTATTACTATACTTTAGAAGCCCTAATTAAAGAATGTCATTTATTATCATAGTAAGTAATCTGATATTCAGATTGTTCTGTTTGTTTTCTTCATTTTGTGTCTCCAAAATGTTACGCTGTCTTTTTGCATTACAAAACCAGCTAAATTTAAGTTTAGGGTGTACTAGAGCCTGCGCTACGACGTTAAGTGATGCAGAAGTATGGACTGGCACCAGGAGCGGGGAGACTGGCTGCTGCGCGTGCGTCCCGCTGCTATTTCTGGCATGCAGAGCCTGAGCAGCGTCTGATGGGCCAAACGTAAGTCCCCAGAGGTTGCCGCGTCTTCCTCGCGTTCTGACATTCATCCTGTCACATGCCTCTTGATATGTGACTTTCTAATTTTTAATACACCCTCAACACCAGTGAAGCAACCGAAAGCAAGTTACTGTATATTAAGACCTCTGTGCCTGGTTTCGCAAGAGGTAAGGGTGACTAGGCTTGTGTTCAGATTTCCCCTGTGTAAAAGTGCCCGAGCCTTTTCCTTCTTTGACAGCAATACCTAAATGGCTTGGCATCACGTAGATACCCTGCGAGATGAGACTCCCTGTCCCCAGGAGCTTGCAGTCTAAATAGATAAGGCAGGCAGAAGAAGAAACACAAAGAGACAGAGAGACTTGCCCAAGCCACTTAGCACATCGGGCGGCAGCACTGGGAATAGGAACGGGGTCGTCTGAATTCTCGCCACTGTCATCGCCGCTGATTCGGGATTCCTGCGGCTGGTTCTGTGCCAGCCTCTGCCCTGTCCCTGTGCAGGGGTCGGTGGCTTGGGCCCACCAACCAGCTGCAGAAGGTATTTTGGCGTCCTACCTTTTGGTTTAATTCTTAAGCAGTGGCCAAGTATTTTTTCCATGAGAGAAATATGCTCTCGTGTGTTGTGTAATTTTTTTCAAGTTATGTTAAATGCAGGCTGTAGCTGGAGTACTAGAAACCCTGAAAAACATTTCTTTCTTTGTGTGATCTTTTAAATAATTCCACCCTCTCATTAAAAAGAAAGTCAGTGCTGATGAAGAGGGCTAAGAGTCTGACAGAAGGCCTGGGGGATATTTAAGGATGACCGTGCTTTGATGTTCTTCGTGTCCTCATAATCTCTCAGGGGTCTTTACAAACTTTAGTTAAGGTTCACTTTTCATATGTGCAATAGTTTTGTCACCTGTTTGTGTTGGTTTTATGTAGGAGAGAACTGGAAATAGACTGCAGGACTGAGGGTCCACACCGAATTCATGGAGGGAGGTAGGAATAGACCTGTGGACTGCAGGCAGCAGGCTCTGCCCTCCAATCACTGAACTACAATCTCTCTTTTAGAGAGCGACCCTAGCACTTTTTGCCTATTGAAATATAATTCATTCTAGCTCTGCTCTTAGTCTCGTGGATTTCTAATTTTAATTTAATTTTGTACTTCTCCTGCCAGGTCAGATACCCAAAATGTCCCTTAAACTTTACGTGTGTTTGTGAAGTTGAACCTAGGTTCAGCAGTTCAGTTTCTATTTAAACAGCCTCAACATGTATTATTTTTACTGGCTTTTTCAGGAGAAGAAAGCAAGAGTTGATCGAGGGACACCATCTTTTTCATGCAATGATTCTATTGAAATTTCAAGTAAATTTTAAAAAAGCATTAATGTTGACCAGACAGAAAGTTTTTGTAGCAACCTTGTAGGCCAACATATTCATTTATCTCCATCACTTGGTAACTGCAATTCTTAAAATTCGTCAGACTTTCAGTACGAAGCATCAGATCTTAAGAAATTATGGCTCTAGCTCAAAACAGGTTAGATTTATCTGAAATTTTAGTGAGGTTCTTGAAGCTTTCCTCATGTTTTAGGTGAATGGAGTCTTATTTGAAACTTCTGGTGGACCTGAAGCCGTGTGAAATATGAGGGTTTTCAGGTGCTTTATGAGTTATGGAAATGGCAAATCATGCAAGAGTAGATGTAATGCTTTTTTGCCTGACTTCATCCACATAAATTTGAGTTTCACCTTGGATTTCAGAGTTCAGTTAAATCCAGTATGTATAGGAGAACTCACAGATAAGGGCAGATTGTTAACTCTCCATAGAGCTCTGTTAGCAGACCTGGGGATGGAGAGACAATACAACCACCCCTTTTTAAGCTGTGTCGCTGTCGGGATAGTGCTTGGGTGAGGTAATTTGCTAACGTATGCCTTGTTGGGTTTGGAGGTAAAAGTTGCTGGGTGAGTCAGGTTAAAAGGAATTGTTGGTGATGAAAGGGAGTTTACACGATCTTCAACCACACTCGACATATCATCTCTGTTGACTAACAGGCTATCAAATGAGGATAACAAAAGTAATCTGGACGTAGCCGCTTTGTTCCAAGGACTTCAAAACACTCCAAGGACATGGTAAGCGTTGTCACGATGGTTCTGTATTATGGGAAAGCAAGGTAGGAAGAGGTGGAATGATTTTATCGCTGATTTGATGTGGAATTGGACAATAGTATACAAAATGGTGAGGTTCAAATTAGTAGCTTTTGGTTCTCAAACTCCTCCCTTGGTAGAGCACTGTTCTGGTAATGCCCAAATCATGACCCCTTTGCCCAACTTTGCTTTTTATGATGGGCCCCACACTATGAATTTGTACCTTTCTATTAGTGAATATTTTTTTTCCTCCACTGAAGACATTTTATTGATTTCTAAACTATTCTCATATATTATCATATATGCTGTCCATATTGCTGAGACGGAACTGTTATTTTAAAGATACTTCCTAAATGATCTCTGTATAGTTTGTCTCGAGTGAAGTTACTGACTTGTCTCAAAGTCAGTAAGGTTTTATAGTTAATGCTTAAGTCCCTAAAGCACACTCTGTGGCTGAGCATCCCTTCACCTGTGTGTCTTCTCCTTTGAATGACTAATTCCAAATTGTCTCAGAAAAAGTAGTAGAAGTTTGTCTTTAATCTACTTTCTGCTGTAACTGTGCACCTACCAAGGTCTCTTCTTCCTTTGAACCTGTGTCCATCATTAAATTCATTCTTTCTTTCTGTTTTCCAGCTTCTCTCTGCAAACTTCCTCTCACTCCATTTCTGCAAGAACTTTTCCTGCAAACCAGGTCCCTAAGAGGATTAGTGAAGGGGATACCAATTTATTTATACCCACCTCAGCATGGCAGCAGCCAAACTAAGTTGCTGGACTGTTAAATGGTGTGTAGCACATGAAAGAAGCTTCAGTCTTCTGGTGCTGTTCAGAGTGGACAAGTGCCTACCTCACAGCTGCTCTGAACTTATCCCCAATGCTGGCGTTTGTTTTTTTTTTTTTTTCCTTCTTAGCCTGTTCACATTGGGAATACGAACAGTCATGCTCAGGACTCAGTGGACTGCAGAGACTTGGCCCCCTTTTAAATATGAGAACAATTTTCAGGCCTCTTTCATTTGCACTTACTTCATGCAAAACAAAAAAAACCCCAGAACCCCTCAAACTTTCTCTGTTTAAATTTCAAATTCCTGGTGGCCGCAGTGCCAGATGATGTTGCCACTTGTGTTTTCTTCTGTAGGGCCTGGCCTGAATGATCTCAAAGCAGCAAGCAAAGTTAAATACATGGCTGTGATCAAAAGAGAATGACACCTTTTTTTTTGTGCCAGCCTGGAGGCCCTTAGCTTTTGGCATTTGAGTCTCTGAAAAACAAGGTTACTGGACTCTAGTAAATGAAGTGTCCGGATGTTAGTGATGATTCATAAAAGCAATTAAAAAAGGAAAGTGCTTTTCTGTTGAGCGTAATGTCTTGGTTTGAAGATGTTCTTAAGTGTGTGTGTAATGCTGCAAATAGTGGTCAGTGGATAGTGACCGCTGTGTTTAAGATTATGGATCTGTTTCCAGCATAACACTTCTTTTCATATGGTTCTGATGATCAAAACCGTTTTTTTGATAGTTGAATCTTTCTTATTTAGTTTCTGTTTCAAAAGAGTTCCCATTTCTTCCTCCTTAAATTTGTGAAAAAAATTTACTGAGGACATCATATTTTCCATGGGAGAAATGTGGGTTTTGCAACGTAAATATTGGAGATGGCAGATAATTTAAATTCATCAAATACAATCTTTTTTTTTGCCCCAGTGCTACTCTCTTGCATTTCGGCCCTGACCTTCCACAAACACAAAACACCTCATTTGTACAGCTTTCAAAGCAATTTTCAATAAGCAAGACTGAACTCGGTTAAGACGTGATTAGGGTTATTGTTGTATACAGAGATACATCAGCCGGGCCACATTACCTAAGCAAGAAGCAGACCCTGAGGCACGCTCTACAGGCTTCCTCCTACATGGCTTTTCAAGTCGTCTCAACCAACCTGTTAGCTATTAGCAATGGCTATTAGGCTCTGCCACTGCTGCTCTAGAGCAGACACTTCCAGCCTTCGTACCTTCTCCAGGTGGACGCCTCTCACTTCTCTTGGGGGCTGTGCACATTCCAGAGCTGGGCCTTCAACTCGCTTTGCCCTCACACGCTGTCCTTGGTTAGACTATGCCTATATGTGAAGGGAAGCAAAATAGTTTACTGATTTATCATGGATCATTAGATGGAGTAACTGTTCTTAAAACATCACCACTATAGATACAATAATTAGAGATGTGCTTTTGTTAACATTGCCAGCCTCTACCCTCTTGTACAGTACCCTTGGGTACTAAATAATTACCCACTTTGTGTGGTTATCTAGCTCACTAATTACCCACAAAAATTGGGGTCAGGTGTTAACTGCTTGAAATAAGTATCCTCTGAAGACTTGGTTAAATTGTATAGAGAAATGATGTGTTTGCAGCAAAACTTTAAAAAAAAAAAAATCAAACCTTTTTATTTTTGAAGGAAGATAACAGAACGCAAAAAAGACAGTGGATGTAAATTGTTCTGTGGGATGGCAAAATGTTGCATGCTGCTGTGATGGTGAGCGAATCTGTAAGGGGAGCGAAAGGGTGGTTGGCAGATACGTTCTCTCTAATCCAGTCTACTTTTCCCAAAGATTAGATCCTTCGGTACACAGGGTTTGATTCTTCCCCTATCTAGGCTGATGTCGATCAGGATTATGTCAGTATAAATAAGAAAATTTGTATCCATGGATTCCTGGACTGACTGCACCGTGTAGTCCCACCTCTTCTGTTACCCAGGGACTTCTGCATTGCACCCAGTAATTTAATTATGTATTGTATATTTATTTCCATATGTTTATTTTAGTTGCTTCAAACTCTGCATGCATGCAGAATTTAATTCTAAGGCTGCTGCTCATAAAATGTAGCTTGCTTTGAGTAATAATTTAATTCCTGTGTTCAGGGAGTTACCCCAGTGAGTCAAAGATTTCTAGATAGCCCCACCCTCCCCAACTTCCCGAACACTTACACTGCAGTCACTTTCTCTTTGCCAGACCCACACAAGATGTCTAACTAGCCAAAATCCCAAGGGGCAGGTTCTCCTGCCTCCCCTGTTTTAGCCCCCGAGAACTAGGAAATAAAGCCGCAGAAGCCCTAAAGCCCTTGAAATACCCGGGACGTGTAACAGAGGGATATCTAATAAACCATCTTCCTAACCTGGTTTCTTGCATAGGTGCTCTCTGTCTTCGATACAAAGGAAGCAGATTTCAGTGGGAGCTAAGAAGGTGTTTCTGAAAATCCCACTATGCACCCATCAGGATCTTTGGATACCCAGATACCTTTAAATCCTAAGCATCTGTGCAGTGCACAGCGTAACAAAGGAACTCCCTTTATTTATTTCTGCATTTTGTGCTAGGTGCTTCCTCTCCTCCATAACAAGTACCACCTTCTGTTCCCACAAGCAGCACCTTTTCAAGCCTGCGCGGAGTCAGGTATTAGGCATTAAGAGCCCCACCTCCCAGCCCCATGGCTGGGGCAGGCGTGGGGTCTCAGGTAAGGCCCCACATGGCTAGGTGTGGGCTCCGTTTTCGGGGCCATACCTGCGCTCTGCATTGTGTAGCGCATCTCTGGAAAATGCAGGGATCAGCCTCATAAAGCACAATGCAGATTTAGTCGTCATCTTTGTCTCTCCCCCCGCCCCCCCCCCCGGGCTCCGCTCCCCGCTGATGTTAACTGTCTGTATTATTATTTATTGTTATCAAGGGATTTGGTTTGATCAATGAAGTGTATATGCGTCTGACGGACATTCGGAGAGGAAATGCTTGGAGAATGAGTAACATGTCTGCAGTGGAGGGTGTGTGTGAGGGAGAGAGAGGGAGCATCGGTACTAGAAACATTGACTGATGAGTTCATTTTAAAATCCAAGGGCATATAGCTGGTAAATTAGCACATATTGCAAATATAGTCCGGTGTGAGAGGCAGCAGTGCTGCCATTGAGCAGAGGGGTGTGTTGGGGGGGGTCGAGGAGAGGAGATTGTCAGCTCTAAAGTCATCACGGGCATGAGCCAGGCAGTCTGCCTGCCTCAATGCAGACGTGGGGCGTGCGATTTCCACGGGCGGCTGCGGGCTGCAGTGTGGCGGAGGGGCGGAGTGGGGGGGGGGGGGGGGGGGGGGGGGGGGGGGGCGGGGGGGAAACCGAGATAGCAGCGGTGGATTTTATTGTTTTAAAATCCAGATCCAGCCAGAGGGATGCGAGGCGAAGGGCTGCAGTCCCGCCACTTCCCCTCCGCCCCCCCCTTCCCTCTCAGCCCTCCGCACCCCGTCAGGAGGGCGGCGTGGGGCGGGAGCGGGTGCCCGGCTGCACCGGGAGGGTCCCGGGGACGGGGCGGCCGCGCCGGGGATGCGCCGGCGGCCGCGGCGGCGGGTTTCTCCCGGGAGCTTAAGAGATTATCGGGGGGGTGAGTGGGGCTGGTGTGTGTGTGCGAGGCTGGCGGCGGCGGCGGGGGGAGCCGAGTCCTTATTCTGTTAAAGATTTAAGTAGGCATGCAAGGAATCTCTAGGATAGTTGGCAAAGGGCGAGGGTGGGGAGGGGGGGGAAGGATCCAAAAGAGTCTGTAACCAGACACTGAAGCTTTCCAGGAGTGAGAGTGTGTGAGAGAGACGGAGACAGAGCGAGAGGAAGAGAGGGGGCAGTGTGGTCTAGTACATTTTCATCTGGTCGTTGATTTGAGCCTGATGCTTGCTGTCCCTCAACAGCCTCCCTTGCCTGTATTTTTTCTTTCCCCCTCTCCTCTCCTTTCCCTTCTACTTCATCGAAGCCTAGGGGAGCCAGTAAAGATTAAATGTGCTTTCTAAAAGGCGGCCACTTCATGCAGCTATGTCTACTTCCCCCCCCCCCCCCGCAGCTGCCCCCACCCCGCTCCCCCTTTTTGAAATAAAAAAAAAAAAAAAAAGAGAGAGAGGGGGAGACAGAGAGGGGGAGAAGGAAGGAGGAGGAAGAGGAGGACTATAGTTTAATGATATCGGGACTGGCTGATCCAGAAGGAGGAAAAAAAAAAAAAAAAAAAAAGATTTGAGACCCTGGACGAGGAAGGACTTTGGTGAATGGGCTCAGACTCCTGAGGTGAGAAAAGGACGGGAGTGAATGATGATGATTCCGTAATGGTGCCTGTTACCGCTGCCCCCGGCCGTGCGGTGGCGGGGAGCGCCGGGGCGCGGGGCCGTGCGGGGCCGGGGCCGGGGCCGGGGCCGGGGCCGGGGGGGACCTGCTTTCGGCAGCGCCGGGCGAGGAGCGGCGGATATTTTGCATTTTTTCAACTCGGGCCCTCCGGTAGGTTTCGGCTTCTCCCCGCTTATGCCGCTGGGCCTAAAGCGGTTCCAGAGATGGGTGGAGGGTGCAGATCCATATTATTTATTTGGGGGTGGGTGGGGGGAGAAAGAGGGAGGAAAGGGAGGGAGGGAAGGGGAGAAGAGCGGAGAAGGAGGTGGCAAGCTGGGGACGAAATCCTGCTCTCGGTTATGGCCGGCGTAAATTTCCATTGGCTGGGGTTGCACAAGGTGCTCGGAGAGGAGTCGGTGCAGGATGGAGTCCCTTTTGTGCGTGCGTGTGTGTGTGTGCGTGCACGGTGCTCGGGGACCCTCCTCTCCCGGGGAAGCGGGTTTGGCTCCGGGTTTTCCTTTGAAACCCCGGCCCGAGGGTGGCCGGGGCTGCAGCGGCGCTGCCCGCGCCCTCCCTCCCCGCTGACAGTCTGGGGCTTGCTCTGGCATCGGGCTGGCCCTGGCTCCAGCCGCCCCCGGCTGGTGCAGGAGTTAGGTTAGCTTGCAGACCCCCCAGCCCCGTCTCTTAATAATAATAATAACGATAATAATAATAACAACAGCAGCGGTATTGGTGGGAGCGCGGAGGGAGGAGGGCGGCAGGCGAGGAGCTGCGGAGGAATTTGGTTCCTTTTCCTTTTCCCCCTTTTCTTTTCCTTGATATATTCCCTTAAAAAAAAAAAAAAAAAAAAAAAAGATGTTTTAAAAATGCAAGCGGCTTGCCCAGCTGCACACACCCACCCTCGCCTCCCTCCCCCGGCTTGCGCACACCGCACGCTCGCACTCGCTCGCTCGCCCGCGCTCGCTCGGGTGTCAAAACCCGCCGGGCACCCAGCCTGGTCCGGGCACTGCCCCCCTGCCCCTGCCCCTGCCCCGAGCCCGCCCGGGGGTCCCGCCCGCCCCCCCGCCTCCCCACCGCCGGGCTTTTCCCCCCTGCTCTTGGCGCTGAAGATCGGAGCCTCCCCCGCTTCCAAATGGTGAGTTTCTACCTGATTTTCTCGCAACTCGGGGTTTTTCTCCATCCCTGCCGGCCGCGGGGCTGGCGGAGGGGGCGGGGAGGCAGCGCCTTTATGCTGCTGCATGCTTTGTGCCAGGCGGCTGGAGGGAGAGCCTGCATATTCCTGCTCTTATTTCTGCATTCCTTTTCGTTGAAACAATGAAAATAATTCCGTCACTGCCCCAAACTTCCCTTTCTTTCTTCCTCTTCGTTATTTAAATGCGGAGACTTTTCATGTGTTTGTCGCAAGCGACCTTGTTGGAAGCTGTAAGGAACCTGCCGCGCCTTGTCATTTTTGTATAAACGATTAAAAATGGAATGTATTCTCTCAACAGAGGGTCCTTAGAGAAGCTCTTTCCTTCCACCTGTGTGTCCTGTTTTGTAATCTTGAGCCATGAATTGAACTTGCCTGCTATTCTTTTCCTCTTTCTCCTTTTTATCTTATATTTTTTTGATCCCCGTTTTTTGCAAGAAATAGTTTGTTGCGCCCCTCTCAATCCCTGAGACCCTAACTTGTGATGTTTAGCTTTTAAATCCACGGGTTAGGCTCTTGGGAGCTGTGAGTTGTGCTTTGACATCTTTATTTTATTTTATAAATATATCCTATATATATGTATATGTGCGTGCGCGCGTGTGTATATATATAGACGTATACACACACAATAGTGTTTAGTAGCCCTTTTAAGGGAAAAAAAAAAGCGTATCTCTCCTCCTTAGGGTTGATCGGCTAATAGTAGGGCGGTGGTTATGGCCATTTACTGTAAAAATCTCATCTCAAATTAAAACTAGCGTTTGTATGACAGATTATTTTCTTTTCTGTGTGTGTATATTCAAGAGATAATTTTACAGCTGATACAGATATGGGGGTGTATGTGTGTACACATATAGCGATTATTATATATGCGTGTGTAGATAAGATATACACGATACGGATGCATGTAAATATAGCTATTGAGGTGTGTGTATAGATACACATATGGACGATACGTGTGTATGAATATGTATGTAGGTAAATAAAACCCTAGATGTGTATATATATTTACATATGTAGGTATATTAATATACATGCCTGGGTTTTCATGTTGGGAGAGAGATTTGCCTTGCTGCAGGCCACTGCACATAGCATCTCTCTCTCCCCCCCCCCCTTCTTGAGAGCAGCACAGAGTACCCTGAGAGCGTAACAGTAACAGCTCGGTACATTGGTGCTTGACCTCAGCTGAAATCCCAGCATGCCTCGTGCTTCCAAGTTTAAAACTGAACGATTAATCTTAGAAATGTGCTTCATGGACACACGGGGAAAAAAAAAAAAGTGAAAAAGCCAGGAGACGGTTTGGATCTTATGGATCGTTAGGTCAAAAATCAGCTAAAGAATAAAATGGTTGCTTGTGCCAATGGTTGGAAACTACTAAAAAGAAATCCTGAGCAAATGCTGAAGTTTTGTTTTAGTCCTTTTCTAGAACTTAAAACTTCCCTGCTTTTCCAGTCAGAATTATATGTAAATGACAAATCAGAAATGTTAAAAATGTTTCCTGCTGCTGTTTTTCTTTATTAGATTTTTATAATGCTGTAAAATTAATTATGGTTGGAACTGTATTTCTTATCTCTGTTCTGCAAGGCGATTTATAATGAAGTTACTGTACCTTGTTACGGCACCGAATTACTGTTTGATATTTGAATGCAAATGCTTGAACTTAAAACACAATGCACCAAAAATTAATTGACGGTGTAACATTTTGGTATTTCATAGCATAGGATGTGTTTGGTTCCTGTTGTTTAATAGTTATTGAACTGGAAAAGGTTGCTTGTTTGATATTCCTTTTTTTTGGGGGGGGGTGGGGTGGGGTGTGTGTGGGGGTGAGCTTCTTTTTATTGACACTGTAATTTCATTGACTATTTCACCTCCATGAAAAGGATGCCAACAAAGCCTTTTACTTCTGATTTTGTGTGTTATTCCAAACGTCCTCCAATTGCAAAGTGAGAAACTTATTCCGAGCTGAATTTATTTCCTGTTACCTGTTTGGCATTGTAAATCAGAGCACGACACGCTAGAACCCAGCCACCTTTGCCCAGCTGTTAACCTCAGCGACAGGCAAAAAGTAGGGGCTTTTTCTCCTTCTGAAGCTGCTTTTAATCGCCGCCCCCTCCCCCGAGAAGGGCAGGGGCGAGCGCTTTTGTCCGAGGGGCTTGCTGCACGCCTCTAACACCTTTCCCTCCGAGCCCCCCCCCCCCCCCCCGCACCCAGGTCGGCCGGCGCTGCGCTGCGCCCCGGTCGGGGGCCGGGGCCGGGGGAGCCCCCCCGGGGCGAGCCTCCCCCCTTTCCCCGGCTCCCCCCCCCCCCCGGCGCGCTGCAGAACCGCTATTGTCTCCGCGCTGCCTCCGCCTCGGCTGCGCGGTGCGGTGCGGAGGCGGGCGGGGATTTGCGCGGGGCTGCGGCAAAACAATGGCCGGGGGTGGGTGGGGGGCAGAGAGACGGGGACCCGCTCCCCTCCCCGCCCGGCGCGCAGCGCTCAGCGCCGGCGCAGCGCCGAGCGTAATTGGGAGCTGGTTCAATCACTGCCCGTCTAGACTCGCCCAGACACATCAATTAGAGGGGCTGTCGTTTGGGAAGGGATGGTGCGGCCTGACGGAGAGGCAGCGCGGCGAGCGGGTCGCATAAAATGAAAAACAGTTGGCAGGAATTAAAATAAGGAGGAAGACCAAAAACTGGACACCCCCCCCCCCACCCCCCCACCCTTTTCTAGTGGCAAAGGCGAGGTTCTTGCAAGGAGAAAAAGAGGGAACAACTGAAATATAAGGCGTTTTTCTCTCCCCCCCCCGGCCCCGCTCCAGCCTACCGGCGCAAACTCCCTAATTCAGCGCACAGGGAGCGCAGGTTCCGTGGGGTTCCTCAGCCAGATTTGTGAGGGCGATCTGAACAAGCGTCAGCGTTATTGAAACTTAATTACATTACAAATATCCAGTTGGAATAATTTCTTTGTAAGCAAATGAAAATCAATCCAGAACTTCTGCAACGTTTTTACCTTCCGCAGACAAAAGAAGGGATATTGCGTTTTGGTTTTATTTTTGCATTATACATAGGGCTGTAAGGCTTTCTTGGCTCAGCATTACATAGTTCCTTCAGTGATAATTTCATCACTCTCTATAGCTGCACATTTTCTTTATAGTTGCACATTTTCCCTGGAATATAAGGAAGCTGTGGACAAAAAGCAATTATTTTTTTTTATCATAAAGGGAAAATGGCAGAGAAAATAAATGTTGGTCATTAATTTAATTAACAAGTAGAATAAGTAAGTCAGGCTTAGTAAGGTTTGAAGATCTTATTCAGCACTAAAAAAAATTACCAGACTGGGGCTAGTTTCAATTAAAAGTATATCTAATATGCTATCGTGACTTTTAATATAATACATTCCCAAGTATTCTGTCCAATATGCGATGCAAACGATGAAAAAGGGGAAAGATAAAGCGAGGCATATTTTTTAATATTGCTTTTTAAAAAAATGACACAAATTTTGCAAAACTCTGGCATCTAGGAGTTTTGTCTGAGCAGCAGCTGTAGGTTTTAGCCCTGTGGCTTTGACCTCGTTGTAGCTTATTTGGAATTTGCTTCCCCAAGTTGAAAGGCATGGGGTTTGGTGGCGGTGAAAGGTAAAAAAGGTCCAAGGTATTCTTCAGTTTTCCATTGTTGCTCTTTTATTTCGAGGGTTTTAATAGTACCTAAAGTTGCACAGTACTGCAGCTCAAAAAATGGAGAGCACTTTTACTGTCTTTCTCTCCTGAATCATTTCCAAAGTACTTGAGGATTTATTGGGCCAGATACCAAATTCCAGTTGAGATACTTCGTAGTGGCTGGTGCTGATTAGATGATTGATTAATTTCTAATCGATTTCTAATTCAAAATTTCCTTCACATTATAAATCCTTGATATTAAAATGCAGCTTAGGCTGAAAGCTGATTGCAGCCTCTTCACAAAGTCATATCAACCCAGTCAAAATGCTAGTTGAAAATAGCACGAGATCTTTTTTTTCCTTTTTTTTTTTTGTGTGTGATTTTTGTTAACTCTTTAATTTCGCTGCGATGAAGTCTTTGGCCATACTTCAGTACTTTAAAGTGATAAGATGTTTGCACACAGCTCCAGTAATAACAGAAGACACTGTACTACCCAGTGTATAAGGTACATGTTAACTGTCAAATGATTTTGACCGTTTTAATGGCTGCTTTCCTTTTGTGCTGCCCTATTTTTGTGCACTTTTCTGTGCGTAAGGTGGAACGCAGACGTCCAGTTATGAAGTTCAAAATGTGGGCTGACAAAAGGTACAAGTTTCCCAGTGCCTCTGTGCAGCTCTGCACACGGCTGGTGCTCGCGATGCTTGGAAGAAGAGCCTCTCTGCCAACTGTGCCGCATTCTTGCTGCCCTGCCTTTTTCCCAGGGCTCAGAAGGAAAGAGCATCCCAGTTCTTCTTCACTCTTGGGAACACACACATTGTTTCAATAATCCAGGCAATAAATGCTAATTAGTAATGCTTAAGGACCCTACCAGTCAGAGTAATTATCATAATTTACCTCTTCCTTGTTAAAAACATTCCTTGCTGATTTAAAATTTTTTGAAGCGACAGTTTCTTTCCTCTTCCTCTGGAAAGCATTCCTCGCTGCTTTAGCAGTAAGTATATGGCTCTGCTGCAGCGTCGAAACACGTTTCGCATATCGCATAGGGAACTGGAGGCAGAGCTAGCATGTGTACAGACTTTCCAATGCATAAAAATGATTTTAGAACGGATATTTTTCCTTTGCCTTCCCTCTCAGCTTCCCCCCACCTTCTCCAGCACCACCATAAAATGCTTACAGAGGGAGAACAAAGGAAATCGCGAACTATAAAGGCATCATTAAGTACGAACAGCAACAGCAAGATAGTGTGTGTGATATGACAACATATTTTATTGCACAAAAGTAGAGATAATTAAATAATTCAGTGGTATTCCTAGCTAATTAGCACAAAGATCTTTCAGAAGTCATCAAGAAAATGGATCTCATCAAATCTAATAATATGCTACATTTCCCAAAGATCCTATATTTTCCAGTGTTGCTACTGCTTCACCCACCTGATACAGTAACAGGAAAGGTTACAAATAGATGCACATTTAATTGGTCTGTTTCACAAGATAATATTTTCTGCATAATGTGATTAGATATTTAGAGGAAGTGAATATGTACAACTGGAATTTTCAGTGTTAGTCAATATTAGAGAAAAAGATAATAGCTTCAGAAAAGCCAGATCTATTATAAGTGATCCGTTAAAAAGATTAAATTATCAGCTCAGAGCCGTTCTTGTGTTGATTGTGATGGGGCTGACTCATTTTGATTTGGAGTTGGTGAATGAATGCTGGAGTCTGAGATCTTCTTATAGGGTTAATTGTGGACCTGGATTGCCTGTTTTCAGCTTTCCTTGACATGCAGAAATGCGTGGCAGAGTCTAGGAGAGGTCTGGGACCTCTGGTTTAATGTGGGCTCTAAAGCCAAGGCCAAAGCATTGTCTCATTTGCCTGTGGTACAAACTGGGAAGAGCTCCATTCTCGTCAGTGGAGTAGTTTCAGGCCTTCGGTAGGACGACTATAACTGTCGTGCCATGCAAACACTTTTTCCCCTAGATGCATGAGTTTTTTAGCCGGAGATAGTGACTGTAGACGTTCACGAGCACAATCCAGGTTGGCAATCTACAGATCCTATGCAGGGGAACAGGCTGCATGGACAAGTACCTGCAGGGCATTGATACTGCTACTGGAAAACTCTGTTAGGCATGTTCTCAGTAATGAGGTGCGTCAAATATTACTCAGAATAGCTCATTGCATTATTCAGAATATCTCATTATACTCCTTTGATCTAAATGTATCCACAAGTTCATGTGATGCATTTACAAACAGTAATTTACTGCCTCTATATTTGATACAGTCACGGTTACTTTTTCCTCTGCCAGACAAAGGAATGGCTGAAAATTTGACTTTGCCAGTCAGTTAAACATCTCCTGTTTTAAGCAAAATGTCAGTATGCAGCTCACCCTTCAAATAATGGAAGGGGATGTGCATCAGCCTTTTAGATACAGCGCTAGTTCTTGCTTTTACTCTGGGCCCAAGCTGAACTTTATTCCTGTGATACAGTTATGGTGCACATTGACTCCACGGACTACCCAGACAAGTAATGCTGTGGGGTAAGATGCTGTGGTTTGTAATTATTTGTTATGCACGTAAGGTAGAACTTAGAGGCTCACCCTGAAATTGCACAGTGCTGATTATAGCAGTGTCCCTAGTACAAGGAAAGAGACTTTCCCCTGCTCAAAAAGAGTTGGAGGCTGATTTATACAAGGTAGATGGAGGGAATATGAGGGGAAAAGGCACCCAAAAGTGCCCGAGGAAGCACAGTACATCACTAGCAAAGCCGTAATTCATGTCTCCTGTCTCATGGTTTACAGGGCTGCTGTACTTCATAGTATACATTCTTCCTCTGTGGAACTTTCCAACTTGTGAATAAGGTTACTGATATGCCAGGGGACCCTCTCATATACCCCCAGGTGTAATTATGAAAGAATATGTTACTTCTGTGAGCAAGTCATGCATTTTTTCTCTTTTGTTTTTGTGTCATTCACCCAATGCTCTGGCAACTGTGTTTGATATTCGAGGGCATTACAACCAATTTAAAAAAAAAAAGATATTTTTCAGGATGAAAGATGAGTCTCTGATTTACATGGTAGTCAAAGTGACTGTGGAAGACTGGGACTACTGCAACTGTTTTTATTTAACAGCTCTCTCTTCCCACACTGTAGTCAATGAATCTCCAATCTCCTGGACTGCAATGTCTAACACTTATAGAACCGTATCCGTGATCGACCGTGTCATGCTCACAGAGCTCTACCTACAGCAGTGTCTTAACAGTGGGCTGATGGTACACTGGATATAAATTATATGTTCTTTGGGGGTGGGCGGGGGGGAGTGGGCATAAAAGAATGAACCGGCTTTGCTGTGCAATATGTGCTTCTCATGCTGTTCTTTAAGTGGGGGGTGGTGTCCAGCAGCAACTGTTGAAGGATGGCTTGGGCTTCTGAGGAACTACAAGGAGCAGATTAGCTCTGGCAGAATTTATTTCTTGCTGCTGACTCTGAGACCATGGCTACTCATGTCAAACAGCCAACATGCTGACAGAAATTTGGTACTATTTGCTGTTGTATACTTTTGGAAGACGGGGCAGAAGGGGTGCCCTTCGGTGTCCTATATGGTAAAGAGGAGGATAAGCTAAGCCAGCTCCTGAGAGAAGTCTCCAAACAGCTCCCTCTGGCTACTACAAGAAGCTGAACTGATGGCTTCTGTGCCCTGGAAGCTGTGTCTGATGATCACAGGCCATTATATACTTCTCACTTGACTACCCTGCTGCTAACTCCACTTTTAAGATGAATTATGCAAGAAATGCTGTGAAGCATCAGATATTCAGGAGCTGAGGATTGGGAAGAGTCCTCTCTCAGTGTATGAACTCATTTCTGGATAAAGTCTGAGACTCACCTGGATTCCATCTTCTCCGGAAAGGACAGAAAGTGGAAAGGATCAAAAACATAATTGGTGGACTTTGGTTTTCCTGTGTGTGTGTGTGCTTGTATCATGTCTGAACTTGCAAAGAATATACTTGGTTATTCACAAGGAATCCAGTAAATGGTGAATCTGTAAATCAGTTACTTAAAGTGTGTTCGTCTCATTTGATCACCCCTTTCTCCCCTTTCCTTCAGGGTATCCCCTTGCTTTTAAAGCACCCGGTTCCCCTTGAGGAGAGCATGGAGTGGTTGGGGCTGGGTTCTTCCTGGGGCTGGGAGCGGGGGAGAATACCATCTTGGAAGAGGGTTGGTGGGCTCATGGAGCACCTCACACACAGATTGGCCAAAATTTGCCTTCAAGTCTTGTGTTGAGTTCTGGTTTTACTTCACAATTATCTGGCAGGGTAAGGTGATTTAAAAGATGCGTTGCATCCCACTGTTGAGGGCCAACATACACTAAAATCTCATTAAATCTGTATTTCTCTCTCCTACATTTCATAGGTAATTCAGAAATAACAGTACAGCCTCGGCCTAATTACTGTTCTCCTTCCTCCCCCTTCAATCTTTTTCATGGGGCCTAACATCCCATGTGTAGTTTTGGGGTATCATGTGGATTTTGAAAGATGCTGAAACGTAATTGGAGGAGGAGGGAAGCCCTGGTTTTGAATCAGTGGTATGCTGCTTGCTGTCTTTACGTCAGCATTCAGTTCCTTTTGGAATATATGAATAGAAAAGTTAAAAATAGTGATAAAAACCCAGTAAAAAACATGACGTTTTGGTACAATTGCCAGAAGTATTCAATAAGAATCTAAAGACCCAATATTCCTCAGGCAGCCAAACACTTCTTTTTCTTACAATTATGGCATACAGACTGGCGTTGTGAGGGCAAACAAAATTGCTCCAGGTTTTTTCCTCACCCCCCATTTTGTGAAGAACTTTCCCCAGATTCCAGCTCCCAAAGGCACAAGCTTCTATCCGTTGAGCTTGCATGGAGGACTCTATTACAGCACGTGTAGTTGGTGCAAATTCACTGGGAGGCAAAAGGAGACTCTGGTGGCAGAACCAAAGCTTAAATTAATATTTCTGCTGAGGAATCTCTCCAAGTCCATACCTGAAACTGCAGTGGGACAACAGGGGAGGTGTGTTTCCACATTTATCTTTTCAGTTGAGATATAAAACTCAAGGTCTCCTGTGTTGTTCAGGGACAGATGTCCAGGGAGAAGTTATGTTCCTTTGGCATGTGCTGTGTGAAACCTCTCCTTTTCTTTTTTTTCTCCTCCTCCTCCCCTCCCAACAAAGCAAAACGACTATAAAAAACCTACTTTGGTTTCAATACCCAAAAAGAGACAACAATGTTGGTGGAACGGTCTCCTCACCTCAGAAATAAAAAGACAAAATATTCTGGGATGTGTTTGATCCTCTCCAGGTTGGAATGTATCTGTCTGTTGGAAAACAACACAGGGCTGAATGTTATAAAACATATGGAGCAATATACGAGTGTGTTTTGTTCACATATGATCGTACCTCATTATTTAGTAATGCATCACTTCTACAGCAAGTTCCATCTGTGGATCTCAAGGCACTTTCTGCAGGGAGCTGAATTAACTCTCAAAAGTCCCTTTGTGAGGTGGGTATGGAAATGTTCCTGTTCCTTGTTCACAGGAGGGGAAACTGCAGGCAGAGAATCAAGGGCCTTATTTTCAAGACTTTTAACCTCTGTGTCCTCCTTTCTGTACTTTTATTTTCCTGATAACATGGAGTAAGACTATTCATTTTCAACCCAAATATCAGGAAATATATGAAGCACAGTAGAATCAAATACAATCTGATTTAGTGGTTTGTTTGTTGCTCTTTTTTTTTTCTCTGGGGCAGGGGAGGGGAGGCTGACTTTCAGTATGGAGGGTTTGCTTTTCAGAAGGCTAGGGATCTGTTATTCTATGCGGAGCTTGTGGGGTGGGGAGGTGTTTAGCACCTCGGAAAAATCAACCTAACCTAAAAGCACTGATTAGAAAGTTTGGCTTAAGCATTTTGCCTGAAATGGCAGAGCTGATAATTGGATTTCAGTTTTCTGAGATCCAGTCCATTAATACAGCTATAAATTACAGTGCCTGCAATCACTTGTCTAATGCACCCTTAGATTTAAAATGTTTCCTTTACAGCCTTTTCCATCTGTGCCTATGAAGACACCTCGAATATAAGTAATATAGCAGTGGAGGGGTAAATCTGTGCCTTCAGTAGCTCTCAGTGCAGTGCACTGTAACTTGCTGACTCCAACCCAGCATTATCTCTCTCCATAAAGCTGTTTCAGATGTTCCGAGTTGAGTGTGCTACATTTGGCAGCTTGAATAGCTTTTATACCTGTAAGGATTTTACATCCTACTCAGGGAAGCTACTTTCTTACATTTATCGGGTCATGTTAGGCTAATTTCAGCACAAACTCCCCAATCACCTGCACCATTTGCTTGCTCTTTAGCTTGAGTCTTGGGACAAAGACACTTGCTCTCCACAGGAAGAAGTTCAGGCACAGGATGGGGACCTGCACACTCTGAGACTACCTTGGCGGGCTCCATCTACACCACCTTCAGCATCTGAACTCAAGCTTAGGTTTAAGTGTGCGAGGCCCTGTGGACTGAACTAAATGCCAGGCTCAGATAGATTTGCAATGTCAATTAGCTTCCATTATATGGGTGGTATCTGCGGCTGTGATTTTGCAAACAAAACGTTCCTGTGTTAACTCACGTTAGCCTGAATAAGACAAGTCACATGGAAAAGGTGCATACACAAATCTTTGCTAAATCAAGACCTTAACTTCTTCAGACGCTGAGTTTGTTTTGACCTCAATACTAAAAGCTGCTATCTGTGTACATGGGAAGTCCTGCTTTTTTTTTTTTTTTTTTTTTTAAATAGATCAGATAAAACCCTCACTGACTCTGCACACATTCTCTTCTACCATTAAATTTTGCCTTACAGGGTAGATTGATAGCCAGAGCTCTTTTAAGACAAATGTAACAGTGAAGTAAATCTGGGAGAAGTATGCGGCATCAGGGAATACCCCAGCTAAGCTGTCGCTGAAAAATAAAGCACATTTTTTTGCCATGTGGAGCACTAGCTTGGATCAGACGCTGGGATCCCTTGCACTTCATTAGCTCCAGCTCTACTATGGTGCAGTCAATGGAGTGACTGCAGAGTTACATTAGTGCAAGCCTTACCCTGTGGTCCAAAAGAGCCTAGCCCAGAGAGGTTTGGAAGCTGTGACTGGGGCATGAAGTGGGAGAGGTGTTGCACTGGGGAACGTATCTTTTGGTTTTGGTAGCAGCCTGCCTGCTTTTTACATCGCCTGGGCCAGAATATATTCTCCTATGGACTCCAGTTTTTCCCTGCTTGCTGCTAAAACAGAAGACAAAGGTAACAGGCCTTCTAGTGACCCTGCCCCTGACTATCTCTAGGTAATTCATTCTTGAAATCTTCAGCATTGTTGGTGCATCTACGTTTCTTCTACACAGCCAAACATTTTTACTGCTATAGGAGATGCAAAAGTAGAGGTGTTTAAAAGAATGAACACTTAAACATGCTCTTTTTTTTTCCTTTTTTTTAATGGATTTATTTCCGAGTTTTGGCTTTTTCTCTGCCTCTGCTACCTTCAGAGCCTTGTCCCTATCCTAAGGGCTGGACTTTGGTTGATGCAAAAACCACACATGCAATGGGACAAATTCTTTCTTAAGCTGACTCTAATGTTTTTGTGAGAATTGCACCAGGAATAATTTTGACCCAGAGACAGTAAGATCAGATGTTAAAACACTGAACCAAGAGCTCATCAGCAGGAGGTCTTGTTCCTGCTGAGATTAGTCAAGCCTATTCTCCTAGACATTTTTTATCCATATCAAGAGGAAGTTTGGAACTAGATTTTAATCTATTTCCCAGAAGTTGCTGATGCTTTCATGTAAAATGAGGGGTTTGTTTTCAAGACAGGAACAAATTTTTGGAGCCATCACAACACTTTCTCTGACTGGTATATCAAAGAGATGGACCAATTTGATATATGAGGGCCATAATAGTTATTACTATCTCTCCAAGCACAAACGTGAAAATTTCTTTCCTACCTTCATACACCCACAGCCCCTGTCCTATGGTTAGGAACATAAAAAATGGAGAATTAGGCCCCACCTCACCATTCAGTGTTCCTAAAGAGATCCAGCTGAGTAAACCAAAGCGATTGGAACCAGTCTTTCATCTACTAATGGTCTAATGGGATCCCTTTGTGTTGATTTTAGCACTTTCTCTTCTTGGCTGAATTAAAGAATCCACTGCAGTAATGCCCAACCTTTTATTGTTGTGCCATGTTATTCATGAGTTATTCCAGTTTCATGGTTATTTTTGTTTTGGCATATAGCCTGTTTTAAAATATTTGTAAAACAAAAGAAAGGAACATAGTTTTTCCACTTCCTGTCTGTCTGTCTAGAGCCGTGGGTCCAAAGTTTCCAGTTTTGAAAATCTAGCTGGTAATTTATGAGAGCGCAGGATGGTGTGAACGAGCAACTTGGCATCCATAGACTTGGTGTGTTCTAGGCAACTTCATGTCCCTTTCCTGCTTCTCAGCAATGACCATTACTGACCAATCCTTAGAAAATGTAGGAAAACTAGAACCCATGTCTTGGGTCTCCTTGAAGTGCAGGCAAAATTTCAACTTGGACTTGATTTATTCTGCCCGTCAATCCTTCTTTCTTTAGGAAGGAGACCCAGCAAGGAGTGTTGAGAACTTGGCCCCACTTTTGATGAATAAAATCCTGTCACATCCAGGTCTGCAGAAACCACTTAAAAATAATAAAATGCAGAGGTAACATTAAGCAGTATTATGCGACAAGGGAAATTCCCCGGCCCCTTCAGTAACAATGGATCAGTCCATCTAATATTGCACAAACTGACATCTCTTTTCTAAAAATAAATGTCTGAACATTCAGTCAATGGAGTAATCCCATTGCCTGAACATTCTCGGGTGCTTTATCATTTAAATTGTAATAAATCACAGTATGCCACAAGCTGTATTGAGCTGCATCAAGTTACATTCCCACCAATAACATGCGGTAACCAGATGAAATCAGTGTGACATGATGTAATTGAACTGAAAATTCAATGCATGCACTGTTTTGTCTTTAAAAGTTGGTTTAAATAGGTCTCTTAAAAATTAGGGGGCTTTTCTTGAAATCATGGCCAGTGTCACATTTTTGACTCACTATTTCTCCCCTTTATTATTAAATAATGGGCACATATGACCTGCCCTAAAGTCCATTGAACTCTATTGAAAGATTACTATTGATTCCAAACTTTGAAGCTGGCCTACTGGGAATTTTGCAGTAAAATACAGCAGAATCAGAATAGTCTATTTTTTAGGACAGCTGGACTAACACATTAATGCTTCCATGAGTCCCTCAAGAAGATGCTTCCACAAAATATACCTACCATTGTTTGGAAAATTTGCCTTATATTTAGTTTCCCCCTGCCACCTTTCTTACGTAAAAGTAGTGGGATAAAATAATTTAAACTCGCCTAAGCAGTCCCTTATTTCTCAGATTAATATTCCCCTGGGCCACCTTAATGAATTCCCGCCTCTCCTTGGTTTTATACTTGTTTCAGATATTTATACAAGATGTATGAACATAAAAGGCTTATTCACAATTTTGTTGTTTCTGAAACAGGGGACTAAAGATAAAGATAACCTGATTCAGTCCCCAGGTGATGTAAATCAATCTAGCTCTTCTGGAAGTTGCTGATGAGATCCTTTTGTGCACCAGTTAAGGATTGCTTTCTGCAGGAGTGGGAGGAGGGAAAGCATTGAATAAAACTGACAGGAACAAACTTGTGCCACTTGTGATGATGTCTGTGGATGCCCAATGTGCTGGAAATTCATCACGGAGCTTGGCTCTGCTGCCAGAGGTGAAGGCGTGATGAGATTATGGCTTGGGCCACCAGAACTAATGCCACAGCTAACAGGTAATGGTGGGGTGGAAATGTAACAGCACAGAAATTAGACTGACCTGGTTGCCTGAATAAGTATGCACAGCCCTGAGTGAGCTAGATCATGGTGAAGTGCATGCTATGTGTTTTGACTGAAATGTTACTAAGGCTGGCTAGTTCAGGCCTAGCTATATGTCCTGCTCTCAGCTGCAGTCGCGTTTAAGCCTCTGTCTAGTTCTGCTAGGTTTATTGCTGAAGAGTTATGATGACAAAGCTGAAACCCCTCATGGGGGTGAGGTGGGGATACACTTGCAGTGGGGAGAGATGAAGTGTAAGAAGGGGGAATAGTACCTCTGCCTCATTTTCCCCAAAGTAAGAGAGATGTAATAGGAGGTCAGAAGAGGTAATGACTTGATAAGACAGGTGAGAATGAAATGGGAAATCAGAGGAGAAGAATGTGGGAAGGGGGGGTGGGTGGGGTGCAGAAGCCAGCAAGGGGTATGTGGCCCATTATAAATGATGACCCCAACTGTGAAAGGGAAGGCGCTGACAGTATTAGCCTGTTGCATGCAGCTCGCTCTCACAGTGCAGAGTCACTGATGAGCACTTGACGTGACCCTGCTGTGAAGTGTCCGTGGGGATAGAAGAAGTCACTGTAGTGCAACTACAACAGGAGGCGGAATTTGTCATCCTTACCTCCAGCTGACCAACCCTGGCAGCACTGGTGCGGAGTGCAGCCGTGCTTTCCTTTAGCCTGCTCAGAATGCTCCGCTGCACATAAAACTGTCTTTTTTTAAACAGGACTTTTAAAGCCAGATTAAGAAGTGTTAGAGCATGCAATTGTGCTGGCATTTCCAGTGGGAGATACCTCCTCTATTCCTCCTCCACCAAAAGCTGCAATGAGCAGCAGCTGCTGGAAAAACCCTTTGAGAGAAGCTCTGCTGCAAACAGAGCACACAAGCATCCATGAGCAGAGTTTATGTTCCACTCTTTCTTCTTCACATGCTTTATAAAAGTTAATTAAAGGAGGCTGGGATTAGAAAAGTGAGAAGTACCATTGCCAGACCAGCACTTCAGTGTTCTCTTTATTGTTCCCTCAGACCAGAACATCAGCACAGACCTCATTCCTACTACTTACATACCATATTTCCACAAACTTAATGGTTACAATGTGGTAACGAGCAATAGATTATCAGATGTTCAGATAAGATGGATCTAATGGCTGTGTTACAGTTTGTAGGGTAAATACGGTAATTATTAAACCCCTCATTTTACAAGCACAGGAAAATTGAATTACTTACCCCAAATTTCACATGAAGTCATTCACAGAGTGAGGGAAATAGCTAAGGTAATAACAGTGAAAAAACTGCCGGGGTTTCATAAGGTAGCTATAGGCTCTAACAGTCACTTAGTGAGTGTGCAGAGTTACTGTAATAAAGAGAATACGAAACTTATACCGGTGCATCTTGTTCTCCTACACCAGATGAGAATGCATAAATATCACCTTGTTGTGGAAGAGATTTCCAATACCTCTCACATCCTGCCAAGTCCCAGCCAGTTGTAATGTAGTGAAGCAGCAGAGACAGAGTCTTTAACAAATGGGGCCAGGAAGGAAATGGCTTTAATTCTTTGGCCAGAAAGACTCTCTGATGAGCAGTGGTTTACATGACTACAAACAGACAAGAACCCTCTGGGCTTTTTTAAAGTCTTGTGGTCTTCATATTTAGAGGAGAAAAATGCCAAGAAATATCAAAGCTGTATCTTGTCTTAGTTTGTTAGCACGATTCCCCAGCCTGCAAAGTTGTCTCCTTTTATTGGACATGAAGAAACCCCTATTTTTCCTGTCTCTTTTCAGTGAGGACTATCTAAGCTTGGCACAGAGGCTCTCCAACAGCTTTCAAGAGGTCTTCAGCCTCTGGCCTTGAAGCTGAAAGTTACCATTGCCCTTTTATGCTTACATTCCTGGTAGGAAGTTTGGTTTTCATGCTTTACTATGGTTTTCCTACAGACTTTGATCTTCACTCTTGGGAGTCTCATTTACACTCAGCTGCATCCGCATCTCTGGCCTTAATCTTTCATAACTGAGTGGCCTACTTATCAAAGTGTGACAGCTATCTTAACCCCCCACCCACTTGCCAATGTAGATGTAGGAGACCCTCCAACTGTTACGAAAACACGTAAGTTAATTGACTAGGCTGTTTCTTGTCATACTCCAAATATTTGGTCTCCTTTGTCACTACAGCTTGAGTCCCTCAATTCTCCATCGATATAGTCCCTGTCTCCATAGCATCTGAGAGTTATTTCTTTGTAAAGTAGCACGTTTCCATGAACAACTCATTCATTTTCGCTCACCACTTTGCTGGACGTTTCTTTATTCTTGAAGGGCCACCCTATCATGTGTGAAGACTAACAATTACTATATCCTTAACATGCATATGTTGTACCAGCTATCCCAGCATGAGTCCGCAATGTCATCATATTGGGATGTTCCGTATAAGCAAGAAATGTGCCCCTCTACCAAGCAGAGCCTTGGATGCAGGACAGTATCTTCTCTTGGGTCTGTGCTTCAGTAATAGTAGGAAGTAATCACCCTGTAGGGAAACACCAAGAGTGGTGCAGGTTTATGAGTAATGACTTTTTTTGGGGGAGGAGGGAGGGGAGCTGAAATCTGAGAGAACTGGGTTTTTATTCAAGAGAAGAGAAGGCTGAAAGTGAAACTTGAAAATTGCCTTCAAATATATAAAAGAAAGAAGCAGAGAGTACATTGTTCTCCATGTCCACTGGAGTTGAGGCCCACAAGACAGTTCTCTCTGCCTGTGATTCTTCTCAACGAAATAAAGATATTGTGTCAATACAATCTGACAGAGAGAGGACTGCAGGGTATAATATATTTTGCCTGTATTTGTTGGCCTACTGTGGATTGGTGACAGATTTTGGTGTTGTCCCCCCCCAACCCCAGCTTCCTCCTTGGCAGGCCATTTAAAAGTGGCTCATATTTTGTTATTACCTCTGATGATTAGCAGACGACCATATCTATGAGTTAACTCTCATTTATGATCTTCTCATAATGATAAAGTGGTTCTTTTAAGAGTCCTGTTGCTTGCCAAAAACCTATTACTGCAAAAGTCTAAAGCCATTTCCAAAATAATTTATTGGACAACTGCACCCTGAGTAAGAAGCACTAGGAAGGCTCTCAGTTAATACCAGCATTTAAATACATTTTCATTTACCCATAAGCAGAGTATCCAGATGCTGCGTACGTAAGCGTAGCATCGTGTCTCTGCAAAAGAACCGTTTTCCCCAGTCGTCTTTTATAAATGCTGCGTTTGTCCCTGAGATAGTTTTCAGGAAGGAAATGTGGAGAAGCTCGCTGAGGGCCTGCCTAGCCAAGGGATGTACCTGAGCTGGCACTCCACAAGCAGCAAGCAGCAGAAGAGGACCTATCTGCACAGGCAGGTGCAAAGAGACTGAAGCTTCTCTTGCCTGTGACCAGAGCTGGCCAAACCAAGCTGACTGTGGTCTGGAGGCGATGCAGCCACGTTAACATGGTAGGATTCATAAAGTAGGGCTGGAGGTGGTTCACATCCACAGCACAGGAATGCAGGACCGTCAAACGCCATGGAAATTAAGGGAAGCTGTGCACCTTGCCACAAGCAGATACTTCTCCCAGAGGTTGTCCATGAGGCCAAACCATGCAGGGTGGTTTTGGGTCCAGCTACCAAATTCATTAAGTGTATAAAGATGTGTTCTTTGTGGTATTTCAGGATATTTATAAATCATTCTCTTTTGAAAGCAAGATCATTCACAAAGGGGAAAGCCTTGTTAACTAAGTTATTTCCTTTTTTGAGCCTCTTATAGTAAGAATTAGTTGGTGGGTTTTTTTAAAAAAAAAATCACATGAATTCTGTGACTCACGAGGGCTGTAGGTGGTATTATTTGTTTTGGTGTCTGGAATCCCAACATCAAACTTGTCTTTGTCAGGAGATTGATACAACGTTGGTTTTGGCGAGAAGCATGGTGGGAGAAAGGACATCACTTAGCAGATACTTAAAATGTGGTCAGGCTCTGAAAAGTGACTCTTAGAAATGACATTGTGGTTTTCCATATTTATTTTCTCTCAACAACTTCCAGAAACAATCTGCTGAGTTCACAAATCTAAAGGTGATTTGTTGAGCCGTCACTTCTCCCCACTCAATGGAGGGTTTTGAAAACCCATCATCACTGCTAATAAAGATTCCACAACTGGAAACTAGCTGACATGTTGCTGATGGATGCATAAGGCTGAGTAAACTCCAGCTTGCTCTTCCACAGCTCCCGCGGCTTATCAGGGATAAGAAGAGCCATATTTCAGCTTCAGCTTGAGTTAACACAGAGGTGCATAGAAGGAAGCTTATAAAGCAGCAGTAGGATGGTCTAGTGGTTAAGACATAACTTTGAAACTGAGGAGGTCTTAATTCAATTCCCATAGTCACGATGGCTATACTCTGTACTGCCTTGCCCAGCTGTGGGCTCAGTCGTTACTAGAAAAAGCAGTTTAGAATTAGTCAATAAGACTGAAAAGTAGATATTTCTTTTAACACAATTGCTTTTCCATTTGGTCAAGGCAGGTATAAGAAATGCCCAAGGCTTAAAGGAGCATTTCCCAAAGTGTAGTTTTCATGCTTCTGCCATTCAGCTGTGGGATCTCCCGTATGGCAAAAGACACCTATGCTACGTGATGGCATGTGATAGGGGAGAGAGAGAGTTGACATGTAGTAGCTGGAGAAGTGCTGAATTTTACTGTGTTCTCCAAATCTCATGATTTTGGGGAATTAGTGTGTCAGATAAAGCAGAACTTCTTTTCTTCCTTTATCCCAAGACAGAAACAGGAGAGTGCAGAAAGGTTGGAAAAGCAGGAAATTTAAAAATCTGAACACTGCTTTTTGCTTTGGACAAAATCGATTTGGGAGTTGCAAGATATCATCATCAACAGTAAGACCTTCACATTTTATAAATCCAGTTGGTAATAGACAAATTCTAATGAAGATTCCTGTTACCTTGTCAAAACTGGATGGAAAAGATATGCAGGAGGAATAAGCCCACTTTCAAGTGAAGGGTTTGGAAAGCAACTTGCAATAAAGACAAGTTTGTAATTGCCCTAGTGACAACTTGCTTGAACAGAGACTGGCAAATGAAGTAGCCAGATCACTCCTTCAACCTGAAAAAGCAGTCACTGGCTTCCTGGTATCTGTGCAGGACGTCAGCTAAAGCTACACGTAACATATAGATGATGTTAATCTGGCTCCAAAACTTAGCATAACTATACTTAATGAAACATTCTTGCCTGAAAACTGAAGCTAATTAGTCCATGTGGAATGAAGCTGCTGATGCAACTAGACTGCTGCTGATGCCAGAGCTAGCAGGGGTTCCTCTCCTCAGTGCCATGTAGACACAGTCATAGGATACTAGTCAAGCAAAAATAAATCAGGATAACTGAAATGTCCTGGGCTTGTCATGGCAAAAAATTCAATCATGCAAGTGATGATATTGAGAAAAATCACTTCATTTTTCCATGGAAAATATTCAAAGACAGTCGAGATGCCAAAAAAATTAAGTCATTCTTCTATAATCCCATATACTGGGTGTCTATGGAGAAACATTAGGGATGATCACTTCCTTTAGATACCTTAAAAATCAGGTAACTGATTTCCCCATGTAAAGACATGCATAGGTTATGAATTTTTATTTCAAGGACATGTCATCTTTACGACTGACATGCTTACGGTATAATTTTCCTGTGCAAAGGTGGAGTAATTTTGGTTAAGCAACATTTATTGCTTCGCATTCTTATTTAATTGAATTAACTATATTTTTAAATCAGGATGTTGAGAGAAACCTTGTTGGGAAGAAATTTGGCTTATTGAGGCCTGTAGTTGTGAGCCAGAAGTACTAGGTCTTATTTCACAGTGCCGTGGGAGGCTGTTAAAGCTCAGTCCAAAACCGGCTGAAGTACAACGAAAGAGTCCCATTGACTTCAAAGGGTCTGACTCAGGCAGCTTTTCTCTGTGTCAGTTTTCTCATCTTTAAAGTTGGCAGAAATGCCTCCTTCTTAGGTATGGGAGCCTAATGATTCACCCTCACTGTGCAAGGATCATGGGGAGTTTTGCCTGAGGGACAGGAGAGGAATTACAGAAGGCTTATTTTATCAACAGTTCTTCCACAAAGTGGTAGGAGTGAGGTTTTTATCTGATAACCCAAGAGGTTAGTAAGAGAAGACGTCCACAAAAATCTATGAAGGAAGATGGTGGCTCTGAAACATGAATACTATGAGGTTTCAGGTTACATTGCTGAGGAAATATGGTACAGGTTTAGTTAACATGGCTTAAGCAAGAAGAGTTTTTGTCTCAGCTATGAATATTATTGTGTGTTTATGAAAGCCAGTGGCTATGTTGTAGTCTGCATCAGGAGTTTGAGCTTTGCAGGTTAGGTATTTTTTCTAAACCGAAGTCATTTGTGTTTTGAATCTATTTTATTCCAATTTTGGGGTACAAAGGAGAAGATAGACTGATACAGTTTTAGCTCATCTCCAAAAGGTCCAAGTCTCAACTAAGCCCAGGTCCAGATATCCTGGCCTTTTAAAGTCGCTCACAGGTTGGTATTTGGCAACCGGGTCCTCTTTCAGTCTTTCCCCTTCCAACCTTTCGCTGAATGCCCCCTAACTTTGTGTGTCTGTGAACCAAAACTGGTCCCTGTGTGGCTGGGTCTGACCCAGGAGGACTTGGCTGCGACTTTCCCAGGATAAGGTGAAGGCACTGGATGAATCCCTGGGGGATCTTACAGAGCCATGGGTTAACCAGCGTCATGTGTGGCAAGGTCCCATGCCAGCTGCCCAGCATAAACTACAAAAGGGAGTATTGGCTCCCCACCCTCAGCTGCAGCCTTTTAGGGGCTGAGTGGGACTGGGAGGAACTGGGTGGGAAGTAGGGTGGAGAGCAGCACTGCAAAGACACCTATTGTAAAGGTGGATGCCCTGGAGACGCCGCTCTGAAAGGTACTTTTTAAAGCGTTCTGTATATTTTTGGGACAAAGAGAGCGGTGGGGAAAACACAGATAAAAGCCTATTGACAAATGATACCTAAAATTGCAATACAGACACACAGAGATACACATATACCACATATTACAGTAATTTTAATTGTTTGTAATGTAGCCCCCTCTCCCCCCCTTGCTCTCTCCTTCCTCCTCCCGCGCTCTCTCCGCCCGCCAGTCCCCCCCCACGAGTTAATCTGTCGCTAGATTCTCAGCTTTTCTTTTGCTTCTGGTTTCATTTTCAGATGACAAAATTCAAGGCACACAGCTCTGCTGTCTGGTTGCCCTGGTAACGGCAGCCTATTATCGTACCTTGTCATTCATCAAGAAAGAATTGCACTTGACAGAGATAGACCAAAATGCCTGCAGTCTGCAGCATAAAAAAAAAAAAAAAAGAAAGAAAGAAGGGGGAAAAAAAGAGAAAAAAACTGTTTTCTTTTCTTCCAAGTATGTAAAAGGCCTTTAATGCCTATTTAGCTACATGTTTTATTTAACATTGCTTATTATCCACTAAAGTGATTGCCGATACTCATAGAAATAGGTATTTCCTTCTCAAAAATGTATTTAAGTCAAATTTGTAATTCTGCCTTGCTTTCAAACCCTTCCACCCTGATGCACATTATAAAGCAAACGGTTAAATGATAAACGTTTTGCATGTTGAATTCGCCAAGTGACCACACAAATACTGCCTTTCTGCTTAATTATGTCTTGTGTTGGTTAGCTTTCCTGCTCTCTTTATGCAGCTTCAAAAATAATTAGCAGGGTACGTAATAAATAATTGAATTTTATCTTTAATTAATCCTCCAAGTGCAGAGTGTTATAGAATACAGATAGGTGTATGTACATTAAATGTACATATATAGCATGCGTGTACACATATATATGTTGTATGTATTAAAAAGGTAGAGGTTTGTCCGAGCATAAAATCTGTAATCGCTCTTTCTGAAGCTGGACCAGTCCCAAATTCATTGTTCTTCAAAGGCAGGAAAAGGTAATTGCTTGTTATTTTGCCTACCTCATCTTTGCCATTTGAATTAACCCAAATTAATTCCTGAAATCTGTGGCCTCATACCTTTTGATTAGTAAGCGCATTCATGTGGTGAAACTCCCAGTATTGTGATTTTTTTTTTAATAAATCTGAGTATTTTTCTGATAATTATATGACTGTTTAAATAGCTGTAATTGAGGGTTGGGTTTTTTTTGGCTCTTTTATAAAAGGGTTTGGGTCAGTTTTTGCTTACATTGGTCAATTTGCTTGTTAAAGGTGAGATATGTTGTAAAATAGGTTTTATTGGCCATGTGGTATTTTAAGTACATATCCTCCTTGCTTGGGGTTTGAATCTCCGATTGTTGAATCTTTTGTCCCGGAGATCAGAGGAAAAGGGAAAGAGAGATAGCGGAGGAGGAAGATAGAGTGCACTTAAAAAGGGGGGGAAAAAAGATTCCTCACATAGATTCTAATGCCAGCTCTGTTTATTTTCATTAAGTGTGTCATTGGCATTATAGCCAGCCTGCAGGCGTGAGGAGCTCTGAACTTTGGAAGTTCGCTTTACGCTCCCCCACCGAAAATAGAAATCCGCGTGTTGCTCTCTCTCTGTTCGAGCTTTCTGTCTACACAAACTCCCACACGGGGAAGGGAGACACGGGGAAAATAGATGGTTGCAGTGGCACCAAATCAAATGCAGATCTTTTCATTAGAGGGGTCCTCGGTGCGTGCGGGCTGGGAAAGGCTCCCGAGGACACATCCTCACTGTTTTAGATTCACAAATCCAGGGTGCTTCGCCCGGGCGGGTCTTGGTTTTATTTGTAGCAGCAACCCAACAAGAGAAAGAGCGGGGGGAGAGGGAGATGGCACTTAAACCGTGTACTAATACGCTAGTTCCTAGAGCCACTTCTGAACTTTTTACTTTAATAACGCCGCAACACCAGTGTTCATTTCCTGTTCAACCTCGGTCCTACCTTTTGATTTTTAAATCTCCCTTAGGCTAGTGGTTTCAGCGGACAAAGAAATGAACAGGCAGAAACAATTAAACTAGCAGATACAGTGAAAACCAACACCACAGCACTTTCGCAGAAATTGCAGTGTATGGACGAATTCTGTTGTGTATTTGATGTTTCAACAGTCGGTCTTACTCTTGCAGATTCTTCCAGCCTTCCTCTCGGCTACAGGAATTCTGCTGTCCCTTAGGACCTCGTAAATACATAGAGACACTGGAAATATTTTTTCTGTATATTAATATTACATGATAATATTGTTGAAGAAAAATAAAATGTTAGATCTAGATCTTCTTAACTGCAAAATGGCTCTTTAAATCCCTTTTAAATATTCGCATATGTCTTTATGAAAAATTGGAATTTGGAATGTTTATACAGCCCTGAATAGCGCAAGTGAATATCCTTAAATTAGCTTTTCAAGTTGATTTACAGCCTAAAAATTCTGTAACGAGACGCAAGCATTATCTGTTAAGGAAGGCATAGGTTTTTCTGTTATTGTCTGTCTCTGTGTCTTTGCTGTGAAACAAAATGGAAGCCAAAACACCACCTATAAAATGAACTTTCAGGAGGAGAAAAGGCGATGTGGGAATTAACAAGGAAGGAGTTAACCTACTCGAAAATTGAAATGCTGCTTGATTTTAAAAAAGAAAAAACCTAAACGTATTTTAACCAATATTTATTGACCAAATCTTACAATACAAGGAAAAAACAAGGCCCTGCGAGTTGATATTTGTTTTACTTAAGAAAGGACTAAACACCTATCAGGTCTATCTAATTAATTGCTTCTATCATGGTGCGTATTTTTACCTCACTGTCTTTCCAGGCTCTTATTTTGTGCTTATGGTCCTGGTACCCAAGTGGGTGACAGATCAGAAAATAAGGGTAGTGGGACAGAGCTTCATGTATTTCTGGGGGGACTTTAACCCTGTGTTCTGATTAAGCCAGAAAAAAGGTTGTTGACTGACGGTTCAGGTGGGTGGATGGAAACGTATTTGTAGAATGTAAGGTCATAAGAGACCCTCATAAACAGCTTCTCTGGCCCCCTCCGCCAGCGAAGCCGGGGAACCTCGTTCCGTAAACTCTACACACACTGTTTCAGCAACTGCTTTAGCTTTATTTGTACTCTGGCACATGGGGAATAGTTGGCTCTCTGAAGCCAAGTTTTTAAAGCACACTTGGCACATCCTCTGGGTTTGAAGTCACCCTTAATCTCTGAAGTACGTGTAAGTCAGAGAGGTGCTTTCTATGGGTCTGACTCAATAAAAAGCCCTGTCCTGCTGTGGCAGGAGGGAAGCCCATGCAAACGCTCACAAGCCTCCAAAAACTGACTCTAGAGGTGAGGAGGGCGGCTGCGAGGTCTTAGAGGAGGTTGCTCTGTGTGAGAGCCAGATGGAGGTTTTATTGAATCCAGCCTTTGGGTATCGACACAATAAAACACCTCCTGTAAACCAAACTCTTTCTCTGTCTTTCCCCCTTTATTTTGTTTTTCTCTCTTTCTCTCTCTTTCCTCCTACTGCAGTGAAAATTTGAGGAATGTTGTGAGTAGACCAAAACCATGGCACAGTGCGTGCTTATCTAAAGTTCAGTCAGAACAGAGTGACTCTCCTACCTTTGAATATGTCTGAAATTAAAATGTCATGGCACAGATTCCCACTTTTGCTCATGATGAGTTATATCCTGTGCTACAAATCTTTCCTTGCAGTGACCGATGCTTTTCTGAAAGTGAGATGCAGTTGTGGGACAGCTAGAGGAAGGCTTATACTATTTGTCCCCTTGTTCCACGTGTGTGTAAAGTGTATATATTCCTGTACTATTTTTGCACTTAGAATTGCTGTTTTCAGTGGCTGCCCTGAAGTTTAAGGTCTAGATTTGAGGAAGGGACTTGGAGGCCAGCTTTTCTAAGTCCTATTTCAGAGGTGACAGCTGTGATCTTCCTCTGGAGGCACTGAAACTTAACACTTTTTTTTATTATTATTATTTAGTTAAAAATGGGGTGAAAGCAAGTGAAAGATGTAACTGGAGAGTTGAGAGGCATATATGCAGGACAGTATAGTGACAGTGGCTTTTTCTGTTGAATGCTATGAATATAGCCCAGTGGTACCATCTGAGCAGTATAGTTTGTGGGCAATCCAGAATCCTGTTGGGATTATTTGCATCAAGCAAGAGACATTAATTTTTATCTGTTTTCAGTATTTCTCCCTGATGTGTGACCTATCATTTTAGTCTCTGACATTGTGACCTCCAGATTTTAGGCCTGATTTTCAGCTACTGCCATGGGATGGGTATGCCACAGAGCTATGAGGAATTTACATCTAGTACAGAGTATAGTTTTCCATTAGTGGAAGGGGACATTGTCCTCCCCCTAAGGGTGGACACCTGGAGTCCTGTGTCCAGTTCTGGTCCCCGCTGTACAAAAAGGATGTGGCCAGGCTGGAAGGGGTCCAGAGAAGGGCCACCAGGATGATCACAGGACTGGGAAGCTGCCATACGAGGATGGGCTGGGAGAGCTGGGTTTGTTCAGCCTTGAGAAAAGGAGGCTCAGAGGGGATCTCATCACCGTGTACCAGTACTTAAGGGGCAGCTACAAAGGAGATGGAGACTCCCTTTTTACACGGAGTCCCATGGACAGGACAAGGGGGGATGGACACAAGTTGCTCTTGGGGAGATTCCGATTGGACACGCGAGGGAAATTTTTCACAGTGAGGACAGTCACCATTGGAATAATCTCCCCATGGAAGGGGTTGGCTCGGCCACGTTGGACACCTTCAGGAGTCGTCTGGACAGGGTGCTGGGCCGTCTTGTCTAGGCTGTGCTCTTCCCAGAAAGGTTGGAGTAGATGATCCCTGAGGTCCCTTCCCACCTGGGATTCTGGGATTCTATGACTGCACTGGTTTCTACTCACTTCCCACCAACATATTAACTCTGGATCCAACTTCCCTTAGGCCTCCTTGGCTTGAAGTTCTGCTTTTCAAGTGCCATCATGGTGGCTGAGGTTAGTGGGGAGGGTTTTCCTGGCAGCGCCGATATTAGAACAGAAGAGAGTAACGTAGCCGCTGGAATTCCCTTTCTGCCGAGAAGATATCAAATCACCATCAGGCATGAAAACCGGGTTATTTGTTTTCTGCTTGCAGGGGTGATTGCAGGACTAACATGTACTACATGGGCAAGTGATCCTGTCTAAAACTACTCATGAAATGTCTGAAGGTAGAAAGTATTAGTGGAAGGGGGTTCTTCTGTAATTGTTCATTATAGTAGTATTTTTTCCCCACTTAAGAAGCCATGGCTACGGCTTATAATTAAGGATTTTGGACTTATGGATGTGAATGATCCATTATAAACTGTGAATGGCAAATGTGAAGTTCTAAGGCTCTGCAAATACCTTTATACTGTCAGAAACAGCTTTAAAAGCTAAAATAAATCTTTAAATAATTTTCCTGTGTCACATCAAAACCAATGAAAGATCATTTTTGTCCACGTGGTGGACAGTACCTTTTGGTTTTTGTTTTGTTAAATCAATAGAGATACTTTAGTTTACATATGGATAAGACAGGTTTTCTAATTTTTTTCATATTCCTCCCAGGGCAGCTTTTAAGCTTAATTGAATTCATACAACTAGGAAAACTTTATTTCTTACAGCAGGACAAATCAAATGGACCCATTCAAATATCCACTTCTTTCTTTTTGAAATTTGCTTCACAATTTAGATCAAGATTAAAAATTTGAGTGGAGACTTGGTTTCATCATTAGGTGCCATGTATTGCCAAACTAAAGATCTACAGCAGTTTAGCGAGGCATAAGTGGCTCTCTTTTCTCAGTTTAATCTGTAAAAAAACTAAATGCTGCTTTGTTTCATTAACATTTAAGTGTTTTGGCAAGGACTTCGCCAGATTTTAGAGCCTTTCCATATTTTACCTCAAATTCCTGTAATCAGGCTCTTTTAAAAGCTGGTGTTTGATTATTCTTCTATTAGTTTCCCCCAGAACTTACCTTCTCAGAAACAAAAGTTGATTAGAACCACTAATGCTGCTGGATTACCACACCCAGTACGGTCACCTTTCAAAAGTTCCTGTTTAGAAAATAAGACAAAAAGTCCAAAATTGGATGAGGATTTCAATTGGGGAAAAAACCTGAGAGAATAAAAATGCTTCTGTTGTTCTTCTGTTCTTCCTATCGGTTTCAACTAGATTATTTAAGACATGATAACATGGATGTGCATAGGGTGGGTAATTCACACCACCAATAAATGGGATGCAGGAGCTTAAAGGAGTTAGAGCAGGCTTTTGCCACCCAGCTGCTGCCTGCTAGATACTTTTAAAATTTTGATTTAATGACCAGTGTGGATTTGCATAGAAAGAAGCAATGAATGAAGGAAAAATACAGAAAATGTCGTGTGTGTGTGGATACCACTACTGTAAATAAATGTTTCCCCACACACCACAAAGGGCGAGCATGGCTGTTTCTGTTGATATTTTAGCATTACTTTTTAGTATCAGCCAGGCTGCTGGTTTTGATCCTCCTTTTTCTTCCTTGCCAAGCACTTTCCTTTTGCACTTGGTAGCAGTGAGGTGTTGGTGTGGTATTACTAACTGAACCGTTCAAGACTCAGGTGTCAAGTGCCTAATATAATGAGCCTTAAAACAATGAGATTAGGAAAGTAATACATGGGACTTATTGCCTTCTAGCTTTTGAAATCAGCGGTTCTCTTTGGGTGTCAAGATCTTCCTCCTCAATCATGAGTGTTAAATGTATCTTCCTTTTTCTAGCCCCCTTTTAATGAAAGCTTATATTGCCACAGGCTTCCATGATTTCAGGAACTGTGTTTCATGGCAGAGACTGTAAAAGAGTTGTTAAACTCATGGTGAGAACATGGTGGCAGGAAAACTCAGTTACCAGAGAGTTAGATATGTCTGAGCTGTAAAAGGCATTTACAGATTGTGGTTGAGGGACACGGGGTCAAATATTGCAAGTCTTATCTCATCTGTGCTTAGCTGAGTCCCTACTGACTTCGGTGGGAGCTCAGCTGGGGTGAAGGGATGAAGATGTGTCCTACTTAGAAGTTGAGACCCTGTCTTGTTGGCAGGGGGTTGTTTTGTTTAGTTGTTTTGATTTGGGAAGCGACAAGAGCACTGCTTGGCAAAACAAAGGGAGCTATAACCAGGCTGTGCTCATTACAAAAGCATGATACTTAATGATGGAAATTAAACAGAGCAGAAAATACTTTTTTTTTTTCCTGGTCGTTCAGGTGCTCTTTCCCCACTGCCTCTTCTGCACACGAGTCTGTGAGGAGCATTTAGATGTATTCAATTCAATCTATGATTTTAGGGCAGGATAATTTCTCATCCAGTTTTAGAAAAGAAAGAAACCAGTCTTGTGTAGCAGAAAGTGGATTTACCAAAGTGGGTTCTGATCTCTGTATTTCAATGGATATAAGATCTTGTCTCGAGCATTTCTGTCAGGACCTCTTGGGGAAAGCGTGGGGAAGACAAGAAAAACAAAAGATACAAAGGCAATTTTAAAAATTACGTTTTATGATACCTTTTAATGAGCAACTGTGCTAAAAGCACCTGTCATTTACTTCCAAATAAGTTATCTTGAACGTTTGGTGGATGCTTTACAATGATTATTTGTAGCAGACCAAATTATGTATCGTTCTGAGCATGCACAGTTTCCAACAGAAATCCTATTGAAACTCCATGTCTAAATACAGGTCCCTCACAGGAGCAGTGGATTTGGCCGTCTGCTCTGCATGGGTGTGAATCATACCATCCAAAACTTATGGTATGGATGGAGCAAGGTCCGGCTTTGGCTCAGCCAGAGCTATTCTGGAAACAGACTCTTTGACCAGACAGACGTTCACTGCTGGCTATGAATGATAAGCACTTCCAAAAATCAGACCTTGCACCTTCTTTGGCTAGAGAATCTGGTCTCTTCCATGTGGAACAACAGGAAAAAGAAGGCAGGCTCTAATCTTCATTATTTTGATGTAATGCTGGAGAAATACTATTAGCTGCAAATCTGCAGCTATTCCCAGAACTGCAAGCATCAGGGAAGGTACATTAAATCTTTATTTTTCTAAGAAATTTGATCTATAGCGTAGGGAAAAGTGCTGAATATGCAGAGAATAATTGCAAAGAATTTTAGGAAACATTCCTCATGTCCTTCCTCATGTCATGTGCAAGTGCTGTCTCTAATAACCCTTTCTGAGGTTACGGCACACGTATCTGTGTGCTGCCCTGCAATAGATATATTCTGCGCAGTTGAAGCACAGTGAAAGACTCAGAGTAGAGGGATTTTTGGCCTTGTTTGAGCATACCCAGAAAAAAAACCCGTGCTTTTCTCTTTTTAGCATCTTAATTTAAAATAAACGGCCTCAAAACTATGATGCTGTAAAACAGGAAAAAGAAAAGCTCTTAAAGGAAATGCTCTTAAACATAAGGATATGAGATAATGAAATGGGCTACTGGGATAAGCATATTTATTGGGTTTGTTATGTATCAAATGTAACAAAAGTGAAGTGTCTGAAGAACTCCATGTGTGGTTCCTTCACACTCTTTGATCACACAATTCCCCCTTTAATTCAGATGCAGTAGAGCTTAAGTGGCTTCATTGATGTGTTAAGTGTGGAATGATTTTTGTATAAAATAAAAAAAAAAAAGACCCCATTATGTGTCCAGAAAAGCCTTGTGTGCACTTGTTTATTGAGACAGGAAGTCGGTTTCCCACACCGAACAACAGTGCCGAAACACTGAAAAATTGTGTAGGGAAGAAAAGTAAAGGAAACTTAATTTTCTACCTGGCAGAAATCGGCCTCCGGAGGAAGAAGTAGACAATGAGATTGGGCTTAAACTGAATAATAGAGCCTGATTGATTTTAGGAAAATGCTCCACACCATTTATATGGGGGGGTTCATGTGCTGCTTTTGTTAGTAAAATTCAAGGCTTTGGTACAAGCGTCTTTGTAGTCAGCCTGCTGCTTAAGTATTGCTTCCACTATTGCATTGCCCAGAGGAGAAAACACCCTGAAGAACGGCTGTCAGGTAGAAACACAGCATTTAAATATATATTAAAAATAGAAGAACAGCAGACTACTTTTAGGACATTTCTTACCAGTTTATCACTGACAGAAATCTGTGTGAGGCCTTTGTGAACAAAGGCTTGGATGCTGCAGTGGTGTAAATCAGGATAGTTTCTTTTATCCGAGACAAAGGAGCTACTCGCTGCTCCAGCACCTGACGCTTTGGGCCAGCCTTCTCACAAAGCAGCACAGCAAAAAACACCATTCTGTAAGACCTGAATTTTAATATTAAAAACAAGACAAAAACCAAACATATGGGGATGTTTTTAGGCTGATAGTTAATATGTATTTACTAATACCTAGGAATTTTAACACGATTAATAACAGGCTCCAGTATTCTGATGTATCTTACTCTCCGATTTGGCCAGTGAGCATTGTGGGCTGAAAGTGAACTATCAAGGACAGGTATTTATTGGTGTTTTCAGAAGCAGATGTAAATCCCCAGAGAGCTCAGAAGTGCAGTGGGCCCAGTGCTGTGGGTTCAGAGCCCAAAGTTTTAATCAGAGGAAAGAAACCCAAGGTCTGAGGGGCAAGAATGGCACAAAGGAATCAAGTGATTCACCAAGGGTCATGTTATTTGTTGGTAGCAGAGACCAGAATAAATATAATTTACAGGTTTTGTATTTTGCTGCCATTTCATTTTTCCTGACTTTGCTCTGGTTTTATTCAGTAAATAATGATGTCTTCTAGCTCTACCACAGTAGCGCACTTTTGTGCTCGCTGCTAAGGTCTCTTTTTGCTTTGGAAGATTGTAAAAATGTGCAGTTTCCTAGACTCTGGTGCCCAAACCAAGGCTATTCAAAAGAAAGAAACACAAAGGACCTCCAAAATGCGGACTGGGCCTTTGCAAATGTTACCCTGAGGTGGACTTGTGCAAAACAGTCACAGGGAAAAGAGACCCCCTTCCCTTCGCCCCAAGCCGGCAGGTTTGCAGGACCTCAGTGACAACAACCATCAGAGGTTCTCCCTGGCTTGGTCCCTCTTGGGGTGAGAAGCGCTGCAAAGCACTTGTTCCTTTTACCTGAATGCCAAACCTCCCTCACAAATATGTGTGCTTATACGTAATGAGAAGGAATCTGAACATAAGTATTTCTACCAGCCTCTTTTTAATCCTTGTAAGGCAAGACTTGGGGAGAAAATGCACATTTTCCTAATACGCATGCGCTCTCCCACTGACACACGCAGCTCCCCCTTCTGCAACCCCGCTCTCCCAAGCCTTTTCCAGCCCATATAAAACTCTTCGTCCTTTCAGCACCATCTCCCCACACCCAGCACATTCCTTTCATGTGCACAGACCGATGGCCTTATCTCTCACTCTCGCCCTAATTATGAAATGTGTGGTATGTTGCTGCTCCATGAGAACAGAGAGCGCTGCAACTAGGCAGAAGTTAAAGGACTCTCATTCCTCTTCAGGCAAGCCAGGTTCAGGGTAAACTGGCCGTTCTTGGTTGGGTGGTTTTTTTTAAATTTCTTTTTCCTAGAGAACAAAAAAAATGAAAGAGAAAATGGAAATGATCACCAAACCCATAAGCCATATCTTGCTTATAAAGATGGCTTTAGGAAGGTTGTTTGCACTGAGCTAACCTTTCCAGCACCAAATATGGGTCTGAAGCTTTCACACATTTGTCTGTCACACCCGACAGACACCGAGACAGCACAGAGGATTTGGATGCTGAGCTCCTGAGCGCAACCTGGGGCTCTGGCTGTTCGGGTCTTGCTGCATCTTGCTGTCAGCATAGGTCAGCACAGATGTTTCTCTCTGTTCTTGAGAGCTGCAGGACCTCAGTACGTAGCAGGAGGGTTTCTGTGTCTGGCAGGCATGTGGTCCTTAAAATGCAACTGTCAGACACTTTGCAGTGGGATTTTCAAAGCGGATGACTACTGCCTTACTTCTGCTTCCACCAAAATTTCCTGGAGTAGCAAGACAGCTAGACTAAGGGATGAGCACCTTTGAACAATCCCACCGTGAAATACTGTACATCTGAGAGTTAAATCTGAATTGTGCAGAACCTCCCCCTTCCTCAATTATTTAAAAACATAAGCTATACAGCGTTAGCTTGGTCATCCGTTCAAAAAGAGGAACATATTTGTGACCTGCCATCAATTCCTGCTCCTCCTGACCCTCCCCCTATCCCCACTTTGTCAGCCCTTAGTGAACCAAAACCTGGCTTTTCTGATTTGAATCATGATTCAGCCTGATGCGATTTGAAATGCCTGAGTTCTTAACCCCCTGCATGATGGGATTTTATATAATGGAAATGCCAGCAGCCTTTAAGTCAGGCATGGCAGCGTCTTGCCAGCCGCTATACCCAGCATGCTAAATAAATGATAAATATTGTTGCACATATGTTACATCTGTCAAAAGTCTCAACATCAAGCAACCATCACGTGGCCTTTATAAGGTGATGAAAGGAGCAAAAACAACAACAAACCCCAATGCAAACATCAGGCATTAGACATTCTCTGCCAGTGCAAATAAAATACCCTGTTAGTGAAACAGGCTTGTAAGGAAGGGGGATGTCATTTATTAGGTAAGTTAAGGAAAATAATGGGCCTGCTGTGGGTTCAGAGTCTCTCCATCATGTCAAGTAGCACCCAGCTCCCCTGTGTCCTTATTCTGCAGTGGGTATGGCACCATTACTACTTTCATTTAAGGGGTCCCAGGTTCTGTTTTTGTATACCAGGTTTGGGTATGGGAGGAGAAGGGAAGGTAAGTAAAGAAAACTCCTAGAGATCTTAAGTACCGATGTTATTTCTAAATGTTAGATGTGTAGTTCCACATCACACTGAAGCATTTCAGTCTACTATTTTACTCTTCCCCAAGGCAGGAATGTTTAGTACCTCTTGCCCTAGAAGAGGCATTTGGCCTGTCACAGAAAGCATTAAGGCAAGACAGCCATCAGTCTTAATGCCGCCGTTCAAGAACGTGCAAATTCCGCGTCTATCTGAGGTTTGTCAGGGTTACCTTGAAGGACACCCCGCTTCTGCAAAGGCCTTTTTCTGCCTGTGGAAAGGAGAAAGCAGGGAGAGGGTGAGCAGAGGGAGAGGAAGGCTGTCAGTATGCTGAGCCATGGCTCCGCTCCTCTGCACCAGCTGGATGCCGGGGAGGAAGGATGCTGAAGTGCTAATGCATCTTCCTTCCCTCCAGCAGAAATGAGTTGCTGCAGAGGAGCAGATCCTCAGAGGAGTGTTTCAGAAGCAGGGTCCCTCTTGAGGGGAGGAGCGGAGGGGAGGTGGAGCTGCTCCACCTCTTGCCCAAGGCTCTGCCTAAGGGCAAAATCTCAGCCCAAGAAACATATTCCTCTCTCTCCCTCCTCCCTTAAAAATAAGGGTCACAGTGGCATTTACCTTGAAGTCTATTAAAAAACATTAAACTCTCAGAGTGTGGCATGTGTGTTTCCCATTAAGAAAGCAGTTCCAGACTAATAACCATTTTTAATGGCTGTTGTTGTGCTTTGCACTAAATTATATCAGCTATTATTACATGAGAAAGGCAAAGAAGCCTGGAAAATTAAATGAAAGCCTTCTGTGGAAATTTCAAAGGGGATCAAAGTTGCTCCCCAGCTTTTGCTTTAGCCCAGGTGGAACATTTCCTAGTTACAATGAAAAGGTAGGGAACCCCCGGAAAAGCACTTCTGCAGAAAGTAGGTGTAATTTTCCCTTTCCTTCTTTGTCTTAAACCGGGTAACTGTTGGAAGCAGATAGTTTACTTAATGCAAATGAGACTAGAATCAGGTCCACCGAGGCTTAGAAAGGTCAGTGCAACTGCGTGGACAGTGGCAGAGGGCATGAGGAGCAGTTTTTGGTCAATCCCTTGAGCAGGAATGCACATGGATGAAAATGCCAGCCGGCCTAACTGGCTTGAGGTATCCTAACATTGGCTATGACATATTCATCATCCCTCATTGATAGAGAATGGTGTTGGTTAAAACTTATAACCGGCATGTACTGACATCTGATTTTTCTCTGTGTTTGCTTCTCCGTTCTCGTTGTGTGGATGCTTGCGGGAGCGAGTGGATGTGGCACATCTTGTACCCTGCTGCTGCGACACCAGTGCACTCTCATGTGGTGCAGAGCAGCTGAGTGGTGGTTTCTCAGCTAAGCCTGGGACAAAGCGTAAAGCGAGGTCAATGTCGCTGAGGCTTCTGTCACTTGGAAGTGACCCAGTATTAGAGACCAGGACAGAATTTGAACTAGTAAACTCTACCGGGCACGTCTGCATCTGAGCTAATTGTCTAGACTCACTGGTGCTCTGCAGAGGAAACAAATGCTAGTTGTAGGATGTGATTCATCTTAACCCAAAGTGCATGTTCAAAATAGGTCAGATGAGTTGTACCGTAAATGTGGTTTCTCTCCTTTGACGGTAGTAAGAACCAAGGATGAATAGGTCTAAGAGTAAAGAACTTACCTTGGAAAACAACAAAAGGGACAGCCAGGGACAGGTTTGTTGACCTTTGCAATGTGTTCCAAATTAGTTGTAGGCTATGGCTGCAAGTTGAGAAAAATTCAAACCAGCCCGATGGTATTGAAGCAAGTCAAATTTCGTTGAGGCTGAATGGTTTGTAATTTAGTTTAAGAGCATGACTGTGAGGCTTAAAAATCCCAAACAGTGGGTCTCGCTGGCAAGTTGAGCACCTACTAATAACACGGCAGTGATAGCAGAGGGGTTTGCCTCAGGGCTCTGTCCTACAAGGTTTAGAGCTCCCCAGACCTCCTACTATTTCTGTGGGAAGTGAAGGTGCCCAGCACTTTGCAGGATCTAACCCTAAGGATGGGCTGCACACTCACAGGTTAAAGAATCTTTTTCCCATTAACTTCAATGGAGTTATCTCAATTTAGACTCATGCAGAAGTACTCCTGGTATCTACAGAGAAAGTCTGTAAGTAGGGGTGATCCATTTTGATTATTCCATTGAAAGGATGCAGCCTGCTTTCCGAGTGCACAGAAATCTGACTTAGTTGCTCTAATTAGCCCCTGCTGCAATTTCCACCATGCTATTAAAATACGTTATACTCAAATGCAATGAAATGCTTGTAAATCAAGTGAGATTAAAAATCCCTTTGGCTGCAGAGATGTGTTTATCATAGTCTTTAAACTCCTGAATTTTAAAAAATGCTGTACACTCCTAAGGGAGTCAGGGTTCATAGGACGAGCAGTCTCTTTTATTGCATTCTCTCATGGAGCTGAAGAACAAGACAAAATAAAAAAGAACAATTTTTCAGGCACACAAACCATTTCTTTGGACCAACGCAGGAAGAAACCCATATGAAATCACACAGGAATTAAATGGTTTCTGTAAACCCAGTTTGGGAGTGAAAGGAGTCCAGTTGTCTCTGTGATTTCATTGCAGAGGTTTGGATCTGCCTTCACTCGTGCTGTGCCTGGTACTGCTTTTCTTCAGCTGTGAGGACCATGCCTTGCACATTGAATTTTGTTTTTGACATCTCTTCAGCTACTGCTAGTATATGCTCCTTTTTTTAGCACAAGATACGTGAAAGTTCAGGTTTTTTAGATTAAAGGTAGGTGTTGTCCGGTGCATGTCCAGAACCTCCTCTCTGGGTTTCATTTCCTGGTTCAAGGTTGGGTTTGAATGAACCTAGATCTGAAAGGGAACTTCAGAAGATTGTCTGACTTGTAATCGAAGGGGTGTTACATCTCAATTTTAAAAAAAGTTTTTCTTAAAAAGGAAACCAGTACTTTTAAGTACTGTTAAGCTTACGTTTGACTAAAGAAGGCTGATAGACCCTCATGTAATAAAAATTACTGTAGGTGCTTTAAGGCTATTTCAGCAAGTCTGGGGTATGTCAGGTGAGAACCTAATACTGGAATTTGTGCCAGTTTTTACTCATTGCTTGTTAAGCTTATAATTGGTTACTGCATTCCCCTTTCTTCCCCTTTTCTTTCAGATCTGTTTGGTTAGGTCCCTTTTGGATACATACCTTCTCACTTATAATCCTCCCTCTCTTCTCCTTCTATGTAAAGGACATGGATGAAACGGGCTCGATATATCTGAAATGCATGAGGAGGTGGTAAGATTTATCCTTGGTCCAGTTTCAGAGAGGTTAATTGCCTTACTGAAAATCCGTTAGGGAAGGCTGTGGCTAATCTTCAACCAGATCTCCCTTTCCAGCATCACAAGAGAGCGAACTGGTTATTTTAAGTTGTCGTTACTTCTGTTTATTCTAGCCGAATACTTATATCCCTCCCCTCTGACTTTGTCATGGTGGCTGTGAGCGTTGCTATGTTGCTGAAGAGCCTTCCTCTTTACAACAGTTGTGCAGAAATCACTTTCCTCTGTCATTCGTTTTCGGCAGCAGCAATTTGTTATTTGCCAGAAATAGCTGCAGCTTAGCACCTGTTGTGCAGCCCGAGAGGCTATCATCTGGCGCTACACAAACAGAACTTATGTTCGCGGGACTGGACCAGGATCCTCTCGGTTTTTCGATAGAATTCTCCTTCTGTTTTACCAGACAAATAATCTGTTGCGACTCTTATTGCTTCTTATCTTTTGCAGCTTGGACCAGTTCCATGCACCATTTTGTTCTCAAAGATGCCTAAGCTGATTCTTCAGCGCTAGCCAAAACAAATGAGAGTCTTGGCTGCCGGCGTGGCAGCAGCAGCTGGTTTCGCTATGGCTCCCTACACCTAACGCTGGGGCAGCTTTGACTTAGATAAAGAACCTTTTCCCTCGTTAGGGGACTGGGAAGCACTGGGGAGTGGGCAGGAGGGAAATGAAGTCCTGTAAAGTTGTTCGGCTGATTTTGTTTTTAGTGAAACAGTAGAAGTCTTTTTTAGAAGTGTTTGTTTATTGTGTGTTATCCCAAGGCATCCGTCAAGAGGGCCTCTCGAGAAAGAGCGGGATTGAATGGATAGGGCACAGGACTGGGAACTGAGACACCCAGGACCTGTCCCAGACACTCACCTGCTGTGTTACTTTGAGTTTTCCCTGCCTTGCCGTGCCGTCCCCATTCAGACTGCCAGAACTTCACAGCTGGAGCTGGCTTCTGTTGAGCGTCTGTACAAAGTAACATAAAAGATGCGTGGTCCCAGCTGGGCCCTATAAGCATTGGTGCAATGCACATAGTAGTATATATTGTCCAATTTATCAGTCCTGGTAGATATAGTAGATAGTACAGCATCCCTGGGAGCTTTTTAATGCCTACAATGAACATAATTTGAGTTAGAAAAACAAAGAGAAGGTGTAGAAGAGAGATGGCGGCTAATGGATAAACAGTGCAACAAAAGACAAGGTCCAGCAAGTTTCTGAACTTCTGAAAAGTGCAGATCTAGACTCAGTCTGGATCTGAGGTTTCTGGTTCTATACTATCGGTCACTACTACATAGGTGTGAAGCAATCATGGGAGCTGAATGAGTTCTCAACTCCTCTTTTGTAGATTGAAACCCTCTTTTCGATGCTGCATGGGTCGCCTCACCTGGACTGGAATGGTTAGAAAAAGGCAGGAGGGGGCTTGTAATTGGGAAGCCCACAGTAAAGGAAGCAGGTTTGGGACTGCCTATGACTTTGGGCAATTCTCCTGGTCTCTCATTGATTCCCCTTAATGCCTCATCTGTAATGATAGCATTTTCCTACAGCTTCTGTAGGGCTGTTGTGGGATAAAGATAATAAAATTAGCAAGGTGTTTGGCTGTATAGAGACTGTAAAATTATGATGGATGAACGGATGGATGGATAGATAGGTAGATAGATGTGTTCTCTTTGCAATATGGGAAGGCCAAGCTGGTCAAACTTCTAGACACACTGTCTCTTCTGAGCCGAAATATGTCACCGTGAAAATGCCACGCATTTTATTTTAAAAGGACATTATTGCAAGGCTATAATCAGATCTCTTAGTGCCTTAGACAGCTTCAGAACCTGTTTCAATAAAAACATGGCTGGACTCCAGCATTATGAGGAGAAGCAGGCTATCTGGGGGGACTTGTCTCTGCCTGTAAAAACCTCTGATTCATAGGACTTTTGAGCACTTGGGTCCAGGCTTCTGTTGTTTGCCCTCGAACAGGGAGTTTGTCGGGGGGACACCAAAAATATAGCAATGTGATATGATGTTTGGGTGGGGAAAGCTAATTGATTTGACAGTTAATCAAAAACTACTAAGGGAAAATCAATATAGAGTAAAACAATCTAGTCTTCTGTTCTATATCTTATTCCCAGTGGCATTGTTGATTGTATAGCATCAATGTCATCTATTTTAGATGGAAATGTTACCAACTGTAATGCCACTGTTGATGTTTCAAAACGATTCTAATCTCATTTCAATAATAGCTTCTGTCTCTCTTAGTGACACACATGCCATAACATTCTTGGCTAAATTGACAGCACTAATAACACACTCGGTTTTTATATTATTCGGACCACTGTCTGTATTTTTGAGCGTTCACGGTATTGCACGGAACGAAGGGCCTGCATCTCTCTTGAAAGCGTCATGTAAATGGTTGCTGGTAGCATTCTCACGGCCTGCCTGGACATTGCCGGTGCTCTGCTGGCACTTGGGGAGTCAGCCCCTCGGTTAATGGGGATTTGGGGGCCAATGGAGGCCCCTGACCTCGAAAGGTCTGACTGGAGGTGATTTCCTCAGAGTCACAGAGAGTTATTCAGGAAGGGCAAGATTAGGGCTGAGATGATAGCCAGTTTTGTGGTTTAACTGCTGGACTATGTACTTCCTCCCTAGGTCTTGAGTCTTTCGAAGTGGACTAAAAAAAATCACAGGGAAATTCCTTGATGGTTTTCTGGAAACTCTTCCTTTGCATCAAAGCCTGACACACCAAACTCAAAGCCTCTTGTGTGGTTTTATGGCACATTTTGTTTTCATCCTGCTCACAATCCAGAAATGAAAAATAAATGTGCCAACAGCCCAGATGCTGCAATGATGGGCAAAGGGTGAGATGGACAGCTCATGATGAATCAGGCTCTCCAGACAAAGCGGGGAGTTTTCAGTTCCTGGATGTCTCATTCAGCTGAAATTCAGAGTACAGCTCATGGTCCTTTCTTGGATGAACCTGGTGATAATTTAACTTCAAAATTTAAGGAGGTCTCTAGAACTTTTTCTGGGGAAAATTCTGGTGTCTCAGCACATTTACTGCCTTCCCCCAGCCTCCTCCTGTGCTGGGTTGAGCAATAAATACACTGACCAGGCAAAGCACTTAAGCAGATGCTTAGCGACACAATTTCAACTCTGCTGAGCATGGCTCGGGCTTAAATTTTAGCAAATAGAAAAGACTCATCGGAGTCAATGGACTTTAAGCCTGTGCTGAATTTTAAGCACGGACTGTGCCAGAGCCCTGCACTTGAACCTGTTTCTGGAATATACCCTACATAATTGGGAACATGGAAATAAAATCATTCAAATAGATCCGTCATTTAAAAGAGCTTTCCTCTTCAATTATCAGCTGTGGATTTCAAATGGGATGAAAATTCAGTCTCTTTCTTCCGATTTTATCTTTTCTCTTCTCCTTTCTTTTGCAGGGGAATTTTCTCTTTGTTAACTTTTTGAGCATAAAATGCAGAAAATAAATGAACAAACAAAACCTGAAGGAATATGTGAGATTTTTAATTAGTTCAGTAGTAATTATTACCGACATCAGGAGAAAGAAATGCAAGAATACAAGTCCATTGCTTTAAGCTGGGATTTTCAGAAAAGCCTGTTGGAGTTTGGCACTCAAATCCCATGAAATTCCCTTTATACTTTTCACTTCTCTTTCTTTTCTTTTCATTTATTTTCCTTTGACATGGGAAAGGCCCAGTGCGTTCTGTTAGTGTGTGTTATTACATTATGTTTAGGACTAGCATCTAGGATTAAGGCAATTTCAGAGCCCTTGAAGTGCATGAAGTCATAGACAGTTCCTTCTCCAAGGATGTGATGTCTGCGGGTGGACGTGCAGTTGTGGACCCAGGTTCAGTATTTAACATGCCAGCTTCCCAAGATGTTTATTACCTCCCAATAGCTGGTGATTTTTTTAAAGCACTGTTTTTATGCCATCCTGGTTGAATTTGCACTGAAACAGATCAGGAGTGTTCCCTCAGACATGTACAGCCCTTCTGCTCTGGGACAGAAGTGTGGAAGGGAGGAAATATACGGGGTGGTTTCCCAGCTCTGCCTGTGCCATTCCCAGATACATAAGGAGGAGGGACACAGGACACAAAAGTGTGATGCCTTGCAAACTAAGGGTGAGAGGATGGAGAAGAGGGAGCCGTAGTGGGGGACATGGCAGCTGTAATGAGGCACTGAGGATGAGAAAGGCAAGGGTGTAATGTGGAATATAGCTGCGTTATAGACACATGTTCGAGCGATGCCACTGTTTTTCAGCCCAAGGTCTTGCTGTTGTCAGGTTCCTCCATGAATCTTTTCAGCCAGAAGACACAGATGATGCATCAGACTTAAAGGTGCTGAACAGTGAATGGCCACGTTAGTATATATTTCCTGGTAGGCCTTGGAAGATGTGCGTGTTTCATTTATAAACTGTTCTGCGATACTGCTTCCTTGTTGTGCCTGGTGTAGGTCCTGCAGGTCCCACACTACAGCTCATAATTAAAGTGAATAGCCATATCCCACTGTCCTGAATGCAGCCCGCAGAGGGGCATGTTTTCTTATTTCCCAGCTGTGGAGCAACTTGTGCTTGCATACAGTAACGTTTTTGTCATTTGTGGCAAAAAACCTACCCTGTCGGGACAAGTCAGCCTGGAGCTTGCTGTAGTTAGTTAAGCCAGCCCTGAACTCTGTTTTTCTTCCTTTTCCTGACAGAAGAAAATTCATATTTTCTAACACACCTAGTAGAATTTTTTCAGTTTTGCCTCTTATCTTAGTACATAGGAATCACATCTTCAGCACAAAAGAGGGGTATGAACTAGGTTCTCTGCCCTTGCGATCGAAACTCTGAAAGATTCCAGGACTGTAGCATATCTCGGATTTTTTGTTTCCTACGCCAATGCTTCCTTCAGTCTGGCAACCGCTGTGCTGATTTCTGACCTCATTACAGTCTCTCTTATGAAAAGGAGGTACCAAAATCTAATGCCTAATGTAGCCTCTGAAATGCGGTTGTTTGCTATACTGGTCTGACCTTTTCATTATTCTGAAGTTTGACTGACTGGCTATCCCAGCCCTTTCCCACAAGTTGAGGAGGCTGTAATCATCGGAGGAATGGAGCTGCTAGATAATCAGCGCACCGAATGCCGAAAAGGTCAGGATAATCCAGTATACATAACAGAGGGATGCACAGATAGGTAATACACAAGCAGAACCTGAGGACTAGATATGTGTTTTCTAACCTTCAAAGAAAGTTGTATTCTTTCTCCTATTCCCTCCCTGCCCAAAGAAATGCACAAACTTGTTATTTGTTATTTTAAAAATGCATATAGTCCTTACAATTTTTCATATACTGCAGACAAAATGCATTGCCTGTCTGGCTGTGCCTGCAGGACAGAAGCGGCAAGGTTCAGAGGAAAATACTAGAAACCTTTTAGCACTGTTTTCTTTCAAAAAATCATTTCAAACGTCTTATCTCTGCTCAGTTTTTTACTCTTTTTCCTTTTAAAAAAATTTTAAAAAGGTATTAAAATGGGTATTTCAAGAGGAAGCTTGTTAAAAATTGCAAATAGAGTATTGTGAGTCATTCTCCCTTTTCCCACTGGTGAAATAGTACCCACAAGAGATAAGAAGGGAAAATGGGAGGGATTTTAAAAGCAGTGTTTTTTTCTGAACTACAGGACTGAAGATTTGAAACAAAGAGAAATTACCGGTTTTCTTCTAAAAAATTCATGGCCAACTCTCTAATATTTCTTATTATTACCTCTCCTTCAGAACAGTACAAATTACTTAGCTGCAGGGGGATACTAAGGCACAGTATCACTGTACTGAAGTCAAGACACCAGAATTTATCACAGGACTTGGCTAAATGTACTAGTTCAAATTTACATGCCTAACAGCAAACAGAGGGAAATAATTGAAGAATGAAATCTAAATAACACGTAGGAGGGAATTCTATGTTATTACAAATCAGTTTGGTTATCCTTTTTAATCAAGCTAGAAATCAGCCCGCTCCTTTCTTAGAGGTTTCCTTCACAAGGTTCAGGGTAACCCAAAGGGTAGAAAATAATTACCTACGATTAAAGAATATGCAGGACAAGCCAAGGTCAAGGTGAAGCTCTAGGGATCTTTCATTAGCCACTTGAAGGCAGGTGGAGAGTATGCTAATAAAAATTCTGACCTTCTATATTTTTTTTGCCTAAGAGAAACTGAACCTTGTTCAGCAAAGAAGGGTATGTTCCTCCTGTCATGCCTCAGGAAGGTAGAGAGTCGCAGGGCTGATTTTTAGTTGCAGCAAAGTTTGTTGAACTAAAAACCCTGCAGACTGTTCGCTTCAAATACCTGGCAGGGTATTTGAATACCTGGCAGGGTATTTGTCCTCAGGAACCTGAGGACAGGGTTTGGTAGCGAATGCTGTTTCGTTCATGATTTGCCATGATATTGGTTGTCTCTGCCCTGCTTCTGCTACTGGAAGCTGCCTTGGATTCTGGCATTAATGTTTCTCTTCATCACCTAAGAAATAATTCCTCCCTCCTTGTCCTGTCAAGACCATTTGCCTCGCTCAGGTCTTCATAATTTCCCTGTATTGATTGCTCCAGTTTGCTTTATGAGTTAGTCCTTCAGATGTTCTGTGCACAGCTCCTTTGCAAAAGCTGTGCAAGGTCAGATGTCCGTGTCCCAGCCTGCTCAAGCAGTAGCAACAAATGCAAATCTCTTCCCAGTTCCTGCATGAAGGAAGGGGAAAAATAGGACTATATACGTACCCGGACCCAAGCCAGCCCCCGTGCTTCCATTTTCCTCCAGATTGCAGGAGCCTCTACACCAGTTCTCTTCCTGAAATCACACGAAACATTTCTTGGGAAACACTGATGCAAAGGACAGGACTGAACCTGGATGTCCTGCTGTCTGGAGGAGGTCTCTAGCCTCCAGAATAGCATATATTAAAGCAGAACCTCTTTATGTCCTAGTTTATGCCTAGGAATGCCATTTCTGGTTTGAATCCAGCCTTTTTTTCTCAGCCTCCAGGGTTTCTGAGGCCAGATCCTCAGTTATCCAGTTTGATCCTGTTCTGGCTTCTAAGCCAGCCTGCACCTTGTGATGCTCAGGTACTGGTTTACTAATTTTCCCCCCTGTAGGCTCAGGAGAGCAGGTGGAAGGGTCTGTGTTAATTGTGCCTCGAGGCTGTGACGTCCTCTCCCTAATCAGCTGCCCTCGGCAGCTATGTTTTTGAAGCAGGTCGCAGGCGTTCGCTACCCACTTGAGCACTAAAAAAATCAGCTCTCCTTTGACTGGCATCTTAAGATGTTTGCTTCAGGCCTGGATGGTTTGTGACAAAGCAACCAAATACTTGCTTCCACAGTCATTGTCCAACACTCGTGCTTAACCCATCCTGTACCGTAATGAAATGTGGCCATTGCTTCGTAGGAATTACTGTGTGCTTAGTTATTGCATCTCAATGGATGGGACAGGTCATTTCTAGGTGATCAGGCTGGAACCATATCACAGTCTCACATTTGGTTCATTCTTACGAGGACTGACGAGGTTTGGCAGCAGTTCGCTAGCCAGCCACAGCTAATCGTTTTGTTCCTTTTGCTATAGCTATAGCACTGTGTATGGCTTCTCATACTGAACAGCCGTTTGAGTGTATCTTAATCTTCCTTTTCCTGCAGTGTCGTTTTTCCAGGGTAGTGAGGGTTGAAATATTCATGGTTTTGTCTCTTTCCCTACGGTCAGATATACCGTCACAGCCTCCTGCAGCAGGAGGGCAGATGTCACCTCCTGCCACCCTTTTCATGAAGATTGATGCCTGTTCACTTCTTTCTTTCTGTGTAACTAAATATCCGCTAAACATTTAGCAGATGTAAAGCTGCATAGTCTACCTGAAGAGGGTGAAGCTTCAGGCGTTGGTGCCAGTGGACAACTCGATAGTGTCAGGCAGAGTGGGATAAGTCTCAGGAATGTCTGTCTATCTAAGCCCTGGACCTACTCTTAGTTAACCACCTATTCAGTGGTGGGTAGTCTGCTCAGTGGAGAGATATGAGCACTTCCTGGGGATGTTATAGCCTGTCTTAATAGGGGTGCTTAAGAGCAGCAGGATGAATTGTCGTTCGGTACCCTCTTTTCCTTTATTGTGTGATGACAGAAGTCCGTAGGTAGATATACATATGTTTCACAATCTCAGCTGGCTAGGGTGATGTCCGTGTGTGAGAACACAGAGGAAAGGGGTGCTGGTGCTGATTTGTTTAATTTCTTTTCTGCTACAATTTCTTTCTCTGCTCTCTTCTCTGACTTCAGGAGACAATACAGCAGAGATTTATTGCTACAACAAGATGTCAGATTGCTGCGATTAGATCCAGGTTAAATCTACAGTTTCTCTTAGACCCACTGGCTTTTCTACCTGTATTCCAAACACCAAGGGAGAACAGCTTATAAGCTCAAAACTCAAAGGAAAATGAAGCAGCTTTAGGGAGTGAGAACTTTGTGAGATGGGACCTAAGTTAATCCCTGCTGTAAATCCATCTTAGTCCTAGACAGATAGGGCTGAGAGCAATGCAGGTGATGAACGCTAGGAAAAGGCATAGTACAGGGTGACTTATTCCTCTGCAAAACCTAACTTCTATCTTAGTCATTGCTGGTCACGTTATACAGCCCCTATATTTAATAACACTGGGATAGATAGCAGTGAACTTATTGGTTCTTACTCTTCAAGGTACTCCTTAAATCTCTGGGGCACTGCTCTGTCCTTCCAGCAAACACGCTCAGATCAAATTGCAGAGCAAGTTTCCAGAGCTCTCTGCTGTCTTTGATTGCCAGTGTCTTGCATTACTACATTTTATCCTGCAACATCCGCCAGATGGTGGGAAGTATCGGCACAGAAATATTTCATGAGTGAGGGGACAAGGGATGGGTGTAGTTAAAGGACACAATTTGGGAGGCAGGGAATATCCTTTGCTCCCTCTGACCCATTTTAGAGGTAGGAAAACTGAAAAGGGGAGCTCTAATACTAACGTTGCATCGGGAATCTGCAGCAACAGTAAGGACAGACCTGACTCCTGTGTCCCCCTCTCCCCTGAAGGTGTGTACCTGTGGAGCTCCACCTTGGCTCACTCAGCATGGAAAGAACAACCACAAAGCTTGGCTTCATACCAGTGCTCTGAACAGGAATGCCCCAAGCCTTGGTTTGTAAATCTGCGATACCTGTACTTTTGCTACGAGATGGAGCTCGTGTTGAAAGAACAGCCTGGCTGCCTGAAACAGAGGATTTGCCACGACACCTTTCTTTGAACATTAGCCCATGACCATTATTACTTTTTCCCCTATTCCGGAGCAATAATCTGAATTTAAGCAGAACAGGTACAGCACACTAATTATTAATATGATACATATGGCAGCTAATGAAATAAACAATTTTAATTTAGCCTCTACTGCCATTTAACTATAATTGAAGTCAAAATATAGTCCTTAAGGCATCCAAAATGAATATGGAATATACTTTCTGTGACTATTTTCATTGTTTGAAAACAGTTGAGTCTCAGGAAGCAATTACAATGAACCAAACTCCTCGTGTAACAGCCAGGTAAGAGAATGTTCAGGTTACGATGAGCTCCTTTCACGTAGTAGAACAGAGTATATAGGTTATGAATGTCAACTGAGCAAGGCTTTCTTAATCCATGCCATTGTCCAGACTAGGGTTAAAGCATTCTTAATGACTGAACAGCTAAAAGAAAAACTCACTACCCATTCCTGGATGGTTTGACACCAAAGACTTGGTACTGATCCCAAAAAGGAAAACAAAAATAATTTAAAGGAAGTAGTTTGTCACAGGTGGAAGAGATCTGCTGAACTGCTTATTTCACATCCATACACTGTTGCTCCTTTGCGGTGCCGGTGGAAAGGAACCATGGACGCTCAAGTCCCTGGCTGCGTTTGTCCCATCTCAGAGGACAATCAAAGCAATTTTTAATTCCTCACCTTTTCTGGGGATAGCTGGAGTTCAGGCTGCAGAAGGTCAAGCCAGGTCCAGCACACACCAGACCTAGTTCCAGATTTTCTTTTCTATTGTCTAATCCATCCTATAAGACCGTTCCAGCAGCTTGAAACCACCAGAGGACATTAGATTCCAGTCTGTTCTATTTTTCCTTCCCACTGGCACTACCTATTAATGCTTGACAGACCACAAAGCACCACGTTTTCTTCAGGTAGCTTGTGCAAGCCCTGTGCAGAGAGGCAGCAGGGAGATGAAGGCATCACCAGCTCTCCTGGCTCTTCCCAATCCTGCTTTTGAAGAATGAGAAGGGCATTCCCTGTGGGAATCAGTCCCATACTTCCCTTTTACCAACCTTCCTCAAAAAAAAAGCCGATCTGCTTGTATCTAATGTTCTTCCTGAGCACATAGTTGGTTGTTTTTCTTCTTAGTTTACCTGGCTTCAGTACAATTAAAAAGAGAATTAACCCACAGGCAGGTGAATTCATCCTTGTTGCAAATCCTAGGCAGTTTCTACCTTTTGGGGGCTTTTTTTATTCCATTTGGTATCCCTGCATGAATTTATCTTTGGGTTACCCGTTCACATGATGGACTTGATATATAGTAGCGCGGATAATCATGTTACTGAATCCAGGGCCAACTACAGGGGAGGACCATTAATAGCTGCCCATGCCGAGACAACATGGCTCCATCCTCTTGCCATGAGTCATTCCAGCTGCTTGGAAATGCTATCTTTGTAGATTCCCCTTTGGTCAGGAAGAGGAGTATGGAGATTACTCCAGTTCGGCAGTGAAAATCTCTCCCCAATTTGTAGACAAGAGAGCCCTTTCAGAGACATTCTTGGGTGAAATACCTAATAGTGCTGCGCATGGCACAAACACACTCCAGTTCCCGAGGCCAGTGGATAACAGACACATATGCTGTCACAGATTAGATATGAAACGAGCATATGTTTCTGCACTGAATCAACCGCAGAATCAAGTTCACTGGTATATCTGGTCACAGGACAGGTCCCTGGCATACGTACAGGGAGGGGAGTGTGTAGGTACGCAGAGTCAAAGATTTACCCTGCTTTGGAGCATGGAATCACAGATGGGGTGGAATGACAGCAATTAGAGATGGAGATTAACGCTGCTAGGTCTGAGAACATAATTTCAGTGGAGTCATTTCTGATTTACAAGAGAAAATGCAGGTCTAGCAGCTCCAAAACCTTGCTGAGGTCTGCTTCGTATTTTCTCTCCTGCCACAACTAAACAGTACAAGACATATATGTACACGCATACGTACGCATACAATTTCAGCACAGCATTTCAAAGAGGTGTGTTTTAATTTTCATCTAAGTTCATGTAAAACTCTATTTTTTATTTGCCTTGCAGTAGAAGTTAAACATTTTCTAGAGAGTAAATAATGTATTTATTTGTTTGTTTATTGAATATGCAGGCTGAAACAAAATGAGGGTTTTTTTCTCATTATACAGGTTGTCACTGCCAACTTGCAAACTCAGGTCATTATTCAAAGTGGCCTTTGGATTAGGTTATCCTCACTTTCCTTCTCCACTGCAGATACCTGACAAACTCAGTTATGAGATGCTGACTGTCCCATAGATAAAAGTTTCAACATTTCAGACCCCGGTGACTGTAGGTGACCCTGGCTGGACTAGTCCTGCCCTGTCCATTGCTCACTTTCTCTGCCTCAGTTGCTGCTACACAGCTGAGGTACTTCTGACCGTCTAGTCAAGTAATCCTTTTAGTTCTCCTTAATTTGAAGGAGCTGTTTGCAATTAAGCACAACTCAGCATTTGATTGTAAACTTATTAGAAACAAGAGAAAGAACAAGGGAAAAGTTGATCTCCTGTGCAGTGAAGGAAGAGCAATAATATTGCACGATGGCGAAAAATCTGAACAGTGTCTCTTTTTTTGTTTGTTTGTTTTTGGATGAGATTGGAAAGTCAGGCATCTGAAATGCAATTAGACCGATGAACTTCATCGTCTAGGAGTTACAGACTGCTTGGTGCAACCTCTGCACTGTTAATAGCTATCTCTGAGCGTATGTGGAGGATGAGGGAAGAAACAACTATGAAAGGACGCACGTGATGCTTAGTTCCAAAAAAAGTTGTGAAGGGGAGGTGTGAAGTCCGGGAAGTGGAGAATCACAGACTAGTCACTTCAGTGCCAGCCCATGGACAATTATTGGAAAAAAAATAATTGAACTAAGCATTTGCTCACACCTAGAGGAGGAGAATAAGGCTGCATTGATTTGTAGGGCAAATGAGCAGGCTGAGCTCCCGTTCTGAGACACCCAGAACTAAATCCTACTGATATCAGGAGTTACAGACAAACTCGCAGGCAGGTGATGTAGGATGCTTTGTACACTCTATGGTGCAGACCAAAGAGGTTGGTGATATCTGCCTTCAAAAACACACTGTGCTTGATTCCATTTCACTGTTGGAACATTACAAGGACCTGCTTTTTAAGGCCCTCTGTGAGTCTGGGACAGCTATATCAAAAATCACCTCTGGAGGCACGGATCACTGGGACAACACCGCTCGTCCCAGGCAATACGCTTGGCAGAACCCAGGAATAAGTACTTGAAAGCCAGAGATTTTAAAAAAAAAAAAGGGGGGGGGGGATGGACAAAAAAAAATTGGCTAAAACAGTGAGTTTATTCTGAAGTGTTTCCAAATGGCCACACATCTTTGTTTCAGTGGCAAAAATCCCTTTTAAAAATTATTTTATTTGATCAATTAAATGCTACCACTTTCTGGATGCACTAACCACAAATTTGCTAAATTCCTGAGCTAATGAAAGGCTGGCTTGCTTTGACATGAATGGGAGTTTTGTTTGAGTAACAATCGAATAAGGACTTGGCCCAAAGACAGCAAGGAAAACATTTAGATGTTAAATATGTATTCAGAAAACCTTTCTTCAATCTTTTCTGTTACAGCAACAGGATAGTAATTGTGTTCTCTCGAAGGGACAGTTCAGTGAGACGTCCAGCACCTCTCAGGATTTAGCAGAGTGACCAAGAAACTATGCAAATATTTTAGTTTAGAAATACTTGTAGCTCCTTTTCAAACAATGAAAGCCTCAATTAAAGCCAGATCTCCGTTATTTAAAAATTCCAGACAGCAACTGAGAAAGAGGGTGAGTGGGTTTCTTTCCGCCCCCCCCTCGCTCACAAACTTGAAGTCCAAGGTATTTAAGAGTCAGGAGAATTGTGTCTAATATTAAAACTGTGAGAGCTGAGAAGTCTGAAGCTGTGATTCTTATCTTCTAAAGAGTTTTGCAGTCATCAATACCTAGAGTAAGCTGAAGTACAAGAAATAGGTGACCTTAATAGATATAACTCTGTATGGGTTCATTGTACCATGAAATTAAATTTTTAATCTGAATTGATGAACAAAAATGCTGGTTTGATCCTCCCCACACACAATAGTTTAAACAGTTTGGTAACTATTTCACTTCCAGAATGTAGCTGCACAAACGAGATCAGCAACAGAATAATCCACTTCGTGGACTACGGCCTGCGACGATCCAGAAACAAAGAGGTCTTGGAGGGTTTTTCTGTTTTGTTAAATTGTTGCAAGAAAGGTTTAGGATTATTGGGGAGGTAAAATTATGTTCTTTTGCTTCTGGCAATTTGCAAACATCGGGGTTAATCCCAAAGTGAGTAAAAGCAGTGGTCGGTGAGTCTTTTGATGGACTTCAACTGGCTTTGGATGTGATCCCAGGCTTCAGTCTTTTGCCAATGGAAACCATCGGTTTTGTGTATAACCACATTCAGCAACACCTTATCCTCAGAGCTCATCTCATTTCAGCAGGCTTCCCTTAAAAGTGATGCACTTCCTCCAAGTGTACCTTTAAAAAATACTTACTGCCAGGCTAAATTCAAAGCAGATATGTTGTCTAGAAGGGAATTTCTGACTATTTGGCTTATGACCGCTTGATCTCAAGAATGTTAATATAGGTTGTAGAAGCTGAAATGAAGCTATCAATAGAGGATCCCCTGCCAAAAACAAAAAAAAAGACAACTTTATCTTCTTTATTTAATTTTTAAACGCCAACTTCTTTTCCATTGTTTTAAAGTTCAGTCCATGAACTTATGTACGGCTTCTTTTTCCCCTGAAATCGCTAACAGAGATTTCACAGATGAAAACAAACAGAAAAAATAAATCCTCTCTTCATTAATATCAAAACCTGAACTTGGGTATGTTAGTCAGCTGAAGCTGTCAGAATAGCTGGAGGAATTATCTGCTATTATCTGCCGAGCAAACACCATCACAAAGTGAAAACTGATGCCATAGCATTTTTTATAATGCAGTAGGCATGGCCCTCACTACTGAGTATTGGAGCCAAATGTTCTGCCATGGCCCTATACAATAGCACTCTTTGACAATAGCTCAGTATTTAGTTTATTATGAAATCCAGTCTATTTTGGGAGGGCCCTATTGTTTCCATTTTATATGTGCTGCAGACTTGCGTCTCGGAAAACACGGAACTAATTGCAGAAGCTGTCACTGCTGCTGAAAAAGCTGAAGGTTTTGTCCCACTGCGAGTGGAGAAGTTTCTTTCTGCCAGACAGAGCCTTGGAGACAGCTTGGTCCTGCAGGACTGCACACGCGTTCGTCGATGCCTGTGGGAAGGATCAGCGTGAGCTGCCACGGAAGGCTGAGGTTCAGCTTGTCCCGCTTTTGTAACAATTTCTGGAAGTACCAATGCCTGTCCTGGAGGTATCTCATCTTCTTTGATACTTCTCAGAGAAGTACCTCGCTTTAGCACCAGTCCCTGAAAGATGGTATAAAACAGTAAATGTAAATATCCGGCTCTTAGAACTCTTAATTTCCATAAATAAGGTGGTTTTGACCCATAATGAAGCTGCCTCATTGCTGCCATTAAATGGGAGGGGTTGCTTTATCTGTTCTGTTCCCCAATGGCCTGATTCTGCTCTCCTTTCTCTCACAAAAGACAAGGTCGTGCCATTAAAGTTAATAACACAACGCATAGAGAAGTGAACGGAATGTGAGCTGATTGTGTGTTTTCCAACCCTCTCTCTCACGTGCCCTGGTTCACTACTTCTCTTATTTTCAACATGAAAAGCAGGATCCTTAGCGAGGAGCAACTGCAAGGCCAAGTGGAATGCTTTTGCAAGAACAGCTCGTTGGGCAGTTCCTGCGGGATGCCTCATTGCTGCAAGAGGCCCCTCTCCCTGCGTGTGTTACAACCCCGCTCATGCCCCAAAACGCCTGTGCCTCTTGTCGTGCTCGCCCTGTGTAGACCCGTTGCCTGAGTCCACAGTTGCATCAGCTCCATCGATCGCTTTTTTCCTTTCCAAACTGCTGGTTCTTGCTGCAGCATTGGAGCATTTCTTAATTCAATAATATCAGGTAAATTAATGATCTAGCGATGTGCTCAGTTGTATGTAAGGTAACCCTAGCCCTGGCCTGTTTCAGAGCAAAGACAGAGTAGCCGAGGATTTTGTGGGGTTATGAGAAGTAGAGAATATCAAGGGGAAACAGGCTATTTCCCCTGCCTGGTTTTATTAGCGGGCAGTGATGCCCTGTGGTTGATGAGGGGACTGATGTTAATATTTCAGACATTCATTAATGTTCTGACTCATGATGAGGCACCGGACTAGTCACTTCTGCTGTTCTGTGTCTCTGTTCCTAAGACTGTAAAAAAAGAGACTTTAATATTCAACTGTAGACGATCATGAGCAGAAGCTAGAGGTTTATTTGAGACCATAAAAAGGACTAAAAGAAAAGAAGAAAACGTTCATTGACTACTTTCTGTAGCTTTCTTTTGATTTTTGTCTTGGGTTTTATGTGTTTCTAAATAATTGCTGACTTTTCAAAGTTCCCTGTATGCTTACACAGATATTCTTTCCCAAACTGGGGACTCGGAGTCAGACTGACAAGTGGACTGAGACTGGCAGAAAGGCCCGTGAGGCCTTTTAAGCTTAGTCATGATTCCACAGAAGAAAAACCTTCCATTATTTTAGACTTGAACTCTTTGCTTTGTTCATAGTTCCAGAAGTTCACAGCAGAGCTGGGAGCAGTATGAGGCCCAAGCCTTTCCTAGTCCTCAGAAACTGTATTTGTGCATCCTCGTGCAATCTTACTCAAGTTACTGTAAGTTCGAACAGTCAGCCTTTCTCTGAGATCGATTTGGGTAAATTTAGAGCTATTGAACCTCATTAAATATGTATTGATGTTTGTTGTATGTTTTTTCCTTTTTTCCCCAATTAAAACGATTCCAAGTTTGTGCGTTGAATGCAAATCAGCAAATGAGAGCCGATGAGTTTGCAGACAAATGATGCTGGTGCACTGGTTCCTGGTACCTGTTGCATCCTTCCATTTTAGAAGACAGGATAAGCAACAGGTAGCACAGAAGTGGTTCATTCTCATAGTGCCAGAACCTTCTGATGGACTGTGCCCTCCCCTGGAAGCATCCTGTGAGCATTAATGGAAATCAAAGACACATACTGAGGAGAGCGGAGGTGGAGCATATAGAAAGAAATATTTGTTATAAAATGTTTATGTCTAAACTCAGTACAGGAGAAAGAAAGTGGACTTGACAGCTCATGGGAAGCACAATATGTTCCCCCATGCATCCCAGCATGATAGTAGCAGAATACAGGAGGAAACACCCCCTGGCTCACCTGCATACTTCCAGGACTGATTATGGGGAACGATGCGCTTGAAGTTCTGTGTTTTAGCGTACTTATAGGCTCTGAGCACGACTGCTAAGTGATTTCAAGGATGACAGCAGTTTGATGTGCCTCTATTGACGTGTATGTGTTTGCACATGTGGTCCACCTTTGTTCTCCAGTAATGTACTCCATCTTTAAAAGAAACGGCTAGTGCTGGGGCTCGTGGGCCAGATGCTTACCTGGTATGAATCAGGGAAGTTCTGCTGGAGTAAAACTGAGATGCGCTGGCTTGTGCTGGCCGAGGATCAAGCTCAGAGAAATATACGTGTATGTTTTATCTATTTTGTAAATTTGTATGAGAAATGGCTTGCTTTGGAAGCTCACCAACCTTCCCATTCTAAATTTGGATTGCTTACATGTGCCAAAGCATTTCTAGATGAAGGACCAGGCAGTCATCTTCCAGACAATATTCATATCCTCTATTGTCTGGAATGGTGTAGCCCCAGTTATTTAAAATATAGCTGCAATCTGCAACATCAGAGCTTTTTATGTCCTGTGTGATTGCTTGACTCTGAAAGTAAAGTTCTTTCTTTTCTCCCTTAGGCCCCCCCAACGCAGCATGCAAAACCCAAGAAGACATAGCCTGAAGGGGCCCTGCCTTATATCTAATCATGGGAACTATCGCTTAGTATCGATATTGCCTTATTAAAGCAATTAGCCAAGCATTTCAGAAGCTTGTTAATGTTTCTAGAGTGACTTCTAATGAGGGATAATGATAACAAGCATGGAAGGTCTCTGGTGAACTTTAGATAATGATGTAAATCTGAGAAAGGTCAATGGTATTTGTGGATTCAATGATGGCCATTCCATTTCCGTTCATTACCTGGTTCAGCTTTTATTTTCTCTTCCCAGGGCACTTACATCTGCAGGAACATGTTCCTTATCCAATCTGGAGCCCTACCACTTGGTTTACAGATTGACTTAGCTACAAAGTAAATGATGCTGAGCCTTAGCACTCCTTGTAATGAGCTCAAGTCCGGACAACAACGAATCGATTAACAGGAGGAATGCAGATACAACAGGAGTCACTACAGCAATGACAATGTTTTGCATTTACATAGCAAATCATTTCCCCAGAAGATCCCAAAACAGGGGCCTGGAGATCAGGAGGAGTACTGTGTGGCTGCAGAAAAGATAATGCTGGAGGGCGGGGGGGAGATCAGACAGAAAGATATAGAAGGGTCCTACAGGAGAAGCAAGAAGTGGAGCGTTTTTGCCAGAACTGGGCTGGAAAGTTCAGGTATGACAAGGTCTAGGGCTGTAGGAGCTGTTTGTATTGCTATTATATAAGCATTTATAGCATAGAAATATCAGGTACATAAACACCATCCCAAGTAACAAGTCTGTGCTGACATGTTTCTAATCTACCCCTGTCCCTGGTCAGGGGCTGTGGGCCTAATCCACAGACATCAGTGCAATACTAACTTCGCATAGGACAGCAAAGCAGCCCTGCAAAAGGGGTACAATATTGTGGGAGGGAGTCTGAGAAGGCTGGAGGGGTCAGACTGGACACTGCTTCAGTGAAGGCTGACACGTGGGGTTCTGGCTAAAGCTCTCATGTAGCCCTTTACGGAGACAGATGTGAAGGCAGCGTGTAAGCAAGAGGAAGGGTATTTCCACCCTTACACAAAGTCGTTACAGGAATTGACGTTGTACATAATTCTGATATGAACACTGCATTTATAAAGAGCCACAGAAGTAGTTTGAGGGGTAAAGGAAGTGTCTTGCAGTGATAGACTGAAAGAGCTGTCTATTTAGGAAAAATAATAGAGAGAGATTACTTGATTACTCCATGCTGGCACTCCACCGGTACATTCATGAGAAGAAAATGCTAGATACCAAAAGGCCATTTAATCTACTAGAGATAAGCATAAAAGCCTGTTACCAAGTCAGGCAAATTTAAAATGGAAGTGAAGTGCACACTTTTTTTTTTTTTTTTTTGTAAGTGAGGGTGATCAGCCAGGGGAAGAAACTCATTAGTAGATCAGTAAACTGCCTCTTGCAATTGGCCAGGGTCTTGAGAGCACCTGCAGGTGTTAATGGCCTTGCCCAGCCTCATCTGTGGCTTCCACCCATGCAGCTTGCTGCCCATTGCCCCCACAGCTCTATTTAAGCTCAGATGTCGGCTCCCCCAAATTTACCTAAGCTTTTTCATGGGTAGGGGTCCTGCTGTTTCTGACCTGTAGACTGGTCTTCCCAGATTGATCCTGGACCTCCTGCATCACCTTCACTAGATGATCACAGGAGCACAAGCTGCATCCTTGCTGGTGAGGCTGCCCGTACTCCACTCTGTGCCTTAGTTTACCTATCTATTCAGCAGACCCTGTTATGCTTGTATTTCTGAGCTGATAGGAGCTGTTATGAGGATTAATATGTAACAATTGGATTTGTAAATCTGGGCTGACTCTACAGAGCTCAAAGAATTGTTCCAGGCTTGTACAGAAATCAAAGGAGGCAGAAGGTAGTTGTAAATAATTTTCAGGAAGTAGTTTTTTTACCTTTGGTGGAAAGAAATATATATAAGGGAAGTGTATTAAAAGGAATGCCTTCCATTCACACACTCTTTACTAATATTTTGGGTCTGTAGATCACCTTTTGATTATTAGTGCAAATATTTGTTCTTTGTTTATTATTCTGCGTCTCTTTAAGATTGAAAAGGAAGGGAACTAGGAATGGCTGGTGAGAGGGGCAGATGGGAATTATTAAATAAGTAAATAAAAGGCCAGTCATCACATTAATCACTCCAGTCCCCACTCTGTAAAGATCCCCATGCTGGTGAACCCCTCTCCCAGAGCACAAAGTCACTGGAGCCAAGAGGGTCTGTGCCTGGACATGTTTGCCCTCTGGCAGGAGCTCCTGCAGGACTGGGACTGGGCTCTTCATCTGCATCTCACCCTCCTGCATCTGCCCCTGTTTTTCAGACTGCAATCTCCTATGTGTTTGGGTAACACTGAGCACGGTAGGCGAGCTGACTCAGTTTCATAATAACTGATAGCTGGAGCGAGAGAGAATATTGTTTTGGGAAAGAATCAGTATTATTGAGTGCTTGAGCTGAGAGAAGCTATACCATCGAGGCTCGCTGTAGGAAATGAGAAAGTTCATGCGCTCAGGAGAAAAGAAATCTTGAAGGGGAGATGCAGGAATTAAGTGACTTGCCCAAGGTTATATATTTGGTCAAGACCGCATAAACCAGTTGCTCAAGCCCAGCCGGAGGGAGCCCTGCTCCTTGTGCTACCACCCTTTTCCAGGTACATAATTTTCAGCGATAAACTTCTTCCCCAGAAGCCTCCCCCAGTCCTGCGTTCATTCAAAATTTCTTTCTTGGCTTATTAATGTGAATTTATCACAGCCAGAGTTTGTCTGATCTGCTCTGTTTGTCCTCTACAACTTTTACATTTCAGTTCTTATTTAGGGGGGGGGGCGAAAAACCAACATCCAAACCAGCACAAAATAGCCCACAAAAAACACACAGCTTTGCCATAGAGCATCCCTTGTCTTCTCCCTAAGTTTCTATCTGAAGAATAAGAGTTGCTTCATGGTTTGGACGAAATTATGTATCTTTATTAGGTTTCTGTTCTCAGGAAACAATTTATTAGACACAAGAATGTTATGTTATACTACCTCCCTCTTTTTGCCTGGGAATTTACAGTTCACACGCTGCACCAGCACATAAATCCAGTTTTATTTCTCAATTTATTCACCTGGAACTAAGTGGATTAAATCTTTTTTTAAGGGAGACCAGCACTGCATTTTCAAATAGAAGCACTGCAAATAACCACAATTGTTAGGCAGACAAATTAGAGGTGGCTGTGGATATGCAGTTGCTTTCTACGCAAACTTTTATGCTTGCCGAGTTTAAATGGTGAGGGTTTTTTTTTCAGTGCAAAATTTACCTTTAATGACCCTCTTTCCCCTTAATAAACCAGGATTGATTAGAATTTGGCTTTAAGAGATGAAAGGACTCTGCAATTATCTACTTGTATATGCCCTTCAGTAAACTACCTTGTCTCCCCCTTTCTACCTCCCCTTCTTAAGAAGACTTTCCCAGGTCCCTCTTGGCTGCAGTTGAACGATGTTGGCTCATGTCCATGCTGCAACAAAGACCTGGCATTCCAGCTGTCTGCTTCTAATCTCCAGTGTCAGCTCTTGTTAATGTTTCAGCATGAAATCAGAGGGGGCAAAGCTGCATGGAATATTAAAACCATGATCAGAATTCCACTGAAATGCTGATAGTCTGCAAGCACCATTAGGAGGGCCGTCAAATCACTGTCTCACATTAAATAAAAAGAAAAGATTTCTATCGCTGGGGCGCACGGGAAGTACAATCAGTGAATCACTGAACTAAATTAGCATTTTTTCAATTGGAGATCGAAGTTGATTTATTGTTCTACACAACATTAATGTAACTATGTGCTTGACCTGTTAAGGCAGCTAATTTTTCATTTAAATGGGTTCTTTCTGTATGCAAAAAGGTTGTAATCATATTTCAACTTTGCAAAGTGATCAGGAAAGTACTGGACTGTTTCAAAATTGTCTTAAGGAGTCTCTCTTCCCTCCCTCCCTCCCCCCTTCCCTTATGCCTAGTGGTCAAGGGCAAGCAGTTAAAAAAAAAAAAAAAAGCTGTCTCAAGTAATAAGCTTAATTGTCATTTGACTTGAGCTATTTTACACCACTTTGACCATGTAGAAAAGCATTTGAGTGGGTGTAAATTTCACAGCCCAAACCCTGCAAAGGGCTCTTAGTACACAAGGAGGATCTGTCCCATTAATAATTTCAGGTTTTGCAAAAAGTAAGGGGGGGGGCGGTTTGTGTGTGTGTTATTCTTCCACATTTATTTTTCTTGCTGTCCTGAGTAAACAGTTTCTGGATATGACCATAGACATCTCATATTGTCTGTAGGTTTAAAAAAAACCCCAAAAGCTCTGAATTCAGTGGCAGCAGACTAAATTAAAGACTGAGAAATGTTGGCCAATACAAAGCTCAGTGCAGAAATTCCTGCTGGTTTTAATAGACTTTGCGAGGTACTATGCATGTGGAGTAAGAGTTGTAGTTTTCCAGTGAAGTTTGTTTTGCAAATGAAAATGATTTACTGGAAGTGAAGCTGCCTGTGAGAAAGTGTTGCTGAAGAGTCTGAAAAAAGCATAGCTGTCCGAGAGGAAGTCTACTTTTCTGGTCTGAAAGGCTGCTCCATTTTGCAAATATAATTTATAGTTTGAAAAGAGGGGAATGGTTTTTTTAAAGGCAGAAATCCAACCTGTATGTTCAACCTGCTGAACTTGTCCCTTTCTTCTTGACTCAGGAGGGTGAGGAGGTGGAGATTTGCAATCTCCAACACTGGCAGGATGGGAACTCGTTTCCCATTTGACTCCAGTACGTTTCCTGTTAAATGGGTCTACTTTAAACCTGGTCATTTCCAACTGTTGCTGCCGCGCAGTCCAGCATCCCAATCTGGGAAAAACTTTTGTACAAATTGACGTTCTCCAGATGACAATGTAGAGCACCCTGGTGCCTCCTCCCTAACAAAGTGAAGATAATATACATTTCCAATTAGTGGTACACATTCTAGTCATGTTCTCTTTTTACTCCCTAACTATCTTTGTTTTGCTAAAAAGCTGTTCGGTCATTAATGAAATCCTGCAGTTCTGCTAATCCTAGATACAATGCAGCTTTTCTCTAGCAAGCTATCCCTGACATAAAACTACAGTTACCCAAGCTCCCCACCACATTAAGATTCGTTGTCATTTGCCTTTCATTACATACCTGATGTAGCACAGTAGCAGTCAAATGTCCTTGGCAGGCAAAGCAAAGTATTTAATTGTATTAGTTTCCGCTTGCTCCGCCTCAGGAACAATTTTTTTTCCTGGGAGGGAAGGGGGGTGGGAGTGTGTGGGGGGGTGCGTGTGTAAAAAAAAAAATAATACTGTATCATGGAAACTTATGCTTTCTGGTTGGATCTAAATGTAACTATACTTAAATTCTCAAAGCAATCTTGCAACCCCCCTTCCCTGTCCCCAGCAACACTGTATTGCCAGTGCCACATGAAATGCCTCTCCGTAGAGGCGAACAATGAGGCATTCATCAAAGGGAACTAGTGATTAGATGTTTTTCATTTTCAGAACTTTAAGAGATAAATAGGGGCCCTGTTCCTTCATTTGATGTACAGTACTGTTGGGATTCAATTAATCTCTTCTGATAAATACCGAATTTCTGCAATATTATTTCGGAAGAAAGAGTGTCACACAGAATGTTGACTTCAATTCCTCAGAACACGGGTGCTGGTTTTCAATAAAGAAATATATTAAAGAAGGCTTGGATGACCATGGGGCCTGGAACAGGGCTATGAAGCTGTACAGCTTTTCCACTGAACAGCCTTGTTTTTACCCCAGTGTTTTCCTTTGAAAAAATCCATTGGATGGAATAAGGAGCAAAATGCTAAAACTCTAGCTTACGTTTTAGGAGGTCTGAATTCTGTCCCTGACTTTTCTGTGGAATTATTGAGTCTCTTGGTGTGTTTGTGCCCAATTCTGTTAAAGGAAGTTAATAATCTTTTTCTTCATCAAGATGCTGTCAATAGTTGGGGCTTTTTAAACTCTTCTGAGATGCTCAGGTACTGCAGGGTTAAGCAGTGCAGGGATCTCTATAGATAAATGCAGTTACTATCTGTAATTTCTACAATCTCCATTTGAATATGCAGATTTGCGACCAAACGGAGCTATCACTGGCTGCCTGCTCTGTGGCCTATGAAAAATGACTTGCTGCTTTCCGCACAGTCTCAGTTGCGTGTCTGTGTTACAAAAGCTGTCTCTGCAATTGATAATAATTTACCCATCTATTCCCATTGACAATTTTATTAATAAGATCAATGACTGAACAGGCCTCAAACACTGAACATGCATCTTGTCACTGCTGGAGCAAATGAGGGATATTGATGGAGCAGGGCGGTGTGTGTTTGTGTTGCTGCTGCTGCATGGTACATTATCGGTGGGTGGACCAAGAAAATAGGTCAGGTTTGATCAATAGGCCTGCTTTCCTGAGTACTGAATCTACTTATACAAATGGACTAGCTCAATTTAAAAAATAAATAAATTAGGGAACTATCAGGCCCAATTTGAACTTAATCTAAAGAAGGAATAGCTACGCTCCTGGCAGCAGTGCTGAAGTTGTGCGAGTGCTGTGAGGAAGCTCTGTGACGGTGATGCCCATCAGAGAGGTTCCCGACTGATGCCACGGGGTACTAGGGTGGATGTTTCTAATCTATCTATGCCCTCCATCCATACTGCTATGAAGAGCTGAGACCCTCAGCTGGCATAGCCCTGTGCGGTGATTTACGTGGTTAAAGCCCCGCTCAGCACAATCCCAAAGTTGTAATATTGTGCATGCATTTAATGAATCTGACTTGAATTGTCACAACCCCTTTTGGGTCCATTTGTGTTTATTATCAGATTTCACTGTTAGAATTTTTATTCTGTCTTTCCTTGTGATTATTCTGCGCTAAAACTGCTTTGTATATTTTGCTATAGAATGATCAGCCATTTATTTAGAGCGGCACATGCCGGATTGCTAAATCGAAAGACTTAACAAATGGTGTTCATTAAGGGCTAGGGTTTGATCCTCCTCCCATTTACCTCATTGGCAAATCTGCCATTGGTTTTACTAGAGCAGAATCAGACACTGATTAAATACAAGTTTACCACTGAGGACAAGATAGGGATTTATGGTGAAATGCTGCAGTCGGTTTCCAGAGCACCACGGAAATATCAAGGGACAAGAAGCAGCTGTACCTATGAAACGAGAAATGGTCTTGGCACAAGTCGTCATCTTTGTTTTAGAGATGCAGCAGCTCCTTTGTAGTCTTCAGGATTGATGTGAGGCTTGTTGAGGTTGATAGGAATCTTTCAAATGATTTCAAGGGCTTTGGATCAAGTCTAAAGCCAAACTGCTCATAAAAAGTCGAGAACTAGACGTAGATTTGGGGAGGGACAAGGAGGTCATTCGGTTAAAAAAGTGGATTTTCTGAATTTCTGCTGGCTTTATCAGGTGCTTTCTGAATGCAGCTCAGCTTGTATTATCTGCAAGATTTTATGTCACTGCAGTATCTCAAGCTGCACCGATAACGGGATCTCACAATGTATTCTTAACACAAAACATGTAGAGAGTTTTGGAAGGTTTAGTCTCTGGATTAACTGAGTGGAAAATGTCTTTCATTGTAGCTACAGATGGCCCACAACACAGGGGAGGAATCTGGAGGAAAAATCAGAACCTCTTTGTCTTTACAATTTCATTAGGTTTTCCAAAACTCTGAACAAAACTGGGCATAAAATGAGAGAAGGGACGGAGAACTACTGTTTTTCATATTTCCTCATTCTTTTTCATCTTCTTACTGTTTTCCCAAAGAGAAAACACTAAATGTATTTCTCATTTAAAAAAATATGAATGTGGGGAAAGAATTCAAACCTTTTGTGTTTTTTTACCCTATAGGAGAGGCTAATACTTGAAGGAAATCTAGCAAGCCACCTTGCAAAGAACATGAAAAGGTAATAAACACAATTCAAGCAATTTTAATTGCTTGAAATTTGAAATTTAATTTCAAGCAATTGAAAGTAGCAATTTGATGATATTTGATTTCCAATTTGTTTTGTTTTTCTCCGTGAAGTTTCTCCCCATGAGGAGTTTGATTCCTGATATGCTGTAGTGAGATCGCTGAATATCTGGTGTCATGGGAATTCACGCTCCCCTCGGACGAGTCATATTTCATTATTACTATCATCCAAATCAAAATAGCAACATTTTTGCTGACTGTATTGCTAATCCAATGGAGACTGGAGAGAGAGGTGGGTGGGTGGGCAGAGAGAAAGCGCCGCAGTGATAATGTCACTTAGTTGGGAACAGGATATCTTCCTGTATAAGATTAAGTTATCAAATTAAAGCCTAGTGCTGTGATCAAGAAACTCAATTCTTCGCATGATATAATTGCCAGTCTGGGCCAAATTTATCCTTGATAGAAAACCATCTGTGTGTATAATTCTGTCCAGGTTGAAGTGAGAGCCTTGATACTAATGGGACCACCACCAACACCGGCTAAGATATCTGCATATAAACACCATGTTTGGGTCTTGTGAATAATACTACTAAGATGTCGAGGGTGACTTGCATTTGATTTCTCGAGCCCTTACGGTGAAAGGGTCATACCTCCATGACAGAATTTTTACCAGTGAGAAGACAGCTTTGCTTTGTGGGAAAAATGAGAAACTAGACCAGCCAGCAACTGCAAATGAAATCTGTAGCCTGTATTTGTAGCACATTAATAACATGTCTAGTGACCTTTCTGAAGACAAGAAATGCGTAGAATTGATTGTCCTACCCAGGAGTTGTGTGGAACTATAGATTGGTTATTTTCAGACCAGCCTTTGTTGCGGTCACATCTTTGTCCAGTGCAAATTCAGTGTGGGTATAGTTTAGTCTGGTTAAATCCAAATACAGCTGAGTAACTAGAACAATGCCTTGGTATGGTTGCCAAAGGCACAGTTGCTGGTGGCCATGCTTGAGCTTGTACATACAGAGTTTCTCCTAAAGACACGGCAAAACTTTCAGTGTTTTTTTTTAAGCTCCAGCATCTCACTTTTCTGGACTATATATACACAAACACACAGGACTTTTCATTATGATCTGAGAGGAGGATGGTAATTCAGGTCTCCAGAAGTTTTAAGTATTTTGGTAATTTCACACTTTATTAAGGAATAAGAATCCCAGAGTTGTAGCATCTTTCCTTATTTGGAATTAATGCCAAGGGCAGCTCCATGGTTTACTGCTTGGAAAACCCAGAGGTTCCAGATCTAAAGCAAGCTGCTGGGTCAGCTTTACTGGTGGGTTTCTCCAGTCTGAGAGTCAGAGGTTTTAGCAGCTCCTCAGGGTTATACTGGGAAATCAGAGAGGGTTCCCTCTCTGTCACAGCTGCAGAAAACCCAAACCCTCCTTGGACAACACTTTGATTTAGCAAGCTGGCAGTTTCCACAAAATTCTCATTTTCTTGATGATCTCGATCTTTCCTAGTAAATACCTGCCTCTCCTGTGACTTATCTCTCCCTGAAGACAAATGGGAGAAAGAAAGGCTACGTGATTTGCTGCAGGCCAAGGAAGAGACAGAGGAAATGCAAGACTTCTGACTTCTTTCACTCACAACTGCAGCCATGTCCTTCTATGGATTTTAAGGTGGCAACCGATCCTCCAGACCCCTGTCAGACCTGTCTGTCTGTGTGCCTAAAAATTGTTGCAAAGCCCTCTCTTCTCGAGAACCCAACCAGATGATAACGTCTGTGTGGCACGGGATATTATTAACACTGGTCATTAGATAGTGTCCCTTGCTCTAGATTTCCCTTAAAATATTGCATTTTCTACGCAGTGGTATAAACTTCTATTGCAACAGGATAACCAGGAAGGTTAATTTAGGGAGCAAACAACTAGCCTGAAACCTAGTAGGTAATTTGCAAGTTGGGTTTCCTGCATGAGGGCAGGTAATTGTCTGGTACTCAGCAGTGGGGTGGATGGTCTGCTTCCTGCCTGTATCCAGGAGTAATATACAGAATCCATTAGAGAGATGCCTAATCATCTTAACCTGTCAGATCCAAACCACCCTCTTTTAAGAGCCAATTTGTTTTCCTGCCAGATCGATGTTCTTATCTGTAATTGCATAGGCCATGAATGGCACCCAATAACCAGTTAATATTCAGTTCCATTCCATGGCAGGGTGGGGAGCAGGGAAATGTCTTAATTTAAACATTTATTGTACAACTGTGAAAATGTCCTAAGTGAAATTAATTGAAGCTCAGGGAGAATAACTTATAAATCACCTTGTCTGGCTTGCATAAAATGATATAAGGATACGCCGAAGCCTTAACATGGTGCTCTGTAGAGCTGGGGAAAGCTTTAACCCTAAGGTTACTGCTGTTATTCTGGCTCCAAGATGGAATAAATCTGACTCCTACAGGTTATGTGGTAAAGGGAGGACTGATCTAATTAATAATCATCCACAAATTTTTACTGTTACTTTGCACTTTTCCAACGTCTCTCTGCAATGGATTGTGCTAGACAATTTGAATGGAGTGTTAATACTGTCAGCCATTCATCCCGTATCCTTCAGCAGCACTTTAAAGAGGGGTAATAATCCCGTCAGACTGTGCTTTTCACAGTACAAATATCACCCGAAAATGGAAAAACAACCCTAGTGACATTAGCAGAATAGGTTATAAACAATACTGGCTAAAATACAAGATGGAAATTAGGCAGGCTAATGGGGAATTTGAAGAGCACATAAAGACACAAACAACTTGCAGAGAATTTATTGATTTGCTAGAAACAGTGGGACTGCAAAGGAAATACTTGTTACACTTGAGGAAGGTTAGAAGAACACTTAAGGAAAATAACAATTTTGCAGACATAAAAGCCATACCTACCTATTAACTCTTGTAACAGTGGATAGTAGGGGAAGACGCAATGCAGTGACAGAGAAGGAAGCACTGAGACAGAGATGGAGGTTTGAGATGGACTGTATCTTTTAGTTTGCTTTTGTGCAGCATTTAACACCGTGGAGGCCTGGTTTATTGCTCCTCTCTGCTGCCGTGATACAAACAGTAAAAGAGCAATAAGTTACAAGGACCAAAAAGCGCATACCTGTGATTTGTGAAAGATGTGACTGAGCTGTTGAAAAAAACCTGATAATCCTTCTCAAATCAGCTGCTCTATAGGAGGCCTGCAACGGCTGCCGCTTTGGAAATGTTCATCCCGCATATTGCAAATCAGCGAGGCTTAATTAAGCACTGGGCAGGCTGAATGAAGAGATTATTTAAAATAGAATTCTGTAACAACTACTTGATATGATACAGATGAACCAATGCAGCTCCTATAAAGGAAATTCACATCTCTATAACAGACACTTGGGAATAGGTCAACAAACTAGTGAATAAAGGAGAACTGGTTGACATAATTTATATAGACATGCAGAAAGTCTTTGCACAAAGTCCCTGACAAGAGGCTGCTAAGGAAGCCAAGTACCCAAGGGCTGACTGGTAAAGCACTGTCGTGGATTAGACGCAAGTAAAAAGCTCACCCCCACCCCCCCCATGCACGCACCCCAAGAAGGGAAGTAAATGGTCCATTTTTAACATGGGGGGGGGGGAAAATCAGTGCTGCGCCTAGGGTTTCGTAGTTGCTTAAATATATTTACCGTTGAGTTGGAAAAGTGAAAAGTAAGGCAGGGAAAGCTGATTTGGGTTAAGCTGGAGGTGGCTGAATGGTTTTAATGGAAGACTACATAGTAAAAGGGAAACCTGAGGGGCAGGGTGGAAATTCCTGGCTGACAACTCCGAGGGACTCTTCAAAAGAGTATTTGGACAGCCCATATCTATCGAAGTTATCACTGAGGGGAAAAAAGAGGTCTGTAACCAAATGGTTCAATGTTATCGCTGTTCAGTTCTCAGCAGTGGCTAAGAAAAACACCAGTGAAGTGGTAGGAAAAAAACAGCTAGTATGGAACATGATATTGAAAATATAAAGATATTATTATCTGTGTCTCGTGATATTGGTCACTCCTACACAAGTAGGATACAGAATAAATAGAAACAGCTGGGAGACAGACAACAGAAATAATTAGATGCCTGCAAAAGTTCCCAAAAGAATAATTTCTTGAAAGGGATTGTTCAGATGAGAGGACATAGAAGTAAATAATAAAAGGAGCAGAGAAGGTGAATTGCAGTACATTCAAAACAGTTAAAAAGAAGCGGGTTTTGTACAGTTTACAAAAACCTGTGGAGTTCTTTGTCTCTTGACATGGCTGAGGCCAGGAATCTAGTGGGATTGAAAAATTCATTGAACGTTTGTACAGTGAATGGAAACATCTGCAGTGAAAAGGGTGGGATGCTATTCTTCGAAAAGAACCAGCACCAGTGCTCCTACTTTGGGGCAGAGCTTAAACAGCAACTGAGGAAAGGATTGGGAAGAAAATTCCTCATTAAGGTTTTCCATTGTGATCTAGGAGGAGATATGTACCACCTTCTGAAAAATTTGATTGTCAGTGTCACATCACTGTAACGGGTTAGCCATTGGTCTAAATAAACATGGCAACACATAGTTTTTATTACAACATATTGTCACGTCAACCAAATTTTTGTGAAAGGAAGGGTAGTTTGACAGTGACTTGAAATTTCTCCTAGTTGCAATATGGCATCATCAATGCACACCTGTACACAAATGCTTAAGGAGGTAATTGAACAAGTTTATAACACTCAATTAAAATTTATTGCACAGGTATATTTAAGTGCTAGCAATAAATGACAGACTGAGGGAGATTATTTGTGGTTATTCTTAATAAGTGGGATGAGACTCCTGCACAATTCTCAAATTATTTGCCCAGTTGGGAAAGGACTGAAAATGATGATGAATTTTGATTCATGATTTATTTTTTTGAATGGAGGAGACAAGTAGCGCTCATCCAGTTGAGAAGCAGCTCATCCCCAGCTGAGGCGGAGGGTGGGGAGAGAGGAGGTGCCCCTTGGGCGCAGCGCTGGAGGTCCCGGTGCAGTGGCTGGGGTCTGCCTGCTGTGCTTGCCCCAGCCACCTCTCCAGTAGCCCCTTGGCCCCGCTGGGTGCCTCCTCTCAGGGCAGGGGCCCAGCCCAGATTTGATTAGCGCCCCTGGATCACTTCACAAAAGCGTCAAAGAAACCTGGGGAGTCCAAAATTCAAGAGCCAAAAATTCATTCCTAGGAAAGAAAAGAAACCAGAACAAAACAGCAGAGCCCCGAACCAGGATTTTAAGATGAGCTGAAACTTGGTGACACAGGCAGCAAATTTGATATCTTCTTGCCACCTCCTGTGTGATTTACTTTGAACTTTTAAATATAAACAATGGTATAACTGTGCTCAGGTAGGGCTTTTATGGCCAAGGATTGCAACTTTCCTGCAAATTACTGCCACAGAACGGGACACTAACAGTCCTCTCTGCCTTTCCCTACTGCAAAACTTATTAACTCACTGAAAATATACAGGCAGGGAAGCAGAATCAGATCTCTAAATAAAAAGCAGAAACAAAGCACAAAAAGAAAGCACGAAAAGCATCGTATTAGAGCAGAAAACGTATCGGCCAAAAGAGCTTTGCACTATTCTGCAGTGCAACTGAAAAGGATTGGGATAAAATATGCATGTGTGTATATATATGTAGCTGCACAGGGAAACTGTTTTCTGTTTTGAAATCTAGATCAGTGCAACAGGAAAATAAAATGCTGAGCCACCACACAAACCTCTTGTCTTTCTTTTCTGTGTCAACCCTTACTCGCAGAGAACAGCATTTCATTTCCTACTGTTGAGGCAGCAGCAACTAAAGTGAATGTTCATATGTGTGGTGAGGCATTTGTCCCTGGAAAAATAACATCTCTCCTTCTATTAACGTTTTAATTAATCCCTTTTAGTTATGAAATGTAACTTTACATTACATAAAAAAAAATTACATGCAGTCTCTTAATCTGCTAATCCTTTCTCCAGACAAGCTGGTTCTTTTTAAATCAACTGCCATTTTATCAACCCAATGGAGCAGAGATCCGGACTCAACTCTATTCAACAATACATTCTTTTCATGAGAGACTGGCCTAGCTAATATGACACCACAAAGGGCTTGAGGAATTCCAAATACCCAGCTCTTTGGATTAAAAGCATAATAATCCCATGCAGTTTTTTGTTCAGAATTGATAGAATGGTTGTATAGTGAGTCACACTTGTTTGAACTTATCAAAGTAACAATATATCAAGCATTTCATAGGATGATATTTTATTTTCTCAGGTTGATTCAACTTCTTTCAAGTTCTTTTTTTTTTTTAAAGTGTGCATTTATGACTGCCAAATGCCCCTGCAGTTAAACAATTAAAACACATAATTAAGCACAGAAACTGATAGCTGTTGTTTTATGACTAGATTTCTGTACAGTTTTTATATAGACATAAGCATTGTTTTTACCAAAACAGTAAGTGGCACAGCACAGTACGCAGTGTGTGCCAGTGTAAAAGCAATTTATACTGCCGCAACTCTTTCCCCTACCCATGGGCAAGACTTTACTCTATTTCCAGGCTATATCATGCAGCCAAAGCAGGACAGCTTTTGTGTGTCAACAAGCCCGTTGGGAGACAGAAAACAAGGCTGTTAGAATTAGCAGCCCAGTAGCCTTTAATAAAATCATGTGTGAAGCTAAAGCTTTGGAAGGAAGGGGGGTGCGGCGGCGTGGTGCAGAGCTGTTGCTGTTTGCCCCCACCCGGGACCTGCTTCTGCAGCAGCGAACCCCCCGTCCAGCCCCAGGGAGGGACTGGGCTCCTGCAACAGTTGTTTTCTGCCAGGCGTGGTATAGTTTTCATCTCCCGTTAATGCTATCCTGAATTCAACTGATGTGAGGCTAGCCCACACGCCTCACTGTATTCCCTCCCACTTTCCGTTGGATTAAGCGAGAGGAGACTGAGGCCCAACATTTTCTTTCAGATAGGTTTTATAAGCTTATTAAAAAAGCTATCAGTTGCAGTTACAAAACAGATAGCCTCTTAAAAGTGAACTGAGATATTCATTACCACATTGCAGTTCTTGTTGGAGGAATGGCTGCTTTTATTACTAATGTGTTTTCTGCTAGCGTCAATAGGACTGTAAGAAAATTTCATGCCTGTGAGCTAGGAGTTAATGGGCTGGAGTACTGTGTAAGGACCTGCGCCTCAGCTAGCATGGGAAGAGCATATTGCAACTCGAAATACTTGACAGGCTCCAACAGAGCAGCCTTACAAAGGGGCTCCTTAGCCGTCACTGTCTCTGCAGGCTTCCAGGAGAGCAAGAAACAGGTCTTTACCTTTACCCCGAGCAGCACAGGGTACTCTGCAATAGCTTTTCACTCCAGTTATGGCCACATACGCAAACCAGGATCCCTGATTCAACATCTTCCCAAAGCAGGAGTGTGGGAGAACATCTTATTCTTGTCATGGGGCAGCCGCAATTCCCTATTATGAATAAAAACATACAGAACTTGTCTGGCCGGTGGGGTTGAGCTGGTGAAGTGCTGACTAGAGCATGGCAAAATCAGCCGGAGGGCCTCCGGGGATGCTCATTCACTTGCTGGCCTCCACGTTTTCTGTAAAAACTCAGGGCTGAAAGAACCCTCCCTGCTGTTGCCATCTTATCCCTGCACTGCTCAAGGAGCAGAAATTTCTTGTGGCTGGACTGGTGAGTCCTTAGTCATGTCCCCACAGAGAACACAGAACTTCCTTTATTTTATTTATGTTTTTGTTTTCATTGTCATAACTCTTCCCTTGAGTTCCCACCCCTCCTACTCCATATGGCATCTCACAAGGGAACAATAGAGAGCTCTTCAGGGGTTTGTACTATAACTCTTCAGAAGCAAAGTATTCTCTAAGGAGCTGGTTGAATTTTTCATCCCAATTATTTCAATATTTCTACTGAATTTCAAAACTAAATAGATTCACAGAAGAATTGGTAGTGTTTGAGTGAATATTTTTCATTTTTACTTTCAACCAACTGCAGAGCTAACCAGAACATTTTGAAATTTGATTCCTTTGCCAATGCCTGCTGTAAAGAAAGGAAATTGGGAAGGGGGGTGGCAGAGATGTTTGCTAATTTCCCTGTTTCTTCTCTTTTTGGTTTGGGGTCTGACCCCAAAACCAGTGAGCCACCTCATCAGGCTAGAGGAATAAAAGTGTTAATGAGGAAGCAAATACAGTTTAAGACTTGCAGACTTGTCTTGCAGACACAGGGGGAAAAAACACAAGAACAGACACAATTTTTCAGGCCAGATCTGTACGCCTTGCTTTTGCCAAGTTAATATTGTTTGCGTGCCTCCTTGAAGGAGGGCTAGGTCCTTCCATACTCCGCGGTGCCCCTTTAAACAAACACCTCGTAACACTAGAGCTATAAATAGCACCAAGGTGGAAATAGCTGGATATGTTTCTATGCCCTCCTTTGTATTCACGTTTTTCAAGTGTACAACCCTTCTCCTCTTCCCCCCCCCCCCCCCCCCCCCCCCAATGTGTGATTATATATAGAATATTTGTAATAGCCTTATTTCTAAGCAATTTTCACCACTGCCACACCGCAGGAAGAAATTGAGAAATTGCTGGTTGTTTATTTATTTATTTCTCAGTGGAAATATGCACTTAATCCCACACAATGTAGGAATATATACTATATATATATGGTATGTATTGAAACACATACAGTATATATATAGATGCATGTTTGTGTGTGCACATTTTAAATGCAGACCATATTGATTTCAATGTGGAACTTATAAAGATGGGAGGTGTTCTTATCTCTGCAGGAAATCAAGTGTTTTGGGTAATATTTATGGGCAAGATGGTGACCAGCTTATACACCCCATCGTTCACAAAGCTTCTTATTTAAGTTAAGGGATGTATACTGGGGGCTAACTCTTTGCTGGTAAGAAAGGAAATTACAGTCCAAGTACAAAGATCCCACCCCTGTCCCAAAGTCACTGCAGACCGCTTGAAACCAGAGGAGTATGTTGGGGAAACACCAGTATACCCTTACCTTCCTCTCTCACCCTTTACTAGGCATCTGCTGTTGGCCACTATTAATGGGATATCAGGCTTAATGGCTAATTGCTGTGTAGCCCTATTAGCAATACCTCCTCCGTGTCACAGGAGAGGGGAAGAGGTTTAAGGGGATCATGGCTCACGCCAGCCTGACACTGTGGCAGAGGCTGGCAAGGGTTTCTGCGGTCTGGGTTTGACGGCGAGCCAGACGCTGCTTGGACGGCTTCAGGGTATAAGGCAGCCACGGATGATGCCGTGCCGCATACCTGGCCTCCATGTGGTGTGTTTGAAAGGTATGGGCCATGTGAAAAGGAAACAAAATTCGTATCATTGAGCTTGGCTTGTATAGTGCAAAGGTGTGTTTACTTAAGGCTTGCTTCTCATTTGGGACCCACCCTGCCCCCCTGTAAAAAAAGAGAGGATTCAGATGTTTCCATTTTTGAAATCAAGCCTAGTAGGGTAGAAAAAGGGGAGGAGAAAAGGGAAAGGCAAAGCTTCAGTCAGTAGTTAAGGTAGTGGTTGGATTTAGCCTAGGCCTGCTGTCCTCCTAACCTTTATGGGAGCTGTATGAAAAGCCTTACAGGTTTTAGCACAGTGTAATGTTTGTTAGTTTGTCGTAAGATCAGTTGTGTTTGGTTCAAGGTCCTTCTCAGCCAACTTCCAGCCTCTAGCTGATGCTCAGAGTTCAAAAACAATGCCAGTAATGCCTTCGCAGATTTCCAGAAGGTGGTGTTAACTTCTGGGAACCTATGGCTCTTGGGTTTGCTAGCTCAGGTGGGCTTTTCTTCTGTTTGTTAGCCTACATGCACTTAAAGTCCCTCTTTATCAATGGACTTTGTAACATTCGGTGGCAATGAGTTCCCCAGATTCATTGTGTGCTCTGTGAGAACCAGGTGTTGTTTTGTAAGATTTTTCTAATTCAAAGTGGGAATTCTTTAGGACTGGGGCTTCCTGCTACATGGAGAACGTGAAGTATGTAATAGAACAGTAGCAGGTTTTGAGCTATTTTTTCCTGATTGCATTTGACAAGTCCTGTCTATCAGCTTAGGGAAATGAAAAAGAGCAAGCATCTATCTCAGTCCTTTTTTCATCGGTATCAGGCAGCATCTGAGGGAAAGCACTATTATTTGAAAGGATTAGACCCTGAAGAATGTGCATGGGACATGAGAAGTATTGAAGCACAGTGGGTGATACCAGGAGCATCTGTGATCTAAGAAGCCCTCAGAAAGGCGAGGAAGAATGTGTGGCTGTTGCAATGGGTTCCCTGGAATGTCAAATGAACATGTGGGTGCCACCGGGTGCTGCCGAGAATGCAAAACTGTCTAGGTGGGCGCCAAGATATGCACTAAACAATATGAAACATGCCATGCGAAGCCGCTGCGACAAAGGAGAGCGGTGGGGGTGGGGAGCAGGGTGCTGGAATTAAAACATAGATTAAGCTCCCAGTATGTTTTGCTCTCACTTCTGAAGTATCTGTCTCATGCTGTTCTCCTCTTAATCTGTCAGTTACAGTTAATAGCTGATCAGAGCAGTACTTTAATGAGTCAGCCAGATTGTTTGCATAAACAGTTGCTAGGCTGATGTAACCAACAGCAGTTTGATACTGAATTCTCCCTGTATGACTTACACCTGCAGTCTCCCCTCTCTCCCACCGTCTGGGTTGCTTTCTGCCAGAAGGGCACCTGAACAGGCATGGTTAAGCAGTAGGTTCTTTTTTTAAAATGTATTTATATCCATGCAGCATCCTTTTTCTTACCCATTTCTTCCTCTCCCACCACTTAGGTGAGATTTTGTGGCTAACGTGCTCCAGGATGTGACTTCAGGTGTAATAATTCACAACCAGAGTTTTGCCTGAGTACTGCCTTTTGCAACTGGTTGTGAATTATTAAGCTCTGTTTCTCACCTCAGAGTGTCTTTATCAAGATTATAATAATAAAAACAGTGCAAGAAGAGCTAAGTGTGGAGCACAACTCGGGAGATTAAATTCAAATGCTTTTCAGTGTGCTCAGACATATTTACAACTTGAATATTTTGCTTTGAAGTGATTTTAAGTATTTCATATCAAGGTAATAGTTCTGTCTGAAAAACAAATGTTTGCAGTTTCATTCATTAATTACTATTATAAGAGTCTCAAGCAGTCCAAGGCTTAGAGTTACACAGGTTCTGATCCAAACCTGATTTCCTTGGCCTCATCTCAGCCCTATTAAAAATGGCTTTCCATTTATGCAGTGTTTTTTTCTGTGACATTCTGAAAGCCCTCGATAAAAATTAATTAACCCATAATGCAAATCTGTCGAAGATGGAGAAAGAACCCCTGACTCTTGAAAGGTGTTGCTTTGCATGAATATCTGGGCAGAATGACTCCCAGGGTGAAACTTCTGGTGATGCTACCATGCTTGAAAATGTACCTTTTAAAACAGTTTTTGTGTAATGCTGTGTGGGCAAAGTGAGCATTCAACATTATTCTCTTCCACAGATGGGGAAACAGTCACCAAGTGACTAAATAATTTGCTCGTAGTCACAGAGGAGAAGAACACAGTGTTCCTCATTCAAGCCACATGCCTTTCTTATTCCCCTCCTGCATACTCAGCATGGCATGGGGAATCCAAAATTTAGATTCCTGTATTTTGCAAAAGGTAAAGATATGGACCTCTTTTGAGAGCTCACAATCCCTTGCACGGTTCCCTTTCACCGAGTTGTGCTTGTACCCTGGCCAGATTTCAATGCGCCAAGTTATATTCAATTTTCCTAAAAATATGCTTTTATTGTAGAATAGGTATTCCTTCCTGCTGGACTCAACCTCAAATATTGTGTGTTTTAAAAGGCTGTATCATTCCAGCATTTAAATTTTTCCTTTGCAAAAGTTGAGTCTCCTTTTAAATCACAGGTGAGAAAGACTTTGAGACCCTCCAGAGTACATGGAGCCACAGAAATGCCATCAAGTTACTGGTACTAATGAACAAGAGGATTTCTTGCAGCTCCTTTTAGGTCATTTGGACATTGCTCAAGCACACCTGAAGAGTCAAAACCTGGTGAGGTCACTGTACCTGGCTCCCTGCCCAAGGATGTTGGCACCAAGAAATTGGCACTGTTTTGATAGACAATGGAGAGGGATTCATTTGACTTGTGCAATGGGTGAGTGTGATCAAGACGACGTGTAATTTACTTTGAGAGAAAGATGCATAAAGAATATGGTATAACGAACTTATAAAAATGGATTATTTAAGTGTTGGGTTTTAAATAGAAAATCACTTACACGCCAGTTAACAGCATTTTAACATGACTTTAATTCATGTTCCTTTTGTATTTTTGATCCTGCGTTTTATTCAGCATGACAGCAATTGGACTTTTTGTGGCTGAAATGCCAGATATATGTAGATGTGTCTCCAAAAGGTCTCTCTGCAATGCTGCTTCTATTTGCAGCTTGTGATCTCCCGGGCCTAATTTTCAGAGATACCGTGGATTTAGAGTGGCATTTAAAGTACCCAAGATGTTTCAGCTTTTACAGTCCACAGGTGATGGGTATGTTTGGGTGTGGTGATGTTCTAAGGATGAAAAAACAGGAAATTTCATTAAACAAAAGCATGTAGTGAACATCTGCTGAAATTCCTGCTGTCTTTTTCTTTCAGCCAGTCTGCAGGTGCTGAAAAACCTGGAAGTGAACCTTTTTTATTAGAGGTACCTTTCCAAAGGAGAACACATTTTTTTGATAGCAGTGTTAACTGGAGCACAATGCCTGCTTTCCTTCAAGAGGTCCTTCAGGCCAGCTGGAGCTCGTGGAGGTGGGTGTGGTGCTGCAGGCCACAGGCAGTGGGGATGCTCAAGGAGAGGAGCCAGCCAGGCCACCTGGTCTCCTGCAGAAGCACAACCTCAACACCCCGGTGCAGAACTCCTTCCCAGCACCAAGGTAAGCCATTCTGGCTTCTTCTAAGGCAATTTTGATGGTGTTGACTGTAAGATATGTTAAAATTAATGTCCTGGAAGTTGATTCATACAAATGGACCTGTGGGCTTGTGTGTTTCTGTGATTTCAGAGGCTTAATTGAGGCTCCTTGGTCTTAATTTTTCAGAGGACAGACCTACTTATCTCCAAACAGCTTCAGGGAGAGATGGCGGCACTTGGGAACAGTACAAATCAAAGTAATTGTTATTTATTTCAATTTTTTAAAGCCTGAATTGCACAAGTACCTCTGTGATTGATAAGGTTTATGACAGTAGTGCCTAGGGAGCTTCTTGGAATGAGTTTCCCATGCAGATGGGAAGTGAAAGTCTTCCTCTCGCTGTTCCCAGTTTCTTTCCTTTCCCAGACATGGTGAAGCTCTTCCGCTTTCTGGGCCCCTCCTTTGACCCCAGATTATCAACCCAGTGTGTAACTCCATTGTGCTTTTCATTCTTGTTGGAAATGGCAGCGGTTCTGGGCTAGCCTGATTTCCAGCACCATTTCTGTGTGGATTTGCTGATGTTGAATTAAGAACAAACTTAGCCTTTCCCTCAGTAGTAGCATTCATAGGGTTGTCTGCCATTACCTGGTTCCTATTGTATTAAAATTTGCCTGGAATTAAGCATCTTTCAGGCTTCTACTGTGTGTTCTTGGTTTGTTTGAAATTAGCCAGAAGGTTTAAACTTGGGAAGTGGTAGGAGAACGCAGACTTAGGAAACCAATACGTATCATTTTGCTGAGAAACCAGGCTGAAAATAATGCTGTTTTTTCACTATTTGTGCTTTGATTGCTTTAGTGCTGGTATCTGTAAAGGGTGTTTTGTTCTTATTTTTAATGCTTTTTAACTAAAGGAATATAAAATGATAAATAATCCATGTGTATGCTCTGTCTTGGCATGTCAATTTTATTATTGTTATTATTGGTACCTACAATGTTTCTCTTGCTGTTGCCTATGTAATAGTGTCTCCCAAACTTGTTGTGGTTCCTTACAGAGATTTCTTTTTATTTTTTTTTAAATACAACCTCTAATTGAAATAACAGTAAAACTCCAATTACTTGCATATGTATAAGGTGAAATTGTATTTTGTCTGCTTGTGACTTTTCACATAAGAGCTACTGGCCATAGGCAGGAGCTAAAATCACTTCCCCATCCCTTCTGGCTATATTCTTGATAAATACATAGGGGGAGGAGGTCCCTGCTGATGTACTTATAGCCTGAATGAACAAAGCATAGAAGGGGAAATGGAGGCATTAGCACAACAAGGTAACACATGCAGTTAGTGGCTGGTCTCAAAGGACAATATGAATCTTATGATGCTTAAGGCAGTGCTGCAACCTCTCGTCTAGGCTGCCCTCCCCATAGGTGCCCTACAGGTACTTCCTCCCCTTCACCCACCCACAGTCACACTCGCTCCTGCTCTTTCCTTCGCACACACGCTTCTGCTAAAATATTCACTGCAAGTGTGAAAGCAGCTGTTCTTGTAAAGAAACAACCCTGCATGTTATTAAGAAAGTGTTCCCAGTAGTTCAGGCTTCAGGAGGAGGTTGGGAGTAGCCACTGATACTTTCCATGAAAAACGCCCAAAGGGAATTAGGTGTCCAGTCTTGTTCATAGTGCTGTTGTGGGATGGCGTCCGTGTGCAGAGGGTTAAGGATTAACGGGGCTGGGTATGACAGGCTGATGTGCTTTCCAGGTAATCAGGATAAACTGAAGCTCATTATAAAAGGGATGAGCTTGAGCTGTCTGTAAAATACAAGTACCTTAGAGGAGGGTGGGGCTGCTTTCTTAGAGAGCGTTAGGGAGCAGAGGCAGGAAGGAAAGCGGGAGGTTTTATTCCTCCCAGTCAATAGGTCTGAGGATGGCTGCCTGCTCATTTATTATTTCTTTAGCAAGGCTATACTGGATAATCAATATGCTACAGAGGAGGTTTTGATAGTGTTCATACATCCTGGGTGTGGTATATGGGCTAATCTGAAAGCGCTGCTCTGAAGCTGCGGTGTTTTTTTGCTAAGCTGCCAAGACTGGTCCCTGTAAGTGGCTGGGGTTTTTTATTTATTTTTCTTCTCTTTCTTCTTCCCAAGGCAGGCAGTTGGAAATGGCTGCCTTGCTGAAAGAGTCTCAGTAAAGCTTTGCGCCTTCCATCTATCATGATTATTTTCTGCATCTTGCTTATTCAAAAGGGTGAGATTCTAGAAACAGGAATCATATCTGTGATGCAGAGACTGAGCATTTCTCTCCCTGTATATAGGAAGGCTATAGACCTCTGCTGTATATCAAAGCGTATCCGCCCTGCAAAGCACTGGGCTCCTCAGCCCCCCCCTCAATACGTCAAGTTTAAACCTTTGAAACACATTATTTTCATACTCCGCAGGGACGTTTACAAGAGGATTAAGATACTTCTCCAGTGTATTATAGGGAAAGAAACATTATTCCCTTTAAAATAAAAGTATTGGAGAAAAAAATGCTTACAAGTGCACTACAATTAAGTATCATGTTTCCTAGCATAGTGTAAGTGCTCTTGCAGACAGGCTCCTGTTCTTTATAGTCCTCTCGAACCTGTGCTAAGTCCTGCTGAATTCAGTCTGAATGGGATATTCATTTGAAGATAGGGTCTGGCTGATGATACATCTTCCAGTTATGCAGCAAACGCTGCAAAACGGGTGAACTTCGGCCTCCTTTCTGCAGTCGTCTTATGAAAAATTAAACGGGGAATAGCTGGCACTGGGAAGCGTAACAGAGGTCATAATGTACTTTTTGATGTACTGGGTGCAGGCTTGGGATCACAACTGTAATGGTCCTTAGGTCTCTTTCTAAACTCTCTTTTCTACATTAGGGTCTTTCACAGTTAAGTTCTAGCTGCCCAGAGCCGTGCAGAGCTCTCCAGTCTCACCCATCTGTGAGGAGAGCTTGTCCTGTGCCTCAGTCTCCCAGGCAGGGTATTGGAGGAAGGAGATTGCTGCGTTCTCCAGTGGACTTGGAGACGATGCAAATGCAAAGTGGTATTTGTTATTATGGTATATTAGATCTTTGCAAACCTGTAAAACAGGGTGGGAGTCCAGCTTAATAGAAAACTTCCCATGGTCAAAATAGAATTACTAATGGTTTTGAGATTTTTTTTCTGGGGAAAAAAAATCCAACCAAAACAAAACCAAAATAAGGAAACAAACCCCAACCTAATAATATTCCCTATGAAATAGGAGCTATAAATGGTTTCCAATACCTAGAATCCATTTGTTCCTGTAGGTGCCTGACTGTAGGCTGTGCAGCGTAAGGATGTCCAAAGTAGCTCTGCTCTTAGAAGTGTAGATCATTTACCTAATGCTGGCTTTCATTTGTCTTTTCCATCACTTCCAGATACTTGCACGAAGAAAATGTAGTTTGGTGTTTTAGGAATTCAAATATTAGGAATGTCACACTTTTAAAGAACTAAAGAAAAATCCCTTCAACATTTCCTCTTAGGTTTTCCAACCTCTTGGCCACCTATCCTCTTTCTCCTTGCTTGACTTTGTCCTAGTTAATATTTCAACAGGTGTTTCCTTTTTGAGTGGAATTTTTTAGGCCGATGTCTCAAGAGGCCTTCTGCATAATAATGCTGTATTCATTATGTGGCAGTGTTACTGGGAGAGAACTTTATTTGCTTAACCCCACCATTTCCCCTTCTTTCAGTGAGTGCAGGGGGTGGAGGAGGGAGGGAGTTGTGATTTTCAGCATCTTCTGCTACTTTGTTTTTTGATGAGACCACCGCATCTGCATGGTACCATTTTGGATAAGCCCTACTGGGGGGGTGACAAGGGTTAGGGGGTGGAGAAGTGAGGCAGAAAGTCTTTTTTTCTTCCACAGTTTGCAAAGCATCTCAGCTTCCGATCCTATTTTGCTTTCCTGTTGAGAGACTGTTGGAAATGACAGAGTTAAAAGTAATGAAATTAAAGCTTGTAGGCAAAAGACTCATCCCTTTGTGCCCCCTGGTGCATTCTGATATTGCTAGAAATTTACTGCGGTGACATTTTGGTTCGAGGGTTAACAGGAGCCGCTCGTTAATTCCTACAGCAATTTGAAAGATGTGTTGAGGTGACTTCTCTGCCTCTTGTGAAATTCACCCCTTCCTACCTCTGGGTGATGCTGAGCCATCACTGCCAGAGTGCAACAATATTATACGTGAACATAAAACTAAATAGTAAATATTTTGTTTCAAGCTTTATCAAGTTTGGTACCTTTTGAAAAGGAAGATGGAGGGGTATAAGAACTATGTGCCAAAGCCTCCCTCTGCTCAGGTTTCACGGTGTGTTACATGCTGGTCCGTACCATAGCTGCACTCTGTGCGATAGCGTGCTGCACAACTGAGGAGTGTTTGCGAGTGTGTGTGGTAACCGCGAGTTTGGTTCCTTTCCAATAAAAAAACCAGGAGGGAAGAATAATACTAACAATGCAACATTGTCAGATCCCCATGTTATTTGAGGATTAGCAGGATATGGTTTGTCCTAAACTGACCAAAGTAAATAGTATTCCAGTGCAATTCCTGGAGACTGGATTCCAGTATCAGTGAAATTCTTTGTCACGTGGCATCACCAAGGGCTTAGGTGGTTTCAAGAAAAAATATGGCATTTGGAGGACTAACCAGAGGTGCAACAGTAAGTGAGCATGTATGTGCAAATTTGGAGACTGGTGCGTACTTTCACACTACAGGACATGAACTTGACCTAGGAGGTTTCCAAGTGGCTTATTTCCTACCTGCATTAGTAACCAGTGGTCCAGCTTGTAGAGCTTCGTGTCCAGAATATGCAGGAGGAATAATGAATTCTTAGCCCTGTAGATTTTGTGTTTATACGTGCTTATCAAATAAATACTTATTTGTAGACCAATACCAATCTGCACATATCAAGAATATTAGAAAAGGGAAAAGACTTGCCAATTAAAGTTTCAGGTTAGCTTTAAACCACCTCACTCGCCCTGAGTTCACTGCTGTTACGCACTCCCTTTCAAGACCCCTAAGACACGTCAGTTGCCTTTCTCTCTCTGCTGCCTCTGCTCTTCGTCTGTAAGACGGAGTGAACAGCTTTTATTTTTCTGTCTTTTTGCTAATACTTTGATATCAAACTCTCTGGAGCAGAGACTGAATTCGGCTGTGTGTATACCCACCAGAAAAGAGCACTGCTCTTGTAACCGCGACTGGTGAAAGTGTTATGATGCTCCACTATTATCTGCTGTTCTGCACGTTGCTGATGGATGGATTACACAAAGGCAAGCTAAATTTCTCCTCTTTTTGTAGCAGTGATCCCACCCCTTTTGTGAAACAAGAAGTGAGGGCACCCGGCTAATGAGGAGACCCTCAAGATGGTTGTCTTGATGGGGATCTACAATTCCCTGTCCTGTACGTAAGATAGCATCTGCCAGGGGTTAGGAGATCTTGAAGGAAAAGTGTTGCTTCTGTCTGCAAAGGTGGTGGTGGTTGTTGTTTTTGCTAGTAAAGTGGCCAATAAAGATGTCTTGGAATTCTGGGTGTTGGGCATAGATTACTGGGAAAAGGAGCTTAGACAACCCTTCCTAGCTGAGGCTCTAAATCAGGACCATATGTGCCAATATTTTCTTGTATCCCGTAGATGTACAATATCATGTAATCATATATTATGTATGGCACAGAGGATAAGGAAAGAGGGATGAGTGCTGAAGCAATATAGACTATGAATAGAACGGGTTCTTCCGTTATAACTCCATTAAAAATTGAGTGCACAGTAATGTGCTATTCTTAGTACAGATAACTTTTAAAAAGGCTAAGACCAATAAATTTGCTTGCTGTCACAGAGCTCCTAATTCTAGCATGGCATGGTGTAGATGACCTTAATATGATGCTACAAATTATTGGAAATAAGATGGTTGCAATTCTTGGAACTTTTAATATTGATTGTTTAAGTAAATAATCTGTTAAATGGCAATCTAATTTGAACTGAATTAATAAGTGAACTGATCAGATTCAGATGTTTAAAATAAAACAAACCACCACTACACTGCTCAGTTTGGTTGATTGGGTGCTTATAAACAAATGTGGAAGTGGTAGATGAGATTACCATATGTACTTAAGGCTTTTTTTTCCTCATACTGTGTTAGCCAGACATTAAAGACAGGGTCCTCCGAGAGACTGTAGCAATTATTGTGGCTATAATTTTTGCAATACAGTCAAAAGTATTTTCGCAGCAGAACTTTCTTTCCCAGGTTACTAATAAATGAAATTATTAAATCCAAAAGAATCGTTAAAATGGGTTAGATTTATTCTACTTGTTTATGTGGACAATGGAAGTTCAAATGTATGTTTTTGCCAAGCTCATCATGAAATCCTAGCCTACTGATATGTTGTTTTGGCGTTTGGATCTCTGGCTCTTTAGAAAGATGTTTTTTGCTTGGTCATCATTGTAAGTGTGCATATGAAAATCTTGATACGTGTGAATAGCCCTTTTGAATTCAATGGGCCCACTGACGTACGTATAGGGAGTATCTAATCTATAGACTGTGGGATCAGAACCCTGGCTGCAACTTATCCTACTTGACATGTATAAGTACTTCATGTGTTTACGTGGCTCATACGTATAGTAACACTAAAGAAATGTCACAAGTACAAATATTTTAATGGTTAAGAGTATTGACCAAGTAAAATGTCTCTATATCACAAAATCTTCATTTGGAGAATATGTTCCTGTTTCTTTAAGGTGGGTTTTCTGTTATGCACCTATTACAAATGTTTTTCAATATTTTGAATTATGAATAAATATAATGACTTACTGATTCTATCCTTTGTGTTTACATTGCATAATTACTAGCCACTCTTGATGCTTCATAATAATTGACTTTATATTGATAAATAGATTAGCTAATATGGTAAATGATTATTCCCCAGTAAATGAATCAGTATGCTTTTGACTTCAAGTGCCATTAACAATAAATGCATGGATTCAGGACAGCTTATGCATTTTACATTAAGCAGCCCCTGAATAAGCACCCAGAAAGCAGGGACCAGTGCCTGGGGTTGCTTCTCCTTCCTTGTTGCTCACACTAACCAGTTGTTCTGCTCCTCCCGAACTTGCTCTTGTGTTCCTCGGTCCCTAAAACTGCTGCTGTGCCTACAGCATGGACAGGCTTTACTGGAAGGTTCTGGAGTTGTTTAAACCCTTTTTAAGGCTGAGGACAAATCAGAATGAACTTCTGGGTGAATGCTCTGTGCAGTCCCTAGAATGTGTGTTACTACCCACCTCCCTGGCAGCTGGTTTTTCCCAAAAGACAGTAGCTATACCTAGGTGAGTGGCGCGTTGTTTTGGTTTGGTTGGGGTTTTCTGGGGGGGTTGGGTTTTTGGTTTGGTGGCGTTTTTTTTTATTGGGGGTGGGGGGGGAATGGGGTGTTTTGGGGTTTTTTTGGGAGATGTTTTTTTTTTTTTTGGGGGGGGGGTGGGGTGGGGGTGTTTTTGTGAGCAGCCTAGCTAATTACTGTAGGATTGGTACAGTCCAAGTATGTCCAGGAAAGTGAGTGAGTTCATCTACTTTCTGGATCCTACAACAGATCTTAAGCTTATTGGACCTATTTGAGTCAATGCTGGACTGTGGAACTGAAATGCAGGAACCTTCAGATAGAAAAAGGGAATTGAGGCTCATCCCCAAGAATAGCTGGCGGCTAATCAAGGCAATTTGGATCCCTGTTAGAGACTTTGATACCTGAAGACCCCTTAAGACTTTTCTGGGTCTGACCCAATCTGCTGAAGGAGTTGACAGTCAAAATGATTTATGGGAGTCAATTCTACACCATATGTTGAGTGAAATCTTGGCTCTGATGAAGTGAGTTGTGGGGGAGGCAGGGACACTGGCCTGGATTTCATGGCATCAGGTTTACAGCTGCTGTCTGCATGTGGGAAGGGCAATGGGATATAGAACAAATAACTTTTCTCGCTGGCAAGGAGAACGGAGCAAACTCTGAGCCTTAATTCTACTGTTCATCAAGTCATATAGTAAAATCACTGTTTTAAGGGAATTGAGAATTGAACCTAGTAACGACAATGTGATTTCATGTGTCTTTCACATTATCTGGGTTTGTTTTAGTCATTTAAAGACCTGTCACTTTCTTTCCATTCCTCTTTTGTAGTTGTTTTTTAACCATAATATTGTCTAGATCACAGAATCACAAAATGGTGAGGGTTGGAAGGGACCCCTGGAGATCACCTTGTTCAACCCCCCTGCTTGAGCAGGCACACCCAGAGCAGGGGCACAGGACTGGATCGAGGTGGGTTTTGAATATTTCCGGGGAAGGGACCCCACAGCCCCTCTGGGCAGCCTGTGCCCCTGCTCTGTCACCCTCAAAGTAAAGAAGAGTTTCATCATATTCAGGTCGAACTTCCCGTGTTCCAACTTGTGCCCGTTGCCCCTTGGCCTGTTGTTGGGCACCACTGAAAAGAGCCCAGTCCCATCCTCCTGACACCCACCCTTTAGATATTTATAGGTATTTATGAAATCTCCCCTTAGTCTTCTCATGTCCAAGCTGAACATGCCCAGGTCTCTCAGCCTTTCCTCATAAGGGAGATGCTCCGGTCCCCTGAGCATCCTGGTAACTCTTCACTGGACTTGCTCAAGCAGTTCCACATCCTTCTTAAACTGGGGAGCCCAGAACTGCATGCAGCACTCCAGATGTGGCCTCACTGGGGCAGAGCAGAGGGGGAGGAGAACCCCCCTCACCCTGCTGGCCACACGCCTTTCCATGCCCCCCAGGACACCGCTGGCCCCCTTGGCCCCAAGGGCCCGGTGCTGGCTCAGGGTCACCCCGCTGCCCCCCAGCACCCCCAGGGCCTCTCAGCAGAGCCGCTCTCCAGCAGGTGCCCCCCAGCCTGTGCTGGTGCGGGGGGTTGTTCCTCCCCAGGGGCAGGACCTGGCACTGGCTCTTGCTGAATTTCATGGGGTTCCCCTGGGCCCAGCTCTCCAGCCTGGCCAGCCCTCGCTGGATGGCAGCACAGCCTGCTGGTGTACCAGCCGCTCCTCCCAGTCCTGCATTGTCAGCGAACTTGCTGAGGGTACGCTTTGTCCCTCAGAAGACATATGGGACCTCAAATATCAACATATATTATATAATACATAAAAATCCTATTTCAGGATGGAAAATTCCTATTTCAGGAAGGAAAAAAAAAGGCGCTAAAGTTAATGCAACAAAATAGGAACTAGCTCTTAAATGGATAGGAATTGTAACCTGATGTTATAGCTCTCATTGCATCCAATTTGCTGGGTGCCTGCAGTTGCTTTATATTATGGTCCCAAATCCTGGACGTGTTTTAGCATGTGCCTAACTTTAAGAAAGGGAAATCATTCCCATAGCTACTCTTTCTGGCCTGTGATTATGTTAGGTAGAATTTGTAGCTGAACTCAGAATTCCCTAGATTTCCGCTGCTTTTCAATGCATTTCAACTCTTCCAGCTCCCAAAATAAGTATTAGCTGCATGTGTAAAATTATAAAGGTCTTTACTGGTACTGTGGGGAGAGATATCTCTGCTTAGCTTCAGAGGATGGAAAAACTTCTCTTAGTTCTTTAAAAGGACGAGTTATTTCCTGGATCAGGTATGTAGCTACGGGATCGAATCGTGAGATCTTTGGCAACCATGGTGCTTGAAACTTTTCCCTTTGCAGAAACAGAGACCGTGTAAGCGAAGTAAACTTCTACAGGCATTACGGACCTTACATGTCAAGAAGGAACTTCATTATATGACAATGTTTGAGAGTTTTTATTAAGGAATGTTTTGCTAGCTGGTTACATATTCAACCAGGCCGATGGTTGCTTTGTCTAAAGCAAACTGTGTGTTCAGTAGTTTTCTTTTTCCTGGAAACACTGACATTGCCCCTTTTTTTTTTCCTTGCCATATTTGATTTTCATTTCCCTCAAGATTTAGATCTGCTATCTCCTTCAATATTTAGTACTGATAAGTCAAAGAAATAGGATGTGTTGGTATGATGTCACAATGTTATAATTCAGATATTGTCCTTGGTGATTCTTCTCTGCATGCTTAAGTGAAAATGCAATAAAAAGTTATTTTGGGTATGAAAGATGAATGCAATTTTGAATGCCAGTGAAGCAGGCAGATGTTGAGGACAAAGCAGGACTGGAAGGAACATGAGTCTATCATCTGCTTTGCAGCACAGCACTGGCCATCACGGACCTCAGTAAGAATATTGAGCTTCTGTGTCTGTGGCAGCCTATTAAGTTCACCTTGGTGATTAGATTTGAGATACCTGTGAGTATACCAGACTACAAAAGCCCTGTTATTTATGGTCAGGTGAAGGAGGATTATAGGAAGTAGGATGGCTCCAGAAACTTTTGCGTATTGGCTTAGAGAATTGGCCTGCATGGACAGAACTAGGAACTGCTCTGTCCTCCAAAGGTAAATGTACTGCATGTGCTAATTTGCCCTAGCTTTGTGTGAGATCTTTTTTAAAGCACAGCACGAGAGAGTAAAGCAATCCAGGATGGGCAGATGGTATGGAGGAAATAGTTGCCTACAGCTGCTGGGAACAGCAAATAACAAAGCCATAGCAGCCAAAACATAGGCACATCCAGCTATGGGACAGGGAAAGCGGAGACCTGGAGTCTGGGCGAAAGAGTGAGAAGTGGGAACAAGTTCAATTTTCAACATTTGGTCAATGACAGGTCTGTCCATGAGTTGAAATAACATCTTGTTGATTTTTATTTTTTTTAATGATCCCTCTGCACTGCATCTCATAGAAAATCAGTAAAGAATTACCAACTATGAACTGTTATGGTCTAAATTTTGACAGAAGAAGTTGACCTTATTTCTCTAACTGGCTAAAGATTGATTCCTAAGAAGTGTTTTTGTGAGTCCAGGATTTAGTATGAGCTGTTGACTCTCAACCAGAGCAGAACTGTGTTCTTCACTTTCAACAGAGCTGTTGTCAAGAAAGATTTAGGACAAATGAGCTTGAACCTTAATCTCCACAGGGGTACAGAAGAAAGCATACTTGCTTACATTTCTCCAGTGCCCACCTATTCTGTAGTCCTTGAGCAAATTAACCTTTTGGAAAATGCAGCCTGCAGTTATGATATGATCAATGTCTTCTGAGTACAGAGACACATGAAATTAAGACCCCTATGGAATGGTTCCATGAAATTTAACAATAATAAAGCCAGTAATGAAGGAATTTATTGGTGAACCTAGAGTGCTTACTAGACAACAAAGTTATTTCTTTTCTTGGATTTTTTTTTCCAGCTGTCTTCTGGAAATCTATAGCAAGACTTTGGTTGTGTTAAATTACATAAAATGGGTAGATCCTTAGACAAGTGATCATTCCCAATAAAGAACAGAACTTTTCTGTAATTTGGAGAAAGGGGAAGATCTACAGAATTCCTGTTATATCATAGAAGCTGTTCAAAAGGTTTCTCATTTGTGTTTGTAAGGATGAAAAGCTCACCACCTGGGAAAACTCACATAATTAATGCACAGGTCAGTTGTGATACATTTTTCATTATGGTGCTGTGCTGAACCCTGACTTGGTGGTAGTTTGGAATGTATAATATGCTCTATCGAGTTAACTCTGCTCATTGGCAATAAAAAAAAAGACCCACATATCATGTCTTTCTAAGGAAGCAATGTCTATTTTGCAAACTAAACAGAATATGCTAGGGTTTGTTTGGGAGGGGAGGTTATGCAAGCCTTGTGAAATCCAGCTTCTTCGAAATTCTTCTGGGGACTGGATCACCTTCTTCCCTATAAAGAGAGTGATGGATGTTTGAATCTCCTTGTCTTGCTGTACTCTTTATCTGGGAAAGAAGTTAGTTGTTTTTGCTCAAAAGCTGAGTGCTTTCGGGAAAGCGATGGGCTTGTACAAGTATCGTTAGTTCCAGCAAACATGAAACAGCTCCATTTCAAATTTACAAGGTCCTGTTTTCTCACTTAGCCTGGGAGAGTCCTGTTTTTCTCAATTAGGTTTTGGAGGTGTACAGTTGTTATCTTATTATTTTGGTATACTTATTTTTTGAGAGTCTAGAGCATCTTCTGTGATGGGATTGTGGAAATGTCTTACCTCAGGGCAATCAGAACATGGATGACTTCAAATCTGTCAAAACTTAAGAACCAAAATCATATGTATTGGTTACTTCTCTCTTTTTACAGCTGGGGAGCTGACAGAAAAGAACTGGTGGGAGTTAGATCCCAAGATGACAATTAGAAAATCTCATTTTCTAATGGTATTATTCTATGCATTCTCCATTACAATATGAGGTTTTCTCTGCATCTTCAGTTATTCCAGATAACACTGTGGTCCCAAATGCTGTCTCAAGATAGTTCCCTTTGTCATACAAGAAGTTTAGGACTCAACCTGAAGAGAGATTTGATGCTTTTAGATCAAAGAGCAGGGTTTTCAAAACAGAATTATCCCTTCTTTGAGTCCTTTAAAAACTGTGTTTTGTAATCAGTAAGAGGTGGATTTATGATGTGAGAGACTAAACAATCTGTACCTCTCCTTTATCACTAGCATCGCACTCTCCTGCATTCCTCCGCTGCTCCTCCCACTGTGATCACCCTGGCTGCTCTTAATCATAGTGCACGAGCAATATCATGAGGGCAATGTGACCCATTAGACAGTAGACCTAGCAAACTGGATACATGACTGTTCTGGCTTTACTCCCACTGCAACTCCACAGCCCGTGCTGCTTTGCTGGGATTCATTTGACATGTGGCAAAACTGAGGACGGATTTTGAAAACCCAGATTATTTTTAAAATTTTTTCATAGAAAATGAGTAGTTTATTTAAAAATCCATCTCATTTGAAGAAGATCAGTCTTTAAGGTAATTAACATCCTACACCTAAAACATTCCTCCTTTGCTTTACAAGTACTGGCAGGGAAGACTCTGGTTCTATAAGAAACTGAGAAGAATGGCCTATTTTGCAAATTGAGTCTCTGCATGTCTTACTTCGGTGGCATGTTAGTTTCAAGATCTCCTAATTAAGCAAGAGGAATTTGGTGTTCTATGTAGTGTTGGTTGGTACTGGTCAGACTATCAAACAGTAAAAAAAGATCCGGTCTCTTAAAACAGCAATAGCACTCTTGCAGAATGGAGTTTTGGGGGATCACCCTCACTGCTGCTATTCCTTTTTCTCTGCTCTGCAGTATCATAAACCACCTTTTGAAAGGCTTCTTTTATGAGATAATTTTTGGATAACACAGCAACAGTAAGGTATCAACACCTGTGTTTTTAGTTTCTAGGATATATTGGTGCCAGGTGGGAAGAGTGGGAGATCGGGTCCTTGCAACAACCTTTCAACTGGATCTTTACAACAAGAGAGACAGCGAAAAATAGTCAACATTATTTCAGCACAGTGGGGAAGAAGGGATGAAAGCTCTGCAAATGAATTCATTGTGACAACCTTTGTGAAGAATCTGAGTGTTTGATCTTTTAAAAGATTTAATAATTCTTTTGATAGATTAAAGAATAAACTGGGTGGGAGGAGGAGAGGAAGTCAACTTTCCCTGATTCTGTCAAAATAGTAAATAAAAAGAGCAAATCCCTAAATTTAGCAAGCTTTTCCCCACACTACCTCTTTTTTGGGTGTTGGATGAGTGTCACATTATAGTCTGAGCATTAGATAAACGGTTGGAAATATGACCTTTTTGATAAAGATTGTGGACAATGATCTAATGTGCTTATAATCCAATGGAAATTGATCTAAAAAGCAAAGTAATTGAATGCTTGGAAAACAGTATTTCCATTACGTAGAGATTTATTAAGTTCTCTGCATCTCCAAAAAAGCAGACCTTTAATCACAGTATTGTTGGTTTGGGGTTTTGTTCCTTCCCCCACGCCTCTTTACCCATATATTTTATCACTTGCTCAGACCTTTAGGTATCTGAGCGTACAGGATTTGCCCTGGGAAATATCTTCAAATGGCCTCCAACTGATGAAGCCAAGCTCTGAAGGTCTTTGCACTGACACTACTAAACTACATCTTAGAATAACTTGGGGTTTCTTTTAGTTTGAAAAACTTTGCATCTGAGACCCCATTCTTAAAGCTAACTCAAATTCATGGTGTTGTGATGTGAAAAGTAAATACCTCTTAAATATTTTTGAGGTATTGCTTTTAAAAAAAAAAACACCTTGAAACCCCAAAAAAACCCACAACACCAAAAAACAAAACACAAAAGCCCGGGAATTTAAAAAGGATAGATTTTTCTATGAAAGGACCTGGTACTACTCTTTTTAAAATAAGGAAATTATCTCTGTTGCAGAAAAAGACATTTTGGGGGAATCAAACTTCTTTCCTTTGAGGAAGTACTTATTCCTGAAAATTAACAGGGTTTGTTTTTTTGTTTTTTTTTTTTTTGTTTAGGCTGTCCATTAGGCTACCTTTTAGCTAACAAACAAAAAAAAAGACACTTTTGACTGGTAACAGCTGTCATGTGTAAGTAGGAAAGGGTAGGAAGACCGTACAATCATTTCCTCATCGAATGCTGAACAGGCTTTCATATGATAAGACCCCAGGGTCCTACAGAATAAGCCAGAAACTCATCTGGACCAGAGCTGAACAGGAAGGGCACTCAGTATAGTCATCTGTTTCAAAAGACCCCATATAATGAAGATTAATTAGGCCTTCTTTACCAATCAGAAGTTAAATACACATACCCAAGGCCCTGGGCTTCCTCACACTACCAAAGAGTTTCCATGGAAGCCAAGAAGAAGAAAAAGTGGTAGACAGAAGAAAGAGGATCAACTCTCTTGTAAAGCGACTCTAAAAATGTACCAAGATTGAAGTTGCTTATTCACGTACAAGTGTAAAATGCCATAACATGTACTTCCAGCACAAAGCAAGGTAGGAATAAGATTATGTGTCTATTTGCACTAATGCAGCTGGCTTCTCCAACCACATTATGTATAATCTTCTTTTCAGTGGCTGAGGGCATCACTTCTCCTTTATTTCATGAACACCATATTCCGATACATGCAATATTCTTCTTTTTCCTAGCACAAGGACAAATTCACATGCCTACCTCTTCATTTTTTCAACTTGAGTTTATACTGTGATTGTACTTAAGAGTTTTGCAATGGTACCTTTCTTTCTGATCTATTTTCCTCTGAGACACTGCTTGGTCTACAGCTCAAATTCAGTCTGGAGCAATCTTGTTCTTTGATTCTGAGGTTTCAGTCCTAGGATCTAAACTAATTGCCTTTCAAATGGCACCAATGGGGAGTAAGACACCAATGCAGCGTGTACTCAAATTGAGGATGTTGGAAGGGGATGGGAATGACTTGTTTGCATCGTTCCAGCTGCAGGACGTGTTCAAGTAGTTGGCAGAATGAGGGGCTATGTCTAATGCAACCGGTAGCATAGGCCAGTGCAAAGACAGAGCAGGGCATTGGCTTTTATAAAATACTTATTAGGTACAAACTCTCCGCAGTTGCTACTTCAGAAACAACAGGCAGTTGCTGTCAGCGCAATGAAAACTTACGCCATGAGTGGAAAAGGAGCTGAGCCCTGGCTCCTCGCAGAGTGTCTCCAGCACCTTTGGGCACGTAAAATCCTTATAGTGTCTTATTGTTGAGACTGCTGACTGCTCTCATTAACTTCAAGTGGAATCGAGTGCTCAGCACAATGGAAGACCAAGCCCTTCTTCTTTAAAGTGATCTTTTGGGTTTCATATTTATTTGCAAAACAGGGTAACGTATCCTGAAAAAACTTTTTTCTCCTTGCGCAGAGTTTTGGGTAGACGCATCTAGGAAACGCATGTTCTTCTAGCACAATAGCAACTTATGAATAAGATCATACTTGTATTTGCATTAACACGGCTGGCTTCTCCAACCAGTTTTACATAATCTCCTTTTCAATGGGTAAGGGTGTCATTTCCCCTTCATTTCATACAACTGTGCTTTGAAAATGTAGGGAGGAAGTATTTAAAGAAAGTCCGCATTTTATGAAAGGGAAAATTGCCGGTGTTCCTTTGTGTGTCTCAGTAGGATTTGGATAGATTACTCATACTTAAAAAGGAAGGGAGCTTTTGCTTTCTCTTCTCCTTTTTTTAAAAACTTGCATTAACATGATGTATTGACATATTACAAAATCCAAGGAATGCTGGAGAGCAAATCAACCACGACTTTGTCCACAAGTTGCAATAAATTCTTAAAACATTATCACCTTCTGAAATAAAATTGTCACATTTTGGATACAGGCAACTTGTATAAGGACTAAAGCTTCACATATTAGATAGGGACAACAGCATGAGCTCTCTCACGTTCTCTTTCTTCCTGCTTAAAAATTGATTCCCCCCCACCCCACCCCCCTTTTTTTCCCCCTGCTTTCTTTTGATCCAATAAGCTTGGTACGAATGCAGCACATTTTAACAATTTTCATAAATCAAGCAACTGGAATAGATTTTAATACAGAATTGTATTACTGCAAGAATGCAAGGCATGCAGGCTCTAAGCACTAACATTTCTATTATTTGAATGGAAGCCAATGCTTTAGCTGTAAGCACATTAAGTGAAAATAATTCTCTTCTACGTTTCTGGGGTCTCTGATGTCAAATATTCTCCCTGTAAGTAACTTGCAACTTTTTCAAAGTTGTCCTTGTCTCATGGGTATTACAACTGGTCAATCACAGTTTGAAGAGTATGTTTTATTCTTCATGGTCAGATATGAAAGTCTATTGAGCTATTTCTCTCTGACATTCTTTGATTAAAGAAGTCATGTAGAAGTAGAATATCAAGCTTCATTGTTGTAAGGAGTTATTAATTTAGTGGTACCTTTGCATAAAGGTTTTCTGTACTTTATAGGATGTATATTTATATTTGCTGATGACTCTCTGTTAATCTGACACTTGCTAATCAACGATTGATGATCATTGTCATTCTTGTGAAGGACACTTCATCCTATAAGGTCATAAAGACATTCTGCACACTTAAATGCACTGTATGCATATGTGTGCATGAATCTATGTGCTTATGTTTACACTAACACTGCTTTTTTGGTAGACTTGTTATATTTCTTTTCCTTCTCATCTGTTGCTATCTCTTTTCATTCATCAAATGTTTCTCATTGTTAAATCATTAACACAGTTTTAAAGGTAGAGGTGATTTTGCTGCTTAAAACTGAGGAAAAAACTTGCAAGGAAATTTTAAAGTGCTTTTGTGAAAAACTGTTGATAAACATCCAACCATCTTTTCTCTTATCTTCTTTTCTTAAAGAACACTTTTTGTGAAATCAGTTGATGACATTTTCACCTAAATCCATTTATTATCTCATCTTTGAAAAAGCTTTTAGCTCAATAGTGCTCTGTTCCTTCCCTGAGATTTCTAGGTACTATTATATGAGGCATCCAACTTAAGTATGGGTAAGAGAGAGCACTATTTGTAATTTTCTCCCTCAAAAGAGAAGGCAAATAAATTAAGGCATCTGACACTGCAAGTGTTGGCTATCAAGTAATATGAAGGCATTTCAGTTCATGTTTTGGCACTGAATTTTATTGGGTTTTTTTTGTCTTGACATTCTACAGGTTTTTGATATCTTAGTGAATTTAAATGGACACTACCCATGGTCCACGTCTCTGAAAATTGAACTGATTTTGAATTGTCTTTCAGGGCACCGGGTTTGCTAATGATAATACTTGAACATGCGGATTCCTGAATTGGTAGTTTTCATTCCCAGCGCTAGACATTCAACTCCAGAAAATCAAAGGACTCAAACTTATTTCCATTTTGCAGGTACCATTCTTTGGAGAACAGAGTCCTTTTCTAAATATAGCAGCATGTATCATTGTCACAGGGCAAAAAGATAGCTTGGGCATTGCAGATTGCTTTTCTGCTGGAGGGGAATAGTGGTACGTTCTCAGTTTAATTGCCCTATTTAGACTGGTGTACCAGTCTTGGAGCAAGAGTGGTCAAATAATATGCAGGATAATCCCTTCTTACAGGAATTTCAACCTAACCTCAGTGACTGGTACCCAGAGACTGATTCTGGCTCAAGAACTGACCTCAATCAGAAAGCAGGGCAAATGCAAAAAGCAAATTATCTCACTGCTTCCACAGTTTGCTCCCGAAGGACTACAGAACCTTGCATAAACAAAACTAATTATAACACACAAAAAAATTTCATAAAACTAAACCTTTGCTTGCAGGCTAACAAAAAGAATAACCTGGAAGAGTGTATGTCACAGTGCCATCTACTGACGCCAGCCACAACAATATACAAAGAATACCTAATTACAGTAATAAAATAAATAAATAAGGCTGGGAGTCTTGGAAGGATTATAGTCTTATGTTTAAAGGAGGGAGATGACTGCTAATTAATCTCCCAAAAGAAAGCGCCTCACCTATTGACAGGTTATTCATCCCACAAATGTTAGATTTCTCTTCAGTGCAATAAGTTGGTTCTTGTAATTCTTGGAAAGGGACTTTCACTGGAGGAACAGCTGACCATAACTCTTAGTGCCAGCTCCCATATTTGTATTTTGTCTTGATGAACGCTTTATACTGTAGGAGAATTACAGCCTACTATGGCAAGCAATTTGAAAACATAAAGGCGTTTCTTGGAGGAATGCAACTGCAGAATAAAATCAGTTCAGTCTACTGTGCGATAACTTTATCTGACACAGAAAATGAGCAGTAACTTGGAGGCAGGTAGGAGCAACATGTAATCCAGTTGACATAAATGAAAAGATGATACTGGCAGAAAATTGGGCTGCATATGAATATAAAGGCTGTTGAATAACAGGGAATGGAAAATGACACGCTTAGCAGCAGTAAGGTAAAGATGAAAGAAGTTCAGAAAACATTTGTACAGGAGAAGCCAAGTACAAGTCAATAAAGACTGAAATTCTTTGCTCCTAGAAGCAGCGCTGAATGCCGAAGCCTCCAGTCCTAGCTGTCTTAAGAGTTGCCAAACGGTAAAGTGTCAAAAAGAGTTTATTCTTTAGTTGTTAATGTGCAAACTGAAGTGGCGGCTGAGATGTTCAGCAAAAACATTACTAAGCAAGATGATATATCATCTTCTGTATCACTTTCAGTAATTCCAAGGTAAGAAGAGAGTGATTGGGAATTGAGAGGAAGAAAAAAAGAGAAGAAGCCAAGAGGTGAGGAAACTGCAGAATGTTGATTGGAAAAAAAATATTACTTATACTTGACGTAAGGCTTAAGAATATAAGAATTCAGAGGGAGGGTAAAAGTGAGCACCTGAACTGTGCTTGCTAAGATTCACTCTGATAGATTGTGGCAGATGGAGCTGACATCCTGAGAGAGGCTAAGGGGTGAAAGTAATAATGAACCATCTTCACAAAGTAAAAGTAGAAGAAATATTAGAGCTGTTACAAGAGAGCAAGCAGGAGATGTTTAGAGTTATGAGTTCTTTTGGATAGCAGCCATGGTTTGTCTTTATTTCCTAGTAACTGGTTCTTGGTTTGAGCTTTGTCAGGTCATCAGTCTCGTGTCATCAGTTCTAGAAGTTTTTTAGTCCTTTCTTTGGATCATCTAGCAGGCAGGGAACTAACATGTGGAGTGCAAACATGATATGCTTTTGGGGGGGCTGTCTTGATAAGTAGAAGCAGTGGAAATAAGTACAAATAGAGAAGGGATTTTATTATGGCACCATCTGCCTCCTTGCTGTTAATATGTTTCTCGACTTTTTGCGATTATTTTTGAAAATCGGATTTAAGGATGGGTGTTGTAGTTCAGGACTTTGCTGCTGCTATTGAGGGATGGTTTCAGAAGGGAGACCTAAGCCATGATAATAGCTGTCCATCCGCTACAGCAGAAAGCAGATGTTTCATTGAAGTCAGCTGGATGACATTGATCTTTAAAGTAACACATAGAACTGAGTCTTTGCTTGGATCAGCGCCAGCAAGCGAATTCTAATTTATTGCCCTTCCTGGGTCTTGATATAGGCCTCATCCAAGGCATTTCTCCTGATGCTCCTATTTCTCATTCTCATCTTCCTTGTATTACTTCATTTAAAGTCAGTTAATGACAGTCCTGACTTGTCTTGAATGTTCTACACTTATACAGCACCTAGCACTGTGGAGCGATCTGTTGCAACAAACACCTACTGACTGTTAGTGAACCCTGGCAAGCGTTTTGCTGTCACATTGAGATATATTTTTCAGCTGATCCAGAGATTTCAAACAGCAGTTTCATTCTTCCTTTTTTAATTTAGTTAAGAGAGTAAAGGAAGCTTCTGAGTTTTACTAGTGGATCCTGATGAGGACTGAGGCAGTTTAAACTCGACCGACCTTAATCACGCAGGTCACCCTTCTAGAACTTTTGTTTACCTCCTGTTGAGGGCTGCTGGGGAGGGGAGGGGAGGGGGAAAGCAGCTTTCAGTTACTAAACCCCCTCGTGGTATTGAATTCTAACCAAGTACCTCCAACCCTGCCAGCCAGAAATGCCAAAAGGAGGAAAGCTGCTGAATCAAAAGAAAATCAGGATAGAGAGGATGGTAGGGAATATGAGAGTAGCACTAGGTGAGTTTGATAGACTTGTTTTGTATTTGTAGATTGTCTGGGAGTAGATTTAGGGGGTTTTTTTTTGTTTTTATATTATTACTGGTTTTTGCTCCTAAATTATTTAGTAAATGTTTTATGAGAGCAACTTCCAGCATATAGATTAGTTACCACCAGCTATTTGTTGTCGTTGAATAAGTTTTGCTCTTCTGAGCTGAACTTGGAAGATGCCAAAAGCTTTTGAACCCCCTTGGCTATGGTCTGGGTAAATGGGAGTTCATGGTGAGCTGCACCTCTTGGGTTCAAATCCTATTTGCATGGTGTGGAGTGGCCACTTAAATCATGTGGTTTTCTTTCTGCTACCTAACTGAGTGACTCTCAAGGACCTTTCAAATGATTCACGTGAATGCTCCTGCCGCAAGTACTCAGGCAAATAGAGTAGCCCTGGCACTTTCTCCCTGTCTGCAAACCCAGCTGTACAGCCTCGTGGGCTGGTAGCACGTGGTGCGGCAGTGGGAGATGATGGATGAGAAGGTGTAGCCTGCAGCCGGGCGCCAGCAGAAGGTCACAATCTCTGGTCTCTTGCCCCTGTCTGAACTGCAATGTGCCCTTCCTGTGAGTCTGCAATGCAGATCCTCTGTGCTCCCTGGTAGAGGCCATTAGTCAGTCATTGGCAGCGAACTCGGGAACAATTTGGCAACTGAGCACTGCCTTAAATGCTAGTGTTCTGCTTCCCTGCCCAGGCAGAGTGGTCCTGCACAGACAGGATGGGCAAATGGCTCTACCTTTGCAGCTATCGCATGTTGTGATGGAGCATCTCCTCGCTGTTGGGTGGTGGCAGATTCACCCACCAGATCTCGCGTGCCATCACTTCTCCCTGATTTTTCAAGCAGAGATGATCTTTGACCCAAGTGTAATCATTGCTAATCATGGTGTGCGGTGGTGGTGGTAACTCTAAGCAGGTGCTCATTTTGCTGTAGACTTTATTCTACCTATTGGGGGTACCAAACCAAGCCTAATTTACCTGCGTCTTTGACTTTGAGTCAATGAGCAGCCTCTGTTGTCTCAGATTTTTTTTTTTTTTTTTGAAAACCATCAGTCTGCTCCCTGAAAAGTAGGGTGGCATTATTAGGAAACGTAGGAGATATGCCACACTGGCCTTGTGCAGGAATGTGTCTTTAAGCGTGGTTTGCTACAGTATGCTGTGTAGTTATCGGCTAATTAATGTTGACTTATTTAGAAATATAGTCTAGCCATGGCTGTCTGCTTTTCCAAAAGATCCTGTGTATGTCCTTTCTCTACCACACTTGATGGAGTATGTTTGCTGAAGTTGCTGTTGCATACACTTAAGCAATAAAACATTTACAGCTATTTCAGAAATTGTTGCAGTAGGCAATTTTCCTCATTAATTTTACCATTGTAGATGGGTTTTCATGAGGTGTGAAGGCATGCGGAGTCATACCTTATACTATCGCTGATCCTGCTTGTAGCACCAACCTTTTAAGGAAAAATGCATTGAAATGAGAAAGGGACATTTTAGGGAAGAAGCAAGAAGCTTGATGCACAACGAAAGCAGTGACTGCTGTGCAGCTCCACATCCAGCGATGCGGTGACTTCTGCTTTCGCTCTGCATTGTTAGATTGATTATTTTGTATCAGCCTACCAATTACTGAAGTGTAATCTGCCAGTCCACTTGGAGATGTTTTAAAGGGCATGTTATCATTAAAATATGCTTTACCGCAGAACGAAAAGTCATGACTTCATAGGTGGTATAACTGCCATTGACACAACCAGTGGAAGGGCCATTCTTCCACTGAAAAGTGAAAACAAGCTCTTATCTACCAGTGCCTTTCACAGTAAGTAGAATTCAGTGTACTTGTCACCTAACAGTTTGAAAGAGTGTTCAAATTTTACTTTTCCAGTTACATAGGTCTTTCTCCTTTGCTCCATCCTACAAAATTGTTATTTAGATATGTATTTAGCAACTGTGTACTTTTACAGGGTTGCCAGCTTTCACCTGAGAGCTGGGGCGCTCTGCTACTTCCTACCCAAGACTACAGAGACTAAAATACTTTTGGGACCCTGCAGGAAGAAATGGGCTATAAAAATATAACAATAATGATTCCTTTCTAGCACCTTCAACTAAGGAATGTCTAAGCATGTTTCAAATATCAAAGAGCAAGAAACCCATTGTAGTGTTGTCCCCTGGGTACAGGTGGTAAATGGGGGCCCTAAGAGGTAGAAGGAATTGTACGAGGCTAAAAGCAAAGCCGGTAAGCAGATCAGGAGATAGGACCCAAATCTGGCCCTCAGGTCTGACCCTTGCTGCAGGAGTTGTCCTCATCTTGCCTTCTGTACTGACATAATTTTTAAATAAAAATACATATACGAACACTTCATGTCTGGTAAATATTTCGATGTCTTTCTTGCAGAATGAAGGCTCCTTTTCCCTTTTAGAAAAGCTAAAGGGATGCCTACATGTCTGCAAACCAGAATATAACAAACTACCAGACTAAACAAATTACAGAATGCTCTTCTCCATCCTATCAGTCACAGGGCTGTATCTCTCCTTGAGTCTCCTGTAAACGTTAAGGCACATGACAGTGATAGGTCAAAGCAGAAAAGGTCTGGAATTATTCTTTTCATACTCCAAAAGAATAAGCCTTTGTTATTTCTCACACTTCCATATTTGCCCCAATTTATGGGGTAGATAAGGCTTGAATTTTGAAGAACGACATCATGAATTTCTTCGTATTGATCTAGCTTTTAATGTGCAAACAATGAAAGCAATAAAACTTGCATTTAAAAACAAACATTTCTAACACAGGAGCTACATTAAAATGATACAAATTGCTTTTGTGGGCTGAATTTAACAGAACACCCATGAGGTTCCACTTAAAAACAACAAGCCAACAAAAATCAAATTGCATTGTTTTACTAGCAAACAAAATGGTGAACATGCCTTGGGCTACGTTTTCAGCATGTTTTCTTGGAAGATCAAAGCTTAAATCCCATTAACCCTTCAAATGTCAGTCTAGTGAATTCTTTTCTTTACCTCTGGGCTTCTAATACTCCCTTTAACATGAACCAAGCTCTTTGCCTACATCTGATCCTTTTCCTCCTCCTCTGAATGCAGTCAGTGCTTCACTTGTCTCCCCCACCGGCATCTCTACGGAAGCACCACCTTGTAAGTGGGTAGAGTTCAAACAGACGGTTATCCATCCCACATTGGTTTCCCATTTTACTAACTTGGAGATCTGGATAGAAGCCAGGACTAAAATAATTTATTTTTTTAAAAACCATTCACTGTGGCACTGCGTACCCCACTGGCGAATGGCTGAATAAGACTCCCTTTGTTGGCCAACAGACCCATTTTTAGAGCAAGTGAGATATCGATTCGACCCCTCCCTGTTAATTATCTCCTCCTGGACATCAGGTACATTGGCACTTCAAAGTGTCTGACGGTTGGCTGCTAATAGTGAAAGCAAGCTGATTTGTGTTGGTGTTTGTCACAATTACTGGCACCTGGTCCAACAACCACTGGTCACCTTGTGTGCCTCCTATTCACACAAGTCAGCGCACACAAGAGGCCTCTTCCTGAGGGTTAGCTGCTTTCTGGGGGACAATAGACTAATACCTTTGCACAAGCATGCCTGTTTTGACGTGACGGGCTGGATCTTAATCTGACTTTGCCCTTATTTCACTGCTCTGCTGGGACCAAGTTTTGTGTATAAATACAGAATCCTCCAAATAGTTATTAATTCCAAATATCTGTGTGTCTGCGTACATTGTGTAATGTTGGGAAGATTAGAAAGATAGAACAGACGCACCCTTCTGGTATTGGTTTGTCCTTACAGGGAAGTGTGGAAAGATTTAGATGCACTGGAGAGGAGCAGCATTCTCCCCTCTGAGCGCCTGGGAGCTGTAGGCTTATCCATCCCAGCCCAGGATGATACCGACAGTCTAGTCGGATCCTCAGGGTGTTTGGAAACTTGCCAGAAGGCAAGGGTCAAAAGGGAGGATTTTCTTGTGTGTCCAGAATTAAATTTCTTAAAAATAAATAAAAAAATTTAAAAATTAAGAAAAAAAAAAAAGAAAGGAAAAAAGCAGGGGGAGAAGCAGCCTGCGTTAATTTAGTTCCAACGAGCTCTGCATTCGTTAACTTGAGCTGTGCGAGAAGGTGAATGTGTCCCAGCTCATACAGAAGCAAACTGTACTTTCCGGCTGTGCTACCCTTCTCGGGCCTCCCGTCGACATGCCAGAGTTCACTCTTAAAATGATTCAGTTACAGTACCAGCCCCACAGCTGTCTACAGCTGTATGCCTCCCAGCTCCACACAACTGGCTTTTCACACAGAAATGGCCCCTTTTAAAAGGGTTCACTCGAACAGATTGCTTCAGTCTAACAATGTGTAAAACATGGTACTTCAGACAGGCTTTCCTTTTTATTGTGTGGTCTTTTTTTGGAGCCTTTTATACCCCCAGATGAGAAGAGCTATTACCAAATAACTTGGCAGCATTTTTTTTTCTTCACCTGAGTGCTTCACAAGGAGGGCTTCTGCCTTTCCCACTGCCCCTTCCCCTTTAGAAATGCCTCATCCCAGCTTTGGGTCTTTCTAAGAAAAAAAAAGAAAACTAACCCCACCGTCCTTTCTTTTTGAACGATTGCGATGTAAAGCCCTCAAAAGGCCAACTATACAGCTCAGGCTGTAGCCCCAAGGGCTGTTTCCTCCTAAGCACCTGCAGGGAAACCCTCCTGCAGGATGGAGGGGTTCTTGTTTCTCTCTGTACAGCAGCGGGCGTAGTCGTGACCATGGACCCTGGCAGAGTCCCTAGAGCTGTGATACAAACTGTAAGCGCAGAATAAATCCTTCCCTTTCTTCCTGGGTGTTGACTTCACAACAAATGCCCTAAATCTGAGGGACCTGAGCAAGAACAATAATAATTGACAGGTGTTTTTTATGTTATTTTAGAGAATACCTGAAGTTTGCTCGATGCTGCACAGACTAGGGTTAAAGGACAGTCTCTTGCTTGGGAGCATTTGCAGTCAGAGCAGAAGGTGCAGAAGTTTGTCGTCTTCCCTCCTACTTTTACTCAACTATAAATCTTATAGGAGGAAAACTGTATTTTATGATGGGCAGGCAAAAAAGAACATTTCCTAATATCTTTATTTCTGGTAGTTTAAGGATACCTGGGGCGGGGGGTGGTGGTTACATATAGGAAGGCCATTATTGCTTCCCCTTCTGAACAGACTAGGTTGTGCGTCTCCCCTTGATTTTCTCCTTTTTCTACTGGGATGAGGAAATAAAGAGAAAGGCGGGAAACAAACAAAGCAGCACTTGTTTCCCTTTGTCTATCACTCAAAACTTGTACATATGTTTTGGGGGAGAGGGAAAATTAAAAATTATCTCTAGACAGTTGATTATCCCTTATCAGACATCACTTGAGAGGAGCTGTGAAACAAATTGCCTCTGCCACCCTCTGCCAATAGTTTTCTGTCTCCAGTTCAGCAGGTCTTGCAGAGACTTGTTCCGAAACGCACACATACCATGGTGATACCTGCCAGGAGCTTGCCTTTTCTGTCGTGCTGCAGTTTTTCTGGGGATTTCATGAACATGGGGAGTTAGAGTAATGCTGTATTGGAAACACAGATTCCAGGGAGAATTTCCCTACACAATGGATTGCATTAAAGAGGCTTTCTCCAAACAGAGTGCAGTGGCTGAGTCCAATTTCCAATGTGAAGCGAGGTGTGATTTTTAATTTAGTTTTTATGAATTCTTTTTTCCTAATCCCATCATCGTTATTCTGTTCTAAGGCCTTTGCCAAATGCTGGCATTTGGTATTGATTTGAAATAGAGCTAACATTCTTGGTGCCAGCTTGCGTGAAATAAAGGCTGACCTGGGTACTGGGTAACTGTGGCCAGAGCTGGTAGTACAATGGCAGGGATTTCACCAGTCCCTGGATGGTTCAAATTCACTCCCTCCTCTGAATCGGGCTGTTTTTAAATTAGCTGGAAATACACCCATTTTATACTAGATGTAGAGGAGATGATGGGTGTATTTTCCACAGCAGAGAATTTAGATGAATTTAGTTTCTATTTGAGGGCAGTGGGGTCGTCAGCATGATGTAGCACAGCAGCAGTCTCACCTACTTATCAGGTGTTGGCAGTGCCATCGGAGGGGGGGCGTGGGGTTCCCACCACTCCCCTCCGGTGCTCCCATGAGGTCAGGGCTGAAGTATGCCGGACTCTCTGCCATACGGCAGATGGAGATGCTGAGGTTGATCGAGCTGAAACTTTTCACCGGCCCTACGTTCTCACAAGCCGTTTTTGTAAAGGAAAACTAATATCTTGGCTCTTTCCTTTGGGAAGTGTTGTGGGATACCCAGGAAGTGAAGGCATCAAATGAGCAAGACCTTCTGGGATCAGAAGGCATCCTGGAGGCATTAGATATGGATGGTATTTGATACAAGAACTGAGGTTTTTCTGTTTTATTGATTTAACCTATTTGTGGTTGTACATGCACAATGGGCTACATTATGAGTGCCATGTGGATCTGTGCTCCTGCCAATAAACCCAGAAACCCCCCACAAGTGAGCTGAAGGGCAGATGTTTCCCACCCGAAAGCTCATTCCTCTAAGGGTGAGAGAGGGAGAAGCTGCTTGTGAGGACCTCCGCAGCAGAAGGCACAGAGGTGCACGTTTCTGTGTATCTGTTCACATTTGGCCCTTCGATAGCAGCAGATAACTCCCTTCCTGTGCAGTTTGCTCACGTTCCCAAGCAGAAATAATGCTTGTAGGCTGAGGGACGTCAGAGGGGAACGGCTGCTCTCAGCTGGACTGTGGAGCATGAACACACCTGTACTTTAGGAGCCTTTTTTTGCAGCATATCAGACTAATTCACTGATTGTTTGTGCTGTGTTGATGCATCTAACCTAAAAAAGCTTTTGAAGCAGATGAGATCTTAGGCCCAAGTTTTTAAGAAGAGACGTCTAACTTTAGACTGGTACCCAGAGTGGGCACACGCTAAAGGTGGCAGGGAAGACAGTGGGCAGAAGATCTGAAAACCAAGCTCTCGGTGTCTCAAGATGAGCCCCTCAGAAGTGAAGCTCAAGGATCAAGAGGGGTTTAACTCAAAGCCAGCAAGTGCTGCTGATGGTGACTGGGTCATGCGGGTTGCCTTTCCACGTGTAGCTCATTTCAACACAGATCTTGACTCAGCCAGGCACGGTCCTGTGGAAGACACACTTCAGGAAAATAAGGGAACTGTAAAAAATTCAGGCACTACACACACTGGTCACTTGCTATATAAATGAGGTACAACCTCGGGGTGCCAGGGTGATAATGGGCATTTAACTCAGAAAAGCATAGCAGTGACAGCACTAATAGTTGTGTCCTTAGGTGCTAGGGGGAGACTTCTGGGACAAAAGGCATATGCTGGTATTTGCTCTGCTCAAATGAAGGCTTGTGTTCTGCTCAGCCAGCAACATACCTGTGAGACGTGGGATCGTGTTCTTCTGCAAGGCTGCAGTGAAGTGTCCTTCTTTACCCTGTGTGGAAGCAGAAAAGAGAACGCTTAGTCTCTAAATGTTAAGTCACTGAAATGTCTATGATGGGACATTTTTCATTTAAGCCATTACCTTCCTGAGAAAAGTCTTTGTTTTGAAAAATAATATTTACTCCCTTCCAACCTGTGATTCTGTGAAATCAAGATGGAGCGTTTCAGTGAAACTGAGGCATGCTTCCCATCCTCTTCAAAAGCAAATGTTTCAATTTTCTGTTTCATTTCCATTTTTGTAGATTGTATATTTAAAAAAAAAAAAGTCAAAATTGAAATTAAGCACTTCACGTTTTATTAAAGCAAAAACATTTTGAGCTGTGGAGGAAATATTTTGTGCTGAGAACAGAGAAGATCTTCAGGCATTCTCAACATTTGAGTCCTCCTCCTTCTGATTTTTTTTTTAAAAACACTAACATCAACAAAATGTGGAAAAATTAGAATTACCCACAGAACAGTTTCCAGGTTAAAACCAGCCCCAATAAGCAGTTCAGTGTAAGGATTAGCTGTATATGCTCTTGCACAGCACGTACCAGAATATTTTACAGTTGGGACTGAAAGTCTGTATTTAAGTAGCAATAATTTACACAAAGAATTGACAGATTGGAATGCACCTGGTTCAAGCTGTTTGTTACTAATATCATTCCAAGTTTTCTCTGGTGAAAGCCAGCTAGGATACTTTATGGGGACGTACAGTTATACCTAGAGCTGCTGTACTTGAATATGCCCTCGAATTAGACTCGTGCTGTGGGCTCCCAGGGCTAAATCTCAGAGGGACAGCTGAATTTAGGAGGGTCCTAACACGGAGGGAACCGTGTGATGCAGAGGGCTCTTCGTCTCGCGTGCGAGTGTGTGAATGCGTGCACCAAACCAGTCCCTTTAAGGAGACTTCAAGTGGGACCCAGAAAACCAGAACCACCCCAAATCACTAGTTGCTTTTGAAAATTGAGGCCAAGCTACTTAGCTGTACTGCTGGCAATATTGTTTAAAAACAATGGGACTCAATTAGATGAGAATTATTTTAACACTTCGGAAGGCTGCCAAGTCATTTCCTTCTCCTTTATTGATTTTTTCCGTTGCCAGTAAATATATATGCAGCAGCAGAATGAAAGAAGTAGCATTAGAGAGGGGGGAAAAGTTAAGTGTTAAAAAGGAGACTGTAACAAGATATGTCCCTTGAACCTCTGGGAAGGAGGAGGACATTTTAAGACAGAAGGAAGAAAGGGATTCATGGAGGCATTTCACAGGGTTAGATGTGGTAGCAGACAGCCCAATATTATTTTCCTTCCAGTGCTTGCCTGATCCTTTACTTAGATTGGCTCCTGTTTCTTCCCCTCATTGTGCAGTCCCTGCGTGAGCTGGTCTCTATGTAAAGACATTCCACCTACATTCCTTTGCCACCGGGTGAGAGGAGGGGGAAGCGCAATTATGTGGGCTAGCGAGACACAAAAGGCTCCGCTCCAGAGCTAAAGCTTATAAACTTGAGTTAACTTTTTACCTTAGGAAAATAAAAAAATAAAGGTGGCCAGCCGGGGTATGGGGAGGAAGAAGGCTGCCCACAAGGGTCTGGTTTGCTCCCCTCGCTTCCTACCAGCCTACGAGCGAAGGCTTTTGAACTGTAACTATCCCATCTACAAATATTTCCCTGCCCAACACTCTGTAGGACACTACAGAATAAATACTTTTTAATTTTTTGGCAATATTGCTGTTTCTCTCTGGCTTTTTTACGTACACCTTCTCCGTACTAATGGGTAAGGTGGGAACAGATCTAAACCATCCGAACAGATCTAAATAATATTCCTCTTGGATAAAAGGAGCCATAGGTGACGAATTCTGTTGGGGTGTAACGAGGGCCATTATCGCATCTGTCCACCTAGTTTCCAGGCTTCAGGTGTGACCCTGCCTTTTTCCATCTTCACCAGCATCCTTGAGAGTCATGTCACTGTATTGTTTATAAATGTCAGGCATATTCCACTGCACACACCACTGGAAGGAAACTCCCTCTAGAAGGAGATGTAGAAGGAGTTATCTATAAAAGCACTGGAAGACACAAAAAGTCAGAGCTGATCAAATTCTGCAGCTGAGTAAGTTGGAACATGGAATAAATTGTTTAGACGTTCACATAAACTGGACCTTTTCCAGGTGAACATCTTCAAGGGTGTTATCAGTGCAGGATTTGTTATCAGCATTATTACACTTCTCAGCAGTGAACTTCATTAGCTATGCTTTTTCCATGTGCCATGCTTTCTAAATGTTACTGTCCTGCTTACCATATTGATTTCTGTGCCCCCGCACTCTTTCTTCCCATTTTGTCTAATAAGCAAATTTCATTACCTGACTTCACGATTTTTCCTCTGGGCCATTAGAATTGCTTGACTGTATTCCTGGCAGAGCCCTTAATTAGAGATGGATCAGAACTGATGCCATTAAACTGATCCATTAACCACACTCTTCCTGTGACTCCAAAAGAGGGTGGTTCAGAAAAAATGTGACCTGGATCCAAATCACCATTGAATTCGTTGTGCAAAGCCCCAAACCTCCTTAGATTGCCAAAGATGAAGAATAAAAACTAAATGAAGCCAGTCACCCCCATGGACCTTTCACAGATTCTGCCTAGAGTGGTCTTGACACAGGAAATATCTCTGGTTTTATTCTGCAACCAAAGCATGTATGAATTATTTCATTTCTTCTTATTGCACTCTTTGGAAGGCTAGGTCCTTACTTGGGCAAAATAAAATTGTTATCGTTTTCCTCCTTGCATAAAAATCTTCTGAGACACAGACTTTCTTCTTTTAGCACAGACACTCTAAGAGTGACTACACATCCCCTGAGCTGTGTATTCTTCCCACATCTCCAGCTGTCTCTGAGTAAGGGTCAGCCGATGTGCATGCTCTGGCACACCGCTTAGAAGAAAACAGGCAAGCTGAGCCTGGCAGGACCATGCAGTCCTGCTGTGTTACACTTCCAACCCGGTGTCCTAGCCTTTCCGAGCCCCGAGTTGCCTGGGCGTGTTAACCTATAACTTCCTCTAACTCCAGGGACTTTGGTTTCTGAGATAGTAGAGCATGAAACCAGGAAGCCAGGTTTGGTACATGGAATTTCCTAAATATATTAACTTTGCTTTTAACAAAATACCCTTGAGAGTGCTCTGAAAGCTAGCCCAATTTTTAAATCTCCCTATAGAACCCAACTGGTTGGAATCCACAGGCTAAGATAGACCTTTTGTCTTTCTGTAGCCCTGTCAGTTGCTGCCATGTCCAGCAGCCTGGATGCTTGCTTAAAGAAATAGTTTTCTTTAAGATTTGCTTTCCTCTATTTCTGTGTGTTTCGTTCGGGTTTCAGACATCTCCATCGGCTAGCATGTGCTGAGACAGTCAGTGCGTGCTCCTGCTTACAGGAGCCTCTCGTACTGATGGCCTGCAGTCTCTCTTTAGAGCTAGGTGTAGCCAGAGGTGGACACAGGGAAGCTGACCATGATGATCTCCAAAGAGATGCTCTGAATTAAGCAGGAGGTTGCTATGCCATGAGAGCGTTGTACTCTCCAACAGAAGTTACAGCATTGAGTCCTGATGCAGAACAGGGGTCTCCAAGAAAACAGTCTACAAAGACTCACCCTTAGCTGACTACAGTTGTGAAAAACCCGTGAAGTCCTCTAGGATTTCATCTCATACCTCTTGCAGCATCCACATTTACTTCCCCATAAGAAAACCAAGCAAAACCAAACAGCCTCCCTTCCCCCAAATCCTTGAGTGTGCAGAACTGAACTCTGCCTTGTTCTGGTACTTATATTTGTTTACATAGATATTGCAGTAAAAATAATATCTTATTCTCCCCTTTCATCCCTGGAATGGCTGCCCCAGGGCTCCCCCAAGGACGGCTCAGCATATATCTCATGTCATCCATCCTTCCAGAAAGGTATTCCACCTCTCCTCCAGCCAGAGAGGGTTAACTTGGCTTTTCCCCGGACCTAGCAGGGGCAGCACCTGCTAGCAGGGTGGGGTGTTCCCTTGCACAGCTTGGCAGAGGCAGATTATTATTATTATTATTTTGTAAAATAACATGTTTCTTTGTCTGCGTCCTACCCCACAACCTTCAATAGAGTGTCGCTGGTCTGTCAGCCCTCGCTGCCAATTTTGCTGCTTTCCCTGTTTGCAGAAACCTTAATGCTCTGTTTGAATTGGCCTGCAGAATAACTATTTGAGAAGGGCGAGAGACTGAACAAAAATGGGAGGCTTCCCCTGGTCCCCCCTCTCATGTCCCCAAAAAAGAAGTGTAATTTGCCTTTAAAGGCTCTTAAACAGCAAACACATTCTGTCTGATCCTCCTTAATAAAGTATCCCAGCAGTGCTACAGTGCCTTATTTGAGGTCTGTGCAGTCTCATTAAATTTGATGTGTCACAGAGGGCTTGGACATGTGAAAGGGAGGCTGCAGGAACCAGGATTGAAGTTTGCCAGATTTGCTAAGGAAAAATGATTCATTACGGCTTCTCAAAATGGACGCCCTTCAGGCTTCCCGCTCCATTGATTGTGTGTGTGCAGACGAGGGAGAGACGGGCAAAGGGGCCATCGCAGCCTGCAGATTTAACCCTTATTAATAGCTGGTTAAATTAAGGATTCGGTTTGATCTCTTAAGATGTGCGCTCATACTTCTGCGCTCTGAGTAAAGAAAAGAAAGGCTATTAAAGATTTAAGGGCTGGATGTTTCAGCTGAAAACTCAGGGCTTGCTTTTCCTGCAGCTGCGCTGCTGTAGAGGAGGGAGGAGGGCAGCAGCTCAAGGGTTTGCCTTCCTATGTTCAGGCCATGCAAAGTCCTCGGTGACCCACCCCTGCGGCCAGAACAGCTTTTGAGCTGTTCAAACCAGCGTCCTTCTTCCCCAGAGCCTTGGAAAGGGGAGAGTAGGTGCTGAGAAACATGTTTGGGCCATCCCTTTGATGTAGCCCCGATGCCATGGTTTGAGACCCGATCCTGCCGGCACCGCAGAGCTGCAAGGGCTGTTGCACAAGGACCGCTTTGGTGGGGCCGTCTCCTCTTCCTCTCCATGCAGGAAGATTTCATGGGGATCTAGTTTCAGGGACTTGTGCCTTGTGAGGGGCGGGTAGCTGGTAGGTAATGACAGTCACGTGCGCTGGGGCAAAAGACTCTGCTGATGCGTTGGTTTCTGTGTGTTGGAGCTTGAAGCTTGGACACTTCTTGCACCAGTGCAGCTGAGTGGCTCGGTCTGAAAAGCCCCTCAGGTACCTGCCCTGTGCCTTGCTGGGAGGAGAGCCAGTGCAGCGCTGCTGGGTGTCTGCAAGGGGTTTGTATCCTGCAGTCACTTATGCTGTACTAGTGGTGGGTGAGGAAGGAAGAAGGTGGCTTGGAAAGGTGTCGTAGGAATTGTTCTGGAGAAGAGAGATGCAGTTTCCCCGGCAGATTACAGGTCCTCAGAAAATAAGGCAGAGGTAGGTTAAGCTGGGCACAAAAAAGTGATGGGCCTGGAGCTAGTGGGCATCTCTGGAGATGGTGTCCCGGGTCGGTGGCTCCAAGCAGCAGCAGGAGTCAGTGAAGTGAGAGATGTCTCGTAGCATTAGCCCATGCTGCCCTTGCGATGAGAGCAGTGACACAGCCAAGTTTATGGGTATGAAAAGGTGTTAAGCCTGGGCAAGAGGCTGCAATAGTGAGCTGATGAGCAACAGGCTCACACATTACATTTCCTTCCTCTCCCTTCTCTCTCTCTCCCTCTGTGTCCATGAGCCTACAGCACAAATTTCACAATACAGCCAAATTTCAATTCAAGACACCAGGTGGAAAAAAGTCAAGAAAACTGATCTGGGGTATCCATGTCTGCCTCTATGGATAGCAACAAAAAGACGGGAGAAAACCAGTATGGGGATTTCCTGATGCTGGAAAGATTTCTCCTGATTTGTGGCGTCTGAGTTAAGGGGCCGAAAAAACCCAACATTTATGCTTTTAAAAAGATTGTAAATCATATTTTGAATGCTCACCATTTACATTTTAAGTGAAATAGGATGTCAAACCATTTTGCTTTATGTTTATTTTCAAATACTGTACGCTTTACTGTCCACTTTCTCTAGTGCCTGTGCCATTTAAATCATATTGTGTATAGCCAAAGATGCAGGAATATAAATCTTACATGGTGTGTGTATACACCAATTATTCTTGGGAAATGCAGCCTGCCAGCTAGAAGTCGCCGTACCTGAGAAACACGCATACAGTGGGCTTATGCCATTTCTGCAAAGGTTTGGGTATGAATCTTAACCAACATAGATGAAAGAGTAAATCCACCGAGTTCAGTGGTGTGACACAGGTACAAAATGCACGTAAATGAGATCTTTTAATTTTAGAGAGCAAATTTCAGCTGTAGATGCATGCAGATGCTATGTGATAAATACAGTCTCTCAACTGCATATTTCAACAAAGCATTAAAGCATTCATACTTCCTGTTGGAGAAGTATTTTATTTCTTTTCCTTTATTTATACAGCGTGGCAGAAAGAACAGAAATAAATTTCATCAGCTTCTTACTGCCTCATCACCAGCAGAGACACACAGGAACAAGATGAAACATTGTTCAAATAAAATGTAAATTTAACTTGCATGCCTTGTCCAGTAAAACACTGAGATTTGGCGAGGAATAACACAGTGCAATATGGAGAGCTAGACGGGGCCGCAGGAGGGATGGACCTGGTTGCGGTCCAGGACTAAATGAACTGAAGTAGTGGGGGTATCGGTATACAGGCTTTGGGCTCAGCTCCATCTCTAACGTCCATGCTGGAAGCATGCGTATCCATTCCCTGAGTCCTGGCACTAATGAAGTTTGGTTTCTGTTGGAGTTGTGCCTCATTTTGGCTTTGCTCGGCCTTTAGGAAGGTGAGAGTTCCCACTCAGGCTCTCACAGCGGCAGTGCTATTTGCGAAGTGCTCTCTGCTGTAGGTTCTCTGGCCTTTTATAAGGTGTATCTTTCCATCTTTTCCACAGACCAGAGGGTTTGCCCCTACTCTGACCTGCTTACAGCTACAAATGTCATGGGATTGTAATTCCTGATGAGGCAGCTCTGGCTTTGGTGAAATTGCCTAGCAGGTGACAAAGGAGTTAGGGATGGAGACGTGGTCAGCGTGACCACCCAAGCCTCTCTTCTGCAGGAACCCGTGCCAAACCCAGCAATGCTGATGATGCAGCTAGGGCAGGATCTGTGCCGAGTTTGTGCTTTCTGGACAGAGGAACTCGGTGTGTTCTTAGGAAAAATATTTCTTTAGTAGCAGCATAACGAGAGGTTTGGATTGCCTTGCCCTGAAAATAGAGACTGTCTTCCTCTGCCTTTAAGTAGCACTGCTTCCCTGATCTCAGTGAAACGACACAGATTTACATCGTCTGAGCGTTGGGTGCTGGAGAGTGCAGAGCAAGGTGCCCCCGTTACCAGGGCTCCCCGGGTGAAATGGGCCAGCTTGAGGGACAGTGCCCGTGCCTGCAAAGCTGCACCTGCACTGGAGTCGTCCCAGACACTGCACAAGCCCAGTTAAATCAGGGAAGAGGAATCTGAGTCATCAGGGAATTTGATTTGCAATTACTGCTCTACCTTAATTTGTATACATTTTTCTTACAATGAAACTGGAAGATCAGCTAAGAGACAGTGCTAGAACTTCCCTGAGCTGCCCTCCTGGTTAATTAAAAGATATTCTCCCCTATAGCTTCTAGCACAAATCCCATTTACCAGGCTTTCTCATGGGCAAAGAAAGGCTGAAATTCAAGCTATAAGGCTAAATAGATCCACATTGTGCTGTGGAAATAAAAAAAAAAAAAGAAAACCAAAAAAACCCCACATTGCAATTCAGTTAGCTGCCTAAAAAGCTGCCTTGCTTATTGCCATTGTTATAAAACCTAATAAATCATGAGATTACTTTCTCAGGGTCCTAGAAGCTATCCTGCGGGTGGAGAGATTTAGCAGATGAAATCAGGATGTTGGCTCAGCAGAGATTCAAACCAGTGGGCACGAGTAAACACCCTCCCGAGAGTCCCCCACCCCAAGCCCTGAGTGGCATGGCTTGCACATGAGGGATTTGCGCAGGCTGGGGGTTTCTGATGGGAAGGAAGTCTCACAAAGCCTCCAAAGCATCTAGGGAGCTTGCAGGGCTCTGCTGCTTTGTATCTTTTAGCTTACATCTTCTGCTGCTGAAGAGGCTTTGCTTTGCAGTCGCCCAGATCCCATGGTACTTCCGAAATTTGAATACAGGCACCCTGTACAGTATTCTGCCTTGTATTTTATAAAGGATATTCCTCAGCTTTTTAGTATCAATAGGTCTGGCAGCCCTCAGGATTGAAACTGGAGTAGAAGAGATTGTTGTCCTGTTTCTGAATTAGACTCAGTACGTCCCTTGTACTTCCAAATTCCCTGTGATTGAGGAGCTAGTACTTCACCACCCTACAGGTGCACATACCTAAAGGAATTGTGGGTGTAATTCCATCTAAATTTGTGCTTATGTTGGAGATGATCTTTTGGTAAATAGCTGGTGGAATAAAACAGAAATGTATGCGTGACCTAGGGGCTTCATGAATTCTCCTAATTATAAAAATCTCATTCATGAAAACCAGTCGTTTTTGTTACGGTAATCCTAAGAATCTTCTTGATTTAATCTGTTACCTTCTGCAGGTAATGAGTTTGACCCAATGTCCATGTTTTGACTATAGAAAATAAGCTGTATTAAACTACAGCTCAACCTGCCTCTACCTAGCAGCAAAACACGATTCTCAGAGCAGGTTTGTACTGGACACAGCATGGTGCAGCGGATGGGACACCGGCGTGACAGTCAGAAGGTGTGGTAGCTCTTCCCGGCTCTGCCATTGACCTGATGGGTGGCTGGGGCGAGTCTTTTAATCTATTTCTCTTCACTTTCATCTATTTAGATCGCAAGGGCTTTGAGGATGAAACGGGCTGTGTGTGCATGTACAGTGCTGAGCACAACAGGGTCCTGCTCCACGCTGGGACCAATGTACTAAGCCCCGCTGTAATAGAAACGAGCCCAGAATGAATTCACGCAGCTCCCTTGCTGTCAGTGGAGCTGCACCAGCTGACACCAGCCAAGCACCTGGTCCTAAATTTAGCTGAAGACCTGCCACACTCTTCAAGTCAAGCTGGGACGATCCTGTTCCTGGGTGAGCAGATAGGAGCAATTCAGAGAGATAACATATTCCAGGTCTTTCTCATTACAATTCTCCTCATGCAAGATTATCTTTGATTTTTCCATAGCTCCTCCACACTGGCAGCCAGAGGCTTTGTTTAAAACACATCCATCATTATCACTGTAATGTATTATTATTATTATTATAACTTATTCATTCCTATAACATTTTCCCACAACAACCTAGGAATCAAAGTGTTTTACACTTTGCAGTCTGAAAGCAATCTGAAAGAGGAATCTGGGGGGAGAGGATGAGGTTAAAAATGCCTAAGTAAATCTGTGGAACTGGTTTGAGGCTCGCAGTGAAAACTCCAGGTCTAGGCAGAAAGCATAATGGTGAGGAGCTGTGGGTAGCTGAGAAGGAAACTTACGTTGTGTAACGTTAGATGAAAGAGAATTTAGAAGAGACTTTGCCTCATCTCTACCTTGAAGGATGTTCTCCAGGTAGCTCTGTGATACACAGTACCTCAACCCTAAAACAGGAATCCAGATCGTGTGTCCGGGTGTGGACATCTGGGAGCTGAGGTATAGATTTAGCTAGACATAATTAATACAGATCAAGGCTGATGCCTTAGCAGAACGCCAGTGATACTAATATTTGAACTTCTCCAGGTCTGTGCTTTTCTCTGCAGCTATCTAAAAAAACCTGCAAAACAAACCAAACCGAACAAACAAAAAAAAAAACCACCCACAATCCCAAAACAGAGATGCATGAACAAAAAGAAGGGACTTGGAACTGTGAAAAGTCAGTATAAACAGCTGTTAAAGGGAGGGAAATAGAACCCAAATGAAACCCCAATTATGCCCCGGTCCCTTCTCAAAGAGTAAAACTCTGTCACATGTGCATCGCTCCGATCAAAGACAGCAAGAGACCCCAAAAGAGACTCTAGTGACATCTTGATTTTAGATCTATCCAGACTAGAGAACCCTGAAGCCTTCAATAATTCATTATTTTCTCTTAATTTCCTTTCCTGCTATGAACATGCACTGTGCCATGTATTTCATGCTCAAGGTTTTGCTGAAGGTGATTCTGTTTGTGCAGCTTTTAGATGCAGCCTTTTCCCTTTTTAATTTTAATGCAACATTTTGAGGATGTCTCCTGAAAACCTTGATGTCTGTGGAGTATCAGGAAGGCATGGAAAGATATGACTAAGGAAAATTATTATATCATTCTGGTTAAGTGCAGATGCATTTTATAAAATGCTTTGGCTTCTTACCAAGAGGAAGTGACAGATCATCTTTGCAACTTTATTAATGCATCTTTTCTGTATTGTTATATATATCCTCATTGTTTTCTAGAAACAGAAAAGGACCAGCATTATTCTTTCTAAACCTTTCCTGTCTCCTCTCAAAGAATCTTGTATGGATTTGGAAAATTGTATCCTAGATTCAAATTATCTTTCCTTTATGTGTATATCAGAAATCCTTATTTGAATATCTACCCACTGGTTATTTTATATTATCATTTGCATAGTTCAACTTCAGCCTGATTACTCTGCGAGATTAAAGTATAACAGCCACCCTCCTGGCATGTATTAACCTGCCTAGGAGTTCACCTAGATGTGTTTTGAGAGCTGCCATGTTCACAACTAGAAAATAAGGGAGAGAGTCAGGGTGGCCAAGAATTTCCTGGACACCTTCCTAACCAATGTTCACAACAGCTGAAAACCAGCTTCTCTGTCACCACCGTCCTGACGCGTTGCCGTCCCTTAGGGTAACCTCCAAGGTAAGCAGGCATGGCTGGCCTATAGACTCTGCCTCTCTGGATGCTTCCTTGCTCACGTGAGTTTTGCCCTCCTTTTCTGCCCTGACTTGCTTCCATCACATGTTCAGTGCCTTTTCTGGTGGGACAGGAGGCGGTTTATCCTACGCCAGTTTAGTTTGAAAGATACGTCTATAAAACATGGTGTCCACCTGCCAGCGACGCAGAATGAACCAAAGTGTCCTTATGTTCTGAAGGCCACGTGGCGTTTTTGCCAGAGGAATAGATATAAGGCTAATTACAGTATCGGGGAAATGCTGAGAGACTAGTCAAATACAAAATATTCAATTCATTTAATATTCCTGATGAATAGGCAAATTACTCTAATCACATTAGTTATTCTATTCATTTATTAGCTAAGAGTGATTAGTAGTGAATAGCTGTAAGAGGATCTTCCAGGTGCAAAAATTAGGCATCTATAGTTTCATGATGTTTATTTTCAGCTGAAGATAATTGTCTCTTTAGTTCAGCTCAGACATACATACACACTGACACACAGATACACACTCTTTTGTCCAGGCATGGGGAAAAAAGTTAGAAGAAAACAGGGCTGGCACAGGTGTGGAGAGATAAGGACAATTCACTGCAGAATTTAACAGGATTTATTTAAAAACAGTTGGGAAGAGATTTCTCAAAGATTATGCCAAGTGAATGCAGAGGGATTTGGATCTCTGGTTCCCACAGAGCGCACTGATAATGCCATTTTAAGTACTGGGCTTTGCTACATTCATGCTTGATTTGATTGCACTAGCGAGTTGTAGCTTGGCTTTATGTGTAGCACAAATATGCCATACGTCCCCTGCGTGAAAGTGGCACTGCCACCCTGCTCCATTTTCACCAACCTTGGCTAGTCATCAGATACTCTCTTGCGTTGTTCCTCATGGGCTAAATGTGTATGCTGCCTGTGTGCAAAATTGTGGTGGCTAATTTACAAATTAAACATAAGTCTGAAGTTTTTCCTTTATTGGCAACTACATCAGTGTGCCTAGAGGACTCCAACACATGAAGAAGAGAAACTAAACTGGCTGGAAGTCTGTCTGGAACAACTTAACTTATAAAAGCCCTACAAATATTCATAGAAGCACCCAGCTCTTCCTGGGATGGACAGTTCAGCATTAACAGAGACATCCAATGTGGGACAGGTAATAGGATAGCTGAGAAAAGCGGTGGGATTGGCTGTGGGTAGCGTGGGAGACAGGTGAAAGGCAATTTCTGCATACTGAAATTTTGGCGTTCATCCTGGCATCCTTGCCTTGGGACTCATCTTCCAGTTCATACCTTGTGGCTTGATGGATTTCACTAGGGCTTTGTACCAGTTTGTCTCCAGGCATCAAACTGCAGGATCAGAGTTTGGATTGCAAGCAAGGCATTTCACTTATTTCACCAAGTAGAAAATCAATGGGCAATAGTATTGGGAGAGTAAATTGACAATAGTATTTATTTCTATATCATACGCAGTGTTACCAAGTTGCGTTAAGTTAATGTTCTCATCGTGCACTTTCAGGATGTTATGCTAAGCAAAGGTTGAGCTGTCATTACATTTTTATGAAGTCAATGCAGTTTCTAGCAGCTTAGAAAAAAGAATTTTAAAAAATTGATCAAATATTTCATTTTTCTAAGAGAATCTGTTCCTCTGGATTTCCCTGAGCTGCCAGCTTTCATTGATATGATCTGATTGATGCTGTTTGCCACATTAAGAAATGTCGGAAGCTAATCTGTTTTAATCCCATTCTCTGTTTTTAATATAATACTCTTGAAGGGAACTGAAGGTTATTACTTATTTTAAATAGCTTAAATATTTGTGTCAAAACATTGTCCTGAAAGGTTCAAATCCAGCCTTTGCCACAAGGCTGGGTGGGGGGAGAAAAAAAAAGAAAACCCCCAAACCACCACTGTTGAGACTATTTGGAATGATCTAATCCATGCTTCAAATCCCTTTGTTCTCCTGTTCCCTTGCAGTGTTGGAGAGTTTAAGCTGAATGCTATTTATTAGATTGTTAGAGGGTGTGCTGGCTGCTAAGTCTCATTTCAAAGATTTTCTTCAGTAGGCTGTTTTGGGAGGCTGCATTTTTCAGTCTCACAATTTGCTCCCAGTTTGGATGGGAACCGCCATATCACAAGTCATTTTCTATGGCAAGAACTAAGAATCCATCACCGCACTGCAGGGAATGCTCCGTTATATTAAACTGGCACTTTTATTCCTGAGTGAGAAAGTGGTGGTTTTCCAGGACTTTAAAACCAGTATTTGGGGGGATTGGATAAAAACAGTCCTCGGGTAATGAGAGTTGTACATTATCTTAGAGGAATCATTTATCTCTATGCCAGTCGTTTAGCCAGGTTTGCCAAGCTTGAAAATTTAGATTTATTGGTGCCAGAAATAGGAATGGAAGCATTTAATAGGCTTGTGCTCTATGGAGGTGGTGAGAGAAAGCAAAGGAAAGTCAGGAGGTGGCTGGAATTGTGCATCAATGACTTTTTAATTATTATTATTTATTTAAAGAATAAATTCTGATTGCTGAAAGAAAAGATGTTTTTTAGGAATACACAAGATACAAGGTGCTGGATATGCTATAGGCAAAACTGGTCAGAATTCCATCAAGGGATTGATGTCATGCCTTCAAATTCCTGACAAAGCATTACATTTGAACTTTGAAGTTGCACCTTTCCCTGTCTGACCTATATTGTAGAGGTTTGCTGTGGCCAGCCAGCCTGAATTGCGACAGTTCAAACACTGCCGTTTTATAAAGCACAGCTTTGAATTTTTTCTAGTCACTGGGTGACGTGAACTGCCTCCATCTTTGCTGCAGTGCACCCAGGGAATAACCAGAGCTCTTCTGCTGAGGAGCTGGCCCTGTGCAGGAGCCGAAACGCTGTGTCCCCCCATTCGGAGAGCAGGGAAAGGCCGGGAGGCTCCACTGATGGCATGGGGAGCAGCCCTCCTCCCACGCACCAAGGTGGAGGTGGGGAGCTAACCTCTGTGCGGAGGTTTTTAGCGGAGAAGGGACACAGATCCCACCTGCGTGTGCGTGAGGGCCAGGGGCTGCGTGCGAGCACGATCCCGACAAGCGGTGCCTTTGTCAGGTCTCATTTTGTTCTATTCCCCTCGGTAAACCTTCACCTGCAGAACTGCTCCGCAGCCCGGAGCAGGAGGCGTTTTCTCCTCCCCGGCTGTTACCAGGCAAGACGCCTCTCCATTTCCGAAGGTGCTGGTCTCAAGATGGCCCCCATAGCATATGCACGTTTGCTTGTGCTTGTGTTTCACTAGTGATGCTGTTGTTTACACTACATGCTAAAACAGGGCTTGCACTGGCTTCGCAGGAGCAGATGTGAAGCATAATCTTGGACGCTTTCCCAGCCCTCGCTCAGAGCGTCCAAGTGCTCAGTATTTCCTGCACGAAGCAAGTCTAGTCTGACACAATGCCAGCTGCACTAAATGTGCTCTCGGAGTGAATGCTCAGTGTCTGGGTGGCTGATAGCTCTCGTACAAAACCAGCGTTTTCAGTCAGTCCCATTTCTAGCTCATTTGCTTCCCGCGCAGCCGAACCTTAAGCATCATGGCGCTACTTTTGCCGCTTCGGCAAATGTCGGTGTTGCTCCTGCACGGAGTATCTCCAAGCAGGATCGTGATGTAGGAGGCAGAGGTGGTGAAAACACGTCCGTGTGCCCGCCGCCTTCCCTGTGCACCTGCTGCTGCTGCTCGTACCGAAACAGCTGCCATCACTTTCCCCAGACCCACGGTGGTCCAGCACGACCCCTCAGGTTGCAACTGACTCTGGCTTTCTGGGGCAAGTTGTCCTCATAGGGGCACAAACTGTGGTCCAAAGAAAGGGGTTTTCTCCTGCCCCGGTCACCTGCTTTTGATTATGTCTTCAGATTTAGAGCTAACAAATACACGTGCATTTATGGTTTATGTAGATCAAGCAAAGCGGTGAATATTTAGTTCCTTCCTGCCAAGTTTTTCACTTGCTATAGTACGTAGTCCACTTAAGAGCTACAATCTGGTTGCTTCATTTGCTTTCAAATTCGGTTCCCATTTGTTCCTCCAAGACATTTGGGTAAGTGGCAGCATCTGTCTTATGTTTGTGTTATTCACACTGAATTTCCAAATGGACATTTCAAATGGGTGCAAGATGCTACTCTGGCTTGAAAATCAGACTTCTCCAGGCTGTGCTTGACTTATTAGATGTTAAATAGGCTCTGTTTTGATGTGGGGCTAAGTGGAAGACCTCCAGAGCAGCACTGGAGCCTCTGTAAGGAGTGTTTCTCCGGCTGAATCTCTAACGGCGCCGTCGCGGTAAGGGCCCAGGTGCAATGGGAGTGCAGCAGGGTGGCCCACCGATGGCAGTGCTGCTGGAAGGGCCAGGGCCGAACCCTGTATCTTTGTACTCACCGAAAGGTCACCTGTCTTTCTCTGCAAAAAAACGAAGGGCGTTTAACCCGGATGCCTTGGCCGGGTCCCAAACCCCAGGTTAATCGCATTCTGCTGGCCCAGGGGCCCTCTAGTGGCTTTCCTGCTGGACGTGCTCAGCACTTCTCCTTGGGTGCCGCAATGTGGGGCGATGTCCCTTGCCACGGGTGGAATGGTGGCCCGCCACCGGGACCGGGATGCTCGAAGCCCCCTGCATCCTGCCCCAGGGTCCGTACCGAGCAGCAAAAGCCCAAGCGTGGGGTGACTGAGGCTGAAACCACTGCAGGCTGCTCAGAAGCCTGCTCGGTCTGTTGCTAGTTTTGGGGAGTACAGCAGCACCCTCCCTGTCCGCCCAACACCTCTCCCTACACCCCCTGTGCCGGTTCCTCTTCCCCAAAGGTTTTTACCTCTCTGTAGCTGATGTAGCTGAACTGCCCACGTCCCTACGTTATGCTTCATCCTGCAACAGCATTTCCAATCGCAGTACTGGGAGGAGGTAGACGTGGTCTTCACCTGCACTGCAGCTGAGTAGGGTTTCTGCTCTGGGGTGCAGAAGGGAGCCCTGGCAGGGAGCAAGGTGGGGACGGGACAGGTCAGGAGTTGTGAGTCGGTGGCAGCTTTCCTTGCCTGCGAGGTGCTGTGATAGCCACAGACTCTCCAGATCTTTATGTGCCAGGTGAGCCATCCACCTTCTGTGCCTGCTTGTGACCAAGATGCTGTGTTGGCTATTTTGCTGGCTCGACAGGACTAGAAAGGGGTTTTGGGGACAGAGAGGTGGCTCTTTTCCATCTAGCTTTTCCCTGTTGTTTCTAACATGACTTTTCCTGTCCATGCTTGCTGGTGGGAACCCATGTAAGCAAAGGAAACATCTCTGCAGTTTTATAATGCAATAAAGACCTGGGCTTCCCTGGGTACACTCTGTTCTTCATTTAATTATTTCTACAGTTTTTCATGTTCCCCTGATTTCCTTTTTTTTCGTTCCTTACATTTTCTCCATCAGCATTTTCTCCAGTTTCTGGGCCCCCTTTTTCAGTCTGTTTGGAAATAAATTTGCCACTGTCTATCCTCTTTATCCTTACTCAATTTTTTGAAGCCGTCGGGGAAATTGTTCAGATGTTCCCCCCAGCAAATAGAAGCTTTAAGTTGTTCTCTGACAGTTTTACTTCTTATCCCTTTCATTTACAGTGCGGGTGGGGTGGGGGCATACAGATAATTGCAGATCCTGTACATCTCAAACTGTTTGTGGTGATAGTTATGATTGTCTAAAATCATCAGCAGAAAGATCTGTGGACTTAATGTGCCGAGCTAAATCCATGCTTCAAATGCTAGCATGTTAACAGCTTGTATTTGTGACATTGCCTGTGCTGGATCTTCTAAAATGGACTAAATTGGCCATGCTGGACATAAGGAGGCATCAAAAGGTTTCTCATGCCATTTTAGACTGAGGTTCATCTGACCAGCTACTAGGAAAGACAGGGAGGAAAATAATTTGCACCCATAGGAATCTAATTTCTTCTCAACATAACTGTGTGGCCCTCATCCCTTGAAGACTTTAAATAGAGACAGAAATTTTCATCTGCAAAACTACGCACGGGTTGTCCAGCCTGTGCTACACAGAAAGTCAGTCTTCGTCAGAGTTTCTCGTCCAGTTTGCAAGTAAAACCCTCTTCTTGCTTCTTCTGTTTCTGTGTGAGGCCACTGTTTCACATATAAAATAGCAGAAGCTCCCTTCTGCCAGTTTAAGGGAGAGGAAACCTCTGTAATTACTGGGTGCACATTCCCTTTCCCCAGAGGAGCAGAGCTGTCTCACTGTTGAAGAGTGTCACTGTCCCCAACAAAAAACCTCGACAGACCAGGATGGGAATTTTTGGAGATACTGAATCTGGGATCAGATTCAGCCAGAGCTAAATACTGGTGAAAATCTTACACTTTTAAGGGTCAGCTTGGCCACTCTCTAGATAGACAGTCAAAACCTCTAGGAAAGAGAGACAGTAAAAGGGTGGGGGGTGCAGACAGAGACAGTGCTTTGCCTACAGCCACGCAGGCGGCTCTGAACACAGAACCACATCTCTGGCTTTTGCCAAGAGACCTCACTCCCCCACCAGCCAGACTGTGGGGAGAAAGACATTGGGAGTGAAGGGCTGACAGAGACTGACAGAAGCTTAGCACCCTGCTGGATCCAGCATTTTAAAATCTGCGATGAAAGATAAAATTCTCTGTGCTGCGATGGCAGCAAAGTCCCTGGTGCAGCCCTTTGTCTAAAAGATGCCAGTGAAGACTGTGCCAAGGTGCTTTTCCCTGACCATCTGCCTTATGAGCCCACATGCCAGGGTTGATGCAATCCAAAACCTGATAGCACACAGGCCTGCTGGTTTATGAGAATCCATTCTGCAATTAAAACAAATATTTAGGATTTCTTCTAAATGAAGTGGCCAAGTCCTCAGAAGGAAAGTCTGGTGGATCTGAACAGGATAAAGAGGCTTCCCTTGCTCTCATGATGGAGGCAAATAGCCCTAAGATTCAAGGAGTACAGAGGTCATATATGTAATTAAAAAAATAATTACATTGGACCTAAATTAAAATAAAAAGGACTATAGAAACTCTAAAAACTCTTTAAAAAAAAAAAAAAAAGAAAAATACTGGCTGTGTTCCTGCATAGAAGGCACACCCTCTCCCTTCTGCTAGCCTTAGATCTTATAGAGATAGGCAAGGCATAAAAGATAGAGGTTATTCAGTTACCAGGGATGCTGACTTTGACTTCATATTTCCTTTATAATGTGCCAAGGGGCACCTACTCTGCACCTGGAGAAAAATTCCATCCTGGCTCAGATTGGGTCATTTTCGTACTTCCACCTGCGCTTTCGAAGGCAGGATCTCTTGCAACAGGGTTTGATGTTTCCTGAGCTTCCTTCTAGTGCTACCACCATGTTAAACAAATGCATATGTTTCCTGCAGTTCCTTGGCAGTCCTTTGAATATCTCCTACGTGGTAATGATGAGGTCTGGCATGCCACTGTGCAATCCAATGGTCTCACACCCCAACAGAGCTCAGCTGCAGGTCATATGTTCCCCTCTGAACCATATTTTCTATTGAAAACCTTTTTGGCTGCAGCCTCATAACCAGCTTGAGTTAAGTCAACAAGGCAGAGGAGAGGCCTCAGCCAAGATGAAGTGGCAAATTGGTAGTGGAGCTAGAACTGGAATGGGGTTTCTTACCTCAAGGGTGGGTCTTTATTGCAGTGGTCAATGAGTACAGTACAAATGCCAACCCGTCCTATTAATGACACACACACCTTCATGAGCTCATTTGTTTCTGATGAGCAGAGACAAGGAGGAAAACTAACTCCGCTATGAATATTGCAGTGTTGCTCATCACAGAGAGAATCCTTAGACTCCCCCACAGAAGTACATTTGAGGCGCTGGACTTTCCCAGTCACGTATCCGTCCTGTATCTGAGACACGTCAGCAGCTGTAAACCGTGTCTTTTGTTTCACCTTGATCCAGAGAGGAAGGACCGGCTTCAAGCAGTGAATGCTCTTGAGACCCCATAACTTAACGTGATACGGTTTTGGCTACAGTTACCTAGTGTTACATACTGGTGCTACCTACTGCATAGGGGACACGTGAATTGCTCTGTCTCTGTGCTGCTCTCCCTTTTAAAGCTGTGCTGTAAAAAGGAGTGTGGGACCTCCTTTTTTTCTGCTGGCAGGGTTCTGGCTATCATTCTCTGTGGATGGTTCCTAGACACACATTCCTTTGTTTAGGAAGACCCTATATTATGTTGACACAGCAGCATGTGGCACTGGAAAAGGAAGTAGAAAAGGCTTTTGAACACAAACTGGACTAGCGTTAGAAGAATGCAGGAGTTTGCAGACAGCCCTGCTCCCTTTCAGAAAGATGATTAAATATGAGGGAGCAGCTGAAGTCAAAAATTCAGATCTGCATCTCTGCTTTCTGATGAATGTGGGGCAATAAGTCCCAGTGATTTATTCCACTTCTAGGGCAGAGTTACTGAAGTGGGCTTTCTATTCACACAGTGAGGCTCCTGGGGTAGAGTCCACTGGGGCACTGTATGGATGTTGTAGGTACCAAGAACAAGAAAATACTGGAAGCTTTTTGGGTTCTCTGCCTTGTTCTTGCATCGTGTCGCTTTGTGGTGCAGTAAGTCCCGCTTCCCAGGGCCTCAGGTTCTCCTCTGGGAATACTAATGCTTATTGGTAAAGTGCTTTCAGGGCTTGTCCATGAATTTTTAAAACACAACAGAATTGCCAAAAAAAATCTGTGGTTTAGTTCCAAGTCAATAATTTCTCACCCCCCAAGGACCATGTCCTCAATCAAAACACATCTGTTGCAATCAGCGTAGCTCCATCAGTTTACAACACCTATGTCAGAAGTTTATCTAAGCTGTTCCACTGATCTCTGTTTCCCAACTTGTTTCCTAATGGATATTCCATGAAATATGCTTCTTGAATGGCCTGCATGTTCAGGGCTCTTCCCTGGGATTCCCAAGCATAGATTTAATTCCTTATCTTGCTGCAAAATCCCCATAGGTCTGTGCACAAAAACAGCATTTACGCTTTGCTCAGGACTCGTAGGCACCATTTCCATATCTGCAGCTTAACTGTTGCTGCAACTCAGCTGAGGCACAAAAAATAACCATACAGGCACTCCGGCTAGTGTGATAACAGGAAGGTTTGATTGTGCGTCTGAGTCCCCAGTGAAAGCAGCATGAAGGGACATTTTACACCATCTTAAAAGCCCTTTTAGAAGAACACCATAGGGTAAAAGAGCCTTACAGTGTACGAGAATTAGGCTTAACCTCTCTGTGCCTCAGTTCTGCAACTGTAAAATGGGGATACCTGTTTTTTTTGTCATGTGGCTTTGCTGGCTCAGTTTATAAGGACTTTTAGGGTTGGGACCTAGCATCTCTCCCTCCATGTAGCAGGGTGCCCAGCAGGACAGTGCCCCAGCTCCGCATGGCGTACCCGGGTGTGATTGCAGTACAGGGAAGGGGTACAGAATTTGGCCAATGCTATGGGCTGCCCCGCAGCCCCCATGTCTCACTCTCTGCTCTTTGCCTCCTAGTCCTGATTTGTTTATCTCTTGGGGGCCTTTCTGTTTTTAATTCCATTGTTCGTCACCTGGGAATTTCAGGCTATTATTTAATTTCCTTCCAGATTTCAGCCCTTCCCCCTTGCCTCCCAGGTCTCCCGCTCCATTGCCAGCCCCATCCCCTCAGAGAAGGCGTTTTACTTTTCTGCCCCTCTGTGCGAGTCAGTTTTCGTTGGCTCTTGCAGCATCTCCCCTTGTCAAGGCATTATCCGGTGGGGAGCCTGATTATTTAGATTCCTCCAGTTTCCCCTTTTAATATATCTCCTCTGTGTCCTGCAGCCTGACCCCTGCCAAAGGACCTGCCACAAGGGTTGTTTCTCCCAGTCTGAAGCCCTCCCCCAGCTTCCCTTTCATCTGTGTTTTCTAAGAGGTCTGTGCTTCAGGCAGCAAAGTCAGAGAAGGGTTTGGGGCCTCCGGGTCCACGGCTGGATCCCTCCCCCATCACCTGAGAAAAGGCAAAGGCAAAAACCACTTCCAGGACTAGTCCTGGCAGGGGGTGGGGAATAGCTGAGCCCAGCGAGGGAAAGGAAACCATTTAATCCCCTTTTTTTAATTTGTGGCATGATTCCTAGCAGACTGTAGGCACTCTGGGCCAGATCCTGCACTATGCTCTGCAGGTTTCTTTGCAAGCAGCAGACCTGGGAGAAGTGAGGAGGGGTCCCTACAAACTAGAAAGCAGATGCTGTTACCACAGGGCTGGCCCAGCAGGGATGTGAGCTGTCCACACTGGAGGTCAGCACCTGGGACTGCAGTCTGGACTGGTCCTTGACACATCCTGTATGCCCAGTATCCAGAGGGACCAGTCTGAAACCCCACGTGGGGACCTCAGGGGGCCCCTCACTGGAGCCAACAGGAGACGCCAGGTAATGCGATTTGATTCCCCACTCCATAGAAACATCACTTCTCAGCCACTGATCTCCAGGGGTTTTGCGTAGCAAGGCATGGATGGTGCCAAGGTAGTGCTGAGGTGGGAGTGGAGGTAGGCTATTCAGGTAGGATATCCAGTATGTGAACTTGGTGCTTGCAAGTCTCTGCAAACGCAGCACCACAGAGATCGAATTCACTGCAGTGACATTCTCATTTCGAGGGGCTCAGGGAGGCCTCTTTAACAGAGGGTGCACATCTGGGCACCTTTTCTGTTTGAGGTGGTACAACTGTTATCTCACTGAATTAATCTCATTGCCCCTGCTTTCACATGCCACTTGGAGCTCCCACAGGAAGGGCTGACACCAGCTGCAATTGTCAAGATTCTCAGAGCAAATCCCCCTGTGATCTCTATGATGGAGAGCATATGCACAGCCCAGGATCTGAAGGAAATCACCTCCCATATGAAGAACATAAACATGTTTTCCTAGCTGTCTGCCAGGGTTTTATTTGTAAAATTGCTAGAGAAAGAGGGGACCCTTGGAGGTCTCCAAGATCTAGACCTAAAAGAAATAAAATATTGCTAGAATATGTTTAGCAAAGATAGTGCTGAACACAAAAAACAGAGACGGGATGATGGAAAGATATATCTACTGGAAGCTGTTGAGGATTTCTGTCCAGAGAGCAGGGCACTCACTGTTGTGATGGGTGGTTCCCTGTTTGTGGCTCAGGTACTCTGTAAGCCACCTGTAATCCACCAGTGCTAGTGCTTGTACTGAAAACCAGCCCTACCAGAGTCCCAGCTGAAAGGCAGATAGAGTGAAAGAGGGTGTTGCCCACATGGTGTTGCTTGTTATTCTTGAAATTGGTGCATATTCTTAAATAAGTGTCCTCAAATATGCCTCCAGACTGGTGCAAGATAGCAGCTGGTGGCATTAGATGCTTCTTCAGCTCACACTCTGGCACTCCTCTTTGCTGCATCACATGAAAGATGGATGATTTGATCTTAGGAAATTGTTATGTGGTTGGGCAAGCTATAGGAGCCAGAACAGACAGGAAAATGTCCTCTTTAATGTCTGGGTATCACTTTATGATCAGAGCCAACTGCAGTAACCTTGCATGGGGACAAAGGTACTGTTCAGTGTGCATGGCCCACCAAGACCTGCAGCTTGGTGTTGGTGCTAAGAACTATTATTAACAACTCTGACTTGGTTTAGTTTTTCTTAATCCAGCCTTTCAACAACACGCAGCAAAACCTTACTCTTGTAGAGAGCTACCTCCTTTGGAATCAGCCAGCCACTGATCTAGTAATTGCCACGACTTGTCATTCCCATCCCATCTATCACGCAGCACAACATGACACCTCAGCCAGGGAAATTCAAAAAGAATCCGTTTTCTGTTGGCTTCAATTTACTAATAAAGAGCGAGAAAGGCTTTGAAAACAGGGCTTTAAATGACTGTATTCTCAATGAAGAACTCTTATAAAATGCAATGGGACATTTTTTCTTGGAGGACTGCTGGGCCAAAAATGTAGTTAAAACTATTTCCCCTCCTCCTCTACTGTCACCCACCCTTCCCCTCCCGGGCCGACAGTACCATCAGATTTTTGGCTCTACTGAGTGCCAAGGGAGAGTCCTGCCTTGCTCCTCACGTAGGATGTGGCCCAGTGTTCATCTAAGTCCAAGCATCTGAGCACTTCCACTGATGCTCTCCCCTGCGGAGGGAAAGTTGTTAGTACAGAGCAACAGCACTTCAATGATATTTTCAAAGGGAGGGGCTAGGAGCAGCAAAAGAAAATGTTAATCCACAGCTAGGTCTGTTGCAGCTAAAAATCTTATAAATCCTTCTAAGTCCTGCATGCCCAGGTATTGCTTTGACTTGCCGAGTACCACTTGGCCGAAGTGAAGGTTTGGGCTATAATGAATTTGTTGCAGCTATGTAAGTTCCATGCCTCTGTTAAAATACAACTATATTATCCCTGATATGTTACATTTTTGAACATTTGGTTCCAGGAGTACAACAGCGCTGTCATATGGTTTCAAGTAAGCCCCATGCTTCTCCAGGCCAAAGACTGCAGGCAACCAATATTACAGGAAGCAGAGATTTGACATCTGGATCAAAACTGCAATGCAGTTAAGTTACCTTCAGGTTTAAAAACTCCCCTAACATTAACCTCACCCTTGACAATTACCATCTTGCCCCTCTCCTACTTGTCTGAACAGTGCTGTAAATACAGCTTTCTGGGTGATTGTCTCAGGTCCCCCCCACCATTTTTTTTTTAGCCTCCATAGTGAGCTCAACCTGGGAATCCTTATCACAAGGGACACAGCATCCCTGGCCCACCTAGCATCTCTCTCTCTCATGCTGTGAAGATCTCAGGCCATACCTCTTGCTTCGCTAGAAGTGCCTGGCAAATGACCCCTGCCTCCAAACACAACTTTGCTGAAGGCATGAGTAAAGCCCTCTGCACTGGTAGTCAGGAGTCTGCCCTTAATGCTGCAGGGTGCTCCCAGGTACTGACGTGTCCTACCTCTGGCCAGTCTCTGTGCTCCAGAGTGCAGTGGGAAAGAAGTCCTATCACCTCATGTCTTAGGAGAAGGGGAAAAATTAGTTCTTTCCAGTGTTCTGCAGTGTGCAAGGTGTCTAACTTTAGATTTGCATTGCCAAATCTGTGGAGTCGTCTGCATCCTTTTTATTCTTGTGTTTGGTATATAGCGAAGTGGGGCAGAGCCTGCAAGCAGGATGATTCAGCAAGGGGAAGGGCAAGCGTGAACGAGAAGATAGGCTGAAGCCTCCACTGGTATAAAAGGAGCAAGGCAGCCCTGGTTTGGGGAGATTTCTGTAATGTTGAGCATCTGGCCTGGCGAACAGCACAGCAGTGATTATTTTCTAACAGACAGAGCACATATTAACTCAGAATTAACTCAGAAAATTCTTTATTTTCCTTGGCCTAGCAAGAAATGAGACCTAACATGGCAATCATACATAATACATGAAACAAGGAAAATGGCATAAAGCAAACAAAAATGAGATCAAATGCACAGGATACATAGCAGTACAGGGTAAGCCACCACTTGTTATTGCTGTTAGCGGCAGCATACAGCTGCTCTCCTCCGGCACCTTCCAATGCAGGATCCCCAGATACGTTGTAGAAAACAAAACTAAATTCATTAGCCTCCCGGTGTCCATCTGAAGGAAGGAAAGGGGGAAATGTGTGCTCACCTTGGCAAGAAGGAAAGCCGCCATTCCTAGGGGCAACCACAGCCACTGTGTGACCACGCAGAGCGTGGCTGAACGGGCGTCCAGGCCAGGCGCTGGAAGACTCTATCCATGCCGCCTCATTCAGGCTCCTGCAGTAGCTGCTATAGTGAATAAAGAGAGAAAAACTGCTCCAGAAGTCAGTTTTAAGCCAGACTTGTATTTTGGCCTTTTGGCAGAGCTGTTTTCTCTCTGTGGGCGGTGGTGTGTATAGTTAGGGATTCTAGGGGTCTGCCGTGGATTCCCCTGAAGATGCAGGGACAGAAATATGGTCATCCTCTAAATTTTCTGAGCTGGCCTAAGGACAGTCAGATTGATGGGTTTGGATGAGGATCTCTTTTTCCCTGTCTCTGTGTGTGGGTTCATGCCTTTCCTTGTCTTGGGTCAGTTTACCAAGAAGTGATGGGTGGCGGTGACCTGGTCAGCTCCACGTGACCATCAGTTACGCGGGCTCTGGTGATGGTCTGAGCATCCCCAGAGAGAAAGGAGGGTCTGTCTTAAAAAATCCAGGTAAAAGTCTATGCCAAAACTCCAGGTGGCAAAAGATATTAGAGCTCTGTTGCCTTTAATAGACTGAGTCCCTAACAAATACTCTTGTCACTCTTGGATTGTATGTGAGCTACAAGGGATGTGCGAGTTGGAAAACAAATTTGAGAAGAAATATCATCTTGAAAGGGCGTTTAGCGAAATGAGGGAAGTCAAAGTATTTCTTGAGCCTTCTTTGTTTAATCACTACATTGTGATTTATTTTATTTTATTATTTATTTTTCCCCCAGCAGCATGTAACACATCCACCATCCCCCTACACACACGCATGCACACACACACACCCTGCACCAGGGCCACTGCTCTGCATTTTATTGGAAAAATATAAAACGGCTTTGCATTCTTACCTTTATTTCAAGACCTCCTACAAGAAACAGGAAGGGTAAACATGAAAGATCTGTTTCCTTTAAATTGTGAGTGTGGGGGAGTTTTCCTGTAGTGAAAGGACTGTTTTGAAAGGCCCTAAATGCTTTTGAATTGAATACATAGAAGTAATGTACACACGGTTTGAATTTACAGTTCTGGGTCTCCTATCCCCCTCCACATGAATCCTATAAGTCAGACGTGTTGCTACAGTGATTCCCACCGGGAAAGTCTGGACTTAGACTAGGAACAGCTGTAGATCTACAATCCACCAAAGTCGGCTTCTGAAACAGATATGAATTATTGGTTCAGTCAGATAAATATGGCTTTGCCTTTCCCCCACAGGCAACCACATATGGCACTTGGAAAGAATTAAAACCTTTACCCTTGGCCAGGTCTGGTTAAATAATGGCTCTTTCTTATACTTTCCCCCTCTCTCCATTTCCTCTCATTCATTCTTCTTTCAATTTTCCTTTCATGATCTTTCTGGCACCAGTATCCAAAATGTCACCTCCTCAAAGTGACCCTGAATTTTACAGTGTCACCTACAGGGCTGCGGGAGCACAGGCAGGCAGATGTATGGGAAAAAATGTAGTTGTTATTCAGCGGGACGGAGCTCTGAAAAGAGAAACAAAACCACCTTCTGCCTCTCAGCATGGCCACACTGAGTCCAGAAAAGCCTCCAAGGCTGCACCTACACCATCAGCTGAATGCAGGTCCGCCCCAGAGCCCAGATTTGCTCACCCTACCTGACACATACGTGCAGGAGGATGCTCTGACATCCTTTCTTGGGGGCAGAGCTGATGTCCTGTCCTACACCATCAGTGTCGATGCAGATATATAGGCCTTTTAGTGTCTCTTTCTTAAGACTTGTGTTAAATTGCACTAACAGTGAGGACCAGCAGTCTGAGGCCGAAGCACCAGTGGGAGACACACGATGTGAGGGTTCAGCTGTTGGGTCTGCCATGAGCAGCATCGCTCCGAGCCAGAGCCGTGCAGGGTTGGGCACCAAGCCATCCCTGCTCTCTCAGCCTCTTCTCTCTCTTCCCAGATCCCTGAGCTGCTGGCCTACATGTGCCAGGAACTGCCCCTCCAAATCCAGGGCATGCAGGTGTAGAATGGCATCCCTTAGAGGAGGATTCAATCTCATAGATAAGAAATGCCCTTACTTGTGCCTCTTGGGATCCCTGATATCCTCCCCCGCCCCTCTTTTCTACCCCTAGTCATTCATTCAGTCTCATGAGCTTGAGGAAGCTACCCCCCCGGCCAAGCTCTCCACTAGGTTTAACCCAGTTCTCTTCCTAAAGCTAGTTCATGGGCTTTAAAAATCTGGAATGAAGAAACCTGTAACTTGCTGCTTTATCTCATTATCTCCTGTTTTGCATTTTAATGTGCCTGCTCTAAAAACGACCTCATTGATATTCTGGTTCGGCATGTGTTTGTTTGTGTCTCTTGGGAAAATTGGCTACAGATATTACTAAGTCAAAAACACACACAGGAGAGTTTGCTGCATATTTTCCTTTCCTTTTTTCCTTCTTTGAAATAAGATATTTTCTTCCCTTTCTTGAATGGCAAGTGAATTGAAATGGCAGATTTTTGAGACAGCTCAGGATGTAGGATATAATCTACTGATCTTGGAGATGTGTCTCCAGCTCTGCGGCCGTAGCTCCCACATTCCTCTTCACCTTCTGCAAAAGGACCCCAGGACCCTCCTCTGCAATACAGGTCACTGTGCCTGGCATCCTCCCGCAGCTTCCTATTCATGCGGCGCCTCTTCCCGAACTCCTAAAAGTCACAGTGCAAAGAAGGACAATCCAAATGGTCAAAAGCAACTCTTGGGAACTAAAGGACCGTGTTGAACCTAAGCGGACCCCATGGGTGATGTGTCTTGCCATGCAGCCAGCCCAGGAGGATGGCACTGGGCAGGAGTGTGCCCATCAGAGCCTATGGGCTCCTAAAGGTGGAGCGTGCCAGCTCCACGGCGTGCAGCAGCCTTGTGCAGAAGGATTGGCCCTAGTTTGTCCATGGGCAGCCCGTGAAGTGGCTCTGTGGGCAGAGGACAGGTGCCTTGCTGACCCCGACAGCAGCTGCTCAGCAGCTGTGCCGAGCTCAGCACGGTTGCTTCTGGAAAGGTATGGGTGACTTAATTCGGGTAGCTTGCTTTCCCCTAGTCACTGCTCCAGCAAGATGTTGCCAGAGCTTTTTTTCCTCTCTCTTTTGAGGGGCATAATTAGCTCTTTGCCCTTGTGCAACCATTAAAGATCCCTCTGGTGCTCCTCTCAAATTGTTGTTTAACTGTTATGGTCCTGATATATTTCCACTGCGTAACTGTTTGCTGCTTCCTGCTATAATCCCATGGTTAGGAGGTCTTAGGATGGGAGGAATAACCCTCTGGAGGTAGCGATGCCTCTCCACTGGCTGGAGAGAGAGTTTAAATAGCTGCTTCAGACTAGATATTGAATTTTTTAAGTGAATAAAAATTAGATGAGGTGAGCCCCAGCTTGGCTGCTTGGGAAATCAGTGTCAAGCCAATCTTCAAACGGATTTTTTAAAAATGCCGTTGCTTTCAATGGGTCCTCAGGAATCATAAATGTTAAAATATTTACTGTCAGACTGGGACTCGGAATACAAGGACTTCTTGATTGTATCTCCCTGGTTTTTGGCACTGCATTTTATACAGGTGACATCTTTGTAGTGGGAGGGGAGGATATACGTTAATAAATGAGAGAATCGGCCTCAGAGCAGTGGCAGCTTTAGGGTTGACCTGGGCAGGGGATGATTTAGTATACCCTGCCATCACACAGAGGCTTTAGGCCACATAACCCAGGAGGGGCGCCTACCACTCAAAAGGTGTTGTCATCTTTAGTCCTCTTCCTTGCGTATTGCACTGAGATGCCCTGGTGTATGCAATGAATGACATTCCTGTTACGCAAGACCCCAGGTCCACCCTACTGACTAAAGCGAGGCTCTAGGTGTTTCTTGCAGGCTCTTACTGCTTCTGCTGCTCTTTTTGTAGCTTTGAGTGATGCCGCAAACTCTTCTGGCAGTCTCCCCATCTCCCCAGAGTTTGCTGTATGTCAGCAGCAAATAAAGGTATTTCTGAAGAGCTGATCTCTCAATCTCTACAGTGCTTTGCCTTCTATGAATTGGAGCGGTGAGCAGCTCAGTACTGCTAATGGCAAAGACTGCAGTGAAGCATTTTTCATCTTGATTGCTCTTCAGAGGCCCAGTGTAGGAGACTAAGCAGGGACTTTTCATACAGAGTTGGCACTCTGGGGCTGGATTTTGTGTACAGGCTCCGTAGCACAGTGCGTCCAGGTTCCTGCGTGGCAGATAAAAGTGCCTTCACCTGCACTTACAGCCACCACCCCAAACCTCTCCCGGGAGATGACGGTATCAAACAGAAGCATGTCCCAGAGGTCAGGGTCTGTGCAGTTATCACAGATCTCTGCACCAGCCCACATCCTCTCTGAACTTGTGCTGTGTCACTGAAGCCTGAAGTTTTTTCAGAGGTAGGTGGTTTATTTTGCTGTCCCCCTTTCTGGACAAGAAAGCTCGAACAAGACCCGCTTTTAGAAGTATGCACATCAATTCCTCAAACTTAGGCTCCTTCGTGGTATCTCAGATATTGGGATATGGGGCTCCCTCTCCTCATGGCAATATTCCCCTGTGGAAATAACTTTCCCTGTACCACCAACATGTGGTGTACTGACGTGTCTGCACGGGGCAGGCGGGACACGGACCTGCTGGAGGCAGGCAGTGAGCACCCGTAAGCCTTGGCAGCGTCTCGCAGGCCCGCAGCCCACACCCAGGTGCACATTTTGAGCCGGTCTCTGACAGCAACCTACCCACAGCCGCTGCGAGACATCTCAGAACGCCCTTCCCAGAAACGTGGATCTATGTGAGGCACCATTGTAAATCTATCGTTTCCTTGGCAGTATTTCTCCTCTTAGGCGTGCACTTATTTAAGTGTACTAGGTGCCTTTTTTTTTTTTTCCCTAATGGTCTTTTTATTTTCCTTCAGTTTTGGGATATTTCCAGTGGGACTATTGGAGCCAGTGCCTGCCTTTTTCACCTTGCACTGCTGACCACCCTGACACAGTAGCCCCTGTCAAAACTGCAGTGAGCAGGAGCAGCTTTCAGGGGACGGCTGTGCAAGGGAAGAAATGGCACCGTTGCCAGATGCTCCAGCGAGCTAACAGTTTCGGAGCCCTGTGATTTCCCCCTGTTGTATAGCAAAGGCTGCTGCTGTACAGAGGGCTCCCGACAGCACCGCAGCCATGCACTTAACTGACTTTAAAAGGGACCGAGGTGAAGTAACCCTTCTTTCTTTATTTTTTTAAATACCCTGTGGTGCCGAAGTGAAATTGCAGCCAGCTTCTATTTTCAGAGGCCTCGGTAAGAGAATGTTTTTATCTGGAGATACAATGACTGTCGCCCTGTAGCCTGCAGTTCCCATGCTGGTGCTGCCAGGACCCATGAATGCGTGCTTTATGAGCTGCTCTTGCAGGTGTTCAGGGGGCATGTAATCACTAATGAATAGTAGGGAGACATAGAAACTCGAGGCAGGCTCTGGCACAGGGAGCTAGGCCAGGCTTTTTTCATTCTGTGAGAAAGAGGGGGGGGGAAAAATAGTACAGTGCCTTTCCTTCGCTCCTTTTGCATACTTGACTGCGGAGAGCTCTCCCAGCCTCTGCTGGGATAGCTAGTTACCGGCTCCATTTATACCGACACATGTAAATTTGGCCATAGAATTCAATGTGTTTTGGTTTGTTGGGGTTTTTTTCTACTTCCCTCAGGAAGCTACTGCCTGTAGAAATCCTGAGCTGCTAGAGCGGGCAACGCTCTCATCAACATGGAGTTTGCAGGAGCTGGTCTTTAGGATTTGGCTCAGGATTTTTTGTTTTATCCTCCTTGCTGTCTTTGTGCCAGGGCTCATGTATAAAATAAGTCGGGAACAGTGACCACAGGATGAGTGCAGTCCTCGGCATAATTTGGAATGTGTGTGTTATGGATGGGGCCTATTATGATAATGATGATTAATTTGCCATTAAGCCCGCCTGATACTTCCCCTTCTACAACCCTATGATGACTATAAAAGCTTCCATGGTAATGCATATGCACAAAGGGAGGTAAATTGAGTTGCATGGGCAGTCTGAATTTTGGCATGTTGGGCTTTCAAATGCTTAACTTTGCAGCCAAATAACACGCTCTTAAAGTTTTGTGTCACGTGTGGAAAAAAAAATAACAAAACCAAACCCAAGCAGGGTATATTTTAAAAGGGGAAAATCTCTGTAATTTTCTGAAGCTGGCACTTTTAACTGTTCTGACATGAGAGCTCAGCAAAAGAGGGGAAGTCAGTCCAGTTTATTTTCTGACTCTCAGAGACAGAATTTTTGGATCAAGTGATTTAAGCCCTCTTGACTTCTAGGTTAGCGCAGAGGTGACAGACACCCAGCAATCACATACCATGTTTGCTCAGGGCTTGAGCCCTGACGGCCGACCTCTCGCTTCACCGAGAAGCTGCCTCTTGCTCGGGCTTTGGTCTGGGAGGGAGCAATGGCTGTCCAAGCTGGGAAATACCAGTGTGCACCGACACAATTGACTTCGAGTCTTTTGGCTTGAAGAACCTGAGCTCCAACTCAGCTATGGCTACGGCAGGTCGGGTGGGCACGGCCACTGGCTCCCGATGGCACGGGCTGCTGGGTCTCAGTGTGCCTGCAGAATTCAGGTGCAGAACCTGAACATGAAGCCAACTACCTGCCAAAATGGTAGGATTTCCCCTGGCAAAACTCACTATGATTTCTGTGTATAATTATTATTATTATTATTATTATTGTTATTATTTAAACATTCTCTGGAAGAGAATAGCCCCCAAGTTATGATTGCTTTTATCCATCAGTGACAGGTTAACAGTTATCTATAAAGCAATAAGTCCTTAAGCTTCAAAGGAAGATGCTATTTTGGAAAAATATTAATATTCAGGGTGTGCAGCTTAAGTCAGTGTTTTTATTTGTGCTCATATTTTTCATTGCCTTTCTTTTACACCTCAAGGACACATTTATGATCTCCTCATGGTATTTCACTTCTGAGGTGACAGTGATGCCTTGAGAAAAAACAGATCTCACATTAATTTGGCCCCCAATGCCATTAAAGTGCTTGTGGAACAGGGAAACATGAGTACACTTCTTGGAAACTTGTCTGCATCTATCAGGGATTCGCTGTCTTGTGCTTTATATCTGCAGTACCAATATATGCAAGGGCCTAACGGGGTTGTGCATGTTTTCTTTGGAAATAAAGGGAGAGTCAAGCACTTCCTACCCTCCTGGAAGTAGCATCCATGAAGGATTTGTCCATTACATAAAAATCTAGGACACTGTCTGAACATGTTAGAGAAAATAAAAGCTTAACTGCTTTGTAAATGTTTGCAAGTAGGGTTTTACCCTCCAGAGGAGGAAGCAGAAATGCTGAGGTGATCTACCAGCAAATGAGGATAATTACTGATGAAGAATGATAACACTCTGCGCTTGCAGGATCTGTTTCACACTAGGTTCTTCTGGTACTGGTCTGGTGGTGTTATGTCTCCTCTATGGCTGAGGGAAATGGGCAGGAAGGATGGTCAAGATCATCTGTAGAGTTAGTGGCCTAGCAGGAAAGACAATCATCAACTCCCAAGTGCCAGAATGTGCTTTAATCAACAGGAGACACAGCTCTTTGGTCTGAAGATGGCTCTCCAGCTGGTTTTGCCATGCTGTTTGAGCACTTTGCAAGCAGCAATGCAGCACCTGTAAAATAGGAATTACCCTTGATTTACATTAGGGAAAATTAATCACACAGGGAGGGGATCACCACACCTAACCACAGCTCTGCAGAAGTCAGGTGTCGGTTTGAGGCAATAGCCTAGGCTCAGCTTAGGAGCAAGGAGATAGAGCCTTGTGGGAGGCAGGCTATCCCAGCCGAGATCCTGGTGGGTTTCATCACCCTCCAGAAATGCCCGTCTCCATTGGCAGCTGGGTTTGGATGGACGGTGCGGACAGCAATGCTGGAAGAGGGGGCAAAGGCACAGTTTGGGGGTGCCTCGAGCATGATGCGCTCTGGTGCTCACACGCAAGATGTGGTTCTAACTACGGTGTTCACATGCAAATTTGTGAAGCGTTCCATATTTTTTGAGGGGCCTGTTAAGATTCATCTGAGGGCACTTGAGGAGCTGGCTGATGTCATAGCAAGACCTTTCAATGATTTTTCAATGCTCTTGGGAATCTGGAGAGGCCCCAGTTGACTGGAAGCTGGCAAACATCCCAATCTTCAAGAAGGGCAACAGGCATGACCCCGGTAACTACACCCCTGTTAGTCTCACTTCTGTGCCTGGCAAAATTATGCAGAGCATTATTCTGGGAGTTACTGAAAAACACCTAGAAGAAAATGCAGCCATTGATCCTAGCCAGCAAAGGTTCTGAGGGGAAAGTCCTGCTTAACAAACTTAATTTTCTTCTATGACAATGTTATTCACCGTAGTTGACCAAGGGAAGCCAGTCAATGTAATCTTTTTGGATTTTGGTAAAGCTTTCAATACCATGTCTCCCGGTCTCCTCCTGGACAAAACGCCCAGCACACGGCTGGATAAACACGTAATGCAGTGGGTGAGCAATGGGCTGATGGGTCGGACTCAAAGGGTTAGAGTAAACGGGGTTACTTTGGGCTGGCGGCCAGTCACTAGTGGGGTTCTGCAGGGACCCATCTTAGGGCCGGTACTCTTTAATCTCTTCATAAATGACTTGGATGTAGGACTTGAAGGAATGCTAATTAAGTATGCTGATGACACAAAATCTGGAGGAGCTGTTGACACTCTCAAGGGCAGGGAGGTCCTGCAGAGAGACCTAGACAAACTGGAGATCTTGGTAATCACCAACAGTATGAAGTTTAACAAAAGCAAGTGCCGGGTTTTGCCCCTGGGGCAGGGCAGCCCTGGATGCACAGACAGCCTGGGGAACCAAGGGCTGGGGAGCAGCTCTGCAGGGACCTGGGGGCTCTGGCCGATGGCAAGTTGAACATGGGCCACCAGCGTGCCCTGGCAGCCCAGAGGGCCAGCCATGCCCTGGGGGGCACCAAGCCCTGCATCGCAGCCGGGCGAGGGGGGGGATTGTCCCGCTCTGCCCCGCGCTGGGGCGGCCTCACCCCGAGCACTGTGGGCAGCGTTGGGCACCGCAGGACATTGAGGTTATAAAGCTACGGGAGAGTGTCCTGAGGGGGCCACGGGGCTGGGGAAGGGTTTAGAGGGGAAACGGTACGAGGAGCGGCTGGAGTCCCTTGGGTTGTTCAGCTGGAGCAGAGGGGGCCGAGGGCAGCCCCATGGCGCTCTGCAGCTCCCTCCTGAGGGCAGGAGGAGGGGCAGGGCTGGTCTCTGCTCTCTGGTGACCAACGCCAGGCCCCGAGGGAATGGCAGGGAGATGTGCCAGGGGAGGGTGAGGCTGGGCATTAGGGAAAGGTCCTTCCCCCAGAGGGTGGTGGAGCCCTGGCACAGGCTCCCCAGGGAGGCATCACGGCACCAGCCTGGCGATGTTCCAGAAGCACTTGGCCAAGGCCCTCAGAGACCTGGTGTGAATTTGGGGTGTCCTGTGCAGGGACAGGAGCTGGGCTCGATGGTCCTTGGGGGTCCCTCCCAGCTCAGGGCATTCTGTGATTGTATGATAAGGTGGCTTGACCAAGGCCAGGCATGGGAATTGTGGGAGGCGCATAAGGATCTAAACTTAGCACTGAAGTCACAGTGAGGACATGGCTATTAGGCCCCTCTGTCTTGACATGGAAGCGGTAGTTTGTCACAATCTTGACTTTTCAGTATCTCGTTTCGGGGGGTGGGGGGGGGAAGCCTAACAAGCCAAGAGAGACAACCTTTGGTTCAGAGGAGAATGCATTTCCCCAGTCTGAATTGAATTGTGGTACCAAATCTTTGCTAAAATTTGAATTTATTTCTTTGTATTTGTTGTCCAGAAATCTTGTGTTTATCTGAAAAAACTGATTGTGTATCCCCCCACATGCACCTTTTTATTTTTGGCAGGCTAAACAATTCCAATTACTTCTAGCTTTCCTTGTACATAATTTCCCAGGATGTAAGCACCCTTTCCGAGCTCCTCTAGAGGGTCTCCACCTTTCTTCAAGCCCAGCACCTTAAGCTAGATCTAGCGCTGTAGCTGGACCCTCACCACTAAGAAGGAGGGCAGAAATATTCCTCTGTGTAGCCAGCGGGCTCTGCCCCACCAGGCTTGTCCACCCCAGCATTACGTTATTGACTCGTGTTCAGCTTGTTATCCACTCTGCCTGCTGGGTACTTTTCTGCAGAGCTCCTAATCAGCCTGGGGTTTATTTATGCGTTTGAATATTCCTGCCTGTGTTCAATATCTTGTACTTATATACCAATTGGATTTCATCCAGTTATTTCAGACGATTTTGCAATTTATCTAGAACATTTTGAAGGCTAATTCTGCCCTTAACATACTGGCGGTCTCCCCCAGTTCTGTATTGTCCACAAATTTAAAAAACATACTCTCTGTCAAGGTCGTTACGGAAAATGTTGAATAGAAACAGGAGCACAACAACTGCTTAAGTTTGACACCCACCATGCAAAAATTTCCCCAAATCATGCTGGTTTTAGCTTCAGGGGAATGTAACTTCTGTCTGGAAAATCACCCACTAGCAGCTTTCCCAAATACTTCCAATTCTGCTTTGTTGTCAGATCTGTGTTTCACCTTAAAAAAAAAAACAAACCAAACCTCCTCCATGTGACTGAAGTATTTTGAGATTTTTAAATAGCACCTTTCCACTTACAAGTAATGGGACTGCATATGTACTTAAGATGACATTTTCATTCATAAAGATTTCAGGATCCACCACAACTCTCACTAGCATATTTTAGTACCTCCAGAGTGGGGTACAGCAGCCATTTTAATGATGCACAATTTAAATTTGCACACGATTCACTTAAGTCGTGGGTTTATAATTCTGTGGAGTTACAAAGTTCTTGTTCTGTAATCAGTTGCTTCCTAACTTGAAGTCATCTCAAATTATAAATTGCTTCTCTAACCGATGCAAAATACGGCAGCATAATATCATGATTGATGCTATAGAGAAAACTCTGGTACAGTTTGCATGCTATCAAATATAATCCTGGTGCAGGTGGGTGACTGAAGCATGGGGTAAATGCAGTTGATTAGATATTTTGTCTCATTCAGGATCCTTTTCTGTGAGCACTATATGACTAAATGCATATTGCATGAGGGGCCTGTTCCAAAGTCCATTGAAACGAACTGAAAGACTCCCATTTCCCTCGGCGTGCTTTGGATCAGGGCAAAAACACTGCTAGGCACACAACAGAGTTGTTGCATTCTGGCTTGCGGAGACTGTCTCTTCTAATGACAAAAACAAATGTTTTGTCCATGATGTATGGAGCTATTAATGACAGTAATTCCTTTGAGAGCCCAATGATTTGCAAATATTTAATATATTTCCATTTTACAGTAGAGCGGTAAAAACTGAGGTATGGAAAATTAAATGAGATGGCCGGGTCCTTAGAGAAGAGGTGGAGCCTTGACCTCTGCTACAGCCTAAATACACTTATTAGCATATTGCTGTATGTAATATAGCATATAAATGCCTAGGATTCTTACCCTAGCAGCATTGCAGGGAGGATACAGCTGCGATTGTGTTCCTCATGTCTAGCATTGTTCCTGCTAGGGAAATGGATGCTCTTTTCTTCACACATCTAGCGCGTGAATCCAGCCAGGTTGCTGTTAGTCCAGCAAAGGCCATGGTAGGGAAGACCTTGGCTATGCCAAGTGAGAGCGTGCTCCACAAAGAGATCAGGAAAAGGGAAGTGCTGGTGTTTTCTGGGTCTATTCAGTAGCCAACGTGCCGTGCAGGGACAGTCCCAGCCTGTGGCTGGCCCCGAGCCGACGTCTCATCCCCTGCCTCATGTCCCAGCAGGGCTGCATCCTTAGCTGGCCTGAGAGCAACGCTGGGACCCAGGAATTCCTCCTGGACCCCAGATAGGAGGTGTGAGGCAAGGAACTGCAAAGCTGAGTTTATTTTTCTCTTTGTTTTCCAACTATGTCTGAGGGTTTTTCTGTTTAACTTAGAAAAATTGCTTTACCTAGCTTGTATTTATTTGTTACCAGTGATGGGGAAAGCATTGCTGCCTGAGCCAGGCTCGTGCTGCTGCGGTGCCTGCTCTGCAGAGGCTAAACCGAGACAGAAAAGGCACAGGCAGCCAGGAGGGAGGGGGAATTATTCACATTTTGCAGGGATCTCAAGCCCAAAGATGGGATACATGTAGGGGCACCGTCGCCGACCTAGGAAAGAGGGTTCTTAACACCCATGACCACCTAGTTTTGCTTTACTACCCCCAGCCCAAGACAGGGGCAGGCAGCCGGACAGGGGCGGAGGGGTCTGCTGCTGGGACCCGGGGGCCGGGGAGGGATGCAAAGCGTCAGCGTTGTGCAGGGAGCCTGCGATGGGGTGCTTCAGGCTGGCAGCCATCCCCACCGCCTGTGACAAACTGGATTTAGATGGGTTCCTGCCTCTGCTAAATTTTCATATTTATATGTGCAACGTTTCTCCTTCTCGTGCCCCTTCTTCTTCCTCCTCTCGCCTTATATAGCCATGCGAGGCATGGCTTCAAGGAGCAGGGGCATCTTGCCAGAGGCTCCGACCTCCCCTGCCAACACCAACTGCTCTCAAGAGCTGAAAATTTAGTCAGAGCTGCAGCTCTAATATAACTATTTGCTACATCATGAGACCTTGTTTGTGTGAACGCCCAGGAAAATAAATAAATAAAGTGGTGGACACCCAGAGCATAATGTGAATCTGTAGCAGGAGGTGCAGCCACCCCCTTGCAGCCCTCACCGGTGAGCAATAAATGAAACTTTGTTCCCCCCGAAAGGCATGTGGGTTTTTTTCCCATTTGCTGGTCTCTAGCAGTGCTCGAGACCTCCAAGAGGTCTGGGCGCAGATTGCAGTGACTTCCAACCTCAGCTCCAGCTCTTTGTGCCAGTATGGCATTATCTGCGGCTTTTCTTCTTTTTCTTCTCCTGCTTTCTTTAAAAAGCCATAAAACAGCAAGTACTATTCAGTGATTAAGATTATTAGGGTTCACTTCAGTCCTGGCATGGTGCTAATAAAAAAAAAATGTTAAAGGGTTTGTTCTCTCATTTGCAGAAGAAACAGTCTCACTATGGGAATGAACAATTAACAACATTTAAATGAGCTGAACTTGGTCCTTTTCTTCCATTGTCTTTGTGCCTCTTGAATCATCTGGAATTGGATTTTCTCTGCTGTATATTTTCCGGCGCACTAAAATGTTTTACATAAATTGTAGACCAACCCTGAGATGTAACCCCCTCATCTCCATGGTCCACGACACCCTGAAAAATTATGAAATATTGTGGTTAATCACCCGGATCTTTTGTATGATTACATCTTTGCTGATCGTGATATTTTTTCCCTGCCATTTTTTTCCCCTAAAGGAAATACTGTACAAAGACGAGGAGAGCATTCTCTCCAGTTCCGTATCTGCAGGCATTTGTGCCTTCATTAATTAAAAATGATAGCAAGGAAGGCAAGCGAACGGTTTTGATCTTTGCATTGGAAAAACAGTATGCAGCCTCTGCTAAAACCTTCTAGTGACAGATTTAAGCACTCCTTTCACGCACTGCAACCTCAGAGGGCTGTTTGTATCTTAAAATATTGCCTCCCTTCCCTGGAAGCACGGTGGGGCATGGTGCATTTGATCAGGTACAGGGTAAAACGATAGCAACAATACCTCGCAGGGTTTTTGTCTGTCTCGTAGGTGCTGCCTCAGGTATTCCCACTGGTTTGGTTTGTTGGTTTGTTTTTTTTTTTACCTGGAGTGCAAAGTAAGAAGCGGTCCTTTAGTGTTTAAGCGTGCACGGGGGACTGCGGAGGGGTATTTTGGGTGAGCGAATTGGGGTTTGTCTCTCAACAGCAGCATGCAGCGGGAAAGGCGACTCGGCGGCGTTGCGCTTGGCTGGGGGGAGTATGTCGGGGAAGGAGACGGGGAGAGGATTTAAACGGGTTTTCTGCAAACTATTAACCTACATATGGGGCTGGGAAGCCGGGGAAAAGCACAGCCAGCGTTCGGCGTGGTGTGGCTTTAAGAATCGAGACTGAAACACCTTAAATGAACTCTGCAGCAGACAGCTGAAAAAAGCACCCTGGCCCGGCTGCCGCCCGCTTCTTCATGATGTCATTTTTCAGGTGTCAGTTTGCCGGAGCAAGATTGGAACAGGCCTTGTTGCTAGGACATGAATGGAAAAGTGGCTGCCGATTGGTTGGCACGGGTTTCCCAGCCAGCCAATGGGGGGCGAGCAGTCGGCATAGAAATGAGAAGCAGAAAAGCTGCTGGCTGGGACAATTAATGTGTTTGCAGTGTCAGAGCAAATTGTGGCGCAAAGTACTGCGCGGGTACCATTAAACCAAAAATCTTCCCCTGTGTAGGCTGGTGATGCCGCCCTAATGGACCAGCCTTGGGTCTGAGGCAATTAGCAGCCATGCTGCCTTCTGTTTGAGTTGGCAGCTCAGAGCGGCGAGCGCAGAAAGGGGACGTCTTTCATTTGCCCAGCGCAGAGGATTAGATAACATTTTCATTACCTTTAGCCTGCAGAAATAGAATAGGTAGAATTCATTTCCTCTAATTTTTGTAATTATTGTCATTTAAGTCTGTCATGCAAAGAGAAAAAAAAGTACCAGTATGCTGCAGTGACTCCACATAGGAGGAAGGAGAGAGGGGAAAGGTTGGTTTCCTACCCTGCGCAGTCCTGGAATAAACACCGCAGCAGCAACAGCAAAAAGCCAGCAGGAGCCTGGTCTCTGCAAAGGTCTTTGAGTAGAAAGTATCGCTTTATAAAGTGTAATTGAGTATGATTCTGTTATTTCAGACCCCAGCTATAAAAAGCGCTCCTATTTAAGTTGTTAGTAGTGCCTGCCTGACAGAGGAATAGCCAAGTAAGCAGATTTGCCTGCCTGTCATCCTTAACCATTTGCTATCGCCACGCTGCTGCGATGCTGCTGTAGCAGAGGCAGTTTTCTTACATAACCACCCAGCTTTTCTGCAGCCATCCCCCTTCCCGCAGGAGCGAGGCACCTCCTGGGTCATCAAATCCAGTCCCTTGCTTGCCAGCAGCCACTGCGTGCCGTCCATCTCAGAGAGGGATGGAGCTCCCTCTCAACCTCCGTGGGGCTGGTGCCTCTTCTTTTCTTCTCTCCTCCTCATTACTTTTCCTGGAGAGTCGTCCCAGCCTGTCTCCGCTCCGTCATGAGCCTGGACCTGCCACCGGGACATACCTATTGCCTCCCACGGCTCTGCGATGGCATGTGGTCCCCCTCTGTGGCCACTGCGGAGATGCTTTTGCAGAGCCATGCGTGGCCTGGGGTGGTCCACGGGGAGGCCAGCAGTCTGGTTAACAAAAAATTATGAGTGTCGTGCTTCTGGATGGGTTGGGGGGCCCGTAATGCTGTCAGGGGCTGAAAGTCAACGGTTGATTTCATGAGCCCCTGCCGGGGATGCAGGGTCTGAGAGGTGACTCCTGGCCCTCCTGGTGCCGTGAGGGGGGGAGCAGTGCTCCGCGGGGGCTCCGCGCTCTGGTCTCACCCACCGAAATGGCAGCAGGTACCATGCCGGCCGGCGCTGGCTCGCATTATAAGCCTCCGGTTGCTGAGAAGGCCTTGGGGCTGTAGGGTTCGCAGTGCAGCGCACCTCCTCGCACCACTGGGAGGACAGCTCTCTTGGTAGCCCAGGCAGAAACCCCACCGCTCCTCGGACCGCTTATGAAACCGTCCATTTTATATATACCAGCCCAGAAATACCAGGTCTAACCTACACCAATTCCAGTTTCAGAGCATTTGCATTTGTGGCCTATGTCCAAAATATATTAAAAAAACCAAAATTTCTCTGTGTAACCAGAGCTCATCCTTAAAGCAGCCAGTTAACCATTTCAGTTCCTCTGTCTTCCTGGAACAGAAGCTATTTTGGATGGGTTTATATCATTTTCCCCAGAGGGTGAGGCATACGGAGTGTCCCATCCCTGCCGGTGCGCACGTGGATGCGTACGGGCAGCCGCAGGCTTGCTCTGCCTGGCTTTCCTGCACCGGCCCTGCCGTGCCCGCTGCACATGCAGCAGTGCCCTCTCTCATCGCTTCCCCGCCTGTCCCCCGCAGCCTGGCTGCCTCTGAGCAGAGCCCGCAGAGCTGCGTGGCTCGAGGAAACTTTGGTTTGCTAGTTCATCATGTTAAAATAAATGAATTTCCGTGTAAGAGGCTGGGGGGGATGGTGAGAAGCAGGGACGCAGACACACAAACCAGAGCCCTGCTGCAGAATTAGGGCAAAAGTCTGGCCTTGTTTATTCTCGTGTAAATCAAGAGTAAGCCCAGGCAATTTTGTCATTCTCTGCTCTGACGCATTACTGTAAATCCTACTTTCGTAACTCTGTCATTGTTTATGAGTATTACTGCAGTGCTATATGAGATCAGGACAGAGTTATGCCTGATCACGTGCGCGTATTAAGGACTACAGCTTGTACATTTAAGTAGAGGAGACAAAGGCAGTCGATCATCTTCATTTTACAAATAGGGGCGTAGGATTACACGACCTGCTGGAGAGTGCAGGAAGCCAGTGTCTGGTCTGGATAGGAAACGGTTTTCCTGTCCTGAAGAACTTTCCGTAGTACCAAAGAAACAAAAAAAAATAATCCTGTTTGATGTTTGGGTGAAGAGTTTCAAGGGCAGGAAAACGCGATCAGTAACTGCCCGATGTGAGTTCTAGACTTGAGCCCCTGGTCCGCAGGGAGCAGACAAAGGAGGTGCCCTTGCAAATCCTTCCTTGCTCAACAGCTTTCCCCTGGTTGGGGGGTGCTTATGCATCCTCCTGGCCACCGGTGCAGTCAGGGATTTCTGCTATCCATGATCAATGTTGATCACTTGAGCAGGATTGATTCATCCTCAGTACTAGAGGTTTTGTCTACTACATCATGTCCAGAGCATGGTGGAAAAGATTTTAAAAAAAAAAAAATAGTAGATCATCAACTACTAGGACAAAGGCATTTAAAAGAAAAAAACAGGTCTCAGAATGAAAGGCTATATGTTATGTGTCTACCATATACATGCTATATGTGTACCCTATCACCTGTGTAATCATCTTCTGCATGAGCTGGCTTGGTTGAATGTTTGCATCTCCTGCCCAGGCTCTGGCTGGCATTGCCCTTAGTCTTTGCTCCCAAGCTGAGCTAGTGGGAAGGATTGCCCTTACGACTGTACCAGTTTTTCCATCTCCAAATTGACAGTCTGTATCACCTGCTACTCAAAGAATGGTGACCTGGTCGGTTGTTGTGTGCTGGGATATCTGTTGCTGGTATTCAAGGACTTGTTTCTGGTTTGTTTTGCCACATTATTTTCCTATATTTAGCTGGAGGACTTAAATCATAGAGGGCAAATGTAAATACTATATAGTAGCCTGCCTTTCACTGGCGAGGTCACACGTGCAGCATTCACACAATCACTGCATCTCGGTAACCTCATGTTTCTGCATAACTCCACACCCCCCATCTGACTTCTCCATCTCAAACAACAGAATCCGCTAAAACCAGATCAGGTAAGTGTAATGCATCAGTATTGACCTAGGAGGAGAAAAAATGACTTTCTAATCTGTTGAAGACGGTGTTTTCTCCTCAGATCAGCCCATCCCCTCCTCCTACCATCATGCAGTGCAGTAGCCAGGAAAGATGAGGTCTCAGTCCATGTATTGCAGAGGAGCAGTCTTTCTTAGACACAACATGTGGATACCGCAAAATTCTTGGGAGAGCTGAGTAGGTATCTTTTAAAGGAAGAAAAGGTAATTAATTAGACTAAATAAACATATATTAAGGTTCAAAATATGCACAGCCAAACTGAGAGCCACATTCTGGTTCATTAAGTCTGGAAAGACTTCACACTTTTTAAGCGCCTGTAATCATATTCACAGATGCATACCCCCTTCGCAACCTTCCCCCCTCCCGCAGATTTCACACCTTGGTAATGGCTATTGTAAAAAGGCGCTGCCGATCTCAGTCAGGCGAAGGTTTGCAGCACAGGCAGCCTGCTGCAGGGGACGGGCTGGGGGGAGTGGATGCACATGCGGCAGGAAAATGACTATTTACTGTGGCATCTATGTCAGGTCCTTGCCACAGAGTCTGTCATTACCAGGAGGACGCGTTCAGGTGCATGAGGAGGAGGAGGCATGAAACCTCAGCTCGCGCTCTCCTTCCTCACCCTGCTCCCGTGTCCTGCACGATCTGGGGCTGAACCCCCTGCTTCCAACCTTCTCTTCCTCCCCTGAAGGGTGGTGTGTTACCAGGGAGCTAAGCTAAAGAACATATGGAAACATCATGTGTGTATATATAGAAGAGGAGTGAAAATGGATGCTCTTGGGGACAATAAACATTAGTGTATCTGCAGGGGAGGGGGAAGAATTTCAGCTATTTGTGCTGCTTTTGTGGATTTTTTTTGTTAGTGGTTTTTCACTACTGTTTGTAAAAGCAAATACATATATACATGCAACATTTATTTGAATTAATAAGTCTGTGAAACCCAGGAGTCGTTCTTTATGTGAAACTTCTGGTTTTTTCCAAAACAACACAGTCAGAAAGATGTTATGACTGCATGCCAGCAGATATTTGTAAGGAGACATTTTGAAAATCTGAAGTGATCAGTGTGAACATTTGCAAGATGTTGGGGCTTGTTCTGGAACACCTTGGTGACTCAATGCTTTCTTCTGGTTTTAGGTAAAATGAGATCAAAATTAAAATGTTGCTAGTATACAAAATCTCACAAGCAGCTTTGTTCGACCATTTCTTTCTTTTAGTATTTTTTTTTCTGGTTTTCAGAAAAAAAAAAAAAAACAGACTAGAGAAGATTTCACTCTGCCCTAGTGTGTGTATATTATTCAGTAAGGAGCCATCTCCCTGGTCGGCAGCTCACTGTATTCTCTCTTTTCAAGAAAGCAATCCCAAGGAATTTGATGCAATTACTCAGGGAAGTAAGAAAGCTCAGCATAAGGTGTCTTACACAGAAACCTGGATGTCGCGGTTTCTGTGCCTGGATATCTTGATCAATTTAAGCTGATTAGAAAAGCTTCTCGGTTCATTCTTGGGCAATCTGGAAAATGATCCCTGCTTTGTATAATGAAGTATGTTATCTATCTTGCCCTATAATAAATCGAGAGCAGGGTTGGAGGGGAATTGTCATCTGGTCTAAATTAGCATTGCTCCACTGATGATGATGGCGCCTTGACAGTGCTCACCAGGTGAGGATGTGGCCCATTTAGGGAGTTCCCATGGGGTCACAAAAGCAGCATTGAGGACCACAATTTCAGAGAAGGAAAGAAGCCAAGAAAGGAAGAGGACAGCTTGCAGGGAATCTTAAATGACATTAATTGAAATCTTATCACTTCCTTCATCTTAAGGTGAACCCGGGGCACAATAAAGAGCAATTATCTGCCATCTTCCTTCATCTGTCCCAAGTGCAGGGAGGGGAAAAGTATATCCATCACTCTTTCTGCTCTACCATTTTTTTTCAGTAGACAATATGATATATTTACAGACACTGTCACCCCTTCAAACCCCTCCTTTCACAGGAGAGCTGAACAAAAGCAGGTGAAAGCGATGAAGCTGGGAAAAGAGAAGGGATCCGTAAACTGGAACTGAGTAAAAATGAGGGCTTTAGCCCTCTGAGAAGCCATTAGAGGGACTTGAGCTACCACACATTGGCGGAGCTGTCCTGGGAGGTTTTGCTGCAGGTTGGAGGAGTGCATGCTGGCAATTAATAGAGCCGAGCGGAGGCCTAGTACTCAAACCTGGGGCATGTAGGCTGGGTACAACTCTTGTTGGAGGCCGAGAGAGGCAGGGACTTGTTAACAGGTCCTGGAAATGGTCACAGCATCCAGCGTGGGGACTGCCAGCAATTTTTTCTCCTGGCTGCCCCTGTTTGCATGGCTGGGAGAAAAAATGGAGACCATGGCCCCATTTCAAGCATTAGCAGGACTAGCAGTGATCGTCTCCCGTCCCTTGGACAGACAGACTGAGGAGACCCAGAAGCTGGGACACATCCCGGCAGACATGGGGAGTTCAACGGGGAGCTTTGCCCTGTCCTCGCATGTATTATATCCATTCTGTAAATACAGGTAAGACTTCAGTCCCAGGGCTGCGAACTTGCCACCCTTCTCCAGTGCTAAAATCCCCACGGAAGGTTTCAAAAGCAACGTGGGTCTGCAGAGCCATGCCTGGATTCCCTTTACCTAAGGGTTCTGAGTCTGAAAGCCACTGCTTGGGTGTATGAAGCAATTGTGGACAAACCAGCTCACTCTGCAAAATGTAACCCATACTTTTGTTAAGGCAGCAGGGAGGAAATTTTATCAAGTCATAATAGGAAAACCTGGACAAAACCTTTGAGATCTCTTAGCTAGTGGAAAGAGGAGTGGAAGGACGTGGTATAACCGTAAGAGTCTAGAGATATAGATTTCATTGTTGTTGCTCACTTCCTCATCACTTCTTGTGACCTTGGCAGGTTGCTTAACCTCAGTTAAACAGTTAGCCTCAGTTTCTCTGCTGGTGAGCACACAGAGCCCTATCTCCTGGGACATCTTGGATGCACTGGGTTTTGTGAAGTGCTTCAAGGTCCAGAGACAGAAGGCTGGTATTCAGTTGCACAAACCGCATGTAGTCGATGTTTTGGAAAGCTGGGGCTGCACTGGGAAGAGCGGGGCTCACCAGCTCACTCCTGCATCAAATAATGTTTTGGGGTGTGAGGAATCAGCTTGAGCCCTGGGGAGGAGGGGACGCACTTTCCTGCAGGGTGCACAGCTCCACAGAGGGGAGCGGAGAGGCCGTGAGCTGTTGGGGCCCTTTCCCTCAGCCCCTGCCCAGGTGTTGCTCCCCTCAGGAGAAGGGCAGGCCAGGCACTGTGTGGGGCCATGGCTTGCACCCCCTCCCTTCCCCAGCAGCCGAAGAGAGGAGCAGCATTTCCCCTGCAGTGCTGCTGGAGTTTGAGAGGAGCGGGAAAGGGCACTGACACCAGAAGCACTGAGTGCAGCCCATCACAGGGAGTCGGGATGTGAAAGGGGCAGGTTCCAGTCGGCTGGATTTCGACTGTGTGTACAGAAACTCCAAGGCCATGTTGCTTTCTGACAGCAAATCGATGCTGCTGTAAACACGAGAACAAAGGAGCTCACAGTGGAGAGGGGGAAGGAACAAGCAAAAGGGAAAGATGGGAGATCTGCTGTGCAGCCAAAGCTAAAACAATGTTGGGAAAAGCTGAATTACTTCAGTACCTATTCACGCTCTGGCCAAAGCTGGTTGCTTGCCCATTCCCAAGGCCATCGAGGAAGTCGTGGCCTCGAGCAGATTAGGTGTGAGGGCGAGAGCCAGGAGCGCAGGGTGGCTCAGCTGCTTCTGTGCTCAGTAGCCCTGGGCCACTCGCTGGGAGTGCGACTCACTCCCAAGGTTTAGCAACCGTTTAATCCCTGAGCCGAGGGGCTGGACGAGGCAGACTCTGTACATGTGCAGCTGGTTAAGGGCTGAGCGTGCCCCTCCCCTGTAGAGAGTTGTGTCTCATGATGGATATCACTGGCAGGGTGAATTCCCATTCATTCGTCCTGTGGCTTCAGCAGCGCGAGTGGTTTCCATACAGATGCCGCAGGAGAGAATACCGTGGAAAAATGGGGGTTTGGGAGCCAAGATGCTGGGAATTTCTTCTTCCCAGCTCTGCAGTGAAAGAGCAGATCTGGGGCCCAGCAGGTTTAAGTTTGTGACAGGGTCTGGCTCCTGACCCAATACTGAGGTCACGTTAATGCATGGGTTTAGAGTTTAACCCATTGCATATAGGCTGGTGAAAGGGCTACTTAAGATAGCCCAGCTCAGAGCACCGTGCTGATCTGCACGACAGAAGCACAGGTTTCCACCAGCATTGATGGACTGGGAAGGCGGTCAGATGCTTTGCAGGTACAACATGCCATTGGAAGGCTCAGCCTTCAATGAAGGCAGGGTTTTCTTGTGTGGTTGGTGTTTTAAGCTCATATATTTTCTCTGGCTGTCATTGGGAAGGCCACATGGAAGAGCTTTAAGGACTGATCCTGAATGGGGAGAGGGGAGTTTGGTGCACACAGCTTAGTCCCTGAGCCTATCCATCTGTAAAGAATCAGCATAACAACACTTAATATACTTCCCCAACATGGCAGTTGTGGGGCTTAATTAAACTGTGCGGAGTGCTTGGAGATCCTCAGATTAAAGGCTGTGTACAGTGAATTACAAAAGCAAACAACGTTAGATTTTCCATATGTTGTGCTGTAGCTGTCTTTATTTACAAGAAACAAATCATTTAATGTACCTCTTATATGTAACTTGTTTATATAGGATGTGCTTATTATTCCGGTAGGAGCAAAATCTGGTAGTTTTGATTATTGTTTCTGAATACATAATCCATATAGGGCGTAAAATTTGAGTATGACAGTAAAATAGTCCAAATAGGGTTTTTTAACTATATATATATGTGTGTGTGTGTAATTAGTCATGGGAAACATCATCAGTTTTAATAGGCCTGAAAGATGGAGGGAGGTAAATTTAATGTAGTATAAAAATAAAGGTAATCCCAGCAAAAGACAAGCGTGGAGCAGTTACTAGAGTCACCACAGGCAGAGACAGTACATGTTTTGTGTCCAACAATAGCAGCGTACGTGACTTGAAATGCTCTTTCCTTATAAAACAAAATACCCACTGGTTTGGCTTATTAGCACTAATCTTCAAAGGGAGAAGCAGTCCTGAGGTTCCTGGTTCAATTCATAAGTTCAGCTCCGCTCTGGCAGCACTCGCTTGACAAAGTGCCATTGTTGCCCACGGCCGGGGCCGTGTGTGTGTGTGAGGTTTAACCTTCTGCATTTCCCCTTTTCGGCTGCACAAGGAATGCCCAAAGCCGTGCAGAAATATGTCTCTGATGTATAGTTTACATGTGAAAATGCTGCATTTGAACTTGCACTGACTCTGCTCAGAGTGGATCGGGTTAAATGGACTATTACAATGGCAGGAGCTCATCTGGAACTAATAATTTTTGAGGCCACCAAAAGTAAAAAGTAAAAAAAAAAAGCCAAAACGGGGGGGGGGGGGGAGGAATCTTAGTGAGTTTGGTGGCCAGTGACTAAAGCTTCTGCTGCCATCTACTGCATGTGGGTGGCAGTAGGACCAGCTGGGAACAGCTCGCTTTGGACTGAATCTGCCACAAAACAGGTTAAATAGTGAATCATCGGTTCTGGTGTGGATGGACCTTGGCATGGTTCACAGCTCCGCACACCCTGCTCAGCATTTCTCATGGGTGTAGCTGGGGTCTGGCTCAGGCTTCTCTCTAACCGCTGCAGAGCATCTGGTGGGTCTGTTACAGAGGGAGCGGAACACGGTGCTTTGATTGTCGCAGGTTTTGAGCTGCGCTGGTTTTGCATTGTTGCCACTTGCTTAGGATTCACCACCACGGAAGAAGCTTTTGGCTCCAGTTTAGGGGGCCGTTAACAAAGCCCTCATCCATTGCATGCAAGTGGCTGCATCACAAATCACATGACAAAACCGGCGCTCGGTGACCGACATCTGTTTTGTCTCAGAAAGCGCAGCACGAAAGAGCGATGCTGGTCGGTAGCCCCACCCGCTGGAACCGGCTCAAGCATTACCGTGCTTGCCGGCCTGGCTAGACAATAAACGGAGTCTATTTATTTATGATGGCTGGACTCTAGCAGGTCATTGGCATGATCTCCAAGGGCGATGCGTTCAAATCCCTTTCTCAATTTTTTCTCTTCCATCTCTCCAGGCTGCTTTCTATTCTTTGTGCCTATTCTCCCAGGAGATCTGGTCTTGAAACAAATAGCTTACCATCGTTGTGGCTCTTGGTTGCGAGGTTAAATAAGTTTAGGAGGAAAAGTACATTTGAAATGGTGCTGATCCAAATGCATGAGCCAAAAGCGCTATTGTCTTTACCAGCTTCGAGTCTGCCACGGTAATTTCCTGGGTACATAGACATGTTGGCTATGAGTTACATATAGCTACTGCGAAGTGGAGCTGGATTGAAGATGAAGCTGGTCCTGTGACTAAACATACAACAGGGAATTGGCCTCTGGGCTTCTGTTTCTGGCTTTCTGAGGGATCTCAAGGAAGCCGTAGTGGGGGATAAGGAACGCTGTATCATTTCACAGAGCCAGCCTAACCCCGGTGCCAGGCCAGCAGCCCTCAAACGGGTCGCACGGAGGGTGTTAGGAGAGGACCTGCCACGCTGCTCTGTGCTGGCAGTGTGAGTGGAACCTCGGGAAGCGGCTTGGGGAAGGGGTGCTAAAAAACCGGAGCTATTTGGTGAGGTCTCTTCCCCAGCCAACAGCAGAGGGTGCACGGTTCTGAAGGCAGTGCACGTGCCTCAGAAGCAGAAAGGGGCTGCATCCAGCCACCCCCTGCATGGGGGGGCGAGGTTCATGCCCCAGGCATAGGGTTTGGAATTTGTTTCACATAGGCTGTAATGTCTTACAGTCACGAGACTCAGTGTGAGGTAGTCACCTGAAGTTCCCTGTACAGTGAAGAGTATATCACCTATTTTAAGATGAGGGGAAGCACTCTGAACTGCTGTGCCTCATCCTTGGCTACAGAAGGGGCCTGGAGTGACCCTCTCAGCTTGGGTAAGGATTAATCCTTCCTAATGTTATGTAGGGCCCAGGCCAGGAGGAGCATCCAACCTTTTCTCTATCCTCTTGCCATTACCCTTCAGGATCTCAGGCTTGGGGAGATACAAATTGAGAGGCAGCCGTTCTCGCACTGGAAAAGGAATGAAAAAGTGCAGAAAAAGTTTGAGAATGGCTCATTCAGGTTGCTAAATCCTCCTTGGAGGGTGTCAGCTTCACTCTACTGGCTACGGAAAGATCCAGGGAAAATAAGACTTCTTGTTTGGCCAAGCCACCCTGGAGATGTGAAGCTTGGTGACGTGAATGCCATGTTTTGTTCATCTCTGCCTTAGATCTTCCATCTCTAAAATATGTTCCCCTCCTGTACAGCCAGTGTCAGGTTGTAGCAAGCTTTAGGATGTATTTCATTAACTTCTGCTCAGGTCACACCCCCATTCCCCATTCACTGACTGTCTTCCTGGCTTTCCTTCCCAAATCACAGTCTAGTTCCTTTTTTTTCACCCTCCACTTTCGTCCAAAGCAGCGGGATTTTTTCCAGCCCAACCCCACGCAGGTGCTCTTGCCGAATATGAGGTCAGGTCTGCTCCCTGCCTTGCTCTGCAGGGCCTGGGGAGACCAAATCTGCTGGGCATCATGTGAGCCCAGCTATGAGAATTTGGGGGACGTGGGCTTCTGGATGCCTATAATTTACAGTGAATAAATAAACCACACATCCTGGAAGAGCTCCGGACTGCCATTTTTCTTGCATCCCACATTTGGCAGGTTGAGAGGTTTGTGGCAGGAGCCAAGAGGTTGATTGTTAGCATGAATCTTTCCTTCCCACAGAGACCCTCTCTTCCCTCCTTAAAGCAGGGGCTGGGCTATCTGGGAGCTCTTGGCTCCTCCATCCCAAATTCCAGCTTGAGTTCTGCTGTGAAATATCCTCAGTTATTTCATCTTTCCTGCCGAGAAAGGCTAAACACAAACGTTCAGGAGTCTGGCACCAGAAACTCAGATTGCTTACTCAAAAGAGGAGCGGTGAGCCAGAACTTCAGCTGCTCTCTCTCAAGATCAGAGCGCATCTATTTTGTGAAACACTTAACCCATGCTGGGAAATGCTTTTTCAGTCTTGGACTTGCTGTATTTCCACCTGGCTTCCTTGCTCCTGCAAGCAGCTTGCTAAGTCCTAAATCAGTGGTTGCGGGCCGTCCGCTGGAAGCGGCCCCTGGTGTTAGTTGTGGGAAAGAGAGATGTAGTTCCAGGAGCAACAGAGCGAAGGGAGCCTGGATCCAGGCCTCCCGGCTGGGTCTGCCCTGTGTGCTCCAGCTGAAGCTCCTCTGGTGGTTGGGTTCCTCTGGCTCAATGGATTCTCGTCTGACTCATAGTGGGGAAAAATGTTTTGCAGCAGGAACGCTCACCTGGACCTCTTTCCTCTTCATAGCCACCTGCTTTCAAGGAACACATAGGATAGTGGCATCTTCTGAGACCTCTCCCCCTTTGCCAGATGTGTTCGATTCAGAGGGTGCTATGGGGAAGAGGAGGCTTGGAGAAATACGCATGAGCCCGTGCCATCATGCCTAGCTGTATTTCTTCATTAAACCCTTGACTCTCCAGCCTGAAAGCAGCGGGGAAGAGGGGTCTGGGTGCTTCCTGTGGCATGCTTGGGTTCAGATGTAAAACAAAAGACAACCAGGGTCTCAAAGAGAAAATGAAGTCACATTAGAGCAAAGCTGGGAGATTTATTTGAGAACTGCCAGCGTGCTCCGCAATATTTAAGATACTGTTATTTGTTAGGAATCATTGCCTAATACCATTACCTGAAGTGTTTGAGAGCAGGGTATACTTACTTGCACAGGTGCTATATAGAGACTTTACGAGAAACTGTCTTATCTTTCAAGAGCTTGTTGCATTTAGAGGCTAGAGGATAAGGAAAGGTCATAAAAGCAATAAAAAGGGAGAAGATACAAAGAAAAGATCCAGGAAAAAATTCCAGTGCAGACTTCCAGGGTAGGCGGGTTTTGTCTGCACCTGTGACTTTCTGGCTGCTTTCCTGGTAATGGGTCTGAAAGTGAGGATCAGGTGAGGGCCAGTGGGGTCTTGATATAAGAAGTCCACGGGCAGCCCAGGGAAAGGTTTGTGGGTGGGATGGTGGGACCAGAAGGAGAGGCTGGGTCGCTCAGAGCAGTATTTCTTCAGTCCATCACAAGGTAAATTGATAAATACAGTTTTGGTGAAGGCAGTAAAGGATTAGTGGGAAAATTCTTCCTATCCATAAAAATCTGCAAGTTTTGTTAGGAGGGGAGGCATGAACAGATCTCTTTCCTGTCAAGCCTTTGCGCTTTCAAGATTTTTCTCAGTGATACTTAGCACTGAAGCTTAAGAGTCACGTTGACTGCTTTAGCAGACAGTAGGTGCACGGGAATGAGGTGTAACTCCTTGTACTTCCTGGGGCGACCAATCTATTTCAGCAACAATAGGGAAAAATCAGCTTCATTCATAAAGAAAGGGGCAACAGGGAGGAAGGAACGGCTGTTTGTTAATGTTGCCTTAAGCTAAACATTAATGAAGTGCAACACTTAAGACGCTTGCATGCCTCAGTTATGTCCACCAAGCTCACACGTTGCCTTTCCAGTTATGTAGGCTAAAAAATGAGGTGCGTGTGAAGAGGCTGCTGCCTGCTCATTACCTCTCTCTGTGAGTAGTAATTCTGCTTTGTTTCCGCTGCTTGGGTGTCAGGTGTACTCGCACACACAGGGTTTCAAGCAGCAACAGCCAAACCGTGCAAACGCACCGCGCAGCGTGGGGACAGGATGGTTGTGGAAATGGATTTTAACCGGGGAAATAACGTGTGATGAGAGCGGCAAGCCAGGCTTGGCGCCAGAGGCGTTGGAGGTGGAGCTCGGGGAGGCTCAAAATGTTGTCTGGTGTCTGAGGGTGCTGCGTGCTGACCTTGAAGGAAGGGACCGAGAACTAGCCACATACGTGATTGCATTACGAATGTTAGTGGTACCTTTCAAGTAGGGCTCTGCTGCTCCTTCTGCAGAAAGCTCAAATTTTCCATTTCTGATCATCCTGTTACGTTATACAGTGCGTCCTTCTAATGTAAAACAAAAATCAAATTCGGTTCAGAAGAAAGTCTCCTTTTTATTGCACTAGGCACACAGAGGCTAGATAATAATTTTGGAAACCAGAAATTGTTTTGTTCACCCAGTCCATTTTTATTATTATCATTAAGTGGAAAAAAATTGACAGACAAAAATTCCTTCAAAATTGTGCAATAACAACATAGCAGAAATTGTGAATAAAAAAAAAAAAAGGACATAGAGTAGCAATTTAAATGGTATAATATTAAACTTCACTTAAGGAACCAGATTAGAAGTTGACACTACCTCTAAAAACCTCACTACAGACTCGCTGCTTGTAGACTGCTGCACATTTTGAAGGATTAATTATAAATGTTACAGCTAGTTCCAGTAATGAAGATGTTCTCTGGGTCCAAGAGTAACTAACTCAATTGCACCATTTCCCTTCTGAAGTCCATTTGAAGAAGACCTGAAAGTTGTTTTGGAAGATGTTATTTTTGTCTTTCCTGAACACAATTTTACATCTCCACCAGAAAATTAGTGAAGTTTGTCATTAAATACTTCTCTGTCCCTACAAAGAGATTTCAAGCATACGCAGACCCTAAGACTGAAATCTGCCCAGCGAGGAAAGGGTGTGCTGCTCGGTGAGAGTCGCTGGCTCAGGTGAGCTTTCCCTGGTGGCCAATTTGAGTTTGGAGCTGCTTTTGGTGGCTCTAGAAACAGGATTAGTAAATAAATCCTGCCTCATCGGTTGTCTGGGCGAGGCAGATCGCCCTCCACCCAGACAGGAGCTTTCAAGTCATTTCTCCCACGGTTTCTGGAAACCAGCAGGAAGCAATACCATTTTGTGACCGCGAAGGCGACCTGAAAACACAAAGGTCCTTTGGTCACTACGCCAAAAGACGATGGGGTGGATGTGGGTAGCCAGGCACGTGCTGCCTCACACTCAAATGCTCTCTCCTCCCCTTTCTGGCTGGGTATGTGCTGGGATACATCTATATGTAACTTGACCTCTGTCCAAGGAAAACAGGCTTTTCCCAGTACTAAATCTGCATCTCTCTCCTGCTAATGCTGCGTCAAGGTAGGAGCACGTGGAACAAGTTACGGCAGGGTTAGCCAGGGCATGAACTTACAGCACGCCAGCTATTCTGCAGATGAAATATCTGCATGTACAGTTTTCCCCTGCGGTCAACACAACATGCTTCGCCCCTCTCTGAGCGTTTCTGTGGGGTACAGGCCATCGGGCAAGCAGCAGAGGAGCTGTAAGCTCGTGCTCCGGCTGGCTCCTGTGCACGCCTGGAACGGGTGCTGGGCTCCGTGAAGGCGGTCGCGTGTGCGGGTCGCTGTGGGAGCTGGGGCGAGCGGTGTGCCGCAGCCATTTTATGGAGGAGGCAGCAGCTGACGGCTGAAGGAGTGATTTATTCAGGCTGAAAGGATCGCTTTTTTTGACCTTGAACGGGTGTTCAGATCTCAAGCCTGGAAAATGGCATCTCCCTGTCCCTTCTTGAAAAAACAAAACCCCCACCCCCCAAAAAAAAAAACCTCAAAAAAAAACCAAGCCAGAGCAAAACAAGCCTCATGATCCAAAACCCCTCCAGATTTTCATATTCAACTTTAGCCTTTAGTTCAAATGGACTTAAGCGTACCAGCAGGCATCTGCAATGAAATCTGAAATGGATGCAAACACAAATTAACTGGAAGAAGTTCCTCCTAGCCAGGGTACTTTCCATACCCCTTTTTTTCCTTATGGATCTAAATATTTCACTGGGTTCCTGTGAGGTAAACCCAAGTCACCTCCCAACTGTTTGGGTAACGATTCATGTCACATTGCATAAGGCTACTGAAACAAAACCAAAGCAAAATATGTATCCACATCCATGTACCACATTTACACCAGAACCCTCCCACCCTCTATATGTCTCTATGAACAAGATTCCATGCTTCAAAAGTTCATAAAAATATACAGTTTACCCAGAACTGCATCTATCCTGCTCACTCCCTGCCTGGGGCTTAGACTTCTCTATCTATATATAAAATACACTAGCCCTGTGAAGTTGCTTTGCTGAGAGCACAGTGGTGATTTTTTGCAATGAGGGGAAAGTCTCAGAGAGTAGGGTGTGCCTGTGCGTTACAGTACTGTCCACATAAGGTAGATTCAGCTTTGCACAAAGCCTGCCCGCTGCAGGGCCCCAAAGCCCCTGTGCAGTGCAGGGGCGACACTGCAGACCCGACGCAGAGGGCTCTGTTCCACCCCCGTTGCATTAGCGAGGCACCGGTAACTGGGAGCATTGCTTCTGAGTACAGCGTTACAACAAAACGCTTTGCTGGCGATAGACCGAGCCCTGTGCAAGCGTTGCTGAGCCACGGGTACAAAGGAGCCTTTCAGAGTGGCCAGAAGTGACCTGTCCCCCAGCTGATGCTTGAAAGCATCCAACCACAGGATTTCTGCAAAACATGAAGTGGTTACAAGGGTCCCCCTTGGCATCTGTCTTTCAGATAGAGACACGAGACGGGCTAAATTCTACTCGCCGTACTCGAGCGGGATTTACCCTGGGGGAGCGAAGCAGCGGTATTTAACCAGTAGTAATTCTCACCAGAGAGGTGCCATCTTCTGGGATACTATACTGTAGTTCTCTGCCACCTGTGCCACAAATATTTGCTTAATAAGGAAAGGGTTCAGTACTCTGTAACTCTGCTTTTAGGCTTGCTTTCCTGTATAAAATCTTTTGATTTTTATCTTTAGAGCCTCTGGGTCAGATTCTGGTCTCTCCATGTAGCTGTAATTCTAGGCAAATTGAGCTATACATGCTGGGTTGATTTACTCAAAATTTTTAGCCCTGAACAGCACCTGACCCACTAACAAGGTAAAAATATTGCAACTCTGTAAGCTCACTGCTACTTATAAAAATCTGATTATAGTTTGGTCCCAGCTTTGGGGGAAAAAAACTGTCACCGGGAATGATAACACCAGTAATTGAAAATAGAGTTAGTATTTCTATAGAGTATCAAACCATACAGAACTTCAACTTTTTATACATCTTCTGTATGTGAAATTAAATGGATTAGTCACGTATCAAAACATAGTTGGCCTCTCTCATTTCATCTGTAGGAAGACTGCAATTATAACTTAATTTACACTGCAAAAATACTTTTGGTTTAAACAAAGAAAACTGTGACAAGACAGTGTGCTGTATTTTACTGGTGCGAAGCTTTGCATATATAGAGCATGGACAGGCGTGACCCGTGAGTGTCCGCTCGCGTCGTCGCTCTTGGGCTGGCAAGTAGTTGGATTGTTGGTGAGATTCACATCTTGCTATCACAGAAAAAGCTTGACAATGGTAACCAGACATTCCTACCGCTTAGCTCTGTAGACAGTATTATGTCTACTGGGAATGTGAGATGACTAGTGATGGGAAAATAATATATATGCACACGTAAATATGTTACTTCTAAAGCTGAAGGTACAACTACAGCTACTTTTAGGAAATGCTAATGAAGGAGGATCGAATCCATGCTGTAGACCAAATCAATTTAGGTGCTCAGCAATTACCGCTCTGTATGACTGTGGAAAATCTGTATGCGAAGCTGTTTCCTAGCTGCACACAGTGGAGGCTCCCCCTTCCGTCCCGCCAACATATTAGCATCTTAGAGAAGCTCCACGGAGGAAAGGTGTCCTGATTAGGTGGGAAGTGCGTTTTAAGGCCTCCTTTACCTTCAGGTAGCGGCAAATCTTTCCAGTGGCGTTACTGACGTAAGGTACGGATCAATTAGGGCAGGTATGACGGGCATGGTCAGCAGCTTGGGAACTGCAGGTGCCCTCCCAAGGGGTTTGGGTAGCGGTGGGAAGGTAGGGCGTGGCACGGACTGTTGTTGCTGCTCACCTGAAAGCGAGGGTCAAAACTGCAAAGCCCGGGCACTTGCACAGCGCTGTAAAAGGATGCTGCGGCGCTGCTGCCCAGGAGTAACCGCTCTCCTGTGTGCAGAGCCCCAGAAACCCTCCTGCTAATGGCCCATGCAATGTCAGACCCACGTGCAAGGGTTTGCGTGACCCTTGGCAGCACGGCCTGGTAGGGATGCTTTTGGCTTATAGGTACAGCAGCAGGAAGCTAAACTCATACATAAAGTACGTGCTGCAGTATCTTGACTTGGGCTCTGAGATTGCTGAAAGATTGGGTCTTTTAATATGGGGGAAAAATATGGAAAAATAAGGGGTTTTTATTATCATGGCAAGAACAATGATGGGGATGATGAGATACTACTGCCTTGCAAAAGAAAGTGGCACATATTCTACACAATAATGTGTACAATGTCTGACGACTTTGGAAATCTGTTCTCAAGCAGATTTCCCAATAAATTAACACAACAAAAATACTTTCATATAAAACAAAGTCCAAAGGATTTTTTTTTTTAAAGTAAAATCAAAACCTTCAGGGACTATATTACTTATCTCTCTCTACATATATAATCTCCTGAAATTTTTTTAAATAAATTTATTCTTGTCTTAGAAAAATAAAACGAGTAGCCAATTTAGTCAACAGAAAATATCTCACAGACTTAAAAGCATGCCCAGCAAGCATAGCCTTGTAAGACTAAAGTAATGTTAAATCAAAGCAATTTGTTACTAAACCAACCTAGTCTGCAATTCACAGTTGATTACTACAAAGTGTATTTTTAAAATTTTTTTGGCCCATATAAAAATAACATATTGCAACTCAAAGTGCATTTTTAAAATAAACAATCAACTATTTTTATCAAATAAAATATTTACACCATTTGGTTTTTACAGTCAGAAATGCGCTTCATGCGATGACCATAGGAACATCATCTGAAAATCCAGTTATCATTGGGGCTTCGTCATCCTCATCTCCTGAAAAACAAACCCAGAGTGCTGTTATGCTGCCCTCAGCGTTTCATGGGGCATCACTAACCGGGCTACTGAAGCTGGCCACAAAACTGCCCTCAAAACCAGTATATTGTGGCCTCGCTCGTGCTCTTACCTGGTTGTCATATCTGCTATATTCAGGTTTTAACTGATTTGCATTAGTAGCAGTGGTTTAAATGAAGTTGCTAAAAACGTTTATCCTAGGCCAGCTTTGTACTCTTAGGACAAGATCAAATCCACAGAGATCTTTATACCAAAGGTGGCCCAAAGTATGACAGCGCCATTAGGCTTTGCACTGATTTCTCGGTCTTAAGGCTGTCCTGAAACGCCGTTGCATGAAACCAAGGGCTACGTACCTAGATCATCTCCCGAGGAGAATATGGCCGAGCCCAGGCGGGAGCTGTAGTGGCTGTTTGCAAAGGCAGTGAAGCTGTTCTGCAGCCGTCTGTGCCTCATGTACAGCACCACGAAGCCGATCCCGAGGGTCACCAGCAGCAGGAACAGCACCGGTACCACGATGGCAGCGACATCTGTGGACCTACCGTTTTTTGTTGCAGAATAGTCTTCGCCTACAGGTAAGGGAGGGAGAGAAGCGCCATGTGCAACTGACAGCACATTCCTCTAGTGAGTTTGCGAGGCTTTCGTTAGTCTTGGTTAAGGAGGATGGTGAAAATGCCAGGGACTTACCAGTTCCTAGTTCATCGTAGAGAAGCGTGGCTGGCTCACCACACATCTGCCCACTATACAGGCACCTGGCCTGAACAGTGAATGAATAGTTGTGACCTATCTTCAGGTTGGAAACTTTGAAGAAGTTTTCTGTGGTGTTCCCAAGATAAGCAGTGGTGTTCATCAAGCTGTCAAACATGTGGATCTCGTAACCCTGAGAGTTGTGAAAACAAAGACACAAAGCCCAAGTCGCTCAGCTGCAGAGGTCAGGTTTGCTCCTTCTGACAGGGCTATGAAACTTGTTTTTCCTCCTGAACCTAGCTTTCATGAAATGCATTGGGCTATCAGCTGGGAGAGAGCAATGTGGAGCCTCCTCCAGGCATCCGTCAGTGTGCCTTGACCCTGGCCAGTTCAGGGAGGAGGTTTCGGTCTGCCTGGTTCACTCTGTTCTTAGAACCCACCCGAGACCACCCAAAGCACAGAGTCCAATAATGGCGATGGCTTTTTTGGTGTAGGTTGCTATCTGCCCAGGCCCTGACAGAGAACGTGTCACAGATTTTCTATCAAAGTCTAAATAATGACAATTCTCAGACACTACCGATGTGCTTCCCAGCACGGCGGGGCAGTGTCCTATTCCCAGTCCTTTCACACGTGGGGCAATTGACCTTTTTCAAGAGGAAAATCGTGTTCCTAAAAGGTGACCGAATGGATCTATCAGCTTTAGTGCCTCAGTCATGATGCGAATTGAAATGAGCTGTGTGTAGAGGGCTCATCAAGGACACTTAGGGGAGCAGAGCGTACTGGTGTATTTCAAAGAGTCTGTGCAGGAGCCCTGCAGTCACTCTGCTCTAGGTTTTTCTGAAACACTGCCTGTAGGATGGGAGAGACGGCACAACTCACCCGGCTTTCATTGAAATGACTTTCCTTTAATGCCAAACTCTTCCAGAAAAGCAGAATATGGTCATTTTCTGTTATAATTTTTAATGCATCTGGTGCAGACAGCGGAACTGCAAATGAGAAGAAAATGGCAGGTGGGTTAGGTTTGAACAGTGATGGCACTTTTCTTTCAGCTGAGAAACAGCAATGGCATCACTTCTGAAACTTAGTATTTATTGGGCATCAGCACAATCCTATCCTTAGAGAGGGGCTGTACTGGAGGAGGGGACACTGTGGCATGTAAGCTGGTAGGAGCTTTTCCAGTGGGTTTTCATGGTAGGAATATAATGGTACTTCATGGTGTCCCCACAGCCATACAGGTGTCTCTCCCATCTCCACCTAGGCAGGAGAAAAACTCCCCAGCTATTGTTTGAGAGGCTTTGTCTCTGCTGCTGTTGTCTGGGGCTTAATTGCCTTCCCCGGCAGCTGCAGGGAGGCCTCTCAGAACTGGGCTTTGGCTGCGGGAGAGGCCCAAGAGATGCAGAAGCACTACTGCAGCCTCCAACCAGCAGAGCAGTGGGATGGATGGTGTGTGGGACGGGTGCTGGATTCCCTCTAGTGGACAGTGCTGCAAGGACTCACCCCGGCACCCGCCCAGTAGTACTCTTTCCCTTACCTGTGTTGATCTTCATGCTGGATTCTTTGCTCATATTTCCCAGTTGAACAATCACATGGTATTTGCCTCCCGGTTCAAGTTTCTTAATGGTGTACTCTACCGTGCTGTTCCGGGTTTTCACTTTGTAGATTTTATCTGTTTTTCTTACTAAATCTTTAACTGCGACAGCATATAACTGGCGGGGGAGGAAAAGCACACACAGTGAAAGATCTTACTTTCCTGCAGACATGCTAGCAATCCCATACAATGGCAGGACATTAGATGCGAGGGGACAAAATTTAAATTAAACCATGCCTGCAGAAAGCCTGGGAAGAAAGATTTCAAGCCTTTTGCTGGACTAGCTGGATCCTTGCCCAAGATCAATATTTTACAGATACAGAAAATGCAGTTACTGGCACAGATGAGGGCAGGAGGAAAATTGCAGGTTGTATTGCTTGATGAATCACGAGGATGCAATGCAAACTCCTGCCCTAAGTGTCCAGTTTTGCCGGGAAGATTTATACCTTTAAACCTTTTCTGTTAAAGTCTCTGGACCAGAATAGGAGCGGAAAGCTTGCTGAGAAAATTACTCGCCTTCAATGGAGCAAGACCTGACTGTATGCCAGCGTGCCAGAAAACAGAACTGGGCTTTGTTGGGGCTGCGCCGGCGTGGCCGGAGCAGGCGGCAGAGGCCGGAGCAGGAGGCAGAGGCCGGAGCAGGAGGCAGAGCCTGCAGCCTGGCTGGCCGGACGCCTGTCCTGCTGGCCTGTGGGCTGTGCTCGGGCACCGGCCAGCCTGGACTCCAGGGCAAAGCTGAAGCCCAGAAAGGTGTTTTAGCACATGCTCAGGTTTGCTTTTAGACTTCTTCAGCAACAGATATCCCAGACCTGGCTTTCTTTAAATGCAGTGTGAATGTCACGGGCCTGAGGTAATGGCTGGTAACGTGAAGAGAGGAAATGCAGGTCCCAGAGGTGTCAGCATCTTTGATAACAGCTATTTAGATGGAGGGTAGACCTGATCTCAGAGTCAGTTCTCCATCAGCAGCATGACAGGGATCTGTCTTTGAGCCAGGGTTGTGCATGCAAAGGGACAGGAGAAGGTGCTGTGAGATGTTACCATGTCCTGGTCGGGTGAATCATAGGGTGATTCCCACTTAATGACTGCGAACGTCTTTCCAGTGTGCACCGAGTGGAGGTGCCGAGGGGGAAGCCGGTTGTCAGGGATCATCTTCACCACAATGTAGTCAGATGGTGGCCCTTGGTAGGGAGACATCACACGGACCTTGAAAGGATAACACGGCGGTTTATACTGGTTTATACTGTGCCTGCACCCTTTGACACCAAACTACAGCCCACAGTGCAGGTAGGAGTGGGAACAGAGAAGGAGCCTACCAGAAACAGGTACTGCTCGTCCCGCTGCACGATCACAGTGATGTTGTGGGAGGTTGTGGTGGTGTTGTGAGGGCTTCTGTACAGCTCTAGGAAGGATGTGGCGTAGAAGATGCCATACACCTGCAGAGGAAGAGCACAAGGATGGCACAGGTTTCGGCAAGGGCCAGAGCTCCCACCCAAACTTTCACTGACTGTTGCTTTTTAGAGACAGGACCCTTTTTCCTCTGGGCACTCTCTCCTGCCCAAGTTCAGGTTCAGTCTGCCCACTCACCTCTGCACTCCCCACCCTAAAATCCCGGGCTCAGCTCTGATAACACAGCAGTCAGCTGAAAGACCAGTGGAGCATCATGCTGTCTGTATTTCAGCCACTTCTCCACCGGATCAGGGGCTGAACAAATAGACCACAAGAAGGCTTTCTTTGCTTCTGTCTAGGGGGCAGCAGGAGCTTTCCCTCGCTTTTTAGGCATAAAATTTTCAGAGCCCTGCAGTTCAATCCCTACAAATAATCCTGTTTTAAGATTTTGCTTGTGTTCTGAGGCTCTGAGCTAGACCCTGTCCTGGCTGGTGAGCAAAGAGAGTGGGTGCCTTACGACATTCCTCGGTCCGGTCCAGCTGCACTCCACCGCAGTCTGGTTGATGGCCTTGGCTTTGAGACTTGGTGGTGCAGGTCTTGTCCCACTGGTCACCACATGTACAAAAGACAGAGGGCTGTCACCCAGCTCCGTCTTAGCCCAAGCAGAAATTTCATAGGGGGTGTGTGCTGTCAAATTTGCCACTGAGCAAGAAGAGAAACATGCACTATTAGGTAAGGCAAAGTACTGCAATGGCAGGGTGAGAGCACAGGGAAACTGTCAGCAGCATCAAACAATCTTAGGCAGGAACCTGCCTCTCTTGGTTTGTGTTTTGATTCATTTTCCCTTATACAGAAGCATCTGGGACTCTGGTATCTAACCTAGCCTGTGCTTTTCTGTATCAGGGTGTTTTCCCATATCTAGATTGTGCACACCAGTGACTTTTCCAAACCAGAAAGTAATGTGATTAACAGGGACATGTATACAAGCCCAAGAGACTGTTGACCTTTTGCAGAGTAGATAAGGAACCACAAAAAAAAAAAAAAGTCCTCCCATGTGATGAGAAAAGGCTGGTGTGGCTCTGGAGTATAAATCCCAAATACGCTTGAAATCTCCAAGCCCTAAAAAGAGAGGCCAAGGATTTGCTGGTTTGTCCTCTCAAGATTTATTCTTTCCTAAACAGAAACTACTCAGTTGCAAAAAAAAAAAAAAAAAAAAAAGAAAAAAAAAAGAGAAAAGAAAAAAAGTCCTACAGCCTTCTATAAAACCTTCTGTTTAATGTTGACGAAAGCAGAATTCTACACTTTGCACTGAATTTACCTTTTTGGATGGACTTTTCTCCTTCTATGATCAGAGTCCTTTTTTCCTGCCTGTGTGTATCAAATGTCCAGTAGATGTTCACAACGTAACCGCTGACCTGTCAAGCAGCAAGGGCACACAATACGAACTATCAGTTCAGCTGGTTTTGCATGCAGTTAAAGACTCACTGGTGAAAGCCTTTGCATTGTATTTGCCACCCTAATTAAGAGCGCTGGGACAGCTGATGAGTAGTAAGAAATGATCTGGTTTGAAATAACTAGTTTCAAAAGGTAATTGCAGTAGTAAAATGGGTGGCAGCTTATCCCATCCAGTTTTTAACATTTAGTCAACGCAGGCCTTTTTTTCTTTATTCTAGTTTCAGAAGTAAAGGTAAAAATTTTACCTTGATATTAGTAGTCATTTTTAGGCTGAAACTTATGGAGTCCTCGCTGTAGCCCTCAATGTGTATGACAGGTGGAGGAATGACTGGAAGGAAAGAAAGGGAGAAACAGCTGTTACCGCAGCACAGAGAAATACAAATACTTATCAAGCAGGGACAGGTAAAATACAGGCTTTCATTATTACAACCATCTCTCAGACCAGGAATCCCCCATCTTTTCAGCCCCAACCTTGTCTGTCTCTAAGACACGTGCCCCTCAGAGAAGGCACCAACGTGCGTACCTCCATCATTTTTTCAGTAAGCCATCTAAAAGCTGCCTTATCTGCACCTTGCTCGGCGCAGGCTGGAACCAGAGAGGTCTGGACACGGGTATTTGACTTCTGAACTCAGTGGCACAATCTGATACCGCAGTTAACGGTTTCTGGCCTTCAGAGGAACTGGTGAGGGAGGTCAGGAGCTATTGATGGGGACAGCTGCCAAACGCTCATGCAAAATCTGATATGAAAGTTGTTATGGTTCTCTCCACCCCTGTTTTTCTAACCATCAGGTACTCATGTACTTCATATTATCTGAATCCTGCAATTTTAGTAGCGTGGTGATCTCTTTCCTTCCTTTGTCAGCATAGTGAGGATGCACTGTTATCTAACAAATTAGCAGACAATTTTGACATCAGAATATAGGTTTGGAGGGAAAACCTGGCATGAATACAAATTATTTCAAAAGGCTTTTCTAAAATCAGTTTGGAGGGAAATGTTTTACTGTGTTTGAATTTATCTACTCTAATGTCGTGATAGTTCATGCGAGCCTTAGTGGTCTTTTAGTGGTCTAACCTAAGTGAGATGCAGAAACCATTCTAATCATAACCTACGAGGGAGCAGAATGAGCAAGCATCCTTTCAGCCAGTGACAGCAAAGGAGTTAGCGGTAATGTGTCTCGCCTATACGAAGGCAGGGTCTAGCCTACACAAGTCAGAGGGAATCCACCTGCAGTCCAGGAGAGAGAGGCACCTTCTAGATGGGCTTCTCGCCCACTTCTAGGGCAGCACCTCCATCCTACATGCCCCAGAGTTTAGAGGAAGAGTCAGCAACCCATTCAGACTTAGCACTGAACTTTGAGGCAGATCAAAATGGTACAGCAAAGTTGTTAAACAGCGTAAAACTCTCAACAGAGAAGGAAGTATGAGGAGGTAGTTATGCACGCTGATGCTAACACTGCAGGCTTGTATGCAGCCTTTTTGCTATGTTGTCTGAATTGACCGAAACAACAACATTTACCTTTGCCTTTTATGGTGGTTATGGATTTGGCATCACTCCAATTTCCCACTCCTCGACTAGTTACTGCAGCAACCTTTTCAAATAAGAGGGTTAGTTAATATGAACAAATGTACGCCGCCAACATTGTATAATGCAAACAGAACGAGGTTAGAGCAAGGTTACGGACGTGGCAGGGCTCATGGGAGAAGGACTTTGAAGCAAACAATAGCTTAATTACTTGGCAATAAAATGCTTATTACAGAGATAAAGCAGACTACTTTAAGTCAATTAAAGGAATCTAAGAGGAAGGAGGAGGATCCTCTTTGCAGATAACCACTATTTTATGAGATCTTTATGAGGAGTCCGTCAAGATAAGGAGCTTTGGACTCTATCAGCCATAACGTAGGTAAGAAGCTTGCTGGTGAAGTCCATGCGAGCACTGAACCCAGTTCCAAAGATTTATTTGGGAACATATTAGTATGGGAAGGAATACCAAGGAAGGAAAGACTTGCTCCAAGCAAGTGTGAGAATAATATTGATTCATGGGCAGGGAGAGGGGTTTATCCCACCTCCCAGTGAAGTCCCCAAAGAACCCATGCTCATTCAGCACAGGGAGGATGGACAGTGGCACAGTACACGTTTCCTAGGGCCCAATGTGCAGACTTTCATTTCCTATTCTTATTAGTTCCATCTATAATTACCCAGCTTCTCCCATGTGCATACATTCCCCACAGGCGCATCTGCTTCTTTTCTCAGTGACACAGTCAGGACCAAATTTATCCCTGGCCGAGATCTGCTGCAATTGCAGTGACATTGGAATGGGCAATTAGCAGCGCAGATTTCATAATACAGCCTGGCCTTCTGGGAGAAGGAGAATATCAAGGGCCTTAATTCAGGCCTTGGACCTATATACATTAGCAGCGCAAATGCCAAGCCCCCATTGTGGGTTGTCACTGAAGGGCAGAATTTTAACAGCATACTTTTTTAGCAGGTACTTGACTATGTAGTGAAAAGTAATTAGGGCATGCATGGATAGCACTTTGAAAATACTCACTCTAACTGTGTATAACGTGTTGACCTGTAAGTTTTTGATCTCAGTGTAGTTCGTGGTGGTTCTAAGGGACGACCACTCCTTGGATCCAGTCTGGCTGTATTCCACCTAGGAGCACCAAAACAAGGGATGAGGGCTCCATAGTCAACCATACTATGGGGTGACAGGTCCCTCTGTGTCAAAATGTCGGTAGAAAGAAGTAAGGAAGCTTAGAAAGGGAGCCAGAAATTATATTATGAACTTGAGGGCTGCGCTGCTGCCTACAGCCGTGCAGCATTTCTTCTCCCAACTTGCTGAATGCTCTCAGCAGATTTCCTTTACAAACTGTCATGTTCCTGCCCCCCCCCCCTTCAGAGATAGCTGTCTTCAGAAAGGCTAGCTGCCCTTAGCAGCCTTCCCTGTCCCACCACCGATCTGGACTTGGCCCCGCCAGGCAGCAGGACTCACAATGAATTCCCGTATGAGGCCATGGGCGTTCACAGGGGGGCTCCAGCAGCCTGTCACCACACCCTCAGCTTCCTTTTTCACAGAGAGCTGCAGGTTAAAGGGAGCATCTGGTACTAGGGAGAGAAACAGAGGTGTTAGTGACACTCACAGTTGGTGTGTCCAGATCACTGGGGAAAAGCACGGTCTCCCTGCAAGGTTGGGACAGAGCAGGGAATGGCCAAAGGGTCCTGGCTCATGGGAGATGTCATCTTCTTTCCTCCCCCATCTGGAGCAATAAAGCCTTTTTAGTGACTGTGGTGAAGCTAGGATTTTGCTAATCCCTTTGCTTTGTTTTGCATCCCTTCCTTACCCTGACCTCCACTCTGCAGCTAGAAAGATCTCACGCCTTGCATGTGGTACTGAACAGTCCCATGGGCTCCTCACTGCACTGTGAGAAGAGATGAACTTCCCAGTGATACTAAACCCCTAAGTCATGGGCAAGAAAGAGGGCAGGTTGGTGACTCAGTGCAGGACTGACTCAAGACAGGGAACCCGCAGCCCTTTTTCCCAGTCCAGCACAATTCCCAGGCCTGTGGAAAGGCTCCTTTTGTTCGTAACGGGGATACCTCTGAGGTATCTACTTTCTAAGGCGAAGCGGAATGCATCAGGTCACTGATATGACCGTGCAGGTCTGCTTACGTCCTTCAGGTGCCCGGAGGGTGATGAAGTCGTTCGTGTTGTAGACTCGGCTGAGACACTGCACTTGGACTTTCACCTGATAGGTACAGTCAGGCTTGAGGACTTTCAAGACGCTGTTGGTTTTGTTGCTGTGGGTTTCCAGAATCTTCCAAATGCTTTCACCGACCGTCCTGCACAAGAGTGTCACACCCCTCCTGTCAGGACCGTGTTTGGTAGCAAAGGGTGAAACCATCTATCTGTACATTACGAGCTTGCTGCTTAGTTTCCTTTTCAGTAAAGCCATACCACCAGCTTCAAAGGATGCTCTTTTAAAGCCTGAACTAAACATAACTCAGTGACTTATAAGCACTGTGCTCTGAGGTTTTCTATAACTGCTGTGCTCTAATTTCTTTACCTTGTTCTCATCGTTAGCGGTCCCACAATGGCAAGACCCAAGCTGAAATACGCCACTGAATATAGCCATATTACTGGCTGACTAAACAGTCATGGAGGAAACAAATACAGCTCTCCACAAAAGCCCCCCTAGTTACAGCTATTTTGGGTCTCCTTTGCAACCAAGTATTAGAAGATTTTCCAAGCAGAATCAGACTGCACAGCTCTCAGTCTTTCAGGCCTGATTCTGTATGGTACTTTGCTGCAAACACGGGCATACCGATACCTGTGCCGTGCTTCTCCTAGCCTTTATGTGATAGGAATAGCAACGGGTCATGCAGTGTAATGGGAGGCCTACCTGTAATAGATGTTGTAGACACAGGAGGTTGAGGACATTCTTTTTGGCCGAGCCCATGTCAGAGTGACATCACCGGAGAAATCGGCCGTCCACTGGAGGTTCTGGACTTTGTACACAATTGTGTCATCTAAGCAGGCAACGGGAAAAGTTAGTCTACTGGAGGGAAAGAAGCCCATTGCCCATAACAGAAACAAGGGTTGTGTTCATAGCACAGACATGGTGTTGAGGTAGAAACAGTAATGCGACCGAAAGGAGTATTTGTACTATCCAAAATAGATGTGCAATTTAGGCAGGTATTATCAGTGGACAAAAGCGGGCTCTCCAGAAGGCAGTTCAGAGCAGGAACATACCCCTGGTGCTCTTAGTTCTCCCCAGAATGTCTTGGTTGTCTTTATGCTGCATCATGCGAGCATCCCCTTTCCCCCAAGGAAAGATAAAGCGTGGCTGTTGATGAAATACTCTTCAACATCATTTTGGAAGTGTATGAGTGCAAACTGATCAGTGCAAGCTAAGTCACTCTTCTACTCATGCGATGAATCCGTGCTGCCACTGTAAGCCATCCAAGGCTTTTCTTGTGTGGTTTTCCTTATCACAGCTCATGTTCAGCCGAAGGACCCAAGTGAGGGCTGGTAATTAAGGCAGGAATCTGGCGATTGCCTTGACACAAGCTCTGTGGCTGAATTGCAACCTGATCTCGGGAGAAGCATTTAGAGGATAACAGCACTGTGAAATCCAGTGCCGGCAGTGGTGGGGACTGGAGGTGCTTATCTGAAATGGCCCAAATCCATGCCCTGCTCCCACTAGGCTGTTCCCGGCTCTCTCCCTCCAGTGACCACATGTTGGCACCCACATCCAAGCACTGTGGCCTGGCCCTGCTCCACGTGCTCAGCTTCATTCCTAGTGCTGTACAGAAACCAAGCGGAGTGGAGCCAAACTGCTGCTGCTTTGCTTCCCCTAACCAACTGGAAATGAAACCCAGCAGGCACGTGGGTCCGCAGACAGGCATGGCAAGACAAGCAATCTGAGGGAAAAGAGATGGTTTCTCCTTGGCATAGCAGCCAAGCCACGAATCTCTGCAGCTCCTTCCCTGAACCTACCAGCCTCTCCCAATCAATATTTAATTAAAGAACTAAAACCTGGTTGATGCTCAAACCCCCAAGCAGCTCAGCAGGAAAGCGGCTGAATCTCATGGCTGGCCAGACAGCAATTGATTGCTGTTATCTGCCCAGGGGGCTGCGGCGTGCGTCCCGCCTGCCTCTGCGGGGCCACCAAAGGCCAGTGTGGGAGGACCAGTGATGGTAGCGGGGCACGTGCCATGGCTCCCAGGTCACCTTGCAAAGCAGGACAGAGCCAGAGACTATTGCTTCACCTGTGGGCCATGTAAAATAGACAGCTTTGCTCCTACCCATCCTGAAGTTGGTTTTCTGCGTCTGAGGCTGCTGGAAGACAAATTATCAGCGTAGAAACAGGCTGGAAAGTTTGTCCCTACTGGTTATAAATGGGTGAGGAGAGGTACCTTGGACAACTGAACAGAGGCAGATATGTCTAGGGTGTTGTGAATGAAAGGTCACATATCCAGGAGGGCCCCTCTGCGTGCTAGCATGGAGCAGGGCATGAGAAATGGGAGAGGGCTGCTGCTTACCAGTACAGTTCCTTTCATCGCTGCTGTCTGAGCAATCCAGATATCCATCACACCGCTCTGTCACCATAATGCAGGCCTCTCCGTCCTCGCATTTATAACCATTAGGACATGACAGGGTGCTGTGAGTAGCTGAAAGAGGCAGAAGAGTTTCAGGACTCAAGGCACAGATGTTCCCTCGCCAGCACTGGGCTGTTTGCAGTGCCAGTTCAAAAGCAGGCATGATACTGGGGTGGCTGCATGTCAGGGATGGAGCCCAGCCAGAGTGTGTTAGTCATAGGACTACCTCGTTCTGGCTGCATCGTCTTCTGGCACGATCACACACGGTGATCTCCCTGCCCCGCACTTACGGCAGTTCCTCTCATCCGTGCCGTCCTGGCAGTCCCGCAGGCCATCGCACCGCTTCCAGTTGGGGATGCACTTGTGCAGCTGCTGGCACTCGAACTTGAACCTGCTGCAGCGTCCCGAGGGTGCCGGGGAGGTGGCCGTCACGTTGGGTCCTGCACACAGCAGCGAGTGAGGGAACCGCCCAAAGCACGGCCAGGCTGCTGCTGCCACCGGGAGGGACCAAAACCTGTCCCCAGGTCCCGACTCCACTAGATGGCAATCTCTCCCCGTCTAGCAGGTAAATGGCTTCTGTTGGGATGATGCCTAAGCCATCCTCTCTCCTGACTGCAGAGGGCTGGAGAAGCAGCTGGTTTGCAGGGGATGTCCTGCACCAGCTCAGAGCTCGGCAGGCCTCAGCAAGGATCACAGTGAGAAACAGCCCTCTTTTACCTCCAGTGTAGGTGAGTTGGAAACCCACCCTGCAGCCCCACTCTTCGTGCCCCTACACGGTCTAAGACATGACGGCACCTGAGCAGGGACCTGCTGTGAAAGCAGTTCATGCTGCCTGCAGGGCTGGAGTGGTGTCCCAGCTGGTGGCAGGAGGTCCGACCCCAGGGAGAGAAGAGAGGTGGGCTTTTACACCGCAGTGTGAATTTAACGCTGTAATCTGGCAAGGCTCAGAGTCTGAAAGGCCAAGAGTCCTTGCAGATGTGATCCTACAGAAAAAGGAAAGGTTGAGGAAGAGAAAAGCTTACGTGAAGTAGGGCAGGCCTCCTCATCAGAGCCGTCACTGCAGTCCTTGTATCCATCGCAGACCCAGCTGTTCATGATGCAGGCGCCGCTGTTGCAACGGAAGTGATTAGGTAAACATGTCGGTGGGATCGATGTAGTAATGGGATGAACCGGAGAACCTAAAAACACACCATTCAGAGCTGATCTGAGAGGCCCGCTCGTGCGTACGGGCTGTAAGCTGTGCCTGTTCCCAGCAGGCTGAAAGCCACTATCAGTGGAGGGAAGTGGGGAGCAGGCAAGGCATTACAAGCCCAATGTTTTCATCTGTATTGTATCTGCACAGCTCCTAATCAGGATTTCCAAAAACACAGAGTAAAAAGATGCATGAGCGTGCACACACAGCCCATTCGTGGGGGGGTTTTGGAGCCCCGGGGGCTGGTGCAGGCTGTCCTAAGCAGCGCTGTGAGAAGGCAGCTGATGCCGAGAGCGGTCCTTCAGCATGCCACAGCCCAGGCCAGGGCTCCTGCGAGCAGAGCAGAGCGCCGTGTGCCCTCACCCTCACACTCCTTCTCATCGGACCAGTCACCACAGTCGTTCTCCTCGTCGCACTTCCACCGCTTCGGGATGCAGTGCCCGTTCCCACACTGGAACTGGTAGTACCGGGAGCAGTTCGGGGCCTCTGTCGGATTTTCTGACAAGAGGAGAGTGCCGTGAGTCTCAGCATTATGTCACCAGTGCTCAGCACAGCTGCGGTGTGGGAGCATCTCAGGCCAGGCTACGGCTGGTCCAGAGAGCATCATCCTGTCTATTCCCCCAAGCAGTACAGGCAGGGTCCTTTCTCTTCATCTCTAGCGTCCCCATTCCTTACAGCCCTCACTAGCCTGTTGCCACCACTATTATATCTGCGTGCTGGGTGCTTCATGGCCAGACACCACCTATGATCTGAGAACCCAAGCTGACAGCAAAATTCAGACAGAGCATGGCAGAAATGGAGAAGCAAACCCTGCAACTCTGAAATGAAGACGCGGCTGCTTCGTCTGGCTTTGTACAGCTCCTACAGCTACCCAGGGAACAGTGGTAAATATTGAGTTTGGCTGAGAACTGCCTGCTTTAGGCTGGGAATCTGTGGAGTAAATATGGTCACATATGACTTAGTCAAGCACAGGATGTGCCAGCCATATTGGATTTTCAGTGTGCTTCAGTTTACCTACCTGAATATGAGGAAAATTATACTGCTGTCCCTGTAGGACACCCTGCAATACGCATGTGGAATGCTACACACATATATATGCACATACACATTAGTGCATATTTAAAACATGAAAAAGCCAGTGCTCTATGCTCCTGAAATTCTCCTGAAAAACTGCGGTGACGAGAGACCCTGAGGTACTGCTCACCACAGTTTGCTTCGTCAGAATAATCGCCACAGTCATCCATCCCATCGCACTTCCACACCAGGCTGATGCACACGCCATTCTGGCACTGGAAGCTGAACTGGTCGCAGGTCCGGTGGAACTCAGGGTCCTGGGCTGCAGGAGCGGCACAGAGAGACAGCAGAGGTTTAATGTAAAGACCAAGGGCTTAAGGGAAGCTCGTCATTGAGGAGGAAGTAAGGAGCACGCTCAGAGGCAATCATAGACTTACAAGGAGAGCATTACAGTCCAGAGCCACCCCTTAGGAGATCTGGCAGCTTTTTGGTACCCTGGGGAATGCAGTCCCTTCTCCATGTTTTATTCTCTATCCAACCCTCCTTTTGCAAAGATGCACAATATCACACTTACAGCAGCCAGCATAGTTGGCATCTTCATCTGATCCATCTCGACACTGGATGATGCCATCGCATACCATGGAGTGGAACAAGCACTGCTGCCGGTTCTTGCACACGAAATCCATGTAGCGGGTGCAGAGGGGTTCTGGAGAAATGGGAGGTCAGGAGAGGAGGGGATGGCACCTCTGCTGTCCTTGGCAGCAGGAATGTCTGTGATCTGCACAGACCTGAGCGCAACGGCCAGATTTCAGGAAGTTACAGAAAGTTTCCAAGACAAATTGTTCGAGCTCTGTCCCTGCATGGGCTGTCCTCACCCAGCAACACGTCGGGGTGCAAGCAGGTTGGCACAGGCGTCAGGAAGGGCTTGGTCACCTCGCTGAATACCGCTCCTGACAGCATGCCCTCCCTGTCCACCACAACCCTGCCTACTGCGCCTTTTGCTGACACTCGTAGACCAGCTGATTTCTCTGCGGCCTCGTGAATGCTAACTAAGGCTTTCCCATTATCTCACCACGGCTTTTCTCCCAGCGAGACAGGCTCTGGTAGACCATGAAGGCTGTAAGCCCCTGCTGCCAAGGCCCTGCCAGCTCCCCGCAGCCCCAGTACTCACCACAATGCTGCTCATCCGAGCCATCGGAGCAGTCGTTGATGCCGTCGCAGTGTTTGCTGGTTGGGATGCAAGTGCCATTTGGGCACTGGAAGCCGTTGCACTTTTTTTCTGAAATTCAGAATTGGGGGGATGTTGTGTGGGTTTTTTAAAGCTGCCTTTAGTTAGCCGCAAAAAGCCACGGCACAGCCCCAGTTGCCTTCTCCCTGTGTCTGCCTGCTTTTGGAGGGACGGGTATCATCCCCCTGAGTTTGCTGCAGGTTTATCTCAGCGAGTTTGTAGAAGCCCCTCCCGCCCCGTGGCAGTCCCTTCTGCACCCGGTGTGCGTTACCGCAGTTTGCGGGGTCCTCGTCGGAGCCGTCCTGGCAGTCGGCGTCGCCGTCGCAGGCCCAGCGCTGTGGGATGCAATGGCTGTTCTGGCACTGGAAGCTGGAGGCCTCGCAGGTGTGATATACTGCTGAAACCAGAGCCGGGAGGACCACCTGAGCACGGGGTGCTGCCGCCTCCCCGACAAGCTGCACCACGCATTGAGTCGGGCCACACACCCTTGCCCCTTCTGCCTGCACCAGGACTTTATGCCGTGGCGGGTCCCAGCGCTGAGCGCAGCTCCAGAACACAGAAGATCACCCCCTGGGCCCCAGGCAAGAGATTGCCAGGAGTCCAGGTTCTCTCTGGTCTTTTTCTCTCCGTGCCATACTTGCTCACCGCCTGCTGTGCCCCAGGGATGGCTTTTTGGAGGCTAGTGAGCCCTCCTAAAGCTCTCCCAAAGCCAGGAGCCTCTTTGCCTTTGGTCTCGGTCCTTGGCGTGTGTGGGCAAAGGTGACGCTGGTGGCATCTTGCCAGAGATGGCAAGAAGCATCACAGTGAGCAAGCAAGCCTTGCTGGAACAGCAGGGTCCCCCACGCAGGGCAGGACAGACCTAGAGGTAGCCTTTAATTAAGGCAGGCAAGGCTCTTCCGCGTGGCCAAAGCAAATTAGAAACACAGTTGTTCTTGCGCTTCCCATGCAGTAGCACCCTTAGGCTTTCCTTAGGCTCCTGTCACGAAAATATCTGCCTGTGGGGTATCTTGGTTGAAGCCTAGGCTATGCTGTCACTTTAGAGCCAAATACTGCTCTTCAACCAGGAGAGCACTCGCTGTTATTGAGAAGAAAAGCAATGTTCAACTTAATTAAATTGCATGCTACTGAATTTTAGGTTAGCGAGTGACGTGCACTTGCAGATATTTCAAAATACTACAATCTTGCGGCAGTAATATTCTATTAGGTTTTCAGTGTGAAATGTAATTATTTTAGATAAGAGCAATAATTGCAGCCAGTGGAGTCAGATGAAATGTTTCTCAAATAATTGTGATCCTCTTAGATAATTTCAGCTTTAGACTTTACACACACGATACGCTTTCTGAGGTAGTTCCTTTCCTGTAGTAATTCTCTCCGGAGAAACTCATATGAGAGATAAGTGATACCAATATAAATTAAACTTTCTTACCTAGCCATGCACTCGGAATACTAACGACCAGGATCCCACGCTATAAACTCCATACGCTCGAGGCACGGCAAATGCCACAGGGGGTGAGCACACAGGGGCTCGCAGGCCTGAAAGGGATCTCCTAGATCCTTGTGCCGGAGCTGCACGACAGCAGCTAGCCCTGCTGTGTGTCCCAGCAGCTCTGGGGCTGCAGCTGGAGCACGGCCACTGCCGGTATCCCCAGGGGCTCCCCCGGCCCCATCAGCCTGTCTGCTCTGATGGGCTGATTTCAGCCACGTGGCGTGAAAACCACTGCTTTTACCTTGAAATTTCCCATGTATTGCTTTACAAGCATGCGCTCGTGCTTTTCGCTGATGGACCGAAGCGCTGCCTACTCTCAGAGCTCTCTTGTCATGCAAATACTAGATTTTTGACTTGGTTGGTTCTTGGTTTTTTGTTTGTCAGGGTTTTTTTTAAAGTAAAAGACCAATACATTGTTATCTATTGGCTTTATGAATGAGGAAAGGGCTCTATCTGGGTGTTAAATTTAGGATACTATTGAGGGACATCAGTTTTATACTGTGATGCTGAAGACTGAGTATTGTGACTTTCAACTGCAAATAGAGAATGACGCTCACAGGTGTAGGACTTGCTGCACAAGAAGCGCAAACTAGGAACAACACTATTTCTGGCAACCAGGTTGCATCAATATGAGTGGTAAGAAAAACAAGAGCAGATCTTCCATGTATGGCTCCTTAGTCACGACACCCTCTTTAGATTTCCAAACCCATGGAGCAAAGGGAGGCTGCTAGAAAAGGAGCCACTTTCCAAACTAAATCTGCCTCTCCTTCAGACCAATTAATTGTGGAGAAGCTGCAAAGAACACGCCTGTTTTCTGCAACCTATTTAGTAGCAAGAAAACGGTCAGAGTTCAAGCTGTGAAATGTGATCAGCACACACTGTCCTGTTCGCTGCCTCCGTGCAACAAGGGAGCCCTTTTTGCACAGAAGCATCCTTTAGCTGCCTGGCAGCCACAGACCCACGCCCCCTTTCAATAGAGCTTCAAAGGCATGGCCACTGCCGGCTGGTGTGCAGAAGGCAGACAGCCCTGTGGCCAGTGCAGCAATGCACGCCCGTCAGTGCAACCTTGCAATTAAAAAGCAAAGCTGGATCACTGTGCGAGCATTGCAAAGCTGTCAACAAATTTACAGTGAGCCCCTTAGGGCTCACTGGAGGAAAGAAACCCTTTGCTTTTGGAGCACTACATCACCCCAAGCTGAGCTGCAGGCTGCCCGGCTGCCCTGCTGGGTGGCTCAGCTACCAAGCAGGGAAACTGAGGCATAAGGTTGGCCAATGTCTTACAGCACCTCAGGCTGTAATAGTGGTTGCAGCAGAATGTTATTGATCACGTCAAAGTGCTTACCGGTGCAGTTTGCTTCATCAGACCAGTCCCTGCAATCGTTATCACCATCACACATCCAGGAGAGACGAATGCACATCCCTGAACGGCAGCTGAATTCGTCGTTTCTACACTGGTGAGCCTCTGCGAACAAGCACACACGGTTCAGATGTTGTCAGGCAAGGGGAGAGGAGGAGGAAAGCTTTACAGGGGCTATTGGCTGAGGTGAGGAGGCCGATATCTCAGAGGTGACAGACTACACAGTCCTGCAAAGCAGACTCATCTTGAAAGCATGTTTTCCTGCCTCGTCCCTAGCCCTAAACGACCAAGAGCTACACCTTGCTGTTTATCAGTCCCTTCTGCCCTTCCACTCAGCACCCCACCGCTCCGAATGGCTAAGCTGGAGGTGGATGGCCACGAACGTGGCAACACTGAGCAACCCACACCTCCAGTGCGCTTGCTGGGCAGCTGCCCAAGGTCAGCTTGTAATCTCTGCCTAATATTTGGCTTCTGGTCACAGGAGTACACAAGGAGCAGAGCGGGAGAGCTGGATGATAACAGCACAGAAGACTCCCTGCCAGACCACAGCGAGGGGGAGAACCGGCGCATGGCCTTGCTCTCTTCTCCTGTCCCCCGTTTCCCAGTACACGATGGGAGGGCAGCTGTTAGCCAGGATAAACAGCGGGGTCTGGTGAAGCACTGCCTCCGCCTACAGCATCTATGAGTAGCGCCCTGCCTCAAAACCCTGCCGGGTTTTCCAGCCTTGCACAGGGACAGGGAAGGAGGTCTGAGTGACAGCACTCACCGCAGTGGCTTTCATCGCTGTTATCCCCACAGTCATCCTCTAGGTCGCACTTGTAGGACAGTGGGATGCAGGTCCCCGAGCCCTGGCAGCGGAACTGGGTCTCAGCATCACACACGGTGGTGGCTAATGCAGCAGGGAGGGAGAGGAGGAGGAGAAGGAGGTTAAGGTGGTGGTTAGAAAGTGGTTTCTGCAGCCAGAGTGCGTGTACTCAGTGCAGGGAAGTTAAGGGAGAGGGACAGCATCTTGCGAGCTTTGCTTAATGCAGCCTGAGTTACTGTTACTGCATTTTAATGTCATTATCAGGCTCTCCACGTAAAGCAAAGCAGAAAGGGGTTAGCTGTCTGTCTGGGGATCAGGACTGAAGCTCCTGCCACCATCATGTCCGCTCGCAAGGCAGGGGCAGTGTCTCCCAGCCAGGGAGCAAGAAAGCCGAGGCTGTAGAGCTGCCTGCTCCCCACAAAGGGCCTTGAAACCACGGGTGATGGGATGGCAGCCAAAGGAGGGGAAAAGCTGGGCATGAGCCTTGCTATCCAAGGCAGCATCCCTGTGCCAAACAGGTGACCCCCTGGTGAGCCCCTGCAGAGGAATGGGTATCCGCAGAGGCTTTCCCTCAGCTGGAGCCAGGCAATGAACTCAAACTTGCTTGGACTCTGCTGACTGGTATCTCAATGTTGGCAAGAAAATAAGCTCCTTATCAGTACAAAAGGGGCATAAACAGCATCTCTCCAGGAACACAGGGTCCTCCACCAATTCTGAACTTTAAACCTGGCCCTTTTTCCACAGTGCACTAATCCAAATCCTTTAGTCTCTGCAAAGCTGGGGAACATCTGCCCCTCCTGCATGCATTGGTGGTCCCTAATTTTACTTGAAAAGCTGACCTCCACCTTTAATGTGTGAACTCGCTTTATTAGCTCAACAAGAGGCCCATGTCCACACGGTGAAGACAGAAAGTCATTTTCTATCTGCACTCTTTTCCTCGGTATTGGCTGTGACCTCAATTAGCCTCAGAAGACAATTACTGCAAGAGACAAACACACATCCTCACACGAAAGCTGGCATCAGCCTCACTGAATTTTAGACATTTACACCTGAGCTGGTCAAGGGGGAAATAACGGCCGTTGCAGAACACAGCTCACCCGACTGGTGTCGGTGGAGTCCTCCGAAAGGAGGAGATGAGTTGCACCCCAGAACAGCCCTTGCTCTCTATGACTACGAAGGGAGCATAGACCATTGGCTCCGGTGCAATGCCAACACAGCAGGCATCTAAATTTGCACAGGCAAATGCCGCCGCAGGACACTTACGGCAGTTCTTCTCATCGCTCATGTCCCCACAGTCATTATCATTGTCACATTGCCAAATGCTGTTTATGCAGTTCCCATTGAAGCATCTGTACTGGTTCGGCAGACACGTGTTTTCTGGTGCAAAAGGGAAAACAAAAACAAGCTGGCATGAGGCACGATGCTGCGCTTTCAGAAGACAGGCTGTGCTCCTCACCCAAAGGGCGGTGGAAAGGTCGTGCTGACCTCTCCCAACGGGAGAAACCTCCTCTCAACATAAAGCAGCAGCAAGAACAGAGCGTGCTTTTACCTTCCTTTATGCAAGTGGTGTTCTTCATGATGTAGCCATGAGGACAGTCGCACTTCACCTCCCCTGTGGGCAGCACGGTACTGGACACCCCCTCGGGGCACTTGCAGCTCTTGCCGTTGTTGGACTTGGGCAGGCAGAGCAGGCTGCAGGGCTTGGCGATGCAGGCATTCTCCCCTGGCAGAAAGAGGACGAGGAAGGAGATGCTGTCAGGACAGAGGGCTGGAGACACCATGGGAAGCCCAATTTCACCCACCATCCCAGGCTTTGGATTCAGGCCCCTGTAAGCAGCCAGCTCTGCAGGACTGAGTGCTGAGGCTGGGCTTAGAAATGCACAGGGCCATCTGCTCCAGGGAGATCAAGGGCCTTAAAGGTCCTCCCAGGATCTTGCAGGCTGTGGACTGGTGAAGCCCTTTGAGGACTTTACACCCCTCTGAAAATGAAGCCAATCCCTTCAGCGCATTCATCATGCAGAGGCCACCACTACCTTATCGCAGACCAGACAGATGACTAAGTGGAGGACAAAGCTGGTGCAGCCCTCAGACCCTACTTTTTTGGCCCATCAGCACTTTGCATGAATAGGCCATGGTCTGTGACCTAAACTATGCGGTACCACCACAGCCGAGTGCCCTATGGGCTCTCTCCCTGATGGGGAGTGTATCTCATGGCAGCTGAGGAGCCGCGTGCACCGTTCAGGAAACACAGTCCTTATGACAGCACCCGGGCGCTTCAAACCCTGCAGGAATGGGGATATAGTCATGAAATGTGAGCTGGGGTGGCCCGGTGGCCTGGGAACCTGTGGAAATGGGGGACGAACACATTTCTAAAGAGCAGGAAAGATCACCTGCATGCTCATGCGATTACCTGTTGTCTTTCCTCTGTAGAAGATTTTCATATCCATGATCCCATTTAATCGGCCGACCAAGATCTCCATTCTTGAGCCGCTGTTTTTGGATGCTCTGAAAATACTCAGCTGTGACCAGTCGTTCCAGTAGATTTCATTCTGAAACACAGGCTTTGCTCTTAGCGCGAGGAGCACTGCTTCTAGGGCGCGCTTGTCAGTGGTCACCTGCACTAAGGCACCCTAACTTCCTGGATGCATGGGGCAATCGAGAGCGCAAAGACTCCCCAACCCAAGGGGAGGAAGATGATGAAGGCCTGAGATGGGATTTGAGCAAGAATGGAAGCCGCAATCACATCTGCTGAGTGGCAAACAGTCTGGGGAAGATGGTGCAGTGCAGCTGCCTGGGAAAGCTGCAAGTCTCTTGGATGTTGGTCCCAGTTTCAAGTGCACCTGCCTGCTCATTTCAGGGGAATGTGGGAATGTGCCAGGAGCAGAAATAGAGCAAGTACCGCACCAGCTCCTACGCTCTGAATCCAGCGAGCTCAATGCTCTTTCACAGCCTGCCCCATACGTGCAACAACCTCTGAGCGTGTATGCCATGGAAATGCATACTGATGGGAAACAAGCCGCCGCATACATACCTTAAACACAGCAATAGCATAGGGGTGAGGGAGGCTGTCCAGGATCACGGATCTCTGCAGCCCGTTGAAATCAACCCTCTCAATCCTGTCCATGTAGGCTTCGGTCCAGTAGATCCAGTGGTCATCCACAGAAATGCCATTTGGCCACCACACACCCTCCGAAACGATGCACCCAGCCGACGACCCGTCCATGTCGCTTCTGTAAATGCCAGCTCTGGAATCTCCCCAGTCTGTCCAGAACATCAACCTGACACCCAACAGAAAGGTTACTCAAAATAATAACAAAACAGCTCATCAAAAGGAAAAAAGTTATGAAGCAGAGGTTTGAATACTTTACATTCTACACCTCTTGCAAGACAGGCCTTTGGAAAGGGAGCTCTTTGTAATTCTAATGAGCAAACCTACAAGCAGCAGAGAGCATTATTTAGCTGCAGGTTCTGGAGTGCAGCTGTAGGTTACCTTGCATTGAACTGCTTTGCTTTAGTGCATATGACAAAAGGCAGCTGAGGTTTGTCAGTGCTACATTTGCAGCGCAGCAGCTGCGGCAAAACCATCCTCAGAAAGACAGAACTTGTATTTGGCTTTCGAATTTGAGCGCAGCTTAGTTTCTCACGCACTGTTGCAGGTTTCCCTACTGACCAGACCAGTTTTACTGGCAGGAAAAGTTCTTTACTAGTGGATACGTATGGGTAGGAAAACAGTAGTTCAGTCGGACAAAAAAAGCAGCGTGTGATCTCCGCTCCAAGGCAGCTGGCGCCTTAGTTGGGCACATGATGGCAAGAGTGGGCTCCACGGGGCAGGACCGAGAGCTGTACCCCGTGGCACCGCCCGCCGCTCCCGTTCCCGCACTGAGCCCTTTGGGGCCGAGCCTCGCAAAGCGCTCTGTGCAGCACGCTCCCTCGTGTTTGCCTCTTACGAGCGCAGTGGTGAAGATGGGGCTGTACCAGCACGGTTCCCCTGGCTAGATACCAAGACACCTGACTACTTGCAATGCTTGCTTTCCTTACCCGTCTCGGGGAACTAGAGCAAGGGCTCTGGGTCGTTCAAGTATTGAGGAATTGAGGACAGTGAGTCGCAGGTCTCCATCCGGATTGGCAACCTAGAGTTGTAAAAACAACCAGGAGGGGTGTGTTTACTGTGGGCAGTGCAGAGGGCAACTGCACTCATTAAAGTTACGTGAAATCCGTGGCAGGTAATTACTGCTCCCGAATAAAATAGCTGCTATGGGCACAGGGAGCAGTTACGGTGAAGCAGCTGATAAAAGAGGATAGATTGGTGTATTTATTGACATAAATACAATGCACTGTCTGTACCCCGTGCTGGCTGTGTGTATTGTGCAAGGATGTTGCTTTTCCCCCTGCCATTTCTGCTGCCTGATTCAGCCTCACAAACTGACCTTGGTTTAAGTACACAGGGCTGAACGTTATCATACGCCGTTAGTATTTAGACCTAATAAAGTGGCATGTGGGAGAAGGGGCAGCAATGAGTCATGCCTTACCGGCAACGAGACTTCAGGGCAGCAGCCGACCTTAGGGCCTGGCTGCCTCAAAGATGCACCGACACAATCACCTCTTTGTAGCATGGGTGGGTGTAGCCGTACCTCGATTTTGGGAATCCCGGCATTGACCCAGTACAGCAACTGACTGAGAGGTTCAAAGGCCAAAGCTTCCACTGTATCCAGCCCAGTGCTTATGATTATCTCTTGCCCAGAGCTGCTGTTGAGGCAAAGACGCTGGAGAAAAAAATATCAGAACAAAACATGAGGAACTTCCGTGCCCTCAAGGTGAGCACGGTCAGGCATGCAAGGCAAGCCGTAACAGACAGCTCAGAGAGGAGGAATACCCAAGGAAAAGATTTTTATTTCAGGCTGCGTACGCCACACCCACCCCCGGTGCAAGGAAGCGATGACACCGGCGGCCGGCACTGCGGCAGCCTCTCCGCTCCCCGGCTCACCTGTATGATGTCGAGAGTGACGTCGGCCCAGTACAAGCAGTTGTGGTCGTAGTCGAAGTCCAGGGCGACTGCCCCTCGCAGCCCGGCCAGGGGCAGCTCCTCGCTGACGCCAGAGGCGAGGTCGTAGCGGTGGATGGAGTAGCGGGTGGCATAGAGAATGAACTCATTCTCCTCTGCAAGAACAGGGAGCGCCTTGTTTAGAGGCCTCTGGCTGTTTTAGGCTACTCAAGCAGCAAAAAGAAAATACCAGGTATTTTTTTCTTACCCCTAACTGCGCATTTTAGCACCTCAGCGTACTGGAGGCAAAGGCCCTTTGTCTCGGTGGGATTAGGTTAATGAGAATGCACTAATAGCCTTATGCAGCCCCGTGCACACTCGTGCCCCGGAACACGCTGCGGTGGCGTTTGTTCCAGGAGCCGGAGGGGGAGGTAGGGACGGCAAAACCCATCACAACCCCTTCCTTCCCACATTAGCGTGCCACCAATTAGAAACAAAATACTGATCTCCTGTTACTCAAAAATCTCATTAAAAAAGCAGGATAGACGTAAACCTGTGTGTCCTAGGGACACCGGCACCACAGTAAAATTCCCAGAGTGGGTTTTGTTTCTAATTTGCGCAGAATCAAGCGTAATGGGATCCTCATCCAGGACAAAGTCTCCCGGGCATTAGCACACTACTGGTAAAGTCTAATAATGCTATTAATGAGTAAAGCTGATGTCAGTAACTCACTCTGGCGGTGCGTCCCTAATGAGATTATACGGAGATACGTAACAGATACTGTACATGAAAGTGTTACCATAGCGCGAGCCAACACGTATCTGAAGACGATCAGCAAATACGCTGGGAACACAGCACTTCAAAGTCCAGCCCGGTGGGGACTGCAGGTTTATTTTTTTAATCAGCAGGGCCCTTCTCAGCGTGACTAACACAGCTCTCCAAATAGCTCAAGAGGGCTCAGAGGGGTGAATAATAACGTGTCAGGCTCTGAACAAGGAGGAAAACTAAGCACAGCGTTGGCACGAGTCCCAGCAGAGGGAACACTTCCTCAGGCACTCACCGGGCCGTTTTGCACCTGGAACATTGTTTTGCACCCTAAAAAACATTTCTTAGGACGATGCAGAGAAACCTCACGCTGGCCGGGCTGACTGCTCTGCAGCCCCGTGGCTCTGCTCGGCCACAGCCCCCGGCTCGCCCTGCCCGCAGCGCTGCCTCAGCCGCCCCATCCCCTAAACAAGACTCTCCCCGGTCTCAGGCTCGCTCCTGAGCTGCTGCGTGGCAGCATGCTGATCACGCAGCTCGTGATGGCAGATTAAATTAAAGCTGTAATGAGCAGAATGCAAATGGTTCTGGCAGCACAGAGGCATGAGACCATTTCAGAGCCTTGTACATTTGAGAGGAGGAAATAAGGACGGAGGTGAAGTCTGGCAGGGACGTGCATGAGGACTAAAGGGCAGTGTCTGCCCTGGTCTGGCCCCAAACAGCCATCGTTCAAGTGTGTATGGAGGCCTGCCTCAGCACGGTACCTTCCCAAGGGTTTCTCCAGGATGGGGGTATCTTTTGTCTAACTCTTGTCTTTCTGGTTGGGTTAAAGTCCACTACAGCAAGGATGTGACTGCGATAAGAGAGTTCCTGCCCACAGCCTGCTCTGAGGGCTTCAGCCTCCTGTGACTCAGGAGCAGAGAAGGCTCTGCACCACAAGCTGAAACTGCTCCTGAGCTAGTCCCTCGGAAGCTCTCTGGCCCTTGGACAGGAGAGATGATGGATCTCCAAGTGCCATAGGTTTTATCTGAGAGCCCTCTTGGAATCTGTGCGTGGTCCCTCAGGCACCAGCCGAAGGTTTTATGAATGAAGCCCTTGTGCCCGCAGCAGTTCTCTACATACTCACCAGCTAGCGGGCATGGTACCATCTCCCCTTCGAGCCGCGACTCGATGTCTCCACCTGCACAAGTGTCCCCGGAGATCTTTCGGTAGCTGCAACATATACATCGAGGCAGTTTATTTCATGGAAACTGTTAACACACCATCACGAGAAGCTAGAATAAGCAGCGGCGCTCGGTTGCAATGTACGTCCAAACATGTAATTTGTTTACTGCAACTCATGGGGTATTTGTGCGTGGGTTTTGGGGTGGTTTGGGGTTTTTTTAATCACCAGCAGCATAAATCCCAGCATTTGGAAGATCAGGTTCCTCTCCTAGGTACAACACATACCCTCGAGTCTTCTTGTAAGTTGAGCCAACAGGGCAAGGGACTGGCGGGTCGTACGGTTTCCCAGCAAATTCAGGGTCAGGGACACAAACTTCTGATGATAAGTCGTCGCTCAGTTTAAAGCCAAAATCGCTGCAAGGAGAAGAAAGATGTAAGGTGGGAAGGGAGAGAAGGAAAAAATGCAGCCATGCTATACTATTACTCCTCCTCTATTTTTGCATAGATGTTTTAAGAACCCAAAGTATCTCAGAAGTCTATTCATTATTATCAGTATTTAGCTGCATAATAATATCTTACAGCCTCAGTCTTTCACAAACATTTTGCCAATAATCCTGCAAGTGGCTGAGCAGACTAGGTTAGTGAGGCCGCAAAGCACAGTGGAGCCAGCATGCCCTTAAAATCTGTCTCTAAGCCCCAGCTTTCCTGCTAGCTGGCTTAGGTCACTGGTCTGTGTCTTGGCTTTTCCCATCAGTAAAACCGGAGTTATACTGCATCTCTTTTTTGGAAAATGCCATGGAAGAGGTTATGTCAGCCTGACTTTGCAAGGAGTCCAGGGCTGTGATTCTGAGGCAGGAATCAGATCCCACCAGCCCTAGTCCCAGTCTGCTCATTACAAACCAGACTCCTTTCTAGTCTCCGTCTCGGCACCGGACAGGCAAGTCTGTACCCCTGTCCTTAACCGCATGTACCGGGCACTCCAGTGGTCTGGTCGTGAGCCCCGCTAAAGTCCAGTCCCTGAAAAAACACTTCACGTACTAACCCCAAACATTTGCATCAGATTGCCAGAGTATTTCCTTATCCTGAGAGGTGTGCAGTGTCAGTACAGTGCAAACTGCAGATAAAAAAGATATAGCAGGGCCAGTTGCATCCCTGCAGCTAAAGGGTCACAAAGCATTTTAGTGGAGGATCCCTATATGTGATTGGAAATTGTCCACCATCACGTGAAAGGTGATGGATTAACAATACTTTCCTCTTCTATAGAACCTTTCAGAGACTCCTGAAAGGGTCTAAAAACATTAAGTCTCATGCCCCGTTATTAATGAAAGGATGTTTTCAGTCTATTTAGTTTCCTCTCTGCTATAAAATCAAGCAGTGATACCAAGAGCTAAGTAAATTGGATGTTGTTCACTTTGAGCAATTGGTCACAGATATTTATCTCAGACTTAGAATCCAGACTAAAAGAAATTAATTGTTATTTACCATTCAAAGTCTTCCCTTGTACAAGAGCAGTTGGAGACCATGACAGGCCTGTCAAAGTCTTCCCCATTGAAACAGGTCGCATGAGGAGTCCTCCTTTTGAAAACAGTTTTATGCCCCAGTAAGCATTCATTGCCTCGCTCGTCGGAGGGTGACCACAGTTTGTAGTCGTTCTCTGTGCAAGGCACCCCTAAGAGAAACAACAAGGTCGAGGTAAAGAAAGGCACAGTCCTTGCTGCAACCCAGACCAAGGGTTTAAAGGCAAGACAGCCGCAGGTGTCCCTTGGTCGTTGCTGCTGATGCATGCCTGGCAAGGATGTGCGAAGTGTGGTACCGTGTCCTGCGCCAGCACCGTGCTACGCTCTGGGGACGTGCAGAGAGCCTTGCTCTCAGAGGAGGTGCAAAAGACCTCCCAGGCGGGAGCCGCAGGCTCCAAGCAACCCGCTCTGCCTCCAAGGAGGCTGCATTAACTTTGGCTTCTTGCCGTGGCTAGTGGCATCATGGCATCAACACCCAGGATGCTCAGAGTGAGGGGAGGCACGCTGGCACCCACCCATGCACCACAATAACGCCTGTTGCCCCTTGCCTCTCACTCGCCCTCCTCTGGCACAAAACAAGCGGTTCCCCCCTGATTGCAAGGCTCTAGCCCTGGCCCAAAAGAAAAGGCAAAGCAGAAAGCATTTCAGCTCAGAGTGCGCAGCGGCATTCAGTGACAGGAGGCAACAAGCTGCTCCATCGTGGTGACAGTGAATTTGCAATGCCTCATTTAAATGAAGTTGTTCTGGTTACCAAACAGATCCATTTCTAACAAAACGTCAAGGGAATCAGTTATAAATTTTAGTCAAGCAAATTCCTCTGCTGGGTTTAACTGCTCTTTGATTAAAATGCTGCCTCGCAATCAAAGCTGAAACGGGTTATAAAACATTCATAGGCACAAGTCTTCAGAAGGGGTTTTTTTTTTCCCGTTTTCCCTTTCAACAAATCCCTCAGTGAGGAAGGAGGGGGTGTGGGGAGAGCACAGGGGACAAAAGTGCCCTCAGCAGCTGTGTCCACGTGGACGTGAGATGCCAGGGACAGGGCACCCGAACACGGGTGGCAGCACCGCAGCTGAACGCAGCCCCGCGGGGAGTTGCCCTCTCTCCCTTGGCTTCCATGGGATGTCTGGGACAGCAGGGTCTGCCGCTGATGAGACTTGAGGGCTTCCCTCTGGGGTCTCTTTTGGAAAACAGAACAGAGGGCAAGAGCAACAAAGGTTTCCTCTGTGCCCGATTCGTATCTAGGCGCCCAATTTCCCATGCTCATCAGCGGGAATCTAAGAGCCTTAGATGACTAAATAGTTCGGTGTATAGCCTGAGGTCTCTAGGTTGATTTAGGCTTCCAAAAACCTCTCCCATACCCCCTCTTCACTCAGACCCCTGGAGATGGTGTGGCAGGATCTGACTTGCGCTCACAGGGGTGCCTGGGGCAGGCTGCGCGTCGGGGGGACCAGCTGGTTTCAGGCGAGGGCTTACTAGTGTGTAACCTGTAAAGCCATGGTGGGGAGACAGGACAGCTCTCCCACCTGCACAACCCAGCACCGGCGATGGCTCTGTGGCCCGCCCCCTTACCCAGCACGTCAGTGGTGTTGATCTGCAGTATCAGCCAGCTGTGGCCGTTCTCTTTGTACGAGCCAAAGATGGTGAATATGGTGCTTTTCTCCCCGGGCTCGGTAAGCAGGCCATACACAAACACCGGCTTCTCCGAGAAAGTGAATGTTTTCCAGGTTTCCCCTTCGTTTGTGCTGTACCTGCAGAAAAAGAACTGGGAGAGCTGCCCGCCGCAGGTCCTGCCTGCTGCAGGTCGCTCTCTCCCGGCCCCAGCCCCAGTCCTCTTGCTCTGCCACTTACTTGAGCTGGTCGGTCTCGGTGCCTTGTGCGATGGCCACAAGAATGCCACCGTGGTCCCCCCAGGTGTAATAGTGGGGTCCAGACAGTGCCTGGAAGAGAAAAGGTGCTGAGGGGTGCATCAGAGCTGTGCTGAATTAAGGGACAAGCTTGGCTGGAAAGCATGCTTCGTCAGAAACGCTGCCTGACCCGTACCAATGTTTCGGGTCGCCTGGACTGAGGCAAGTATCTGGAGGCGCCAGAGATTCAAGTGTTTATGGGCCAACATCTGCTGTCAAGAGCAGCCAGCCCAATTTCAGTGAGCGTACAGCTGTGTTTAAGAGCAGCGCTGCGCCCCGGAGTCTCCTCCTCCTGTGCTGTGCGCAGGGAAAGAATTAACGGACAAAGTGCCATTACACGAAGCCACAGTCAGTCGCTCCCCCCTCAGCCTGCAACTCTTTGCTGTGTCCGTGAGGCCTTCCTAAGATCGCAGATAAGCGTTGGTTTTCAGGCTGTAAGGTTTTATGAATGCTTAAAGAGAAATGGGGCCACGGCATGCAAAAACCCACCCCGTAGAAAGAAACTTGTATTTCACGTTCACCTCCAGCTCCAACACAAAGTAACCTTTGCTTTCCTATCTGGGGAGCCCAGCGCAGCTCAGGATGGAAACAGAGAGCTTGTATGTGCCTGAATCTGCTGACAGTACGTGCTAACGCGCTTGGGGATGTTCTTGCACGGGGTATGGAATGCATTGTTTCTTTTCTGCGCTTTGAGACCGTACCAGTGATCTGGAGAGCAATGAGCCTTCCAGCCCACTGCTTGCCAAAGCTGGGAGGAAGGAGTTGTGTTACTGCTTCCCAGCTGAAGAACTACGCTGCTGGGTCGTTCTGCACCTTCGTTCGTGATACAAAGGGCCTGGATAAGTCAGGAGCTCGGCATTGTTAACTGTGGGTCAACGCTTCCTTGGCATGTTTTAATTGCACTTCAATGCAAACCTGCCTGCGAGCCGGGGGAGCTTGGCACCTGAAAGTCCTGGCTTTTGGATACCCTCTCCTGGCTGTGAACGCTCCTGCCTTGCTGCAAGGCTCCAGCAGGGAGAAACAGCGGGTCCCCACGGCCACTCCCCAGCTGAATTTCGGAGGCGCCTGCTCTCAGCTAGGGCCAGCCTCTGAACCACGGTCGGCTTTGGCAGCATCCAGACCTGTGGCGTGTCCCCACCGCTGCTGCAGCTGCCCAGACGTTAACCCAGACCGCGCAGCACTTACAGGAGGAAAAGGAGGCAGTTTAATTCACGGGATTAAATAGCTCACAGATGTTGAAATACCATGTTACACTCGCAGCAGAATGCACAGGCAGACCACAAATACTGCCGCAGACCAGAACACCCACTTGGTAAACAGCATCAAACTCCTCATAAACCAAGGGCAACATCCCATTTTTCTGGAATCTGCCAGAGCCTCTCCTGACACTCCTACACACAAAGTCCTGGCTGTCAGTCCTGTCCGAAAGGGGCCAGATGCCCATGCCAGAGGCAAGTCCTGCCAGCTGAAGAAAAGAAATAGAGGAGGGAGCTCTACTGCATTTGAACCCACTGCCTTCACCACGAGGCTCGTCTCCATGCCAACCCACGCCCGACCCTTCATCTAGAGACCTTTTAGCCTTGGTCTTAAGGGACGTTCAGCACCTTCCAGCTACAGCTCTTGGATGCATATGTGGAGGTCACCTTTAATGCCCAAAGGCTGCACGTCACTTATCCACATTGCTGCCAACGTCCTACCTGCTGCAGCACTGCCTTGGCTGAGCTGGCAAGCAAAAGAGCAGCCTTACCTCTCTCCACCTTGCTCCGGCACTGCTTGAGACATAGACGTTGGTTTTCCTTGCCATGTTCTTGCCAATGGAGCCTAGGAGAACAGGAGAAATCATTCTTCTTGAGGAGTGCAAAGCAATTGCTTAACATGAAGCCAGGCACCTCTAAACTAATTTTATCTGTGAGCAAAATGACAATGATTGAGGAGCTGATTCTTCACACTGTAAGCTAACCTTTCAAAAGCGAATATTTTAAAGACTGTTACAAGTTTCAAAAGCAGCTGGGGAAGAACCTGTGGCTAGAAACATGTTCAAAGAAACTGTGCAAATGTTTTTTTTCAGTAAAAGAGCGAGACAAACAAGAATTTCTGTATGTTCAAGAAACCCTCCATGTGGATAGTGGTAGGAAAGAGGATCAGAATAAAGCGGGCAAGCTTTCTCGTGTCGCTGCGCTGCAGTAAAATATACATGCTGTAATTACTGTACGGGGACTGCAAAACGTACAGTTTAATTGCATTTTTGTAACCTACATATACAAACTAGAGGCTGCCAAGTTCTTCACGTCCTGACAACAACGCGCCCCAAGCCCCTGCGCGGTTGCGGAAGGAAAGGGGTACCGGTGGCGATGATCAGTCCTGGTGCCGACTCCTTGGAGAGAATGGGCATCCTACGCAGCTGGAAATTAAGCAGCTGGCTCAGGCGCTGGGCCAAGTGGAGAGAGCAGCCCTGAGAAAACTGGGAAAGCAAAACACAGCGGCATTAAACCTTTGTCCTGCACTCACCCATGCCCATGTCCCACCTCATCCAGCCCTCTCTGCTTGGAAAGGCAAGGAGAGGCTCCCTCGCAGTGGGATTGACATTTCAGCCTCTTTTGCAGGGGGCTTGTCCCGCGGTCACTCCCCTGCCCCTTCCTGCCCCACGCTACCTCGCAGTCTATCTGCTCCCCGTAGTGCGTCTGTGCCGGGGGCTGCAGCAGCTCCCAGGTGCCCCCCTTGTCAAAGGTGATGACGGAGCGCATGTTCTCCTCGCTGAAGGAGCCGTTGATCAGGGTGGCGATGTAGACGCCCCGCACGCCTTCGACGCGATGGAAGTCCGCAAAAGGCTCGTTGGCAAAATACCTGCGAGGAAATGCAAAGCTGGGATCAGTGAATCGCAGCCTCCCTGGGTCTGGGGAGCGGGAGACTCTCAAGCCCAGGCATCAGGGCAATGCTTTGATCAAGCACAGCCAAAAACTGCAACGACTTTGGCCAATATTCTCATTTACTGCAACCAAATAGGCACGTCCCCCATTACCTGACCAGAGTGTCGCTTCCAGCTCCTCCCGGGCTGTAGTAGAGCACATTTTCTAAAGACAGGGAGAACTTCAGGCCTTCTGCCTCCGAGATGTAGAGGTTGGTACGGTTGTTGTCGTGGCTGACACACACAAATACCTGGTCCTCTGAGGCATCAGCAACATAATACTCCTTTGGGATGTAAATGACAGGCGAGCAGGCTCCATATGTATAGGCATACAAGCAGGGTTTACGTACAGACTAATTTAGCATTTCCTTTTAGCTAGCTGGAAGTTAATCCTTCCCTCCACCCATCTGTACTTTTTCCACTCAGCAAGCAGGTATCTTCCTTCTGCTTTTTCTTTTGTGTTTCTCCTCTAGCAATTGCTATTCCTCGCCCTCCACCCCACACAACCCACCGGCAAAGTTCCCTAGAAGCGGCACCAGGTGCCAAGCCCTATATACGGTGCTGGATTTCTCACCGCCTGGACCCCACGGAGGAGAGGGGCGTCCCACAGCCAGGAGCATGCCCCGTTGCTCTACCAAACACCCAGCGTACTTCTCATGCTCTCCTTTGTCCCTGCCAGCCTGGGGACACCACAACATCTCTGGTTCATGGATCACAGACTCTTTGCAAACCCTGTCTGTCCCCCTAGGCTTCCTCTGCCTGCAGAGAAGATGGATGCTCCGGGCCATGCCGGTGGAACCAGCCTGTGCTCAGCGACCTAGCACCCCATGAGGAAAAGCAAGGTCCCTAAAGCAGAGCAAAAGCACGGGGCACTGAGATCAGCCCCTCTCTGTGTATCTGGGCTTTACTGCGAGCCTCCATCACCAGTGCTGGAGGAAGTTGGTGACTGTCTCTTTCCAGACAGCCTCACACCCAGGACAGTACTGGCCCTGCACAGTGCTCTGGGTACTTCAGTATTTCTCCAGAGGCATAAATTGCTAGAATAAAGTACCATCATGTAAACCACAAGATCATCCTAACATGAGCTTTTGCTCAGCCAACTCCCCCCCAAGCAGGGTCATACAAAGTCCCTTCCCAGCTCCAGCTCCTGCAGTGTTTGGTGAAACATAGAGAACTGCTCTTGACATCTGAGGGTGTCCTTGGCAAAGGAAGAAGAGAGGAGGTCTTCTCGGAAGTCACCACTTACCTTAATTGGATGCTTGGTTATAAACTGTGCCACGCGCATGGGCTTGCGGTTGAAGGAAACCCAGAGCTGGACTGAAGGCGGCTGCGAGCTGCCTAGCAAATGCTGCGGCAGAGCAGAGGGACATGTTAGCAGTAGCTCTCACCCTCGAAATCACCCTCATCTCCAGCAGCGGCCGAAAGGCACTCCAGGCAAACCTGGCGAACCCACAAACCACGTGCCTGGGACTGACGGTGGGGAGCAGCACTCCCCACTCGTGGTTTATATTGCCGCAGACAGTGCTCGGCAAGGAGAGAAACTGCCCTTTCTGGCTGGTCGGGTAGAGGTAAGGAGGCTGGTTTTAATTCCTCCTCTTTCTGCAGAGCAGTCTCTCCTTTCCTTCCTACTTTTAATGATTTGCAGAAAATGAAAGATGCCAGTGCAAAGCCAAAAAAGTAAAAACTGGGGACAACCTACTTCATGTCGGATGCTAATGGTATGAAACTAAGCCCAGATTTAGGCTCCAAAAATAAGTGGCCTGGTTTTCCCAGGCTCCGTATTCCTAAGCAACCATGCCTCCCACGAAGAGGAGCAGAAGCCAGAGTCCTCTGTGGCTCTGCCACCCAGCCTGTCTCTGCTCTCCAGCACCACTCCTGCCATGGCCAAGGTTTGATGCAGGTGCCTGATTCCAGACCTGGGGATATAATTTCTAAATCGGGGGTTTGCAGCCAGGCCAGCCCCCCTCCCAGCTTCTCTGTTTCCCATTGGTCTTTGCCTCAGCACGGAGTACGGGCGATTTCAATGTCGATTAGCGTAACACCAGTCTTTAGAGTTGTAGGAAGAAGCATGACAGTGGGCTCTGTCACCCACGAGCCTTCCAGAAGCACAAACAACTCTGAAGAACCCCCAAATTGAGCTCATGCTTGGAAAGGTCCTGACTCAAACCCACCTCATGCTTTCAGGACGCTGCCCCATGAGCCCGGTGGCTTCTCTGCAGAGTCATGGACCTTCTCCCGTGTTTCACCCAGCCCCACTAGCAAGCCTAGATAAAACCCTCTGCAAACCGCAGCAGGCTTCAGGTCAGGCATAGCGCCAAGGGGATGGGCCCTAAGAGTTGCAGGCTGTACTACCACATGCAAGAGCGACTTTGGAAAAACTGGAAGTGCTCTGCAAACACATCCCCTGTCAGCGTCGGACACCACTGCAGCTGCTCGGGTGGCCGAAGATGACATGCTCACCACTTACTGCCTAGGAAACCCTACATGGCTTTGCGAGGAGTCACCCTAGATGGCAAAGGTTGCTCCTTAAAACAGACTCGATGGCAGCAGCAGGGGGAAAAGCAATGCTGGCATCTTCTAAAAAGAAAACCACTCCTCAACTTCTAGAAGGAATGGGACTCGATCCCTCTGGTGTCATGTCTCTGATCACCTATAAAGGACTTGCCCTCAGTGAAACCTTCAAAAAGTATGCGGGGACCCTGGCTGCAGAGGGACCAAAAGGCCACTGTCGCTCACCCGCATCCTCTTTCCTAAGGAAAGCAAACTGAAAATCCAGCTCTTTTATCAGGCTGGAGCACATCAGGCTACTTGGACCTAGTCCATGTTTGATGGTAATCCTCTCTGACAAGCGGCCTCCTAACCACTGAGCTGCCGGAGCCACATCCCCCCCTTCCCCTGCCACCCCCGCCTCGTCTGCCTTCCCAGGCATCCTGTGGTTTTCCCCGCGACCCAGCATTTTGCAGTCTGACCTATTTCTGCCCAGCCTGCTGAAGGCAGGCATACGGAAACACCACCGCTCCGAGCCCTGTTGGGAGAGCAGCACTGGTAGGTGTTGCTTCATCCACAGCAGCGCTCTGTCAAGTGGGGAAGGCAGCTGCAGGCGGTCTGAGCAACACCTCCACAGCAAGCTAAACACGAGGTCCGAACGCTGCGAGGTACAGCAGTGAGTAGCGTCAACCCCAGCAAACGCTCTCGCTGTGCTTTAGGCACAGGTCCCGGCTGAAAGCAGAGCTACTGCCTGCTGTGGCCATGGTGGTGCGGTACCAGAGCCCTGACTGACACCCTTGGCAGTGAACTGCTCGCACGGTACTTACCACGGACTTTGTTGCAAACATGTATTTGTCCCTGAGCTGGAAGTCTTCAACGTCTTCCAGGATTACTTCTTTATTTTCTCGGCTTTGAAAGAAATCAGTGCTGCGAATAACAGTCGAAGTCCCAGAAGGCTCGTGCCGCTCGATGTACACTGTATTTGGCTTATCGTAGGGCTCAACTCCCCTAGTAAGAACAAAAAAGGTACTGGTGTTATTTCTGAACTCTCAGAGCAATGCAGAAGGCAGCGGGTACCAAGGAGCAGGATCTCTTTCAAGAGATGGGGTGGGTGTGCAAGAACCAGGGGAACGTGGAGTGCCCCTTGGTGCCTCTGCCAGTGGCTTTCTCCCATCACACCACGGTGCCACATCCCCACGGCACAGGGTCTCTGCTGGGTGAGGGGAGCAGGGGGCCAGGGCCAGAGCATGCTTTGGTACCCGGGTCCTTCATCTGCATAGGGCAGCAAATGAGGCAAGAAGTGAGCGAGAGAAGACAGGAGCTGGGCATAACACACAAGTGCGATACATACCAAGAAAAAGACTTCACGTGTTCCTGAATCATTATCCAGGTCTGGCCGAAATCATCCGATTTCCAGAGCTGCAGTAACAAAAGAGATGCCAGTGGGACTGGGCAACCAGACAGACCCAATCCTTTAAGACACCCAACCTCAGGCAGCAAAGGCAGGGCGGATGTGCATCCATTGCAAAACCGTGAACTGCTTTGATGACTTCTCTTTATGTGGCACCTACGCAAAGCAACAGCAATCTTTCTAGCTGCAGGAGAATAACCTGAACCAGAAAAAATTGTGCTTAAGACTCCTACCAGAAGGATTTCCCGCTGTCTGTTGTTCCACCTGGTTTTACACTAACTCAGACATAAAAATAAGTTGTTATAACGTACTCGTGGAGTACGTTAGCAAGGGTAAATATCAGGGCAGAGCCATCTCCCCCTCGGAGGCCATTACAACCCCCAGCACAGCAACATGCTATTGTTGCAGATCTGTGAGCATCAGTAAGGCAAAGGTCAAGAGGAGAGATAGTATCTTTCATTGCACCAATGAAAGCAACAGCAATAAACATGCCGCCCCGCAGACACATCAACCTCTCTGTGGATCCCGTCCCTCGAAGGGCACGTCTCCCTAAAACCTGCATGTCTTTTTTTCCAAGTGCTATGGTGGCACCCGAGCTGCAATTTTTGCCTCTTTTTTGCGGATATGTGGATATTGCCAGCCAGACTTCAGCCTCAAGAGTCAGTCCAGCAGCCCGCCCAGGGAAGGCACCGCTCCTTGCCAGCTCTGTCCCCCCAGGAAGGCATCAGCAGTGCCCAACATGCACCCTGCTACGACCAGGCTCAGAACAGCACGGACTGGGCAGTACTCTGTCCCAGCTAAAACCATGACACCTGCTTAACTGTCCCCGTTCACATGTTGGGGGATGGTTGTTTCCCCTCCAGGTTTTGCTTATGCTGTGTCTATCTGAAGGTGCTATAATTATTTACAAACTTTACCCAGAAGCTCCAGGGGGAAAGAAAAAAAAAAAAGGTGTTTGTTTTCAAGAAGCATTTTGTTATGCAAGACCTAAAGCCAAACCACATGCCCGCACGAAATACTGCAGAGGTCAGTCCTGCCTCAGCTGCCAGCACTCCGCGGCGAGTTACGACCGCAATTGTTGGGGAGATCGATTCGGTCAGGAGCAGTGCGGATGAAGGACCAGCATAAATGAAGGAAAACGAAAAGGAAGCATTTAAGGTGGCCAGCCTGTAGGTACTAAACCCTCACTGCTCCAGAGGTCACAAACCAGGCTGATCTGTAAGAAAGGGGGTGTCCTGGCCAATCTGGAGCAGCTCTGTGTACAGTAATCTATGATTAGCAGCTCTGTGTACAGTAATCTATGATTAGACACCCTGGATGGTCAAAATATGAACCCATGCGATGCTAGCACCGGGCAGGGTGGCTCTCGGCATATCGTAAGGGCTGTGGGGCGTGTAACGGGCCAGGGGAACGCCACAGCAGGGTAGAGGCAGGATGCTGGCCCTCCCGTCTAAGTGGAAGTGTTCACCTGTTTTTTAGGGTGAGACCTGTCAAAGCCCAAGAGGAGGTTGGGGTTCTTGCTGTGCAGGAGGAGGTCTGCTGCTCTGAAGGGAATCGAGAAGCCCTGAATATTGTTGCAGAAATCGGTGGTGATCCAGAGGTACGGGACGAAGGCGTCCATGAAGATATACTGCGAAGAGAGGGACCAACAAGGAAGAAGGAAAACAAGTGGTCAGCCTCCAGGAGGTCAAAGCAGAGCTCAGGCTAGCAGTAAGAAAGGCACACATCCTGGGGGAGCCTTTGGGAGGGCAAACTCTGGAGAGGAATTTGCCTGCCCCAGCCGCCCCATCTCCCGCCACTCTCTGATGCTCCCAAACATCGCAGAGCTACGGCAGCGTGCCTGGTACATCTTGCCTCTGCCCCAGGGACCCCCGGGATGGCCCGAGGGGCTCTCCCAGGAAGCAAGAGCACCGCGCAAAAACCTTCAGTCCCTGTCTGTGGCAGGGACCCATCCCTCCTCGCTGCCGCAGCAGAAAGGCCCATGTCAGCACTTGCCCTGTGCAAAGGCAGATCTTCAGCACGAGCCACGGCCGCACACCCAGTTCCCCTGGCCTGAGGGCCGTGCCGTGTTCATGCTATCAGCAGCGATAAAGCGTTGCTGGCTCGCGTATGAGCCCCGCCGGCACCAGCTGCTGCATCCTCACCCTCTTGTTGTCGGCCGGGCTGTGGTAGAACTGGGCAATGGCCACCTCACTGCTGTTCCCCCCGCTAAAGCTGAACTTCTCCGAAATCTTCTTAAAACTCTTCCCGTAGTCATAAGACACGTAAACCTGCAAAGGAGAAGCCCCAGTGTGAGAAGTGCAAAGTTTTTGTTTCTCTTCTAAGAGATTTGGTAAAAGTTCAGAAAACTACAGGGGAGAAAAGCCTTAGAGATTGCCTGAGTCAGCCTTTCAGGGCTCAAACCCATGAGGCAACACAGAGGATATTAAATTCTTTTTTTCTGCCTCTGAACTCAAACTTACAGGCCTTTCTTTCATCTTCCCAGCACACGAGAGAAAGGCAGGCTGGTGCTCGGCAGCTGCCAGCACGGAAGCAGAGAAGGGGCCCCAGGACAACGTCAGGTTACGGTACTTACGTCGCTGTTTTTGGGACCCAGCAAAGACAGGCTGTCTCTGGCCAAGGCCACGATCACGTTGCTCCTCTCTCCCGCCCAGTGAACAACCATCTGATTGTGGGAATCATTGAGGCTGACCTGCAACGCCAAGGAAGAAGGCACCATGAGCAGGGACAGCTGGAGAGCAGCTGCCGACACCTGCTCGTATTGCTCCTCCTCAGAAACGCCGGGTTTGGGGAAACTCATTCAAACCACGGCTTTTCAGACCTCAGGAGGTCCAGGAGTTGCACTATTGGGCACGTTGGGGTAAGCTCTGCTCCTGCCCGGAGAGCTAAGATGCAACAGGATGGCCCACAGCTGTTGGGTGTGCACAAAGGGCTTTATCTTTCCACCACCACTTTCTGAGGTTGCTGTGCCTTCATCCTGCTCCCAGCTCTCGCTGGGAAAGCATTGAAAGCCCCCTCCACCCCATTTTAAAGTGCGGCCGAGCAAACCGGTGGCCGTGTGCCATGACAGGGGTTGGAAACCTCTGCCAAGCGACGGGGATTATGCAGACAGTGCCACCGAGCCAGGGCTGCCGTCACTTATACCAAGGCCACCACAGCAAGGTACTCAAGCCCTCACTGCAAGCCACCAAATAGTTAAAGAGAAGGCTTCCCTGGGGGGGTGACGTTCGAGCATGGCCCCACGTAAAGCAGCATCTCTCATGAACGTGTTGGCAAAATGCGTGTGCCTAACAGGGTTAGGTTTCCCTTTATTATTCCTCGGAGAAATAGGATTCAGGGGACAATGAGAATGAAAACTAAACCCAAGGATAGAGAAGTGATTTCAAATCCAGGCTGATTAGGCAAAGCGACACAGTCAGAGTCACCTTTCTACAGTGATTTCTTCTGTACCCAAAGGGACGTGCTGGTTTCCAAAACAAACGCAGTCATACACAATCCTGTTACTCCCCATGAGCGTGTTGTACCTGGCAGCGCTGTAACAGCACCGGTCGCGAAGGGCCGGTTTCTATGGGGAAGCTATCGCAGCATCACTGCAGCGGGAGCTGAAGCTGCAGGAGCCTCTGAGGAAACCCAGTGCCCATAGCGACTGCTGCCAGCGAGCGGGGATGGCCAGCCTCGCTGGGGAAGCCGGGTGAGGTAGCTCGGCAGCGGCCGTAGCTCGGCCAGGGATGGGCGCCCCGATCGCTGCGGCAGCAGACATGCGTGCCTGAGCCCCTGCACGCCGCTGCAGCTCAGCTGACGGCTGGTAACCCTTAAGCTCATGGCCTTGGAAAGCTGTAAAAATACAGGGCTAAGCCTTTCTTTGGCCTGATACCCTGTGGCTCCCACTGACTCCAGGATCAGCGAGGAGCACCGCCTGGGGCAAGGGTCCGGTTTAACCAGCAAGTAAAACAGTTGGAAAAACAAGGTCTTTATTCTGGAAGGGGGGGAGAGTGAAGCAGAAGCCCTCAAATCCCTCTTATACAATAGGCTAACACAAGGCAGGGAAAAAAAAACCAAAACACATCAAAACCTGGTAGGGAGGCAGTGAGCAGCCCCCAGGGCCAGTGCCCCCTGTTGCACCCCCATCTGCCTGCCAGAGACCCCCCCCACCGGGCAAACCACACTGTTGCACCCAGACAGCAAGCGCGGCAGAGATTTAGGTCAGGCAGCAGCATCAGCTACAAAGCAAGCCCGTGGTAGCCTTGCACACCCGCTGGAAAAAAAAATAAAGCGACACTGTTTGAGGATGCAGGGAAACAGGGTGGAGAAGAAGGAATTGCGTATGCCCACTGAGACGGCCAACGTCTAGCCTCAGGTCTGAAATCCAGAGCAGCACTGCAGTCCCAGCCCCCATCCCCATCCCCACCTTTAAAAGCAGAATAACCCCATCTAAATCTCCTACATCTATGTTAAGTTAGTTTGGGTGACAGCGTCTTTGGGTTCCTAGCTGTGCCCGGGCTGAGGTCACTGGTTTCAGGCAAAGGGCTAGGTTTAATAGCCTGTCTAGAGCTTTGTTTTTATTTGAGGGGGAACAGAGAGGGGGACCCCATGGTTGCAGGAGGACTCCTAGCTGCGCCTTGCTTTAACCTCAGCAATAAACCTCTACAGCTTTATTTTCTGTGAGCAAAAACAGACAGCAAGCCCCTGAGAGACCCCTCCTCAGAGCAGGGAGACGTGGGAAGGGTAGTAAAACCCAAAGCCCAGGGGTACTGTGTTTGGGCTTAGAGGAGCCTGCTGAGCCTCGTTAGTCATTAGGAGCCATGTGACCTCTAGCAGCCTAATTAGGGCAGAGCCCCTATATAAAGGCCAAATTGGGCACAAGTAAGGTTTGGCTCCCTGGCAGGAGGGAGGAAGAGCAGCGTGGAGTGCCTACGGGCTGTGCTCAGCAGAAAGTTTAGGAGAAGCTACCAGAAGGATGCCTTACACTGTAAGTCCCCTGGGAAGGGCTCCTGTAGCAGTGTCTCAGGCTTAGGAGCCTCACATGTTTGTCTGGGCTGGTTCCCAGTGCGGGAGACCCCAGCTGGCAGCTCTGCTATGGTCCTTTGCCGCTTTGTGGGGACCCAAACGACTCAGGGAAGCAACACATGGGACTCGGAGTCGCTGCTGTCCAGGCAGCAGCACTACATTGTGCCCTGTGTGAAAAGCACCTGATGTGCCATTGACCAGGATGGCTTTTGTGAGACAGCTTTGCAGTAAGGCTGCTGTTATCCCTGACATTAGTAACCCTGCCCTGCTGGCTGAGATGAGGCCGGAGCCCACTGTCACAGAGTCCCCCACCTCCCCTGACAGGGGAAAGTGTCCTCAGAATTGGTTTAACCTATGAATGGGCAATGGCTGGTGCCTAATGGAAACAGCATTTAGCATAAATTCTACTTAATGGGGAAGTGTTTTGGTCTTTGCCAAGTGATTAAGTGTATATGAAATATGCATGAAATTCTAATTTGTCCTCCTAATACGTAAGGTGCCAGATGAAGTCCAGGAGCCAAGACATAGCAGAGGCTGCTTGTAGCTCTGTTAGCTAATGTAGTCAATGCTGCTAACTTTGCTCTCACTATATACTTGGTTTTTGTTAATAGTATCTTCCAGTAAACGAATCCCCCGCAGAAACAGGGTGAGAAGACAGCCCCCAGAGCTGCTGTCCCGTGGGAGCATGGCCTGGAGCAGGCACGAGCTCCCGTGCAGCTCCAGGGGTGCAGCTGGAGTCTGAGCGTGCTCTGGCTGGGCTGGGAGGGGGAATGCTGTCTGCGTGCGTGGTGCTGTGCTGAGACAGTAGCAGTGCCTTGCCGAGCCTCTGAAGGTGATGACTGCTGCTAGGTGAGCAGACCCAGGCACATAGCACGCAATGCTGAGCTCCTCGAGCACCCAGGGCCAGGGGGAGTACCCCAATCCCAAGTCCCTAGGCACCTGCAATGCCTAACTGCCAGCTCCCCTTCCCATCGCGTCCCTCTCGGTTGATTATGACCAGAATTGAGAGGTCAGGGCAGGGATTTTGGTTGTCAAGCTCAGCAGAGGTGGCTCACCCCTCGCACATGGCAAACTGCAGCGTTAGTGAAAGCCCTGGGCTCCAAAACCGTGCAGGCTAGCTAGGAGGTGAGTGACTCCAGCGTGGGCACCTCACTGTAGCTACTCGTTTGGCTGCTGGCAGGCTAGGCAGCAGTATCTCAGGCCTTTCCATCACTGGAGGACTCTAAATCCTCGCCCTTGAGCCACCAGCAAGGCTGAGCTGCTCTGTGTAGGAGGTGTAACTTCCCTGTGCAGAAATCACACCGTTAGCTGTGATGAACTGCAAGCAGAAATATTGCGCGCTTGCTGACTTGTAAGAGCACCTAGCACCCGTGCACAGTGACGAGTGTCAAGACAGCATTAGGGGCTATTCTGGGTGCCGAGTGGGCTTGGGAGACAGCTGTGTGCGTCAACAGCTTTGCTCTGTCGAGAATTAATGCGCTAGCTGCAGGACTCAGACCGCAGCTCGACCCAGGCACTTGCTATTAATCAGGGAGCGATGTGATGCGACTACTCGGGGGCTGAGGCTCGATGCTGTAAAATTGGGGGTGTGCAGAAAAAAGACTCCTAGGGATTATTCACGTGTTTTCTCTCCTGGTTATGTAATTGAAAATGGGATGCCCACAAACAAATGAAGTTCCTAGGAACTTTTTAAATAGTTAATAGATTCTTACTACAGCTCGATAAGCGAGGGTATCAGAGAGCAACAGGCCTCTGTGGCCGTGAGTGGCTGCCAAAACCGTTTGTTTTGCCAGCAGCTCAGATCTTGGCTTGGAGGCTGTCAGGAGATGCTTGCAGAAGAAAAATCAGCTAAACATTTTGTACCCGGTAGCCAGGGGAATGAGGATGGGGCTAAAGAAAGCTATTGCTGAAAGGGGTCAGAAGCAAAGCCGCAGCTTGGTTAGCACAGGGCTTTAAAGGAAAGGTGCTCTAACCAGGCTCCTCACCACTCCAGCTTGCAGGGAAGTGCCAGGCCTAAGCATCCCTGTTTCCTCTGCCTCCCTGGTAAGGCTTATGCAACAGCCCAGCATCGCCCCGATGAGTCAAGTGTCACGGGCGGCTACCGCGTTCCCGGCACGCCGCGTTCCCCGTGCGCTCCCACTAAAGCTTCATTACTGTACCTTCTGCTCTGCTCCCGAGCATCTGTTTCTAGCCCTGCCATGATATTTTAAAATACAGTCTGTGCTTGCCGTAGCACTGCTTGTGGCTTGGACTGAAAATGCCAGGGTCTGAAATCATTGATATGAAACACGGGTGACTCATTTCAGAGAGTGCCAGGCCCATGTTAATTTTGTTAATACTGAAATCATCTGCTTGCAGGGCTGTTTTCTCTCTGCCACCACCAACAGAGTTCTCTGTTAGCTATTGTTTCTAGGAGAAAGGAAAAGGACAAGGGAGGGGGAAGACTGGGGTTGAGGCAGGAGCCCTGTTTACCCCAGAAACAAGTGGGTCCCTTGGCAAGAAGGTCCTGGAGGTGGGCTCTCCTTCTAAATTGATTGGGGGGGGGGGGGTAATCAAGTCTCCTGCAACAAATTTGGATAAGCACTGATGAAAGTCACTCCCCCATAACCAAGGCACGGAGGAAGGCTGCAGAAAAGGTCTAAAGCACTGCTGGTGAAGCACACCACGAGCTAGTAATTACAGCTACAGAAACCTTAAGTGACGCCCCTGGGACACTGCAACGCTTGCTTAGTCCAACAGCAGGATTTGTGAGGAACCTGCCAAAGGGGAAACAACGAATAAAAACACAAATACCTCTCCCAGCCAGCACGGTGCCAGGAGGTGGAACTGCGCGGCTTCCAGAGACCCATCTCTCCTGGCAAGGTCAGCCGCAAAAGCAAGTGCAGGGAGCAGGGAACCTAGCCGGGAAAGGGGCAGGGGTGCCCCCGCCCAGGCAGCCACAGCGATGGGGAGAGGTATGTACCAACGTGAGGAAGGAAGAAAAGGACAGGGGCCCAGGAGCTGGCAGCCAGCCCTCTGCCGGGAAGTGCTGTCACCACCCAGGGCAACTCCAGAAGGTTAAAGTCTAATCTGGGAAGGTTTCTGCCGGGCTGGCAAACTAGGTCAAAATTAAGTACGGTTCAGTTCTGATGTGGTGTGATTGATGTCTCCGTTCACGTAGCTGGATGGCATTTACCCTGCAAAGCGCTTTCCTGCCTTCTCTGAAAGAAGAAAGGCTCTTTGCTAGTTTGCAGGTTGTGGGGGACGGGACCAATGGTGGGCTCTCTACTGGGATGCACTAATGGCCTCAAAAGAAGAGAAGCTTCAGCTCTCTCTGCTCAGGCACTATTTTGACTGTGTGCTAACAGCATTTTAGGTTAGCTTGCAGCCTGGGCCGAGGCGGTGCACCGCACAAGGACTGTGGGAAGGGACTCCCGAAGCCTAAGCGCAGCTCTGCCCACAAGCTGCAGCGTGGCTGCCGGCTGAGCGTCCCTCCACGCCCGCCGCTCTAGCGAGGGGGCTCGTCTCCGACGGAGTGCTTTGCTTTCTTGGTACTCTGAAAGCGTGTAGTACCAGAGATAGACGTTAATGTCTCCTGTACGATGCAGTCATGGTGATGTTATGTTAATGGGAGATGAATTCTCAGCTGTCTTGAAAAAACTTCATTCTTAAAGATCACTGAGTAGCATCATGGTGTGGCATTGATTTTAATCTCATGCAGGCTGTGGTAGTGTGTGGTATGCCAAGTGCTAGCAGCTGAGGAGGTCTTCATCAGTGTGGAGGGGCAGGGAGTGTCAAGGTCAAGCAGGTGGGCTGATAAAAGGCCATTTTGTAGCAAATGGCCTGGAAATTATGAAAACCTGGTCCTTTTTCTCAAAGGTGGGATTGGTTAGCACCAGGAAACAGGCAGCTTTGAGAGCAATGAAGTAGATCCCCAAGGAGGGAAAGGGATAAGCTGATGTTAGGGCAGGCAATAATGCTGGTTCAGGGGATGGGGAGGCACAGAGGTGATGCCCATGCACAGGTTGGGAGCATGGAGAGTGGCTTGAGGTCTTGCAGCAGCAGCACAGAGGGTGAGCTGGCTGCTGCAGGAGACATCAGCTGTTAGATGTCTTCTGTCCCAGCGCGGTTTAAGGCAAAGATTTCTTGTGTGTTGAGTGCTTTTGGGAGAGGTTTTGGCTAAGCCCTTTCCAAAGAAGGGAAAGGGATGTTGGCAGGTACAGGTTAGACCTGCACGTCTGTATTAGCAGCCCAGCAGTGTAAATGTTGTCTGTAACCGTCATGGTCTCTCCTGACCCTCAGGACCAGCAGACAGAGGCTGGCCTCCTGCCCCAGCGCTCCTCCTCGCCATCTGCTGCAGCCATGACATGACACTTGCGAGACAGCCAGCCTCACGGTCACGGGAGCCGCTTCGACCCAGCACGCAGGTAGGCAGCTGAAGCAGCTACTTCTCTTTTCCTTGTTTGTTGCACGAAGCGAAGCCCTTGCAGGCAATGCAGTTGTGGCTGGCTTTCCCCCAGGAGAGGATGGGATTTCTGTGGGATGGTGGGGATGTGCTCTAGAAATGTAAAATCCTAGAGCTGAGTACTTGCATCCAGTTCTGAGTAGGGATGCGTAGGCAGGAGCACGGAGGCTGTTAAGGGACAGGAGGGCGGGCTGCAGATGAGCAGCTGGCTCGGTAGCCAGGGGCTCGTGCCAGGAAGAGGAGGGCAGGGTGCAGTGCCACGGTTGCTGGAAGGGGTTCAGGGAGCATTGCTGGCCCGGGGCGGGGGTGTAGACAGCAGTTGTCTTGCCCTGGGGATGCTCCACTGCCATCACTGGTGTCCTAGAAAAGACCTGTCACGTGTCGGTGCAAGCTTCGTAACAGTCTGTCCATTGTAGTGCTCATCAAGAGTCCCGCAGAGGTGAGGGCTGTGCAAGAGAACAAACCCGCTCTGTCCCAAAGCTGAGGGTGACTGGAGCTGTGTATTTGGTCTCTTGGTTGCTGGTGCTTTGGAGTCAGAAAAGCTGGGGAGAAGCCACAAAGGCACAGGGGTTTAGGGCCTTGTTGTTCATTGAGGTTCCCAGAAAGTTTTGCTGTAGCCATGCGTGCACACTGCACAAGCCTGCCCGGCAAGGATGCGGTGAGGATCCGGATGAGGAATCCAAGTAATGTTTTGTGCTTCTGTCTTTGGTGTCTAGGGCAAGAGGGCTCTGAGCCTGTTGCTGATGGTGCCAAGTAAGATGTATTTGGCTCCCAAGGAGCCACAAAGAGTTTGGACTTTCTTCCTCTCCTTGCTTCTGGCCGGGGCCATGCATCCTTCCCTCTCACTCCGGTCCCCTGGCGATGTCACCCGCGACAGCTCCGACCTCCTGTGCCACACTTTCCTTCGCCTCTGAGCTGAGCCTGGGTCCTAAGCCATCCCACGAGGCCGTGTTGGGACTGCACTCAAGAGCTGAAGAAGGGCAGAGAGTTTTGGGGTGCGAGCCAGTATGTAGCATATGGCCGAGCGACCTGCCAAACACACGGGAGCAGGATGTGTCCCAGATAAGGGACTGCAGCCGCATGGCGCTAGGATGCTTGGTCCAAGAACTGCCCCTAATGATGATGTCCCTGAGAGAGGACTGTTTTTTCGACTGTGCTGTTTTCTGCCAGAATTAGAGGAGCACCAGACACCCGGCGGGGGCGGACAATGGGTTTGTTCGGTACTTCTAATAAAGCATGAGACCCCCGAGCACCACATTACACAGTTTTCTGGCTTCCTAGGCATTAGTAACTGTGCAGTCCAATCTGTAACGGAGGCTAGGACACACGGGCTCCCTCTTATCCCTTTTATTAAGGCGGACCCTGATTTAAAGCACTATAGCACTCAGGAGAACTTAGTGCTAATAAACTCTTCCTGGTGATATACAGTACCTGGGCTTTAAAATTTATTGCATCCCACCCTGAAGCAGCAGAAGGGCTGGGTTTTGTATGCTAGCCCGAAACCATAGGCCATGCCACCAGCGAGACCAACTCCATTCTCCAGGCAAATCCTCTCTGAAAGCTTAAGACCAAACAGTGGCAAACTTTGTCGAACTCCTACTGCTTCCTACTAGTCCTGTTCCAGACAGCGCCGGGGCTACCGCACCCTCTTAGATCTGCCGCTGCATGTCCAGGAGATAGAGGCTGCTCTTGCCAAAGCAGCTCTCTACCTGGCCCGGGCAGGTGCGTTATATGAAAGGCACTGGGAGACAGAAGGGAAGATGCTACAAATGTCCTCCTGTACATGAGACAAGTGTTGTGGGGTTTTTTTTTCTAAAATGGGGTATCTGTGTTATGCTAAAAACAGCCAAATGTTGAGGAGGTAGAGGAGGCGAAGCAGATTTTCAAGGGGAGTTGGAACAGCTTTTCCCATCCTCTAAATGGAGAAGCAGGAGCAGGACTTTAGGAACAGCACCAGCCCCGCACATGTCCCTCCAGCTGCCCTAGAGCTAGCTCTGCCTTGCGGCTCGCTCTTTCTCACCCCACAAGTAGCAAAAAGGGGAAATTAGAGGGCACCCAGAAAGGAAAGCACTAGCTGAGGAGGCAAACACAGATGTCGCTGAAGGCTCGAAGCCTTGCTTAAAGCATGCCTCATCCCTCCACGGTTGGCCCCCCCTCGCGCTCTCAGAAGCCTTTTGGGCATGTGATGGGACACAGGCAGTTTAAGCAAGGAGGTCAAGTGGGGCAACTTAATGTAGTCTAGCACGTGGATAATAGTTAAAAAATAGACTCTTTAAGGCCAAAGCTTTCTATAGCAGGCACCCAGGCAGCCTGAGTATAATTCCTCATTGCCCCTAAAGTGATGGTTGTCTGGAAGCGAGGGGGAGCCTTTACGGTCCTGGCAGCAAAACTTGCCAGTGAATCAAGCCCAAGCAGGGACACTTTCAGAAATAGCAGTTTCTATGTTTTTCTGTGCTGAGCAACTCCTCTCCCCCTCTTCTGCAAGGAGCAGCGGAGGATGGATCAGAGCTGCAGAAAGGAGCCCTTCTTATGGAGAAAGGCCATGGTGCCTCACATATAGCAATATCTTCTACCAGAAGTCACCTTCCTCTGCCTAGCTTCTGAGCACAGAAATGTTCAGGACGAGCATCTCTAGGTGCAGAGCTGCTGCCCACCGCCTGCCCGCTCCTAGCCCGAGGGACTCGCTTTCCCATCTGGCGAACTAGCGGAGGGGACGACCCGACGCGGCCCGTTTCGCCAGCGTGTGCCCTTGGCCACCCGGCAGCCACCGCTGCTCGTCTTGCTGGAAATGAACCCGCAAGTGTAAAACGCAGATCCCACAGTGCCACTAATTCGAGACGGGCCGGGGGAAACTGGGAGGGCTGCAGGCTGAGCTCAGCAGTACCTCCTGCCTAAACGTCTGCCACTTTGTGAGCGGGGCAAGCAGCGGGCAGCGAACGAGCGATGAGATGCAGCCAGCACTGCTGCCTCGCCAGCAACCTGCCTCCCCGCAGCGCGACCCTTCCCCGCCGGGGGGCTGCCGGCCACCCCCCCCCCGCGGCTCCCCGCAAACCCCCGCAAGCGCGGAAGTTATTTTCCGAGCAGCAAGTGTGCCACACGCCCCCCCCCGCCCCCCGCAGCCCACCCGCGGGGGGCTGCAGCGCGTCGCGCTGTCGCCGAGGCCGAGCGGCCGGCGCCGCTCCAGCCCACTCGCGACACTGGGACCGGTGGGAGCGGGGACGCGCGGCTGCGCGCGGAGCGCTGCCGCCCTCCCGACCCCCCCTTTCCTCCTCTCCCCCCACCCCAAGCGCCCCCCGCGGTGTTTTGGGGGGGGGGGGGGAGGGGTGCGCCGACCCCACGCGTGGCCCCCGGCCCGGCTCACCTGTCCGTACACCTGGATGGGCTCCGGCGGCGCCTCGGGGGCGCGCAGCGGCAGCGCGGAGCGGCCGCCCGCCGCCGGCAGCAGCAGCAGCAGGAGGGGCAGGAGGCGGCGGGGGAGCGGGGCGCCCCGCCGCACCCCGCCGCTGCTCGGCGTCGCCATGTTCGTGCCGCCGGGGCCGGGGGGAGCCGCGGGAGCCGGAGCCGAGGGGAGCGGAGCGCCGCGCCGCCGCCCGGAGAGAATGTGCAATGGGCAGCGGCGGGGCTCGGCGCCCGCATCCCGCCCCCGCCGCCCGCTCCCCTCCGGGGATGCCCGGGGACCCCTCCCCGAAACGGGGCGTCGGGGTCCCGGGAGAGGGCGTTCGCCTCCCTTCGGAGGGTGCTTGGGATCCGAATGAAATAAAAGGAAAGCAAGTCGCGTTAATGGAAGTGATAAGGAATAGAGTCCTATAGGATGAAGTTACGTGAAATAAAGTCAAATAAAATAAAGGACCTGCAGTTTCTTCTCTCCGGGGGATGCAGGGGGTTTTCCCGCCACCCCCCAGCAAACCACAGCTGCTCTTTTCCTCCCATGGCGCACCCCTAGCAGGGTGTGCCCCCCAACTCGGGACACGCACCTAAAGCACCCCGGGATCTGTGGGCAGTAGCGTGATTGCCCGTGCAAGTGTCCGGGCTGAGGTTTAATATTGTTCCAGGCCCATGTTGTCACTGATGTCACCTGTGGCTGCGTAGGGGGTAACAAACGTGAGGGGCCCCGTGGGGAGCCCCAGAGCGTCAGGCAGGGGCAGGCTGAGCGAGGGTCGCACCGGGGCGATTGTGGCCCTGGTGCAGCGAGGCATGTGCTGGGAAGGACGGCGCTGGAAATTGCGTTTCCAAACATAAGCCTGACTCCCCTCTGTCGCTGCAGCTAGCAACCTGCACCTCCTACCCACGCGCAGCTCCTACCGATGGTCTGCTGCTCTTCTGCTCTTACCGTTTGCCTCCAGCTTTTGAGATGTTTGAAATTAGACAACAAACCTGTGGCCACATATCCCAGGCCAGTGGCTGTCACGCATGCTGGGAGCACGAGGCCTTTGTGCATCAGGCCCTGCATGGTCTGCCAGGAGGGAAAAGGGGCGCACGGTCTCTACGAGCATTACCCTTCCCTGGCGTACTGAACGCGTCGATCAACTGTCTTGTGCCAGGTGAGTGGGGATAGACAGGAGAGGTTGTTGTCCTGGTACTGTAGCTGTTCTGGACACTTTAATCCCACTGTTGACCATGTGGAGGGCAGCCCACAGCATAGGATCTGCTTGGCTCATGGAAGCTCTCTGCTACTCATGTCCAGTCCCAGAGTCCTGCTTGCAGCACATGCACCTGGTCCCTTTTCTTCCTCCAAAGCACGTTCTAATCAGTGTCTCTGGTTGCTTGGGCAGTTACTGATGTGGAGCCATCCCTGGGAAATCCCTGTCTGGTTTAAGCATCTACCAACCTCATGCAGTTATGTGACTGGGGCAGTGATGGTTTTCTGTGCCTTGGTTTGAGGCTCCTTGCTATGTCTTACATTTCATGGGAAAGAAGAGCAGCTGGTAGAGACCTCTGTTTCCTGTAACTGACGATTTACACGGTCTGTGCAGTCCATATGCATTGGGGAGATTATCCTGTGGGTGACCGGTAACGCTTCGTGACTAGTTTTTATCAAGCACTGTCATGGTGCTGGGGGACCGTTTTGGGAAAGCACTTTTCCCGGCGATCAGTCAGACCTGCTGTGAGGTCCGGCTCCTTGCTGGGGCATGAGGAGGAGAGGCTAGTGAGGGACCTGTCAGCAGGGCAGCTCGGCGGGCAGTGAGGTAGGCTCAGGTCCTTGTTGCTGAGAGGGTGGTTTGCGTGTGATGAGGAGCTGCAGCTGCCTCTGGGTGGGAAAATGAGGGTGTGGATGGATGTCAAAAGGAGCGAGGAAAAGGCGCAAATCATTTCATGCGTTATGGTGACAGACTTGCCCCGGTACAGTTCTGGTAGCCCTCAGAGCAATCCACCCCAATTTCTGCCATCTTCCTCCCTGGGCAGAGCTGGGAAGGTGAGCACCATCTCACCCAAGCTGCCAGTGAGAGCGGGGACCCAGAGGCTCCGGGGTGGGGTCCCTCCGGGCCCTCCTGTCACCTCTCCTACCGTGGCACCTGGCAGGCAGGTTTGAGCTGTGCCAATGGGGTGGTTTTTCTGCTCAGGGTCAAGATAGCTAGCCGTGTGGTCAGCCATAAAACATTCAGCATAGGTAACATGCCCGTGTGGTCCTTGTAACTCATCGGCACAGCAGAGATGATGCAAGGTTATGTAGGGATGGCGCAGGACTGCTGCCAGGGTCTGCAGCCCTGATTTATCGGGGCAGGCCAAAGCGCTGGACTCCCAGATGCGGGGGCTTCCCCAGTGCTCCCACAGGCTGCAAAAGGCACCTGTCGCATGTCCCTTCCAGAGGTCAACTTGCCCCATCCCTGCCCAGGGCTCGCGCAACCGTACCAATGGAAACTGTTGTAACGCGCAGGCTTTCGTGGTGCTGGGCAGTGCCGTGTGCCAGGTGCTACGGAGCAGGGGTGGGAGGGCGGAGTGGGGATTTGAGGCCGAAGGAGAGCAGTGGGTTTGTGCCCAGGTAGCAGGGAAGGACTAGGGCCAGCTCTGCCCGGGATCCTGGCGGTCACCATCCAGCTCTCCTGCTGGCTGGAGGGTCCCCTCTGCACAGCTCCGTCTCAGGCTCTGCAGTCAGTGGGAGGTGTTGGCTCATGTCAGCTCTGTGCTTAATGTGGCTATATGGTCTGTGCGTCCGAGGCGGTTCAGCTGCTCCCAGCTCTGCTCACACCGAGCACCGGGGCCATCACAGCCCGTGCCTGGGCAGATAAGCATTATGTGACTTCTCCAACCAAGGTCATGCCTCAGGAGCCTAGGATGGTGCAAGGAAAACAAGAGTCTCACTTATGAATGCTGGGTGACCCTTCCTCGCTCATGTTTCTGTCTGATGTTGACATGGCCCTCTTTTGCTCCCGTGTCTAAACAGGCAAGCCAGCTGGAGCAGGGGTCTGCTGTGCATTCTGCTGCAACGGGCCAGGGGTGGCCCCCCACTCATCTGCAGGTCCCCGCTGCCGAGGGGGACAGGAAGCAGGGGGTGACCGTGGGAGATGATGGGAGAGGTGCGCTGTGCCTACTGCTCAGCCCTGGCTTGTCTCTGGAAGCCAAAGGTGATTTTTCTGGGTATAGGAGTGCTCTGAGAAAAGGTCTTACCTGGGGTTTTTAGCCTCTTTTGTCTCAGAGATGCGGAGAGTAGACTTATGGGTTGTGTCTTCTCTGCCTTGTGAGACATCCCAGTGTTTCTAGTGATGTCAGGAAATCTTCAAAGAAAATGGATGTGACCGGGCAGCGAAGGAATGGGGGCTTATAAATCCCATGGACAGCCCCAAGGCACTCTCACTCCCCCTTATTTCACTTGCTTTAATAGCCGAAACATTGCCCAGAGCTTTCCCTGAGGTGCTTTCACCTAGAAACCTAGTTAGCGCATTTTAATTACTGAGTCAATACAATTATAAGCCCTCCTAATAAAGCTTTTGGCGGTCTAGATTCAGTGTAATGACCCTCCGGAGGACCTGAGGTCACAGTGGGTAAGGGCACAGTCAAAAAGGGAGTTTTATTGTGCAGAAATCCCTCCAGCAGGTTGCTCTCTGGTGCAGGCATGGCAGGCAGGTGAGAGGGACCCAAAAAGGCCGCAGCAGTGTTTGCCGAACACACCTCTGCATCTGAGCATCCATTCTGTTTCCCATGGAATGACCGACTCTGCCCCACCAATCCCCCTGAAAATAAGGAATGGAGGAAGAATAGAGTAAGAAACAGCAAGAAATGAAGAAATGGCTTTGTAGCAGTTTCTAAGTGGAGGAAAATGATGCACGGGGGGTTCACCATCCTTCTCCTGGCCCCTGTTTGCACTCCTTGCAGGACGCTTTGAGCGACGTGACTGTCCACTCACATACAGAGCTGAGAAGGATCCCTATTCCCCCTGTGGGACTCGACCCTGCCAGGTCGCTGTGGTGGGTGTGAGGGAGAGAGCGGTAGCAAGGACCTCTCGGGTGAACCTAGCACTGGTAAATGCTAACAGATGAATAGCTCTTTCTTTGCGGAGGGAAATATACATTTCCTTTGCCAAGGTATTTTTTGTTTCTTGAAAAAAAGAGCCTGTCTCCTGCTGTAAAGGGGAGGGGGAACATAGCAGAGTTTATTTTAAGGTACATCTGGATTTCATCAGCAACAAATGCCATGAACTCCGAGAGTGAGGCAAGGAGCCCCCGGCCCCCTGGTTTTCCTTCCTCTCTCCCCCTTGCCTTTCCCTGGCACAGCTTTACAGGTCCCGGAGGGTTCAGGGGATCGGGGCGGGGGGGGGGGGGCTGGAACAGCCGTGTCCTGCAGAGCCTCACTGAGACAGCAGATAGTCGTTTAAAGGAAGCATTGCATGTTGTCGGAGTTGAATCAGCGAGAAAAAACAGCCCACCCCGCTGTCAGAGTCCAACCTCAGCCCCAGCGCGGCAGAGAGCCCGCTGCTGCTGCGGGAAGAAGGGCCGCACGTGCAGCTCGCTCCCGGAGCGAGCACATGAAGGCGTGTGTCCAGCAGGCAGGTCCCTGAGCAGGGCTGGCAACTTGCTTTTGCTCCAACTCACCTGGGCAGCGAGCGCGCACAGCTCGCCTAGGAGAGCAGGCCTTTGTTGTGAGGCCGTAGGATGCAGGGGGCTTTCAAAGAGGTCTGGTCTCTGCAGGACCTGCCTTTGAACGAAAGGTCTCAGGAGATGGGGCCTCCGAGCCCTCCCGCCCTCCTCAAGGCCACCACACATCACGTTTATGGGATCCGGAGTCTGCCAAGAGAGCGGAAACCCAAGGAGTGCTCCTGTCCGGTGTGGACAGGGAGCCTGGCACAGCTGAGAGGTGTCCCTACTCCACAGTGCCCATCCTTTGGGAAGTTCTGCAAGGCACTGCTCTGAGCAGTCAGCGAGGCATTGAGCTGTGGGTCTCCTAGCTTTGACGCAAACAATTGGCAGCCTTTTTTGCCAGGGAGCCAAACCTCTCAACAGGGCATAAACTGAGCTCCACAGGTCACTAATCCTTTCCTTTCCCCAGTCTGTGCTCTCAAGCCAGGAACCCCTGGCTTGAAATCCGGAGCAGTAATTGTTTCCTACAGCTCTCGCATCTTGCCACTCACAGAGCTCCAGCAAAGCTCCTTGTTGTTGCCACAAGGGCGAGGGGTCCCCCAAGACAGCCGAGGAAGGGAAAGGAGACAGGCCAAACGGGCGGTGAATGCGGGCAGGGACCGAGGCGCTGGCTAACCAGGGTGATGGCTGGGACGGGACAAACCCCATGTCTGTCGGTACCTGTTGCTGCTGGCCGGCAGCAGCCTGTGGCATGACAACGCTTTGGGCTTACCTGGACTCGCTCAGGCTCTGTCTGTATAAGAAGGTCCGAAGCCTGTGCTCTGTGCCATGGCTGTCAAGGTTCTTTGGTGACAACCCCGACCTTTGGGCTGGGCCTTGTTAGCTGGACTCGGGGTGGGGCGAGCAGGAAGGTCTGTGTCTCAGGTTTAATAGCCAGATTAGTGAAAAAGAGTAATGTGGGCTCTGACATGGCTGGCAGAGAGGGTAACGCAGAGATGCACATCCCAGCCCCATGGCTCAGCTCCCCCAGGACCCCGAGGGGGTTGCCGCACCTCTCTGCCCCACTGCATGGTCTCAGAGCAAGGGCCATTGCATCGCTCATCGCTTTGTCCCGCCTCTAGGTGCTTCCAGTCAGCTGAATGACAGACAAGCTGGGAAGAATTCTTACGTAAACTAGGGCAAAATAAGGAGCAGCCGGCAGTGTGAGCCCGGCAAGGTCACACTGTGCCACATATTGCGTTCAAGAAGCCACGGCCCCGTCCCCCCGGTCCGTGTCTGGCACCTGCCCGGCAGGATGTGTGGGCAAGAGCCAGGCCAGAGGGATTTCAGCGTGGCACCACCCCGACGATGCCGCCTGCCACCGTGACAATGCGGCATGCCATGGGCGCTTTGCAAGAGCGTGTCCCTGATTAGCTGCTCAAATCCCAAGCAAACAGGCTACTTCCCATGAAAGAGGTAGCTGGCCCTCCTGCGCCCACCTCCACCCTACAGGAGGGTGCAGATGTGTAATAAGAAGTAGGTGTCTAAAGAAGTCTGAGCTCTACGGCTGAGCTGGACCAGTCGTTACTGTGCTTTGTGATGACTTTTTGCCTGAGCAGTCCCTTTGTGTCACTGTTCCATGTGTCTCCCCATCTTTGTGTGTAACACATCCTCTTGTGCTGACTCCAGCTGTCCATCTGTCCTTCTCAGCACACCGGCTGGCTCACAACTCAAGCGATCGGGTCTCCTAACGCCAACTGGCTTCAGCGGCCGTGCCATTCTTTTGGCCGAGGGGCCCGGCATGCAGGCGAGAGACGCGGTGCTCCAGGGACCAGCACTCAGCTCAGCTCACCCAGTGCCACGGGATGGTGCTGAGGTCTTCCTCAGCCATGCTGGAAGGCTTTAGAGATGCGGCTAGTTTGGGAAATCTCCAAACCCTTCAGCTCCTGAGCCATGCCTCACAGTTGCTGTGGGGGACTGGGCTTAGCTCCAGCCAGGTCAGGCGTTTGGAAGAGAGGGAGAGGCGCTCGTGTCAGTTGTTGGTCCAGGTGCCCTGGCTGCAGGTCTCAGTTTCAGAGGTCTCAGTCCACCTCTGCCTTCTTCACGTCTAACCACAAAACCACATGCAGTGGGAGAGGCCTCCTGAGACAGAGGTTGGTGCATCCCAGCACCCCATCCATGCCACCGGCCCGTTAAACACCAGCCCCTTTGGTGCGGCTTAACCAGGTCATGCCCATAAGTGGGTGACCAGGGTCTTCTTGTTTCCTGGGGCACCAGGGTTTAAAGGGGAATGAGGGGAGCCATGGGGTAGGGGAGCATGAATCTGGGGCGACAGGACACAGCAGAGTCTGAAGTGGTGGGCATGTGCTCGAGGCCACTTCAGGGCCCCTGGGGTTGGTGACAGCCGGACACAGGGCTGTGTAGTGTGGTCAGGTGCCTCCGGGAAAGAGGGGATGGAGGGCGAGGGCTGTTTTGTGGCATGCTGAATAAGCCTGTGTGACAGGCAAGCCGGGTAGGTGGCAATTCAAGGACTGCTGCAGGGCAGTCTTGCTGGGCACCATAGCTTTTTGTCCATTTCATGGAATTGTCCTTGGCATTCCACTGTGCCACCCCACACGTGTCCGCCTGCACAGCTGGCATGGCGAAGCTGCTGCTGCCTCTGGGCCCATGCTTTTGGGGCAATGGGGGGGAGGAGGAGGAGGAAGGCCATCTGCACAGGTACCACTTCTGCTGCGGGCATGCTGTGAGCAACACCTCCACCTTGTGGTAACAGCAGCATCAGGATCTGAAATGCAGAATTGTGTCTCTCCGCAGCATGGTGCCCCAAGGCTGCAGGGGAAGACGTGTCCCACGCCATGACCAGGAGGTCCTGATCTCCCTGGTCTCAGGTGCCATAGACACCTCCCTCTGTCTGGTGGAGATGCAAGGTGTCCAAACCATGCTTGAGTAGAACGGCTGCAGGAGGCTATAGGGTGTGCTCACACCAGGGTTGATGCCATTTCATTTGTTGGACTTGCCCACAAGGTGCCAGCCACCAAGGGTCCCTGTTTGCCCTGTGGCTCCTGGGATGGGGAACACACCCCCGCCTGCTCTCTGGGGTTTTGGTGGGTCAGGGCAAGACATTGCCGTGGCTGGGCTTGGCATGGGCAGAGCAGAGGTAGCCTTCACTCACCCAGGCTAAGGAAAGCGGCTCTCGGGATACCCCGGCACCATGTGCAGCCAGAGGACTGTCGGCTCTTTTCTCCATGCCAGCTTGTAGGGAGGAACATGTGTGGGCTCGTCCCTGTTTCCATCCCCTGAGAAATGTCCATTGCAGTTCCTTGCCGGGAGTATATGACCGTGTACTGTGTGTCCTGAGCTGTCAGAACTGAGTGGTTGCCCCTTACGAGGGGCAGGTGCAGGGAAGCACCATTAAATGTAAAAGTACTGGAGACTGCCCTCGGTTGTAATGGTGCCAGGGTACAGATTTGCTGCCTTCCCAGCTGGGGCTCGGGGTGGGCGTGCGCACCAGGTGGGAGACAGGCTGTACAATGAGAAACGCTCTGGGGAGGTGATGAAAGAAGGGGAGCAGAGAAATCGAGGTGCCCAAGACGTTAGTGTGTGCCTGTGAGAGTGGCACGGAGTCGCGTGTGTTTGGCTGCATGAGTGCCAGCGCGCGCCGGCCGCCGGCCGCGGAGCAGGCGAGGAGGAGGAGGAACGCGCCCTTCGCAGCGCACGTAGAGGCCGGACAGTGACTTGCAGTAAAAACAAGGGGCATCGGGGTGACCATGCTGACCCTCCCACCCAGGCACATGGCCAGTCCCCAGGGTTTTCCCACGGGTGCTTTTTGAGGGGCCAGGTACAGGCAGGTTGCCCGTGCGAGGTGAGGTGCAGGGGTCAGCAGCCCCCAGGGCATCTTACATCTCAGCCCATGGAGCCAGGCGGGGTGATGACTCTTCTGGGCTCATGCTGCCCACCGGCTCCGATGCGGCCAGGTTTGGCTCTTGGCTGCCTTGCATGATCCAAGTGACTGCCCCGAGCTGGACATGTGCCCGAACCCCCCGGCTGTTACACCCAACAGTTTCGGGCACGTGGGGTTTAGGTGTCGGCGAGGCCATCACCGTGCACTAAGCTCAGTGAAGGAGGAGAGAGGCGGTGATAAGGCTTGGGATTCTTCCCAAGGGTCTAATGTTAGGGGCCCCTGGTTAGCTCAGTGGTTCGCTGAGGTCATCAGTGTTGTCATTGTGTTTGATCTGGGCCTTGCCTTGACCCTTGGCAGTTCTCTGTGCTCCAGGTTAATCAGCAAACGGAGGTCAGGGCTCCTCTGCATGTAGGGGAGACCGCATTGTCACAGGGAGGCAAAGGCAGAGCATGGCCGGGGTGGGGGTCTGTGCTGGCAGGAGAATCGGACCCCAGGGCAGTCAGCATCAGAGGTCCCACTGGCATCACCTCGCAGGACAGACATCTTTCATGCTTGTTGGGTGCTGTGCGGTGTAGCAGCGTCACCGCGAGCTGTACCCCACAAAGGGAATAGCCGAGATGGGGTGGGGAGAGGAGGGTCTGTCGCCATGGCGAGGGACCCCCAAGAGGGGCCTCCGTCCCCGGTACGGGTGGCACAGCTCCGGTGACCCTCGAGGTCCCTGTGCACTCAAGCGCCTGTTTCCCTGAGACGAGAAGCACTGTATGGGCAGACCAGGGGAAGGGAAAGCACTGGCCAGCGCTTTGGGGGAAGGTACTAATCTGCACGATCGGGGAGCAGAGAAAAGGATGGGAATCAGCTGGCTCTGTCAGTGTCCAGAGCAGTAAATTCCTGCACTCTGCAGGTTTTTGTGTTACAATAAACCTGGCAGGGGCTCGTTAGGCATGGGAGCCTGGCTTTACCATACCTGGGAACAGACAGGCATGTTACACTCCGACACTGTGCACGTGCCAAGGGTGAACGGCCCCTGGTGAAGTTCCAGCCTGTCCTTGCAGCTTTGTGTGGGTCCTAGATGTATTTGCAGGGGACAAGGAGAGAAGAGGGGGCGCAAGGGCCAAGGCTGCCACCATGGCCTACAGGAATGGCACGGTGAGTCCCCAGGGTGGCGTCGGGCACCGCTGGGGTGACGTCCCTTTTCTGCCGGACGGTGGCAGGTGCGCGCGGGGCGGCTGTGGAGAATTGCCCCGCTGCTGCGTGGTTGGGTCTGGCTGTTCGCACAGCAGGCAGGCTGGCGCAACGTGGCAGCTGCACTAATCAGAAACCCACGAGCATCTCTTAAAGGTGTCTGGCAGGAGCACAGTAGGCAGCAGCGAGCATCAGGTTTGTCAGGAAGGGTACCACCGTTGGCATCCCGCCTTGGGCTGGGAGGTGGAGAGCTGGGCACTGTCACCGTGCAGGGATGTGGCTATGCGTCAGGAGTCCCAGGGGGGCAGAGGCGGCTCTGGCCGCACCGTGAACGGCACCACCGAGCACGGTATCTTCAGTGTGCCGCGCGGTTCCCAGCGGGCGGCCAGGCAGCCCCGTGTTCCCTGTGTGCTTCTCACCCAGGTGGGGCCAGGACCTCGTCCCCTCTGAGCCACGTGGGGTGAGAAGCAATGGGGGGGTGTCGGTGGGCCCCCCGAGGCTCTCAGTGTGGAGGCGTTGAGTCCTCACAGCCGACCCACAGGAGGAGAAGCTGGGGGCTGGCAGTCGGTGATATTTTCCCTCTCCCCTAGCAGGCTCTGCACGGTGTCGGGAGCCAGGGCAAAAGGGACCAACCAGCAGCCAAGTTGGTAAGTGAGATTTATTGAGTGCGGGTCAGACCCAAAGGCAGAGCGACTGGGTTTCAGCAGGAAACACACCAGATGTTAAGGGGGAAAACTGGCCACGAACCCGCGAGTGCCCGCTCCTCCACCCTGGTCCCCCCCCCTCCTCATAATGTTCTCAGGGAGCTTGAGGCACCCATGGGACTCAGGGTGCATCTTTGTTTTACAGGCATGCTGTTTCCAGGACGCATCCCACCAGCGCCTTGCCGGACATCCCCAGGCAAGAGGAAGGAGGACAGCACGTCGAGCAGTGAGGAGGCCACCACGTCTCGAGGCTGAGCCCTTGCCATGCCGAGGAGCCACTGCGGGGGGCCCACGCTGTCTCCAAAAGGTAGGCATTTGCGGCTTTTTTCATTAAATACAGCTTAGAAAAAAACAGCATTGTCAGCCTGTTGACTTGACTTATCCCAATGGACTTGGCAACAGCAAATCGGTGACGACGGTGCTCAGCACAGATGGATGGAAACCCTGCCACGAGCCATGTTATTGTTCTACTTGCGCCACATTATCATTCTGTTTGTGCCATGTTATTGTTCTTTTTGTAAAGCAGCAGCACAGTATTAAGCAGCGCAGGGACCTTAGCAGAGATCCAAAGTCAGCTGGGAGGGGGAACAATAGGGGGTGACCAGGGCAGGTCTGTGCTGTAGAGCAAGGCTGTAACTCACCGGCGAGGCTGGACACCGCTGTTTCAGGAGCAGGGGTGGGCCGGAGCACTTGCCAAAAACTGCCCTGCACTGGGCGCGCCATCGGGGGATGGGGGCTCTTTGCCTGTAGGAAAATAGTCTTGAGAGGCCAGGGAGGAATGGGACGAGATCCGTCTGGGGAATCTCGTCCCAGCGAGGGGCCGGGCCAGGGGGAATTCTACTCAGTCTTGGCAGCCGGGGAGCCGTTGGGTGCCCCCAGGCCTTTCTCTCGGAGCTTGCGCAAGTAGTCGTGGGGTCCTTTGCCCTCGAAGGCTGTGGGGCTCTTGTAGGAGCCGCCAATCTTGTCCCAGAGGGTGAAGTATTGCCCGTAGTTGTAGTCGAAGTACAAGTGGTGGTCAGTATGGTGGGCCGATCCGTTGATGATGTGTTGCAGGAAGCGGGGGACGCGGTAGTCGCCATCATGAATGGAGATGGTCCAGACGTTGACAAAGATGTAGAGGCCCAAGTAGGTGATTTTGTGCAGGGGAAAGAGGAAGGGGTAGATGTGGTAGGGCAGGCTCTGCATGAAGCCGTCGACGGGGTGGAAGGCATGGCTGGCGAAGGGTGTCGCGATTTTCCAGAGGTGGTGGGGCTTGTGGAAGCGCTGCAGGGAGAAGGTGCACCGTCGGTCCCCAAGGTGGGCACGGATACAGGGCACACACTGGCTGGTCCCTTTTAGGGGGTCCCCTGGCTGGGGACAGACTTGATGGACTTGCTGCCCAGGAGCCGAGGGGGCTGAGGGCCAGGGGCCATTGCCTCCCATAGTGCGGGAGAGGGATGCATGCCCTAAAGGGCTCTCAGCTTCCGTCACGTTGTGGACCAAGGTGACAGGATGCCTCATTCGGCCATGCCGAGCCTGACGCTCCCCCTGGGGTGCATGCTCCCCCGGACGAGCAGCTCGGCTGCAGCCCCGGCACGGGGCAGGGGCCCTCTCCCGGAGCTCCCCGTCCCACCTCGTACCTTATAGAACAGTTTGTGGTGGAGACCGCGGTGTATCCAGTAGATGCCCATGTCAGTGAAGAAGAGGAAGGAGAGCATGCTGAGGAAGACGCCTGACCAGCCTGGGGGAACAGGGATGTTAGGTTTGGTGCCCACAGGCAGCCAGGGCTGGCGAGGAACCAGGGGCAACAGGGGCCGGAGAGGCACATGTGAGCTGCGGCAGGGTCTGTCCCATCAAGGTGTGGTGAGAGGGTTGGACAGTCTCCCGTTACTTGAGGAAAGCGAGTCAGGCACCGGTTTGTTGGGACCCATGCCCAGGGAAGAGAAGGCCTTGTTTTGTGGAGGGGAGAGGGCATCGAGCAGGCTGTCATGTCCCATCTCCAAGCCGGGGTGGGTGGGCACCTTCTCCTATCAGCCTAAAGGGAACCTGGGACTATGTCTAGAAGAGACCAGCTCAAGGCAGGAGGTACCTGGGTAGATTTTGCGGGGCTCGTATGAGGTGCGCTGCTTTCAGGAGAAATGGGGGTGTGCCGCCTGCCCTGGGCGGGGGCCGAGGGAGGTGACCTGGGTGGTGGGGAAAAGGCACCAGCCTGTCGGGGGGGCTGTGGGGGAATGGCTTACCGTATGGGGAGTCCTCGATGTTGTCATAGAGCTTGCTGTAGCCCCGCACCTCGGCGAAGAACAGGGCGACGGTGGGCACGCTGATCCAGGGGAGGGAGCGCAATGCGTAGGTGATCTCCCGGCGCACCTGATTCTGGGGGTGGCAGCAGGAGAGAGGGGTCAGGGGGAGAGGGTGTACCAGGATCCAGGCAGAGACGTGGGAGCCCCAACACCCTGACCCCTTGCAAGGCTGGTGCCTTGGTTGCCAGTTGGCCTTTGGCACGGGCCCGTTGACGCAATGCCCGTACCGTGGCGTGGGACATGGCGCGCTGCCCACCGGGGAGAGCCGTGCTCGGGGCAGGACAGGGCTGGCGCTGGGTGCTGGGTCTAGTACCTTGTGCGAGTGGTACTTGTTTCTGGTCAGGGATGACCGGGGGCCTGCGTGGGTGGGTGCCGGAGGGCTGAGGGGGCCAGGTGCCGGCATCAGTTGGGCAGCCATTGGCTCACAAAAGCGGGGTGCGGAGGTGGGCACTCGTCTGTGTGTGTTGGCGGCTGGCTGTGAGCCGCCACACGCGTCAGCAATGGTTGCCGCAGCGAAGGGAGCTCATGCTGCCATCACTTGGGGAGCCACGTGTGCCGGGGAGGGCAGGGTGCTGGGGTGGGTGCGGTCGGTTTGGATGCATGCGGGAACAAGGTGCTTTCGGAGCGGCTGGCGACCCCTGGGCTGCCACCGCACCTGGAGCAAGGAGGCTGGTGGCAGCCAAAGGTGGAGAGCAGGACGTGACAGGTGTATCTGTAGGGCTGGGTGTTTAATGGGCTGGAGGATTGCCCAAGTCCTGAGTGAGAAGTCCTGGCTTTGGGAGGACTGGCCAGTCCGGTGTCTCTGCCGGGCCCTGCTGTCGGTGGTGGACTTGCCTCAGTGTCCTCAGGGAGGTTCTAGGGGGTCTGTTTGGTGGTGACAGGGCGGGTCCCATGGGTGGCATGCAGGCCAGGGGTTGGTACACGGGAGAAAATCACCCCTCGAGGCATCAGCAAGAGCAGATAACAAACAGGTAGTGGGGACAACCCATGCTGTGGCATCAGCACGTGTCATTTGCAACAGCCTGCAGCTGGAGGGTGGCGAGGGGGACGCCGGCGGCGCGCGGTGTGGGCAAAGGGGCACACAGTGCAGCGCCACGGGGTGCTGGGGGAGCGGCGCGGGGTACACCCACCCACCTCTAGGAACTGAGGATGCTTCTTGAGTTCGTGGTCAAAGATGAAGTAGTAGCTGAGGGTGCCGAAGAGCAGGTAGAGGGTGAGCGCCCCCAGGTTGGTGATGACGAAGAGGCTGAGGAGCTGGCGGCAGGGCTCACCTTCAGGCCAGCCGGCGGGGTACACGTAGGGTGTGAGGAGGTGCCGGTCAGCGGCGTCCAGGACCAGATCCATGGTGGCTCCTGTGGGAAAGAGAGAGGGTCAGCATGACCGGTCACAGAAAGGGCCCCGACTCTCCTCTGGGGCTGTAGGGGCCAGGTCCAAGCGGCACAGGAGATCGGGTGCCCGTCGGGGTGCAGGTGGTGGGGTGGCAGTGGGGAGGTTGGTCACCCTAGCCGTGTCTGGGAGATGCAGGGTGTGAGACACAAAGTATGGACCGTGGAGGATGTCCCGGGGGGGGGGGGGGGGGGGCGGGGGGATGCCCCGTTTCTGCATCCTCTTGCCGTGGGGGTGGACAGCAGGGTCCTATGCTGGGGAAAGGGTGGCAGCGGGATGTACGTTTTGGGGCGCAAGACTTCCTTCTCGGGCAGCATGTGGTGCTCGGGGACCACGGCAGTGCCCGTCTCGGCGGTCCGTAGCCCCCGGCGCCGTTTTGGGTCGCACAGGGCGATTCCAGTAGCGCTCCTCGGGGGTGCCGGTGCCGCGGTGCCGGCGCGGGCAGCCCCCTGCAGAGGTGGGACCGTGCGCGGGCAGGGAGGCGAGGGGCACGCTGCTCGCGGCCGCGCACGCCGCGGGGGGGGGTGCGTGTTTTGGAGGCGCAGGCTGCACGGCCAGTCCTGCCCACGCCGCCGCGGGGGGCGGAGGGGCGGCGGAACCGGGGCGTCCCGCGGGACCGAGCCGCGGGTGGCACTGTCGGGGGCTGCAGCGCCGGCGCCGCCGCGTGTGTCCCCCCCCCCCCCGCACCCCGGTACTTGCCTGAGGGTCCCGGCGCGGCGGTGGGCGGGGAGCAGCGGCGCCGCCCGGTAGCGCCATGCGACGTCACAGCCGGCGCGGCTCGCGCCACCGCGGGCGGTGACGTCGGGCGGGGGCGGGCCGCCACCGCATCCTCCCCGCGCGTCGCCGGAGCGCGCCGGGGCCGGCGCCTCTCGCGTGCGCGGCTTGCGGGGAGCGGGGCGACGCTCTTTAGGCCTCGCCTGACGCCCGCGCCGGCAGGGCGCTGCGCCGTGGCTGCGGAGCCCGCGGGGGCGAGCGTGACAGAGCAGCGCCTCCCACCGGGTCTTACGCGGGCTGGGCGCGGGCGTTGCGTGCGCCCCGCGTCGTGGGAGTTGCCGGTCGAGGCGCCCGCAGCCGGGCCAGCGATGCCGTCCCCGCACCCTGTCCCACCTCCTTCCTCGCCCCCGCGCCCGGCTGTGGGTAGCGAGGGGTCTGGCGGTACCGCGCGCGCCAGCCCTGCTGGGGGTGGTTAGCCTCGGAGGTAGCAGGGGCCCTGGGACATGTGGGGCCAAAGACGAGGTGTCAAGGTCACCCCATGGGCGAGCCCTGGGCGTGCAACGTTGCCAAAAGATAGTGGCAGCGTGGACTGGCAATCTGGGGTTGGGCAGCTGTCATGGTTTTAGCTGGGACAGAGTTAATTTTCTTCACTCTAGCTGGTATAGTGCTGTGCTTTGAAATTAGCATGGAAAAAACCCGTTGAGATAACACACAGATGTTTGGGCTGTTGCTGGGCAGCGCTTGTACTAGTCAAGGACATGTCTAGCCTCCCAGGCTCTGCGGGGGGCACAAGGAGCCAGAGGGGAGGGGGCACAGCTAAGAGAGCAGACTCAGACTGGCCAAAGGGATATTCCATATCACGTAATGTCATGCCCAATGTGTTACCTGGGAGGGGCTGGCCGGGGGAGGGGGGAGCAATCGCGGCTCGGGGACGGGCAGCGTCGGTCGGCGGGTGGTGAGCGGTTGTATCGTTTGTGTTTCCGTGTTTTTTTTTCCCTTTTTTTCCCCCCTTTCCCTTCCTTTTCCCTTTTATTATATTAACATTATTGTCATTATTATCATAATCATTGGTACTATTATTATCATTTTATTGTATTCATTAAACTGTGCTTATCTCAACCCACAAGTTCTTTTGCTCGTCTGATTCTCTTCCCCATCCCACAGGGGTGGGGGGGGGTGTGAGCGAGCGGCTGCAGGGTGTTCAGTTGCCAGCTGAGGCTGAGCCACGACACTCTGCAAGGCATCTTGTCCCTCAAGGGGGTCAGCAGCACCTCCCAGTTTGGTATCATCATCAGACTTGCTAATGCTGCACTCAACTCCTACATCCAGATCACTGATAAATATATTGAACAGAACAGGCCCTAGAATTGAACCCTGAGGAACGCCACTGGTGAGCCATTGCCAGCCTGATGTAGTGCCACTCGCTGCACCGATTATTCACCCAGCGCGCCATGAACCCACTCGTCCCACCATTGGACAACTTGTCCAGAAAGATGCTGCAAGGGACCGTATCAAAAGCCTTACTAAAATAAAATTAAAAACAAACACCTACACCCACCACCTTTCCTTCATCTACTTGGCAGGTAACCTTATCATAGAAGGGATACCAAATTAGTTAAACAGGACTTTCCCTTTGTGAAACCACGTTGACTGTGCCTGTTGATTGCATTGTTTTTAAACGCCTTTCAGTAGTAATCAGTATGAGCTTCTCCATAATTTTTCCAGGAATTTTCCAGGAATTTCTAACCTAACCCAGGTCTGTAGTTCCCTGGGTCTTCCCTCCCACCCTTTTTGTAGCTTGGGCTAAGATTGGCTAGCTTCTGCTCAGCAGGGACCTCCCCAGACTCCTGAGAACTTCGGTAGACGATAGAGAGGGGTCCAGCCGTAACAGCTGCTAGAACCTTGGGTACTCTGGGATGACTCCCATCAGGCCCCATGGACTTCTGAACATTCACTTGAAACAGCTGGTCCCTGACAATTTCAGTGTCCACAAATGGAGAGTCACTGTTCCTGCACTTGTGGTCCTCCAACTCGGGGGCCCAGGCAGCCCAAGTTCTATCAGTATTATTAAAGACTGAGGCAAAAAAAACCCACATTGAATGCTTACGCTTTTTCTTCGTCCCTATTAGTCAGATGACCATCTTCAACAAGGATCAGTCCAATGTTTTCTTTAGACCCCACCCCTCTTGCTATTAATGCACTTTAAAAAGCCCTTCTCGACACAACACTGGCTGGGTTCAATTCTAAGTGTCCTTTGGCCTTTCGTGTCTTCTCCCTGCATATAGAAACCACAGCTCTGTGCTCTTCCTGCAATGCCTGACCTTGCTTCCAGAGATCATACAATTTCTTTTTCTTCTTGAGCTCCATGAGGAGTTTCCCATTCAGCTGACCTGGTCTTGTGCCCCGCTCACTTGAGTTACGACACGGTGGAATTGCCTGCTCCTTCTAAAAGATGGTTCTTCAGGCTGACCAGCACTTGTGGACTTGCAAGCCCTCAACAGCAGATTCCCAGGGTACTCTGCTAAATAGCTCCCAGAATAGCTTACAGTTTGCTCTCCTGAAATCCAGGGCAGCAACTCTGCTCTCCTTTTTTCTCATTACACTGGAAAATTTGAACTCAATCATTTCACAAGCGCTGTGGCCCAAACAGCCACCTACCATTGCATCTGTGACAAGACTGCTGCAAACCTGCCAGACCCGTGCTGGTGCCACTTGCCCACCCCAGACACCAAAGACCTCAGCTTCTTGTGCCCACTGCCAGCAACCACCCCTGCTCCTGTTCCTCTCCCCTACGATGGTGACCTCCTCCCATACTCCACAGTGGCCACCAGCCAGTCAGGTGAGTGGCCGAGGGGACAGGCACACAGACAGTGACCCACCAGGCTCACAGGCAACTTGCTCGATCGCTGCGCACCTCCAGCCACCACGCTCCTCGGCTCTCCCTGAGACTCCAGCAGAGAACTCGGGTGCTCCCTTCTCTCCCCACAACAGCTTATTACTCCCTGCCCACCCCCCATCCCAGATGATCCAACCCACCTAATAAAGCTTAGGCACACCTCCTTCCTCCAGCCCTGTCAGGGTGCCCTTGCCTGGCACCCTGAAACTGCCACTCCCTGCCCCTCCTGGGGACCCTCTCCGGCCCCAGCATCCTCCCAGCCCTGTCTGCATCGTCCCATCCTCACCACCATTGCACAGGACCACAACGCTTATGAAGGATTACGACACTTTTTATTCCCACGCAGCCGTTTCACAGAGTACAAACACAAGAAAAAACACCAGCACAGACAGCTCCCCCACACCCACCAGCACCTCAAGGACACTCTCAACTCTTCCACTGGGTGCCCTGATGCCACCCCATGCCAATGGACCCCGACCCTGCTCTCGCCCTCAAAAATCTCTGCTGTGGCACACCACACAAACACAAGAGGGAATTCCGCCCCTTTCTCTGGCTTTTGCTCCTGCCCACTAGAAAGCACCTCTTTCCAAACTCTGGGGCTGGCTTCTCACCACTGCAGTGCACTAACAGGTTTCCCAGACCCCCAGGGATGAGCTTGGCCCTCGGCCGCATGCCTCGACCATACCTCTGCTCCGGAGAGCCAGGGGACAGCACGCTTCCAAAGTGTCACAACACCTGACAATGATGAATGTGCTACTCGGGCCCACAACCCATGCCACGACACCTACCTCTGGCTGAGTCCAGGTCTTCATGAGACACTGACAGCAGCTCCCAAGGACTGTGGAGACCCATGGCCATCCGTGCAAGGGGATGGCATGTGCTATGGTCCGTCCCACACTACCAACAGGGGTGCAGGCCACCTACACTGCATGCTACAAGGGAAAGCCTGGGAAAAAAAAAAGCCTGCAAAAAAAAAAACCCCTCAATGATGGAAAGGCAAAAAAAACCCCCAAAACCAAACCAAAACACCAAAACAAAACACCAAAATCCCAAAGTCACACATCAGTGCCAGAAACCTGCAAAAAACCCAAACCAAATCCCCAGTCCCAAACTGATGCTGGCAAACATCCAGCTCTGCCTCGCCATTGCTGTCGTGGTGCTTGCCACGTGCCATCTTTCCATCTGGGTCCACGTCCGATCCCTCTCCAGGTGAAGTCCCTTTCTTGCCTCACGCAGCCGGATGGGTTGGTGGTAGCATGGCTACTGTGGGGGTGCTGTCTCCTACCCTACGAAGACTCAGGCCGACACGAGAACAGTACTTGGCTGGGTGGCGGAGCCACACCTACGAGGTCAGGTCTCGCGGAGCTGCGTGCAGCCACAGCCACAGCTGGGCCGCCACCAGAAGGGTTGCTCGGGCATGGTGCTCCCCTGAAGAGCTGGAGGCTGCCAACACAACAAGACCCACATGAGCTGCACCCTCAGCACACACACAAAAGGTGCGTCCCTCCCCCCCGACGCCCTGGGTGCCCTGCAAACAGGAGGGTGCCAGTCCCACATCCTCCCATCTCATTGCTGGGCCCCCCTCCCAGAAGCCCCTTAGCTGGTCTCCAAACTCTACCCATGGCCTCTACTCCACCCTTCTGCTTCCCTCCACCACACTATAGCCCATCCCCACCCCTACAACTACCTGCCTGACAGCTCTTCAAAGTCTGCCGTCATTGGCCTTGCAGCCCTCAGATGCCCCACCACTCCGTCCCCTGGCTCCCTGGCCTCTGCCGCCCTCCTATCTGCAACACGCTGCACGTTCCAGCCACCTTCCCTCTGCCACTCACCCCTACAGCTCCTTGCTTGGCCGTGGAAGCCCCCCACTATGCTCACCCCAACTCCTCCCACACCATCCCCAGTACTTGCCCCTGCAGCTCTTGCCGTCCCCTTGCAGCGTCCCTGTCACGCAGCTGCACAGGGGTCCATCCGCCCGGCTCGTGCAGATCTGCTCGCAGCCTCCATTGTCCTCGCACCAGTCCGATCCTGGGCACAAAGAGCAATGCAGGACACCTAAATGATCCTCCCAGATGCCAAGACCCCAAGCCTTGGCTGCCTAAGAGCCTGTGTAGCTCCCTGCTACAACAAAGGGGACCACAAGAACATGGCCATCACTTGCCAGGCACATCACACATAGCGTGGGGACAACACTAGGACTCAGCTAGGCTCCTGTCCCTGCCATGACCCCAAACCAGCACCTAGCCTGATGCTCACGACCCTCCATGGGCCTTTCAGGAAGAAAAAGAGGAGTACCCACAGCACAGGGCCGTTTGGCTGGAAGCAGTGCCCTGCACCATCCCAGGATCCCGCTGCTTGCCCTGCCATCATGCCATCTCCCGTGCAACCGCCCACAGACCCCCTAGGAACACACGTCTCCGAGTGAGATGGACCCCCCGACACAGCCCACACCTATGCCCATCCAACAGGCACCCACGCACCTTCAGCCCTCGCCGCCCAGCAGCCAAACCCCACTGAGCGCTCTCTCTTGCACTTGTCCCGATTCCTGCTCAAATGAACAGCCCCTCCCCCCAGGACACATGCATGCACGCTCCCTCGCCCCAGTGCCCCAGGATCCTGCTGTGCCCAGGCACTGCCCCGTGGCACGTCACTGGCCTCGACCTGGATGGCAAACACCTGCTGCCTTCCTTGGGGCCACACAAACTTACGCTTCCTCCTAATAGGCCCCACCGAGATGATCTGCTCCTTGGGCTCCTCGGCAAACACGCTGGCCATCCTCGTGTGCTGAGGGCAGTTCTACGCGAGGATAAAAGTCACCTCCGTCACTCTCAGCCCCTGCCTGGGCCCCCTCCACGCCACTCCGGTCAGCTGGGCTCCCAAAGGGACCCTGCGACCAGGCTAGAGAGCACGGATCCTGAAGTGACCTGCCCGTGGGAGGCTCTCCTCCCAGCACCTAGAGGGACACGCGACCCTCCCAGCCTCACCCCTGGGGCTAAATCTCTGACCGCCTCTCTGATGCTGAGCGAGTCAGCTGGGCTCACCGTGCTCTGCCGGAGCCCTGCACAGAGAGCAACCCGTCCCTTGGCAGCTGCTACACTTACTATTTTGCAGGAGTATTTCTCCGAATCGCAGAGCGACACGGCACAGTGGAGGTGAACTTCGTCATAATCCCCGATGAACTTGAAGACGGTGACGTGGAAGCGACATGTCAACGATACCCCATTCTCCTCTATGCCAATGGTGTTGTCCTTCATGTTTTGGCACCTGCGCAAAGTGCTGATGTTTGCCCTGGCCCTCCTGTGACCAGGACCCTCCCTCAAGGGATGCCACTCGCCCCTGTCCCCCTAAGGCCCCTCGCCCTGGGACCAGTGGTGGCATGCTTAGATCTGCCGTGCCTGCCTCCTCTGGATGGTTTTGCACTTTGCCTCTCTAGCATGATCTCCATTTGACTTCACTGTACTCCAGCTTCCCAAGATGCCTCCACCACGATCCACATCCCACCATCTCTTACACACACCCCATCACCCATGGCATCGGTGATGCAAGGAAGGCCTCTTCTCTCTGCAGCTGGGACTCTGTCACATGCGGGGCCTCCAGCTACCTCTATGCTAAGCAAACTAACTCCTGTGCTAACTATGTGAGCTGCCCTGTTCACCATCCTTTCCAGATCTTAGTCAACCATCTGACGGAAAGGTCCCCCGCTCCAACTGATGATGCCATCCCTTTGAGCACCCTCCCCAACAGACACGACAAAAGAACAACAGGGTGTGCCAGGCCGCCTGGCCCGCAGTTGCTCACCCTCCCTCGATGATGAAGTAGCGCAGCTTGTCGTTGCTGTCCCGCGAAGGGGTCGCGTAGCACTTGTTCAGCATCAGGATCAAGTGGTTGGAATCTGCCCCAACGACGAAGACCCCCACGTAGAGCACGTCCCGGGTAGTGAGCACCACCTCACCCTGCCGGTAAGGGTGCTTGTAGGACGAGTTCTTGTACAGGGCCATCTTGGTCGTGAAGCTCCCTTCCTGCGTCGGCACGGTCAGGTTAATCACACTAATGATGACAAAAAAAATACCAGCTTGGACAGAGGAAAGGCTGCAAACCCCGAATTGGCACATCACTTCAGACCCTTGCCGCCTCGCCCTTTGCCCACATGATCCCACACCTGTGCGATGGGAGAAGCCACACGTCTCGCCCTGGCTCCTACCTGAGCATCGGTCGCACGACTGAATCCAGGGAGATCTTGATGTCCAGCTCATAGGCACAGGAAAACTCCACGTTGATGGTCCGGTCCCGGGTGATGATGTTGCCCGTGTTGTTCGCACTCTCGATCCACACCGTGTTCTTGTACACTATATGCGTGCTGTTTGACTGCAGAAGGAATGCAGGGCGTTGCTCAAGACTGGCCACCTCTGCTCCCCTGCTCCGAATATGTGCCTCAGCCCCTAAACAAGCCACACAATGCCAAGGGCCCTGCTGTCCCTCTGCCACCTCTGGCCAGAAAGCGTATGGTACAGTGGGGCTAGGAACCGCTGGGTAGCATCCTTACTCTACAAGACCTGCCTGTGTGTTCCTTGACCTCCGTCCCATGAAAGTGCCTCCCAAGCATTGCTCACAGTGACGCGCCACCCTGCGCCAATGCTGGCATCAAGCCAGGCCACCGCCACCATGGAGGAAGACTGTCTGACTGGCACGAAACTGCGCTGCCTCAATGCCCCCCAAGCCAACAAGTTCCTTGCGTATGTAACGGCTCAGAATACACAGACTGCTCTCCTCAGCCTCCCAACTAGTCCTCTGCCTCCTTCTGCCTCCTCTGGACCAGGATGCCAGCCAGCAGGATGACGGCGACCCCATGCCAAAAAGACCCTGCATGCCACAAAGCCTGCCCGCAACCTACTGCCTGAACACAAGCTGCTCCAAGTGATGGTCAGAGTTACATGTGCATCTCAGGCATCAGCCAACTCTTGGGTCCCTTTTGCTCCATCAAGCCGCCTCCCAGTGGCACACTGCCCCTGCCTCCTTCACCCTCAAGTTCAAATGAATGACAAGACACCCAAGATGACAGCCCAGCCTTCGCTCCCGGCCTTGTGTGCCCTGCGCTCACCTGCACCACGTTGCCACAGTTGCCCTTGGTGTTGTTGATCTGGAAGGAGATGAAGTCCTCCCCTTCGATGCCAGGGCAGTGGCGGTCATTGACTCGCACACCCTCGCGCTCGAAGCCCAGCTGGAACAGCTTGCACTTTGAGATGGACACCTCCATTTGGGCAGCTTTGCAAGTCACCTCCGCATCAATGATATCATGGGTGGCTAGATGAGAAGACAAGACGGCTTCAGATCAGCACTAATGGTGCCGCAGTCCCAGGCCACCAGTCTGCCGGCCTTCCTCCCCGCTGCCAGAAATGGGCGGGGATCATCTCCTGCAGCACACCTTGCCCATGCAACATCCCTGCTGCTTAAAGTGCTCCTGAGCCAAAGATGCCCGTAACGTGCAGGCCAGAAAACCTGCTCCCATCCTGAACTGCACACGGTCGGGAAACCCCGCTTCGGCAGAGGTTGCAGCCATCGGCACCTCCCTTCCCAAAGCCCCAGCGGCCTAACACACGCCCACGCCGCTTGGCCCTGACCCTGCGGCTGGGACTGGAGGACTCACTGTTCCCATAGGGCGGGGGCTCGATGCAGCCGCACAGCTCCCCACCGTTGTCCAGCTCGCAGCTGCGGTTGGGGCAGTCGGCACCCACGCAGGGATCTTCCACCACTCCTGCTAAACAGCACAAGACAGAGCACAAACACGATCTTTATCCTCAGACCGCAGGGCAGGCACCTCCAACCACCACGGGCCACCCACGCCCTGCCTGCCCCTCCTCCCCTCTCCCACCAGTTGCAGTCCCAGCGGGACGCGGCTCCTCTCAGCCCGGACGGCGCCCGGCTCTCTTACAGCAATTCTCTTTCTCGATCCACTCGGTGCCCAGGATGCCGAAGGTGCGGCAGGCCTCGCCGTAGGCAGCCAGCGAGCCACACAGCTGGACCTTCTTGTGGTTGTAGCAGCCATCCAGAAAGCAGGACTCATAAAAGGGCAGGGGGTCCAGGAGGCCGTAGCAGGGCTGGAAGAAGCCTTTCATGTCTGTCAGCTTCAGGCAGTAGCTGTCACTCTGCAGCTCCTGGATCTGGACGTTGTCGCAGGAGGCGGCGTACTGTGAGTACTGCAGCTCGTTGCAGCTGTGGGCACCGGACACGTCACGGGGGCTCCCATCGTGCCGGCCCTGCTCCCTCTCCCGCCCGGCAGGGAAGGACCATCCAACCGCTCACCTCTTCTGCATGCCGTTGGTCTTCCAGCTCTGCGCCAGCACCACGCTGCTCACCGCCGGCTTCCCCCGCAGCGTCGCGTGGTCGTCTGTCCGGTCGCCGTTGAAGTTGCCGCAGAGGCCACACACCTTGTTCTGCAGCCGCTCCCCGATGGTGATTTTGATGACGTTGAAGCCGTTGTAGCGGATCTGGATGTCAGGGCTGGAGTCGATGACCAGGAAGCCCTCCTGGCTGAAGATCTTTGTGGAAAGACCCGTGACGAAGGGGATGTTCACATGGCTGCCATTCACCTGGTGAGGGAAAGGACACCAAGCTGACATCCCTCCCGTCCCTGCCATGTATGGATGCCGCGCTCACATGGCTCTGTGACTGCCTGCTGATATCCCAGCTGGGAAAACACACCACCTTGTCTTTGGCAGGGGCCGGCATATCCTCCTTCTGGCCCGATGGATTGCTCTGAACACACCACCTCCCTTACAAGCCCACACGACGTTGCACTGCAGAGGGAACCCTATTCACATGCAGAGGCTCTAGCTTGGAACTCATCACTTAGCAGGAAGGGCCACAGACGGTGCCCTTCAGACACCGAGTGACACCGCAGTGACAGGCAGCCCTCTGTACCCCTCCACTCAGAAGGGCAGCTTTGCCCACACCACCAAGAGGTGGACAGGTATGCGACTACAAACTCCCTGGCTGTGGACAGCCTCATCTCCTGCCAGTGCTTTTGTCCTGGCCAGTATCCCTCCACGAAGCCTGAGATATGACAGCTGTACCCCTCACCTGTAGAGGTGCCTCGAACAGGACACAAAGCCACCGACAGAGCCTTCCAGGCTCCTAATGGAGACTGTTGCGCAGTCCCGCACACCATCCTTCTCCACTTGGGAGCCAGTTCCCTGCAGCTCGACCCATGGCCCCTCTCCGGAGGGGGTGGATGCCCCCAGTGAGACCTTACCTTGACGGTATTCCTGTCACTGATAAGAATCTGCTCCTCATTGATGTAGAAGTACACAGGGGAGATGATGGTGAGGTTAGGCGAGGACCACTTGTCAAAGTTGATGATGAGCTGGAAGGAGAAATCGGGCAGCTTCTGGCAGATGGTGGAGAGGACGAAGGCGCAGTTGGCGGGAAAGCGGAGGAAGGCCCCATCGAAGGTGCGGAAGACGCCACCACCCGCCGCCAGGCAGAAGGAGCTCCTGGTGCTGAAGCAGCCGCGGACGCCACTGCGCAGGGCACACTCCTCGTCTGATTTGCAGTGCCGTGGGTCGCACTGGATGAGGTTGCGCCGGAAGCAGCGGCACCGACGGGTGCAGTCCCCGTTCCAGAAGAGCTGCTTGGGCTGAAAGAGGGACCCGTCACTGGCCGGGAAGGCTGAGAACCCCCACCCTACCCTCTGTAGTTGCTTGGGCCAAGGCTTACGCCCTTCTGCCACATGGCAAGTAGGAACGGGCAGAGAGGGCAGAGGGTAAGAACATGCTGGCAGCTTGCACCTACCTTGCAACATTCTCTGCTACCAGCAGGCATGAGGAAACTGCATGTTTCCACTGCTGCCACAACCTCCCTCGCCTCCCATACACGCACGAAAACCACAGTGCGCTAAGTACCTCCTTGACCTCTTTCTTGTGCCCTTCCGGCCACCAGCTCGTCCACAAGAGTCCCCACACAACAGCGCCACAATACTGGCTTGTTATGGGTGTGGGGCTTGGCAAAGGCACCTTATGCAGAACAACTTCACTGACACAAAATACAACCCACTACAACATGAGCAATGCCACTGGCACCACACCCTGCTGAATCAAACTCCCAAGTAACATCCAATAGCTACAAATAAGTAAATTTCATGTGACACACTAAATCCATCTCATGCAGAATACCTAGAACGACAATGTCATACTATAGTGGAGTTTGGCACTCATCAAAGCCGGTCTTCCCAGTCATCACCTTTTCTTCTCCCTGCTCCACCAGGTCCCTCCCGTCATTGCTTGACACCCAAGCCATCCTCACGCAACAGCCACATGATGATTTTGCCAGACAGGAAGACTTGCTACGCAGCACACCATCAGAGGACGTCCCTCTCCTTTCTACCCCTGCTACCCTCTAGAGCCGCGACAGCCCTGTGCTGCCACTGCATCATCCCTACCCTCACCAACAACGATGGTTTCCATCACCAGGGTGGTACTGGGCTCTTGCCTTGTAGAGTCTTACCAGCTCCACCTTTCCACTCCTCTGGGAGCTACAATTCCCATGGGGCCCTCGGATTGAGCCTTCCTTGATCTATGCCAGCCTTCCTTGGAGCTGAGTGCCAAAAGAGCAGCCATGTGAGACTTGGGCTGGAAACAAGACCATCACGGGAGAGGTGCCCCTGACGTGTAAGCCACCTAACCTGCGCACATGCCGGTAGTCAGATCAGAGCTGGACCGATCTCAACATGGGGACTCCTCTAGCAGGAGCGACGGGAATATGCTCTGCAGCTCAGAGGAGGATGTGGGAGACCGCGGGACAGCTTGGCCCCAGCAAACACCAGCAAACACTCCAAGGGCCATCACTGGGGCTTCACTACAGAGCCCTCTTTGCCTCTCTCTGCCTTCGCTTGATGCACGTCTATCTGCTCTGCCCCTTGTTGCCCGCCCACTCTTGCTTGGTGCAAAAAGACCAGATTTCAGAGCAATCCCCAAGCATGGCCATGGCCCAGCAGACACGCATAATGCCGATGAAGGAGAGGACCTGTCCCTCCAGGCCCTGTGAAGCACTCACTCTGACTGAGGCTGACCCTGGCAAACAGGCACAGGACGACACCTGGCACCGGCCTGGCCTCACTGCTGTCCCTGCTCAGGGCACGAGACACTGCCCGGGAGTATCAGAAAGAGGGTGGGAGCAAGCAGCAAGAGAAGGACGCGAACAGCATACCTCGTAGTATTTGCCATCGGAGTAGCAGCCGCAGTTGTGGGGAAGGATGCAGCTCTTCCCATTGAGGACGTACCCGGGGTCGCACTGGCATCCCTCCACGCAGTAGTGGCTGCAGTCGCTCTTCAGCCGGATGGCGGCGCATCGGGGCTGGCACAGGGACACACAGCTCTCATAGTGGCTGTTGGGGGGACAGCTGACGGCTGCAACGTTGCCAGAGGACAAGATGGATACAGATTAACTCCCCAGACAAAACCAGCCTGGCCGCCAGCCACACGTGGGGCCGTAACCCCCACCGCTGGTGTCCCTAGGCAGCTAACTCCCCTGCCAAGGTGGTTAACATGGACCACGTTGCCCAGAGAGGGACCTGGAGCACCCGGCCATGCAACTGAAGGGAAAAGGCAGCCTTCATCCCTCCATCCGACACCGCTTGCTGGCTGCCTAGTCCAAGCTGAGCAACACTTTGTTACTCACTGTTGTCTCTGAGCTCCTGCACATCAGTTTCCTGAGAGCCCTTTCCCTGTGCTCCCTGCGTTCCTGCAAACAAGCCTACTCATTGACACCAGATTAACCTCTTCATCCAGGAGGGATGCCCGTGCTGGCCCTGGGGCCTTTCAGGCAGTGTACGGAGCCTCCATGCTCTCCGTATAGGGACACGTTTCAGGGGATGTGTTTTTGCTGGTCCATCAGAGCGTGAAGCCTGCCAAGGGCTGCTGCCCATGCCTGGGCAGGCCACCTCTCCCCACGCTCCACTGTCTTGGCAGGGACCATTTCAGACCTGGCGTGTTGGGTGCCTGTCGGTGGTCTCGCTGCCCCTGCCCTGTGAGAGTGGTGCCTTCTGAACCATGAGTTTGCTTGTTGGAACTAAATTTAATTTTCAGTATTGTTAGGAAGAACAATTACTTCCCATCTGATTTGCCGTATAGATCGGCTGCCAGAGGCGCTCGTGGCCCCCGTCCTCGGGAACCTAATTGAACATCGCATCATAATCTTATTGACAAGAGCATGCGGATTCATTAGAGCAACCGTACTCCTGGCTTTGAAGCTGACTAGTACAATTCCTCCTTAACAACAGAGGGACAGCTGATATCTTCTGAACTTGAGGCTTCCCCTTTCCATCCCGGCTCCTGCTATACCACACACAGTTAGTAACAACTCCAAGAGAACATGACGCCCCAGACCCAGTCCCACACCCCCGCCCCACCCAGCAAGTGTGGGAGGGACTGGCTGCCGGGCCATCAGACCCCCCTTCCTGGTCCACACACAGGGTGATCTGGTGCGCTCGGCAGCGACTATGTGCACATTTACTGTGTCGCTTTAGCTCACTGCTCTGTCAACAGCCCTCTTATCCTGCAGGGAGGAAGGGATCCCTGCGGACCATCCCCAGGCGCTGACTGTGGGGACCCAGAATGTGTTTGGGTTGATGGCCTGGAGGTAGCGGACACCCGCTGGTGCTCTGTGTGGTGCTCTACTACCTCTCTACGGGGTGAGTTCCAGCAATTGCTACAGCTACAGTGGATGGCCATGGGAAACACCTCTAGGGAAGAAGGGCCTGGGGGTAGGGTGGCACTTACAGCATGAGGTGAAGTTCCTCCAGCCGGTAATGGCGATGCCCTGCGTTTGGCACGTGCTGGCATAATTCTGCAGCCAGCTGCAGGCCGTTTGCATGGCTCCCCCATCAACACAGGTGTCGAAGAGGCAGTTCTTGTAGAAAAAGCCAGGGTTGATCTTGCTGTGGCACTTGGCAAAGACGCCGCTTTGGCTTGGGATGAGGCTGCAGAGCTGCTGGGGCTTCCAGAAGCCTTCTACCTTCCCGCAGGCAGGGCAGCGGTCACCACAGCCCACGCGGCAGAACGTGTCCCGCTTTGTCCAGCTCTGGACGAAGTCAGTGACAGTGGTGGCTGGCATGCCACCCACAGCCACCAGGTCATCCTCGGGGTTGCCGTTGTAGCGGCCGCAGAGGCCGTAGGTCAGGTTCTGGAAACTGCGTGGGATGGTGATGGAGAGGAAGGTCTTCCAGTCGTACACCACCTTCAGCCCAAAGTCTGTCTCAACCACTATGTGAAAGCCAAAGGCAAAGATGTTCACTTTGCCCTGGCCCAACTTCAAGGGCAGGTAGAGACGCTCGTTGTTGATCTACAGGGAAGGAAACAAGATGCACCGTGAGTGTGGATGATAACTGGAGCTTCTGTGGGAGGACACGAAGCAGGGCAGCTCAGTGCTCCCGAGCAAGGTCCTCACTGCCCTTGCAACTACATCCGAAACAAGGCAGCCAAAATGGAACTCCCCTCTGAAATCTGCGCCTGGTGGCACCCTAGGGACAAGCCCAAGCGTATGCCCTTCCCAAACCCTGGAAAACCTTGCGAGCTATAAGGCCTCGTGCCTAGGGAGTCACTCCATGGTTTAAGAGCTGCACCAGGGAGCAGTAACCCTGGCCCTTGTGGCCCTGCACTCACCAGCACGGTATATTTGTAGGCACGGTGGATGACGATGTTGTAATTGAAGACCTCCACTTCGACTTGTTTCACCCACAGGGCCAGAGATGTGTCCCGATCCTCGTTCTTGGCCGTGACGGTGAACGCTGGGAAGGTGTCTGAGCGCTCCACCCTTGGCCGAGAGATCGTGGTGCACAGGACCAACGCACAGCTGCTCTGGAAGTCAAAAGAGTAGCCGTCGAAAGTCAGGTAGTGTCCGTAGCCAGAGACGATGCAGGAGGCGTCGGTGCGGACGTGGCAGTAGTAGAGGCCATTCTCCTCCAGGCAGTACTCATCGTCTTTGCAGGAGACGTTCTCGCAGTACACACTGTTGTCAGAGCCGTTGCAGTAGCAGAGGAAGTGGCAGGCAACATCCATCCAAAAGGTCTGGTTAGTGGCCAGCTGGCGCCCCTCAAAATTGCAGCCGCACTCGCCACGGGGAATGCAGCGGGTGCCGCGGAGGGCGAAGCCCTCGTCGCACCGGCAGCCCTCCGCACAGGTGTCTGTGCAGACGGGGCCCGTGGCCAGGGTCTCGCAGGTCTCCATGCAGCTCATGCACTCCTCGAAATGGCTGTTCTCTGGGCAGGCGAGAGCTGCAGGGCCGACAAACATGGAGCGTGAGTTCCCAGCTCCGGCAGCCCTGGGGCAGCATGGGGTTGGGGAACAGGCAAAAGGTGGGAACGGGGAGAGGAGCGACCAGTTCAGGGGAAAAAAGAGGGGAAACAGTCCCAGCACCTTGCTGGCCACTGGCTTTTGTTTGCAACCCCTCCTTCTCTCAGCCGTCACCCTCCTCACATCACAGTCCTGTCCCGCTACATGCCAAGCAACACCTCCTCCTGCTGTTTCAGAGGGTATGAGGCCAGGGCTTAGGCTTGGGTCGCCTCACAGAACAGAGGGGATGTGCTGCTCCCCCTTCCCAAACAGTTGCCTCCCTCAAACCTCCACGATGGAGATGGGGGCCACTTCCCCACCATGTACTTCCACCCTGGGGTTTTTTCACATTTGCTTCTTAATTATGAATGTTTTCCCATCAACAGCAAGTTTATAGCAACAGCTAAAAACAGGTGTTATTCAAATTATCCCCTAGTGGTGGCGCACAGCACTGTCAGACACCATCTGTGGCTCTGGAATGCTCCTACACTGCATCACAGAACTCCTCACGCCTCCTGAAATGCCACCCTGAAATCACCTCACTGGGAAATCTGTCTGCCGGCACGAGCGCCGCTTAGAAACTACCGTCAGTACTTGGGGCGGCACTGCCTTGCTTTCAGGCTCGGGAGGCATTGCATTCCTACTGCAATTCCCCTTTTCTTTCTGTACGCTCTGCGGGAGAGCGCTTTGTACACACCGGCCTCCCTCGTGGCAGAAAGCTCTACCAGGCACAGCTACTTCAATGGCAAAGCCAATCTTTGGTTGGCCAGTAGGGAAGAGAGTAGGAAAATTGCCACAGATTGCCAGCATTTAGACACCTCCACCCCTACCCCTTCATATGACTTTGGACATCTGATGCTGCCGTAAGCGCCATCGCGTCAGCACCTCCCATCCACGCAGCCCTCTGTTATTGTCTTCCAGCTCAGCCATAGAGGAGCACCCTGTGGCTAAGGGGTACCCACCAGAGATGGGAGAGGACGGAGGGAAAGAGAGCCCGTACTTTTTGGCATCCCATAAGAAAAGCTGTTCTACCTCTGTACACCCACAAGCTCCTGAAAAAAAGCCTGCCCGAGACTGGCGGTGTCCTACATCCCCTTCTCCCTGCCCTGAGTACTTGAAAGCTTTGGCGGACTCACGGCAAAAGCTGTGGCTCCTCCACTGGCCGACGTCCACCTCGGCATTCTTGCAGGCGCCGGCGTAGCGTGCCACCGCGTCACACAGCTCCGACTGGTTGCCCCCGCTCTGGCACAGGCGGAAGAGGCACGTCCTGTAGTAGGCCGAGACGTTGACCACGCTGTGACACTCCAGGAAGGAGCTGTTGGTGGGGTCGTTGATGATGCCGCAGCTGGAGCGGCTCCTGTAGGACTTGAGCAGCTCCGAGTCGTTGTTGCAAGCCTTGAGGAGGTCCCCGCACTCCCCATTGCAGATCTCATCAAATGTAGTCCAGCTCTCCAGGAAGAGCTCCAGGTTGTCTGTGCACTTGCCCTTGGGCAGGCAGAACTCGTCGCTGGCGTTGCTGTTGAAGAAGCCGCACAGGCCCCCAGTGCAGCTGAAGTAGGCGGTGGAGAGGCGGATCTCCAGGAGGCCCGAATCGTAGTAGCCGATAGCCAGGAGACCCTCTGACTCCATCACGGTGCTGTTGTTGCTACGGTAGATTTCCAAGCGGCCGGAAGGGTGGAAATAGGGCAGCTCCACGTCATAACCGTTCACCTACAAGTAACAAGCAGATTGAGACGCTTCAGGGAGGGCGAGGTGACTTTGCACAGCCCTTCCCACCTGCTGGCCATGCCACGCTGGGTACGCTAAATGCTTCCTGGCCCAGACCCCACCCTCCAAGGCCCGGAGCCTCCTTCAAGTGGGGGGATACAGCCATTTCCTTGCATTTCACCCCAGAAACAGAGATTGCTTTTCCAGGGAAAAAACAAGTTACAGGAGACAACCACAATGTCAAGAAAGACTCCAGAGCTGACGTGGCAAGCAAACAGGAATAACAGCACTGAGACAACAACTTCGCAGGCATCTAAAGGGCCTCTATGCAGTGGTGGCCCACGCAGGCTTCCCCCAAGTGCCACTGTAGTGCTTGAGGCCCGACTTGGGGGAATGCTGCAGGGCTGCAGACCTGTGAGCCCTTCTCCAAAGGGACATCAGATCACAGCATAAGCCACTGCCTCCCACCCCGGGGTGAGCCACCCTGACAGCAGCACCTTTACCTTGATCTCAGACAGGCTGCTGCCTCCGATCTTCACCTCTTGGCCGACCACTTGGATCCGCACGACACGTGGCCCGTTGGGAGCAGATCCAGGCTTCTTTTGGCTGATATCCACTTCAATGAAGTCTGGTCTCTCCGGGCAGGTTTTAAGCAGCGTGTAGGAGTGCTCCAGCGGATAGGGGAAGGCGACGCCGTCAAAGGTCTGCAGCACCTGATTTTGTCCCACCAAACACAGGCTCTCCCGCTTGGGGTAGCAACCCCGGTAGCCATTCTCAATGGTACAGACCTTTCCTTCGGGGCACGTGGTGTTGAAGCACCTGGCCTCTCCGCCGTCGTCGCACTTGCACTCCACCGTGCAGTCCGCTGCTGCCCAGAAAGACTCCCCGATGGCGTAATACCGGCCATCCACATCACAGCCACACTTCTGGACAGGGACGCAGCGGTCCGTGCTGAGAACATGGCCCTCGTTGCACTCACAGCCCTCGGTGCATGGGGAGGAGCAGGTCAGCGGGGCTGTGAGGTCCGAACACGTGGCGGGGCAGCTGCTGACACACACTGAGTAGTGGCTGAGCTCTGGGCACTGCACGGCTGTCACTGTGGGTGCAGAGGGGAGGCAAACAACAGGAGGACCATATTACAGCATGGTTTGGGGCCAATTACTTCTTTCCCATTGACCCACAACAGAGGCAACACATAGTGACCCTGGAGAACTGCTTGACAGTAGAATTGGCCCTCCATTTCCCCCCTATGCCTCCCCAGCCATTCCACTTATGCACGCAATAGCTTCTCCAAAACAGCCCCACAGCCATCGAGCCACCCACAGCTATGTAACGCTGCAGGTGAGGAGGGTGGGCCAAGAAGTGTGCTGTCAGCCAGTCCCCATTCCGGTCCAGACTCCATCTCTCACCATGGTGGCTGACTGTCTGCAGAGCAAAGTGGAGCTCCCGCCTTATGCCTGACTCCTGCCACCCTTTTCTTGGCACAAGAACAGCTCTCACCCAACTCCCTCCCCTGGATTTCTCCCCCCACCTCTCATGCACTGCTCAGCACATGGGCAGACCCCTGAAATCGCTCCCCTTCTCCAGAGGGGAAGGCTCATGGCAGGAGCATGCAAAAACTTACCACATCCCATCCGGGCACGCCACTCTCCCACTGAGATGCCCAGGGCCTGGCATACCGCGGCGTACGCCTGGATGGCTTGGCACAGGCCAGTGCCATTATCCCGCGCGCTGCAGAGGTCGTAGACACAGCTGTGGACAAAGGCGGTGGGGTCCACAACGGTGCCACACTCCCACAGCGGCCCGCCGCTCTTGTTGATGAAGCCGCAGTATTCAGAGGTGAAATAGAGAGACTCGGTGGCGGCATCGCAGAGGCTGCAGTTGTCCAAGCAGCCAGGTGAGCATTTCCGCTCGGGGTGCGGCACTCGCCAGCTCTCACCCAGGTCTGGCACGGACGTGGCCAACCTCCCGTCTGAGCGGAGGGTATCGTCCTCGGGGTCTTTATTGTAATTCCCACACAGACCGCATGTGGCATTGATGTATGTGCCCGGAACAGAGACAGAGGCGTAGTGTTGTCCATCGTAGGTCACCAGCAGGCCAAAGTCGGTCTCCAGAGCTGTGGACAAGCCGCTTTGGTAGACTTTTATTGCACCCAGTTCCAGAGAGATGGGTAGGGACACCACCAAGTCATCCACCTGCGGGAACACCACCAGATGACTGAACCAGCAGATGAAATAGCAGAGCCCTCATACTGGGACACAGACAGGAGCCACACAGCCCCATTATGGGGTCTTAGGGTCAGGGACATGTGCAGGACGGCTGTGGGTAAGCCACAGGCATTTGCCACCACGCCTGTCACCCGTGTCCCCCGAGGGATGTGCGGGGCCCAGAAGTGCTGTCCCACGCTCCCCGGGTTGCCACCGCGGTCTCGCCGCCGCCTTGGAGGAGCTGACCTGGCAAGTTCTCCCCTTTCAGCAGGGCTCTTACCTTCGCTTTCCCAAAGCCGCCTTTGGGGAGGACAATCTTGTGTGAGTAGACCTCCACAAAAATATCCCTCAGCCAGGAGACGGAGGAGCCGCCTCGGTTCTCGTTCTTGGCCTCCACGTTGAAGTAGGGCAGCTGGGAGCCTGGCCAGCACTGCCTGGCGAGAAGGTAGGAGCAGGAACCCTGGAAGTGAAAGAGGAAGCCGTCGAAGGTGTGGTAATGTGGATCTCCGAACACCACGCAGGTGCTGCTCTCCACTGGCACGCACTGGAAGAACTTGGTCTTCGGCTCGCACACTTCAAAGGGGCCACAAGCCATCTCCTGGCAGAAGATCTCGTTGTTGAAGTCCAGGCAGCGGCACTTGGTGGTGCAGTTGGCATTGTCCCAGAAGATCTCCCCTTGACGGAGAAACTGTCCTAGAAAGAGAGAAAGGGGAAAAACCCATACTACATCACTTCTCTAAACAGAACAACGTGCTCTAATTGCACCATGTCAGTCCTTGGAGAGGTCTGCCAGCCCTACGATCAGGACCTCTGCAAAAACATCCTGCTACTGAGCTTCTCGGCTGCTTTCTCTGCACAGACCCCCAGCAAGAGCCACTCAGCACAGTGCTACAATCGCAAGCCTCATTTTCAATATACGGTGCATCCCTTTCAAGTCCTACCCACTCCACAAGTCTGTGGGGTGGTGTGAGGACTGCCACAAGTCTGGGATCAGTGCTGCATCACGCAGGCTGGCTAATTTGGAGGCTACTCCTTCCATTTTGGACACCACCACCCTTGTGTCCTGTGATATTGAAGCAGAAGAAGAGCCATTTGTGCTATTTTCTCAAAGGGAAAGTCCACTGGTAAAGCTTGCGCCTTTTGGAGGCCATTTTCAACGCTGTCGCTGTACTTCCACCAGCTTTCTCGCCACCTCCAGAATTCCTCCATTGATGTAACTTTGCCAGTTGGAGAGCAGCTCTGGCGTCAGCGGTCCAGAGGCAATTCACTCCCATTCAGAAAGTGCTCATAGTAGTTACGAAACCAAAGAGCTGTTGACAAGTAACTCCACACCGTACACTAGTGACAACAAGAAACGATGAGTGATCGCACAGCAATAGACTGAGCAGACTTGTTACACGGCGGTACCGTAAAGGGAGGCAGGTTTGTCTGGTGAGAGATGTGAGAGGCAGAGAGAAGACGAGAGAACAAGGGTGGCAAATACCCGTTAGAGTTTCCCTCTCCTCCATATGGCCATCTTTCACACTTCTCATGCGCGTGGCTTCTGCCGCCTGAATTTACCTCTCTCAAACTTTTTGTTATCTTCCCTTCCTCCTACAAAAAAGGCTATTTTCCACTACAACAAACAACATGTCCTCTTAGCAAGACTCCCTTGTGAGGGCTCCCATGATGACTGTCCTGGTGCGGAGGATTTGGGCAAATGAGCACCATTAGGCACGGCTCCCTCACCTCCGACACCTCGTGCTGCAGCTCCTCTCATGGAGGGCAACTGGCTGTCCGCCACGAAATGCAAATCCAGTGGTGGGATCTACCCATGCTGCCCTCGTCACCTGCAAAGCTGAGACTGGCTTTCAGCCCTTTTGCAAAGTCCAGCCTTTCTTCCTGGGGTCACCAGCTGGAAGTGGCTGGAGTGGTTGGACCTGAAACCGCTGCTGGGGCTGCAAGAGCCCTGGGGTCTCACAAGCCTTCTTCGGTACAGTCCTAAACCAGGACATAAAGAAGCCACATATCTCAGCGTGGTGCCATCTCCAGTGTCCATTGGCAAGTGACAATTCTCTCTTACTAGAAAGTCTCCCAGACCACAGCAAATGCTCCTGACAGTTTTATTTGTCGAATGGTAATGCAATAATCTCTCTTCAGCAGAGTCCCTGTGCAGTTGCTGTGTGCATTTAATAATCCCTTTCTAACCCCATGCTGTCAGTGACACATGCACAGACACTGTAACTGATGCAGGGGTGTGGCATTTGTCCTGCCCAGAAAACCTGCTATTCCTCCTGCAGAAACAAGGGAAATGGAACTACACCATCAGCTTTGCCACTCCAGCAGCAAGAGGAAATTGCCGTCTGCAGGTCTTTCCCATTGTCACCTTCAGCGTCACAGAAAAGCATCAAGATGATGGCTTGGTGGCACCCAACTCCTGTGAAACACTTGAGCCCCATCCACCCTTGACTTTGCGTTAGGGTCCTGCTTCCAGGCAGCAGAAATTGAGGCTTACAGAAACACCATGCTACTAAAATCCCAGGGAGGACAAAAACCTAGCACGAATGAGTTTTGCTTGTGGGTGGTTGAAAGCAACTCCGAGACCAAAGACGACTCCCTAGTGTTCACGGGCCCCTCTCAGTTTTCTCTGAGCTGCCAAGTCAGACCTCGTCCGCACTGAGACTCTGCTGCAAATATTCCTTGCGCGCTGACCTGGCCATCTGTGAGAGTGCCGACATGCCCCTGGGAGAGGTAACACAGCTGGGACAAAGGGAAAACAACGGCCCATGACAGCGTCTTCGCACACACTGCTGAGGATGCTGTCCCGCTGAACAAGACGTGCCAAACAAGGATAAACCTCTCTGTCCACTCCTCAAGGCATTAGCCTTTTGCAGTGGGCAGACCGACAATTATTGCTGGAAATCAGGTGATGACTTTGCGCTGCATGCAGCAACTCAGAAATGTGCACGGGGCCTGAACCCTGCTGGCGTGTTTCTGCCCCCACAGCTGCAGCTTGAGGGGATGCCTTGGCAAAAACACAAATTGTGCAGTGGCCCAGAGCAGGCAGGCACCTCTCCACCAGCTTTCCAACAGCATTTTCCCACACTGCACCCCAAAACTTGGAAAAAAACCAAACCAATGCCATATCCCCCTTACCTCTCAGGCTGCAGCCATTGGCCGGATCTATTTCTCTGCCGTCTATTTTGAAAGCCCAGCGCCCAGGGACGTTAACGTTCGTTGTTTCTTCGATATTGACTATGTCTGGGGTTCTGGACCCTGGGATGCTAAAGAAGTTGGTGATATTTCCGCCATTGAAGCCAGCCTAAAACAGAGAGAGAGAGAGACCAAGTCGTATCACACATCTTTGCTACGGGAAAGCAATGCTGCATTTCCGCACTTCTCTGGCCTCCACAACTACTCCTGAGCATATCTTCTTTAGTTTTACAGTCTCTTTTAAGGAATTTCAGTTTTCAGGTAGTTTGGATGTGAGTGAAAAGCTCAACAGATACTACAAGCTGTATGGATGTGTATTTACACATTTATGTATGTATACATACATATATATGTATGTACATATAGATCTATGGGTGCATGTACTGAGCGACCAAGATAAAGTGAGGAAGTGACAGAAGGAGGCTCCCCTTAGGCCGGGAACCTTGCCCCCCTCGGGCAGACGGACTGGCTGCGGCACCACATTTCGGAGCACTTGTCCCGCTGTGCCTGGCAGTGGGCTTGCAAGGCCAGTGCTGGGGACGTTGAGGGACCGAGTGGCATGAGCAAGCACAGGTATGTCAGGAAAGCCACAGGCCCATCCAAGAGCTCAACAGAGATGGGGATATGGAAGGAAGAGCCTCACCTGGGCCATCACCCCACCGAGACCGGTCAGGGGGTCCCCTCCACTGGCTGTCCCTGTGGTCCAGCTGATTTTGTGGTAGTTAAATATGGCAAAAGACGACACTCCATCGGTGATCAGGACAGCTTGGAAAGTGTTTACCTGTTGAAAACCATGAGCACATTCACAAGGTGAGACTGATTTTCTCACACTGCTTGCCTACCCTTCTGCCACGTTCGTCTCTGGCCCAGGCGAGATTCGGGAGCCTTGCAGTGGAGAGCGGCGGAAGCCAAATGAGATCTGAATGCCCTCACCCTCTGCCAGCTCCCATCCCTGCTGCTGCCTCCACCTGGGAGGACGACCAGACCGCCTCTAATCCAGTTTAACACCAATAGATGGCAGCATGAGAATAAGCTCGTGGGGAAAAAGCGATTGGCAGAATTCAGGTTGTTTCCACCGGTTATCTTCCATTACCCTATCTTAGCTTTCTTCCTCACCGCACTATCTTACACGTTTCCTTTCCGCATTCATATCCTACAACACTGTTACCGGTGGATTACATCCAAGTCAACCATGTATGTTATGCGCTTTGCTTGGCTGCCAAATCCCCTCGCTACCTGCTCGACCCGCTGCTTGTGTTCTTCCTTTCACTTTAAATGACTCTGCATTTCCAGCCCCACAAACTCCAGATACATTCAGGTGACTGCGGTCCCGGGCCCCAGGCGAGAAGGGCGTGCTTTGCCAGCCTGCAAGGGCAGCATCGCCCTGAGCTCTTCCCTTTTACGGCTGCACAGAAAGAGAGAAAATGCCTCTCCCTTGAGATGTCCCCTCTATCCATGCAGATCCAGTGGCAGTCGTCACCACTGGGAACTAACAGTCAATCACTTCTCTCCGCTTTCTGCATTTTCCTGTCCTAGACCACTCTGCGCTGGGAAAATGCTGTGTTAAACAACTGCTCCTCCTGCCTCGGAGCGAATAGGATTTCGGTGGAGGACAAAGCGTGAGCTGCCCCTCTTTTACTTATTCAAGACCAGTACCAGGAGCCAAGCTACCTGGGCACTGCAAACTGTGAAGGAAGCTACAGCCACAGAAACAATTACCAGGTGACACGGGCAAGCATATCGAGCGAATCAACTCACGCTAGGAAGCACTAGGTCTTACCCTGCCAGTGAGAGTGGAGCTGCTCTGCATCAGCAACAGTCCCATGTGCTGCTGGATGAAGGGAAGACTCCAGAGCGCCAAGGGGCCGGGGGTCACTTTGTACCACTTTATATTCCCGGACAGCAAACCCACTAGTTTGATTATGGGTGCTGAGGTGAGCAGAAACGCCTGAAGATTGAGGAGGGGATCCCACGGCTGCACTCACTACTTGCACGGCACAAGGAAGTCACCTCCAATGCACATTAGGCTCTTACCATGAAAAAAATCTTAGAAATGGAGGCAAAGCAGCATGTATGAGCTGTCAGGAGGAGTGAGAGGTGTGGGCAGAGCTGCCTCACAGCAGCTGCAAATGGCATGGTTCAAACCAGGGCAAGCAGGAGAGCAAGCTAACGGGAAGCCACTGTTTCCACACCTGCATCCTTTCCCTGGGATTCAAGCCTCCTAAGTCTGTTTTCCTCTTCACCTGCTTGGCACGCTTGCTCACCTTTGCCAACTCTTTTTCCATGACTGCGAGATCAGAAGGCACTAAAACATAAAGCCAATGTTACTTTGATAGTGCAATAAATGGCTCTTCGATGGAGCAACAAACCCCTCTCCGGTCAGGTGCCTCGCCGAGGCTGGCGGGAGCTGACGCGGTACCAGGAGGTTTCGGATGGCTGGCGCTCCTCGTTAGGAGAACTTACACGAACTATAAACGTTTCCCTGTTTGGTGCTTATGGCCAAATACACATCAAACTCCCTAGCCATCTAACAAGGCTCTTGAAAACTGAACCCGTATGCTTGGGCATCATCAAGAGACAGTAACCACAGCGTTCCCGAGGCCACCTTCGCAAAAATGTTTTCTGCAGCTTTTCTGCATTGCGATGAATCCCCTGCTTAAGTTGCATTGTGCTATTCTGCGTGCCAACCCAGAGCCCTGGCTGCTATTGAACAGGAAGGCTGCTCTATAACAAAATAAATTGCATTGTGTTGCAAATGTAATTCTTCAGGCAATACACGAATCACTATATTGCTTGCTGTCCACAAATATGTTTGGGGTTTTTTTCCTGCAAGCACTGCCAGGACTGGCAAAAAATATGCATTAAATCTCAAGCATCTCTAACAAATGGAAAAGAGCTGAACTGTTTATCAGAACCAGCTCCTCGAGACTTAAGAAGTCAGCTTTTGGCATTCACAGTACAGAGGCTAATCCTAATTTCCCCAAACAATAGCAGCGATCCCTTGCTAACTACCTGCGCCCCAAGCTTCTGTGTGGGCCCTACCAGTGACACGTCACCAGTCCGGCACGGACCTCCTGATGTCAGCTGCAGTCACAACTCACATATTAATCAGATATTTAAAACATCCTCTGAGATACGACCCGCACTTTTATGGAAATATAACAGATCTACTGCTGCTGAGCTGCTAGCGTGACTCTCTGGTCGGTCTGGATCAGCCTCCCCATTCAGACAGAGCAGCTGTCATTGTAAAAATTCTGTCAGTATTCGCTTTGGTGTTCCCCTTCCTATCTCAATGTCTGCACAGGATTGCGAAGCAGCCATTCAACCCTTTTCTGTGAGGTGCCCTCACCGCCCTCTTGGATTAGGGCTGCGAAGGAGTGTTTCAGCCTCCGCCACAGAAAAAGCCATCACGATTTGAAAGAAAAAGGAGTTTTTGCCAAATAAATACAAATTAAAGCTCCCTTTTCTCTTTCCTGTCTCCAGCTCCTCGGAGAATGGATTACTTCCACTTCCAAAACTTAATTTACTGCAGTTTCCTGAACTAGGGCCTTTTCTGCCAGAGCAGCCCTCCCTCCTCGCAGAGGCAAGGAGCAAATAACAACCTTAGCTTTGTTTCAGAGCTCTCATGGCCTTGCAAGGCCAGCTCGGGGTGCAAAACCAAGCAGAATTGCATTGACTCCTAGGTAGATGTGAGCAGTGGGGAGGGAAGGGCGAGCTACAAAATCCAGCCTCAAGAGGCTGATGAGGAGAAGAAGGTAGCAGGGAAGAGGAGATGATGGCTGGCCAGCCAGACAACAAAGGGCTTCCCATCCACCTGTTCTTTCCATCACCCCGCTGCCTCGTGCTCTGTTTCCCTTGTGGTAGGAGGCCCCGCTCCCTCTCCTCGGGGCTGAGTGCGGGACCAGTTTAACCTGGACTCCTATAGTGGAGAGACCCGATCCAGCATGGAGGGTCAGCAGGAGGCTGCGCTCCAGTCCCACGTCAGGACGAGGTGCAAGCACGCGCACGCTTTGGCATGCCCCTTATTCTCTGCTCCACCCCTGGGTACCGCTCACCACATCGCAGCCTCGGGAGGATCCTGCTCTATCTGCACCCCTCGAGCACAAGCACCTCGGCACGCTCGGATGCAGCGCGTACAGTCAGGCTGCTTTTGGTACCCGACCAGCTGCTACAGGGTGCTTCTGGGTCTCGCCCAACGCCCTGGACCCATTACCGCCATGACAAGGTGCCTTCAAACTGAATGACTCCTTATAAAGTGACTGTGCAAGAGTGGGTGGGAGCCTCAGGTGGTTTATATCATGACAGAGCTGCTGTTCAATGGCAAAACTTTGACTCCTTTACAAAGGCCTTTCTTCCTAGGTGCCTGTAGCCCCTGCACGAATAGCTCTATTTTATCACTGCAGAAGCACAGGTGAAGTGAAGGTCGCGTATCATGGCACAAAGGAAAAATGAAATCTGCATTTCTGTCTAATAAAAAATAACCACGCTATGATCAAGTTGAAAACTCCTAATTGGTGTCAGAGACTTGCTTAGGCAAGTCGCCTACAAACACTGAAGAGGCGATGCTTTCCCTGGAGGTCTGGATCGCCCTGGAGAGAGCAGGGAGTGAGGCTTGTACGGCTTCCACAGGAGAGAATGAAAGGACCGTGGTGCTCCTCTGCCCGAAAGGGAACTGAGGAGTGGGAAGACAAAGAGGCTCAATTTTACGCACAACGGCCAGGACAGTTATATATATACCGGCATACACTCAACCATCAAACACCACCCATCAAGAAGCACAGCTGATCGCTCTTACTGGAGTCGTGCTGCTTCCTCCGTAGAAAGTGACTTCCTCCCAGGTGACGATGAAGATCCAGATGGCAGAGAAAGAGGACATGTCTTTGAAGTGCTTGCGGACGTCTTTGGAGGCTCTCCTCAGCAGCTCGGGGTCCATGCTCTCCCTGTAGTAGATTTCTCCCCGGATACCGTTGTGCACGTCCGCCCAGAAGGGCGCGACGAAGGCCCGCCCGTCTGTCAAGGGGAAGGCTTCTGGTGTGAACTGGCTGACGAGCGCGTTGAAGGAAATCACGCCGTTGTTGTTGACCTGCACAAAGAGACCCACTTTGGTTTGAGCAAGCCTTTGCAGGTAGCAGAAAGGTGCTGGTTAATCAGAAAACGTGCCACGAGCAATTTTTGGCAGAAGGTGGCTTATAATAATGATACCCGGTGAGAAAACCTGGCCATCTAGGCAGAGATACAACTTCATCCTACCAGCGGTGGCCAAAGGCTGAGTGCAGGAAGCCCCAAGCAGGACAAAACCCTGAAAAGTCTGCAAAACAGGGCTCCTATGGCGCAACACAGGAAAGGCACCCATCAGAGCAGGACGGCACCCAGGCCAGCAGGGACACTGCCCTGGGGCCTTCGGAGAGCAGCTCTGCAGCACTGAGACACCTGGTCATACGACACGGGTGGCTGCACGGCACCAGGGCTCCTGGGCAAAAGAGCTAAAGCATTGGGCCCACTGCCTTCAGCTTTGCTGTCTGCAACAGATCGTGGGGCTCCCCAAGAGCAGCGTGACACGTGGTGCCAAGGGTAGCCTCCCCAGAGCCTGCTGAAGATAGTCCCCAAAACACCAACTGTATTTGCAAAGCGTGGAGAACAGGTGGCCCTGATGTCCCAGGTGCTGAAATCTCCCATGACACAAGGATTAGAAACCCGCTCAGGATTACTGCTTTCCCAGTATTGCTGTGTATGAGTATGAGCCGGTCAGGCAGAGGAACAAATGAGTCTTTGCCTCTCTTCTGAACCTGCAGGGCTGGCCGGTTTATATCCTGCTTGGGACCAGGAATACCCACAGAGGTGGGCTCACCGCAAAACACAGACACGATTGGGATCTGGCGTACGGTCACACTGACAGGCTCCTGTCTAAGGCACTGTTTCGGTGTGCTCAGGTGAACTTTCTCTTAGCCCAGCCCAGAGGAGCCAGTGTCCCCTTTGCCAGGCTTTTGCTGGGCCGTCATCTGAAAACAGCAGCAGCCTGTCCTCGTCTCGGGCACCTATATGCGGGTCCACACCATTGCCTTTTTTTCCCCCTGTGGGTCTCTGCGTGTTCTTGTTTCTTGTCGTGTAACAGGAATAATGTTCCTTGTGTCAAGGCCTTACCGTGCTGTACCATTTAATCACCTACAAAGAAAATTTATTGCCTTTTATGTTCCTTCCCCATGAACATTAGCCCATTAAATATACCTTTGACTTTCTTAATCATAAAACCTATCAGTTCATGAAATCTAAGAACTTGTCAGGTAGGTGCTAATAAATCTTCCGATCCCTGACGACAGGGAGACCGCATTTAAAATGTAGCTGCTAATGGCAGGGAAAAGAATAAAGGGAAGGTCTACTTCACTTACATAAATGCTTCTGTACGGGGCTCCAAAAAAGATGAATGGGATGGAGATCTTGATTTCGGGAGAGCTTCCATCGTCAACTTTGGGCGTTTTCGTGTCGTTCTGCCAGAATGGATACAGACTTGCCATGGTGTGAGCTGCAAGGAGAGAGAGGACAGAGCCCTTACAGCAATGTCAGGGCCAGTCCTGACTTCATCGAGCCCAAGGCAGGGGCCCTGGTGCTGTGTATCACCAAAGGTTGCCCTCCTGTGAAGAGCAAAATCACTGCCTTGCCCTCTCCTCCTTGGTGAGGTGCATAAGCACTGGGGATGCCGAGGGTCTGCTGACCACCAGACTGAGCCTAAGCTGTGCGGGGCTTTGGGGCCGGGGTGACACTCTGCTGTGCACTTGAGGCCGCAGACTAACAGTGGCTAGCCACAACGGTACTTGGCCACAATGCCATATTCTGCATTGCTGCTGCTGAGGAAAACAGCACCAAAACCCAGCAGCACCAGCAGCCAAATGTGTCAAGCCAGGACACAGGGGTGCTGCCTCTGGGACAGGGTCATCAGAGACAGCATCATCCGGGGGTTATTTAGGGCAACAGCAAAGTGACCACAAGCTGTGCGGACAGCGCGCAGCTCCACGTTTTGCTTTCCGTGTGACTGTGATCCAGTCATAACGCCTTTGGTCTTGGCTTCATATCGGGGCAAGGGCAACAGGTCCACACACACCCCCACCCCGCTCCGGGGCTTGCCGTTTTCGACATGAGGTGCTCAGGTGCCTGGGGACCAAACAGCACCAAGACCAACCCCCAGAGCCACGCTCCTGGCAGCGGCTACCTTCCTCGTGCCTGCACAGCAGCGCCTTCCCGCGCGCCAGGGCCAGCCCGCCCCGCCAGGCCCCCGAATGCTCCTGGCACTGGGCTACAGCCTGCGGTCTTGTGACTGCTCTGACGTTTCCTGGCAAAATTAAGTTTCCTGCTAAAAGGCACTGCCAGCGAACCTAATTGCCTCTCCTAAAAATATTTCAGAGCATGGTTTTGACATGTTTCAACACAAGCCTGTCACTTTCTACCAGACTAAAATCCATTTTCCATCGGCTTGAGTCGCAAGCGGGCACTTCTGGCCCTAGGGCACATGTCCTTTCCCGTTCCAGGCCCTGCCAGATCTCTGCTGTCATCTCACCCCCTGTTTCTTCCAGTTAGCTACTGGTGTGGCTCCTCACAGAGCAAATGGGGATTTTGCTGGGTTTTCTTCCCCCTCCTCCCCTTTTTGATGTAGAAAAGCAGTACCCTGCCCTCGCAACATTCAATCTTGGCCAACATGAGCCACCAGGCTCTGAGCAATCCCAGCTTTGTTTGCCTGGATTCAGGACATGCTTTTATTTTCTAGGCTCCACCCTGTGCTGTCAGGGGCTTCCAGCTGAGGACAGCTTGGTCTGCGCCCTGCCGTTATGGATGCAGGAAGGTGTTGTGCAAGCTGGGGGATACTCTCTGCTAGCCACCCTGAGGATGTTCCCTGCTGGAAACTGCCTGGGAGCAGAAAGAGTTGCCGGCTGACCCTCCTTCACAGGCTCAACTGGTCCAACCTTCCTTGGGGAGAAAGGAGACAAGGGGAAGCCTGGCCTAACCCTGCTGGCGTCCTGACTTCCTAAGACACACACGCGTGCCCCAAATGCCCCACCGGACATAAAGGGAGGCAGCGTGTGACGGTGTCCGAGCCACAAGCCTGGTTTCACAGATACATCCAAAGGGCCGCAACAAAACTGACTGCCAGGTAGTAAACCAAGTCATTTAACAGCTGTTTCACACCTGATGAGTTATTGCAGCTAAGGCATAGCTACAAGGCATGATTTTACTTCTTTTTTAAACAGCAAACTCAGTAAAAACTTCTTGATGCCAGCTTCTTTAGCACTACTAGCGTGACACTACCATACCTTTGCACGCATCATGTCATCTAGCCAAGCGGCTAGTGACTTTTGCCCTGGTGGCATTTCCCAAGGGTAAACTGGTGGCCTCATTTCCCACATGAGAAAAGAGGGTCACAACTTTTGCCTGAGCTGTCCTCAGCCTGACGGCAACTCAGCAGCTGACCAGGGAAACGGCTTCCAGATTTCCCGACGCCCCAGCCCTAGGCTCCCTGGCTAGGGGTCCTCGAGCCAGCCACACATCTAGTACCAGCCATGCAGCACACATCTGCCACATTAACAAGCTACAGAGGCTTTTTCCTGCCCATAGCAGTTCTGCTTGCCCTTCTTTGACTTGAAACACAACAAAGATTAATTACCCCATGAGACTAGGGAGCTGCTCCTGTGCTTTTCCACATTACAGAAAACCACAGGTCAGAAGGTGTCCCTGGCTGCCGGCCGGTCTCACCTCCTGCCCAAAGCAGGGCTGAGCCCTGAGCAGGTCAGAGCTGGTTGCTCGGGGCCTTATCCAGCCCAGATGTGAACACCACCTCTTCACAAAACAAAATCCACCACACGAAACGGAGTGCGAGTGCCGGGAGAGGCTTCCTGCTGCCGGCTGCAGCCCTGTGACCCCGCCAGAGGCACCTCCACATCTGCTGCCAGATGTCCTCCGCGAGCACCCCATGGGAACCTCGCTACCTGCGAACCACGACATTTTGCTATCGCTCAACCGATTTGCCCTTTACTGAACGTAGGTTGGTCAGCCCGCTCAGCAGTCCTAACACAAAGATGTTTCAAATGCCTACTTCGTAGCGACTGGCAAGACTATCACAACCTCCGGAATCCCCCGTGTGTGCACACACGGCCATAGAGATGATATACGTAAGCAGACGTAAAAGGCTGACTGAGCTCGACAACTTCTGTGCCCTGTGTACCCTGCCGGCTTTGCCAGCTTTGGATTCTGCGTGGCACGCCAGCTCCTCGTTCAATGTAAATGGTCATCGCTTCATTGCTCTCGGTGAAGCGAGAGCCATTTGCGCAGGCTGCCGATCCGTCGCTCACGATGCAAGCTGTCACTCACACAAAACCATAAGTGCACGTGCGCTTACTCATGAAGGCACACCAATCTCCCTGCTTAGCACTCACCCTTAAAATTGGTGGTCTCTCCATCCCCATGGGAAATAAGTGGTTCACCCTGGTTCTTGTCCTTGCTCCAGCCTACGGGCTGGGTGTGTTTCCCGAGCCCCCTGTACTTCTAGGGTCTCTGGGCACAGCACTGCTCCACAGTGACTGCTTTCCCAGCAGAGCTGACGAACGTCAGCCTCCCAGCACCTGGGTGGGAGATACTCACCTCGCTGCCGTGCAGTTAGCACCAGAAGGGCCACCCAGGTTCCGAGAAAAGGTTGCTTGTTCATCCTACAGGAAAGAAAGAAACCTGGACATGTATCACGTCAGTAGTAAACTGCACCCCCAAGGAAGCCCCGGGTGTCGCTGAGTGCCGTTGCTTCCCGAAGCCACCCAACTGCTGCTGAGATGCAGATGTTTCGCAGATGGAGGTCCCTCACCCACCAGGCAGACCCGAAATGCCTACTCCGTTAAGTAGTGTAATGAGACCTCCCAGGTGATAACAGCCCTGCAGGTATTGTCAAAGTAAGCCCATAGCCACACAGAAGAGCTGCTGCTAATTTCACGCAGCGTTTGGAAGTGATAAATAGCCCTGGCTCTCCATGGGCCATCTATTCTCCTGATAGCTCAAAAGCAATTCCTCCCTGATCCGCTTAGCGCGAGGATGCTTCTGCCTGACTTCAAGGGGAGCAGCTTCGCGCTGCTCCAAACGCAGGAGCCGATGCAGAGCTGCGGCGTGCTCTCATAGTTAAGGGGTTTCAGACACTGCTTCGACTAATCCTTTGCGCTGGCTCCTAACACAGTGATCACTCACCGTTTTTGATGAGTGTGGAAGAAGCACAAACATTTACACAGCTGGGCAACTCCTTGCTGTACAGGAATCAATGACAGAGAAGCAGATACAGAGCTGGGAAAATCAAAGTGAAATCCTGCGCCAGCTTTAATTCCTTCTGTGCCTAATGCAATTTGTTACTCATTATTAATCCAATAGAAAATATCACTAAAACACCTGCTTTGATTTCTTCGCCCATCGCCTCCGTTCGTTACACACAGGCACGGCTCACGTAGAGCTCCCAAGAAGGTGCTGCGTGCTCCCAGCGTGCGTGTGCCCGCTGGAAAAGTATGCTTCAGATGCGAACTATATGCATGATGTACAGCCTTAGTTTCAATACCAGCAGCTGCGTCTTCTCAGCTTTATACATCCCATGCATTCCAGTTGTGTGGGCGCACCGGCTACCAAACCCAGCATCTCTTTATGTTCTCCCTATAGATTTGTTTCTATAGTGTCTGAGATCCAACTCCTATGTATATCCACATACATACATACATAATGACATGAGCACAGGACTACAGCAGGGAACATGCTATCATCTGTCCCACCTCGCTTCCACTTGGCTACCATTACCAGGCGCTCGTAAAGCGTGGAACATGGTGGAAGGGAAGTTCCTCCCTGCTTCACTGCCCCTCAGGGCGCCGCTCGCATCAATGCTGGCCGCAGCCTGCTTCTAGCAACTGTGTTCTGCGTTGAGAAAAATTCATTCCACCAAGGAAAAGTCTTACCACATTCCCTATCTTGGAAATACGAAAGCAGGACAACAGAAGTTTATATAGACTGTAAATCCGAGTCACTGTGGATTTGTTCGCAAAAAACAGGCAGACAATGACTAGTGGAGATTATGGCAGCCCAAAAACAAGAGCAAGACTGGCACCACTTGGGAAACAAAACAGACAATAAAAAATACATTACTTAACATATCACATTCAAAAATACAATTTTTTTAGATATGGAAAAAAAATTACCAACCTGTTTCGTAGACTAGAGGAGCAATCGGGTCTGAAATTTTAGACTGATCTTGGTAGACCAGGGAAAAATCCTATGTCAATGGAGAATGCATGCCGGTCCTCCTTTGCCAATTATTGCTGATGACTGAAACGACGTCTCGGTTCCCTTGCTCTTGCAACTGAAAAGTCCGTTTTCTTCAGTGCTGTTCCAGGGCTGGAGGAGTGTTGAGTTGCAATCACAACTGTTGCCTCTATTGATAACCAGCAAGCTAATCTGTAGATCAGGTTCTGGCCTGGAGAGGGAGAGAAGCCTCTTTCTTCCCCAAAGCTCACCCCTTCGGGTGAATTCAGATGGAAATGTCAGCAAGCTGGAGCTGGGCTCGCGGCTGTGCTGCTCAGCATCGCTTTGCGCTGAAGGAAAAAAAAAATAACAAAAACCCAGCTCAGAAGAATTGAGCCCCTTCCTCCTTTGTGTAAGGGAAAAAAAACCCATCTATCTAATGTTACAGGATTAGCATTAAAGAGTGCTAGGCTTCAAGCACTGTTCAAAGGCAGTGCCCCAAACCTTCCATGGAGTTACTTTTCCATCCAAGTCTTGCTTTAGTTTCTGTAACACAACGTACTTCTGCTTTTACAGGTGGAAGAGGGCAAACTTGCCCAGGGCAGCACACCCTCTCCAAACCTGCCGGAGAGGGTTTCGCCGCTGTTCCCGTTTACACTCTCCCTGGAAGGACGGAGCAGCATTTTTACTCCAGCCTGTGGGGAGTTTCCTGGGGGGCTGCTGTGAGCGTTATTCCCGTTGTCTCTCACACAACCTGCGATTTCCACGGGCAGTTTCCCTGCCTCTGGTGCCTGGGCTGTACAGCACACCTGCAAGCGCCTGCAGCAGCCGGGGACGTCGGCTGCCTAAGTCCTCTCTCAGCACTATCCTCATCCTCTTGCAGGCGCCCACAGCTCAGCCATGCCTCTATCTCCCTCTCCACCGCCCTCCACCCCTAACGACAGCGTGTCTCTGCAAGCCCAGCGGCTTTGCTAGATACACAGCTACCTTGAGGGACAGAACTGGCCCTGAGCTGAGCAACTACCAGGGGTGCTGATTGTTCCTCGGCACTCAGTGGCGGCTGCTGCTTGTCAAGTGTTTCCACCCGTGCGGATCAGCGGGCTCTCGCGCAGCCTCGCTGACGGTGCGCAGGACCGCCGCCAGCCCCAGAGAGCAGCGCCTGCCGAAGTCTGCAAGCCGTAAGCCGCAAACTGCATGACAGGGACCGCGCTCTTCATCCGAGCCCCATCTGTAGCACGAGAGCTGATCTCTGCTTTAATTTCGTTCCCGTCAATGTCGGATGAGAGAGGAAGAGAGAGGCAGAAGAGCAGCTGAGGGGTGAAGGATGCAGCCACAGAACCCTGTCAGTGAGCTGATTTGTACAGCCTTTGTTAAGGCTCAGGTAAGACAGGTGGTGCTCCAGCCCCAGCAGTCTGCCACGGGAAAATGGCCATGGACGTAACCGCACATCACAACCTTGGCAGAAGAAGGATTTTCCCTTCTGACTTTTTTGGTGGGTGCCTTTTACTACCTGTTTTCTCTGCTAGGAGGCAGGTATCCCTCCTGCGCTCCCTGTACACCTGCTCCCCACCCTTTGTCAGGAACAGAGAGGGGTCAGGAATGCCAGCAACAAACAAGAAGCACCTAGAAGCCCAGACTTTTTTCCCAGGACCCCGGCTGCTCCTACAAGTGTGTTTACTAAGTTCACTCCCGAAGTGCCATATCTTACCTCAGCAGTTTCTTTTAATACATCAGGACACTGGGCAGTACACCGCCTCCACAGCAAAGCCCAGTTTGCTTTCTCTTCCAAGTGTGGCCATGCTAGCAGAAAGCTTTGGGTTTTGGTTGTTGTTGTTTCGCTTTTAAATGTATTTCTTCCTTTTTTTAAACCAACAGCTACTTCAGGAGGGCAGGGGGACTATAAAGCACTGACTGATATTCCAGGGGCAGATTACTTCCAGCCTGCCACTCCACATTCCCCAGGCTTTTCCTTTCCCTCCCATACAAATCTTCAATGCTACCTGCCACAGGAAAATCAATTGACTTTTCTCGTCCTGTAAGACAGAGAAAACTGGTGAAAATAGGTTTCCCTCTGCTCCTTAGGCAGTTTAATATTCTGGTCCTGTTTGTCCTGGGCAAGTCTACACTGATGAAGTTTGATTAGGTTTCACTGTCTCTTTGGGGAAGGCTTTGTCTTCTAGGCTATTTTCTTTTGGCAGGGGATGCTCCCATCATGCAGTACTGAGCACATCCGAGCTGAACAAACAACCGCTTTTTTTTTTTTTAAATTCATTTCTAGCAGAAAACTTCCTTCCCATGCCTGACCTCAAGAAAAACCAAGCTTCAAAAGATGAGACAAGGTGGTCTCCGTCTGCTTGACCTCGGCAGCACAACCACAGGCAGAGGCCCGTCACATTCCCGTTTCAAGGGACCTGGCCCAGCCCAGGGAGGACGCTCTGGCAAGGGGTTTGCGCAGGAGCTGCATCCCTTCTGGAGGGGCATCTCCCTCCTCGTGCCTCTCCCCACGGTCATTTGGTGCAGGCCAGCATGGGCTAAGCCCACAACTACTGCTTTAGTGGGCCATACTGCCCACCCCAGCAGCAACTACAAGCCTTTCTTTGAGGGTGAAACTCATTTTAACCCCAAGGCTGGTTGTCCCCGAGGACACGGAGCAGTTAACAGAGCAAGCGCAAGCTCGAGCCTTGTTCCTCACCTGGAAGCGGAGATGGGTCACCGCCCACAAAGAAATACGGCCCAGAAGAGGACTAGGTCTTCCAGCACTGGGGCTTCTCCTTTCGACAAGCAACATCTCACGCAACGAGGTGGCTGTGCCCAAGCTCATGGGGCAGACAGCTGGCACAAACAGTCAGCAGAACAAAAAATCTCAGCAGCTTTTACGCTGCCATAGGTGCACGTTAAGTGTGCAGGTGAGACAGAGGGCAACATTTTGCTTCAGGGAACACAGAAGTGCAAAACTCAGGACGCTTTTCTTGTGTAAAAACTTACATAAGTTTATTGAACTGATCCAAACCAACTACCTGTTTGGCCTGAATTCCACTGCTAAGTCTGCAGGCAAACCAAAGGCAAATTGTGGGAGTGGGGAAGTGTACTCCCCATGAGAGAAACCAGAATAAAAAACAAGATGGACTTACAGTTCTTCCTTTTTCTTTAAAATTATATATAGATGCATCATTAATAGGGAGCAAGAACAGACCTTCATGTTTAAATTATATTTTAAGTTTCCAGTAACTGCAGAAAAGTAATCACAGAGGCAAAGGCCCGAGATGGCTAAAGCCCCTCTAATGTCGCTCTGGGGAAGGCATGTCTCTACCGCCTACCAAAGCACCACATTCAAATGAGGGAGGCACAGCTGCCAGGAATACATATTTTAGCCTCCAGGCTGCTTTCAGCACCTCGTTTGCATTTTCAAATCTGCACACGAACAGAACCTACGGAATCTCATTTAAAAGCAAAACCGGCAACAGACAGAGGCAGAGCCGCTTCGAATTACAGACCGGAGGAGGCAAGGGCAAACCAAGAGCCTCTCCCCAGAAGCAACGAGTGCCATTAAGCGCAGTTCTTCCGAGCTGCTCCAAGCCACCGCAGGCTGCACTGTATCGTCTGCCACCAGGATGTACGCAGCTCCCAACGAAGGGGGTTACAAATCCCACCGAGGGAGCAGAGGACAGTTGCCACGGCATGCATATTCATAACATTGCAGTTAGGCGATCCGCCTGAAACATCTGGTCAAAACATGGATATTCAATAGGAATGCATCCAAAAACACAATGGCACAGCAACTAATCTCAGTACACGGAGCCGTGTGACACTTTGGTATATAGCTGTCACCTAATTCCTTCCGAACCAGGTGTTTTTCCCACTGCATAGGCTGCCCGCGGCAGACTTTTATGCATGAACTAGCATGAAAAACAAAACAGTTCTTGACGAAAGTAGCCCTCGGATAGAAGGACACAAGCTAGAGAAGCTTGCAAATCTATTTTGTTTTCTCAAAGGAATGCGACAGAACCACTGACCTTTTGCTAAAGCGGGTCTATGCTGACCACACCAGGACGCAGCCCCTCGTGACATCCCTCGATTCAAATCAAACCATCCGCCCTCTCGGGACCCTCCCAGATTCTCGGCATCCACCGCTGGCCCCAAACCCCCTCTCTCGCTCAGAGCCCTCCCCTTTCCCCCCCAGGACACGGTCCCCTGTTAAGTGGTAACGTGGCACACATACAAGACCCTTTTCCAGAAGGTATTACAAAAGGAAAGTGAGCCGTCTTGGGATATTTTGCCACATCGGCCACGTGCCATTTGGCCCTACTTTCCAAAGTCAATTGTCTGGACGCATAAACTGTTCCCGAGTTTTGGACGTGACTCTTTCTCCTTGGGAAGCCAACCACGATTTTTGGTTTCCAGCCCACAAGCGCTCTGCTAGCTGCGCAGAAGGCGAATGGCTTGAGAACGTCGTCCACAAACAACCTTCCCCCGACAAAGTGGCAAGGTGGTGATATTCGTACTGTGACTCGGCTGACCCAAACAGCCCGGGGGAGCCGGCTTGGGTGTTAGCACCAAATCCCCGGCAGCTACAGGGTGCTTGTCGACCTCGTACGCCAGTAGGTGTTCTCTTCTTCCATCTTCCAGTTCCCACCAGGTCCACCATAAATAAAAGCACGATTTACTGACAGTTCTGAGCCAGCACCGCTCCCTCCGTGGGCAGGCTAATCTTTTGTGGGCGAACAAACTTACAAGCACATACTTGGGTCTTCCTTAACATCCCATTCAATTCTTTAATGGTCTTTGTTTATTTCCTTCTCTGAAACCAAGACATTTAATTGTGCTGAGGAAGTTGGTCAATAGTTACAGCATCTCGTTCATACCAGTTACAATGCCATAAATATACCCACACAGGCAATTACTGCTCTGTAGAATTAGGTCAGAGATACTTCTGCATCCCCATCGGTCGCATACCTCTGCCACTGCAGCGACTGAGGGACAACCTACTTAAAGTGGAGGTCAAGGGGAGAAATAGGCTTCTAATATTAAACAACCATATCTTCATAAAACTTTGTTTTATAACAAAATATCTTATTAAACACAACTTTCGCTATGCGTACGTATGTATATATCATACAGAAGTGTTGGCTTAAGAGTTCTGCTATAAGGCAGCAAATGCCTTTCTCTGCCCAAATGGAAAATACATCTTCAGTAAAGCTCTAGCTTATAAAAGCATCATCTTATGTTACACTGCCGCCATCTCCCCGCTCTGTTGTTTTACAGGTACCACGGCTCCGCAGCTGCATGCCGCGGCCTCTGCGCTACCTACAGCGAGTCGTGCTCCGTTTCCTATTGCTCATCTCAACGGGGCCAGGAGATTGACATTTTTGGCAGGGGGATGAGGCACAAATTATTAACTTGTCTTAAATCCTCCCATTTTTAATCATTACTCTGGATGCGGAACTACTTCCCTCTGAACGGTCCCCACATCCTGAACCTGAAGACTATGAGATAATATTTTGTTCCCTCCTCATTCTACCCCACCCCACGATCTAGGTAAAATATGAAGAGAAGTAGCAACTCCAGGAATATAAAAGGAGCTCGGTGATGTGGACAAAAGCATCATGGGAAAGAAAGTGCACATGGGGATAAGGGAGCATTTCAAAATTAAGGTCAGAAGTTCATGTGTAACTAGAGCCCTCAGCACACAGCTTCAAAAACTTCTATGCAGCTGCTTATAACTAGGTAATTTGAAAAGTCTTCACCTTGTCAGCGGGGCAGAGGAACAAGGGAGGACACAGGAAAGTGAAACAAGAGATATAAAGGAAGCAGGGTTTCATCGCACAAGAAAGGGAATCTGCTCTGCAGTAGAAAACGGGGGCTAATTTAAGCAGCAGCACGCGATGCCTACAAGGTGTGGGGGGGGGAAGCCAAGACAGAGAGTGAAAACCTGCTTTACAATAAATGTGAGCCTAGTGGCTTTGCTGCTCATCTTCTAGAAACTGATCCAAGCCAACACATTCTCCTAGTTCGGACCCCAGGCAGGGACCCCACAGCCAGGAGCCCCCAGGGAGAACGCTAGGTTTAACTTCTGGTGCAACAGCAACAAACACGAACTTCAGCTTTACTCTTACTCTCTGCCAGGAGAGCAATTCTAGCCATTCCACTTTTAATATAAACTGGTACAAGGTTAAGTGCATATTGGAGCATCTCTTCAGCATAGAGGGGATGAATCCCGGCCAACAGGGCAATCTGCTCTTCAAAAAGGGGTTGCCCTTTTTGACCTGTTACTCCACAAACCCTTCCAACGCAACGCCCATCCACTGCCTTCCAAAATTCACTTTGCAAGACACACAGCAAGGCTCCCTTTGCCTCCAGGCTGCCAGCGCTGCAGGTTGTAGACACTGTGTGAGATGGGTACAGAACTCAAAACTTACTTTTTTTTTTTTTCCAAAAAATCAGAATAGACAGTGTGGATATAGAGCATGCGTTTTGAAAATAAACTGCTTCTTTCTAATAGGGTTTCTTTCTTTCCCCCATTTTGTGCACTCATACTAACCAGTGGAGCTAAGTGGATGCACTAAATACCTGAGCTCAGAATCAAGCGGAATACTGTTTTAGATCTTTTCAGTGAACTAGAGTGCAACAAAAGGTTGAGACAGCACCCAGCTGCAAAAAAATAATTCAGTAAGCTCGGATAGCTAGGCCAAAGGGTGCTCTGGTGGAGCCAAAAACACAAAAAGATAGAAAAAGAAAAAAAAAACAGGTCAAATTCTGCACCGAGCTATCTTCTCCCTTATGGGCCCTAGCATTCTTTAGCTTGAACAACTGACCATTCGTGCCAAATCACGAGTATACCGGAGCATCAAAGAAAACATCAAGGTATTGCACACACCGAAACACACGCACTGAAGTCAACTGTCACCTCAAGGTCACCTGCAGTGGATGGCGGGCATGGTTCTCAGATCAGGGCACTCCCTCCGGGATACAAAATTACTTGCTACAGAAACGCAACCAAACCTCAACCAACCGACTGAAATAAAAACCTTGCAAAAAATCCTTAATGCATGTGTGTGGGTGTGTGGGGCGGGCGTGTGCACGTGCGTGCACTCACAAGGTCAAAAGAGGCTATTTCATCCTGGGCTCCACATAAATTTTATCTCCATCCCGAATGCCGTAAGAATGCAGTGCTCGCGAGCTGTATTTCATCTCCTCGGGACCAAAGGGAGCTTCCTGGTCCAAGTAGAAGAGCAGCATGTTGCTTGTTGACAATTGCACTACAGTTTTTAAGTGCTTCTTCAATTCTGCCACAGTCTGATCGAGACGGATTGACATCTCTTCCACCTTATCCTGGAAGTGAACCTCCACCTTCACGCTGCTCTGTGGCCGAAGATCCACAACTGCCAAGGGCTCCAGCTTCCCGTACTTTGTGACCAGCTCGTGATACCTGAAAAATCAAGCAAGTCCAGAGTTACGGTAGAGTTGCTCCTACAGCCAGTGCAGGCTTCACAAGTCAGTTTCTGTTTCACATGATGATACTACCCCACTTCAGCTGCAATCATCCAAAGACGCTACTAGGTTGCAAAGTATAAATGAACATCTGCACGGAGAGTACAGTGACCGGATGACATGAGGGTAAGCGCAGATTCCAAGGCGGGATTCATCTAAAGCCCAGAACTCTTTGACGAGAGCTAAAGCCAGAGCCCAGACAGCAATGAGCTGTCCTCATCCTCCACGTCAGTGACTAGCTGGCATATGGCTCTTCCGAAATATCTCTCAGTTTAACCGGCACTTTGCTCATGGTGGGAAGGACGGATGAGGCTCCCACGGGTAAAGAACATTCCTGTGCTAGCATTCACAGCCCATAAGTGCATGCCTCTCTCCATACAAGTCTCCCACCCAGCAGCAACTAAAGGAAACCCCCAGCTTTCTTCTGCATTTGCCACCAAATCTCTCACACTTTGGGGAGTTGGATGTTCCTCATGTGAGACAACATTCACCCCGATTCAAGTCTGATGACCTGAACAGACACCCATTAGGAATAAATGTGGATGGGTTGAGTCCTGTTTTCTCTCCTGCTAGCGTGACACTTCACACAGCGCACAGTGCTTCTCAGGCAAGATGCTGGAAAGGAGAAAATAAAACCCAGAAAGCCCACCCACTCCCATCACCTTGTCCCACAGCCCCCAAGCTGCACGTAGGGGCATGCATATTTCGCATGTGGCACCAACATGAACCCACCTAAGTGTCAACTAGGGAGGAGGTATTTAGCTGAGGAAGGTGAGGTTATCACTGACCTGAGACGTTCGAGTTGACTGGTCTCAGAACAGCTTCCTGAACAAAACTGCAGCAAAGCTCTCTACTGGGCTGCTACAATTTCAGAAATCCCAGCTGTGATTGCAGTGGGGTTTGGAAGAAAGAGAGGACACTACACTCTCAAGATCACATGCCTCCTGCTCCAGTGGAAACACTTCACTAAAAAGTGACAGAACCAAGCTAGTGCTCACACAAAGGATACAGCCCTCAGTCTACATTCCTAGTATCTCTCTAGCCTGACTCATTTTCAGACATTCGTGCTTTTTTCCAAGAGGCCAGTTAAGTCCCAAATGTTACACTCCACTGAGCACGGGATCACCAAGATCACCAAATCAAGGTGAGCTGCCACATGGTTTGGAAGCTGACAACAAACAGGGGACTTCTTGCCAACTGATCCTTCACACCTACTCTAAAACGACGTGGGAATTTTACTAGCAGAGCCACACAGTCCACTGTCACTTTCTCCCTGGAGCCAAGCTGTCCGACTGTCCTTCGCAAGGTCTGTCCCAGGGAGCCATCCCCCTGCGATGGAAGGCCCGTCCCACTCTCCCACTGCCTTCAGTGGGTATCGCTCCGATCGGGCAAGGCTGCGTCTCCCCTGCCTGGCTGGGAAAGAGGCGAAATGGCAACACAAAACACAATGTGATTGAAATGACAAAGACTGAGAGCTGCCGAGAAAAGGTAACATTTCAGAGTCCCTCCACTATGCGCCGTACAGAAAGCTCTTTTTGTTCCCGATCCGAGTCTGAGCTGAATGCAATTGGTGCTGTGTCACAGCCCCTGTCGAGAGATGATGGGACCTGGCAGGCCAGGTGACCCCAGGGAGCCCTGCCGAAGGCAGGAATGTTCCTGGAGAACAGCAGACCCTCTGTCTGCCGGGAAATGAGGTAAGGGCCACAACGCACTAGGATTTCCCCAGTCTCGCAGACAAAACGAGCCTTCACCAGGGCAGAGCGTCCAAAGTCCTGCTCTCACAGTCACCTGGGTGATAGGATCAGGTCTGTTTATTCAGAACAGCCATTAGTGCTGAGAGAAGACAACGCACTCCCCATGGTTTACCCAACAGGCTACCGCCTGCAGTAGAAGCGAGCGCTAGCCAATATGTTGCCGACGGGGAGGATTTCGTTGTGGGCACAGTTTCTGCTACAGACCAGTAACAATTTCTCATGTGCCAACCAGAAGTATTGCCACAATTCATGCACTAAGGGAAACTGCAGTGAACAAGGCTGATGGTGGGAAGAGTATAAAGAGGGGACAAATTTCAAGCAAGCTGAGAGAGAAGTACTATGAGTGGGCTAAGATTACCCAAACGCTTGCTGTAAATATGCGGAGGGTCAGGCAATGTTGTCTTAAATTTTCTCACGTCGAGGAAAGGCAGAACAAGCTTCACAGCCTACTCCTTGTATGATAGCTGCAGCCTGCAAAGAAAGTTAGGAGTCCGAATGACTGGCTTCCCTCAAATCAATAAGGACGAAGGCACACTGCTCACACGGTTCTTTTGTACCCTGGTAATCAGCACCCTGGAGACTTTTATAATCACCCCTTGCAGCCTGGCAGACGCTGGCTGCCAGAGAAGAAGACGCTGAAGAACTGAGCCTGGCTAAAAGTGTCTCTGATACTCTGCAGATAAACAGCAGACCAGACAAGCAGAGGACTCATTAAAAACCCACAGACACAAATACGTCACTCAAGACGACCGCCAGTATTGGATTGTATGCTCGGCACTCCTTTCTAACCCACGACATCCAGAGAGTGAAATTATTCTGTCCATTTCCCTCCGGTTCTCATCGCTTTAAGCTGCAGCCCATGAAAACATGCAGTGCAGGCAGGGGGATTTGCCATGAGAGAGCGTGCTGGTCGCTTATCGCACATTACACCTCAACAGTCTTGAGGGGGGCTGCTAACTCTCCCAGGTTTTCTGTGCCCAAGTGTGTCTTCTCCCCCTGCTTGAGGCAGCACTGCAATGCAGATGCCGTACCCCCAGCAACAACATGTGTGTGTCCTGATTAGATTCTAACTACGAACCACCTTCAGAGAGACCACATCAGATTTGGGAGCAAAGAAGTGGAAGCTTTAGCAACAAACACACACAAAATCCCTCTGCAAAGAATGCCAGGTTTCCTTTCCTGTAAGGGCTGCTGCATATGGGCCCAGGAACTGAAGCCCGGCCCTCAGCGCTAGGGACGCTCTCAGCCATCTGCAGTCTTGTTAGGAAATAGCGTGGAGCAGCACACAACTCCTCCAGAGCACAACAGCCCTCTTTAATAGCTGCGCAAGTGTCTCGGAAACGCTGCACAGATGAAGGGATTCAGACAAAGGGCCCATTGACCACGAAAAGGGCAGTAACAGTGTTTAAAGGTTAAGAAATCAGAGGGGAGGTAATTCTCCTGTATCTTACCAAAGTAGCATAAAACTAGCATGTTGGTCAAGATCAGACCAGCTTTTTTGGATGGGTGAGATATTAGTAATTTCTAACATGAGCTCCCACCTGGAAACCGACCCTAGTTGTGTGTGTTAGTGTGTAACTACGTGGGTTCACAGACTGTTCCCAACGTCTACATCCTAACAGTAGCATCACACATATCTGAAGCTATACCCCACGGTCTCCTTGTCAACAGTATACGGGTCCCAGACATGCAAGGCACCTGTCACCACAACACCCAGAGACGCAAGTCCAGCAGGAAAAGGTTCAGAGCCTGCCAGCTCTTTATTTACCTTCTCTCTTGTGCGCAAACCCTTCCTCCTGAGCCCGGGGTGGCACACCGGTTTCACCAGGATCAAAGGGCTGCTTGCATCTTAGTTCCCTTCCCAGTCTGCAACCGAATACACTGCTTTCAGCGTGAGGGCCTGCCTTGCCTTCTCCTGGCTGCTTTTCCAGGTCAGCCCAAGCCCCATTTGCCAGAGGGCGGGATGCCGCCGCAGCTGTTGGGCTCAGCTACCCTGCTAATTCTCCCCTTCTAGAGCCACAAACACAGACACATGAAACAGTTTTCTTACAAATAAAATGTTATGGAAAATAATCTGTTTTGGGAACAGCACCATGAGCTTGCAGTCCCCATCTCCCCTTCCCCTTTGTCTCCCCTGCATTCTCCACCTCTGCTGCTATCCCTTCCAATATTTGTTTCAGTTTTTTCCACTTCAAGGGCTTCTAAAATTACAAGCCAGGACTTGTCCTCAGAAAAAGGAACAAAAGGTATCACCAGCTGTCTTGTATCCCTAACTACATCAGTTCCCTTTGCCTTTGAACTGACCCCAGAACACCTTTAACAAATAGTATATTCGCTAGACCTATTAGTATTCAAACGAAACACCATGCCCCCATTCCCCATTCCAGCCTTCCCATGCCCTTACTGTATTGGCAGGTCACATGCACAGTATTTTCGAAAAAGAAGAGACATTTTATCTAAGTGTTAAGCTGGTGAAAACACTGATCGGCCAACGTAAACACCGACCAGCTTCCATTTGCACCTTTGTCATCTGTACCAGGCTGTACCTTTGACCTTCTCTACCTCAGTTTGTCCCTACCTCTGCCTGTCCCCGCACACACAGGCACATACACACACTTTTGTCCTACCACCTTTCTGTAAAGAAAGAGCTATGAAGCTTCGTTGTCTGAAAAGCGCAGGAGAGTCCTAAGGCAAAAGGCACATAAATGCAGTGGCTTGATGTACCATGATCCTTCCACAGCCCATTATGAAGCAGTAAGTAGATGCTGGCACAGAGAAGATACTGACCGAACAGCATCTGTCAAAGTTCATTAGTTTACTAAGATTAACAGATCATTGGGCATACTTTTTTGGCAAAGAAAAACCATCAGACTTGCAATTTGCGGGCCTGAAAGTGAGGGGACAGCTTCCCATCGCCAGTCACATTCCGCACACCAGATGGTTGGGAGAGTTAAACACCCTGGCCTGGCACCAGGGAGCTTGATCTGTACTGGCTTTTGGGGACTCCCAAACACAGGTGGATTATGAACCTAGCCATGGGGGAGGCCAGGAAGCAATGAAGATCATGAACTGAACAGTCATGTTGTTTAATGGCACTTGACACAGACACTTTAAGACCAAATTTGACTCAGAAGTGATTCTACAAGTCATCAGACAACACTCTAATATACCAATATTAACTGAAACAGATTGAGGAAGGCAAGACAGGAGGAAGGCAAGGGATGTTTTTTTCATGGAACAGCTAGCCTAGATTTCCCATGTAACATCATCTCTTCAGTCACCTTTCCTTTTGTCTCACTGCCCTTTTGCCCCTGCTCTCCATTCCATGACAAAGAATTCATACCTGAATGGGACTTCCTCCTCCGGGAACTCCATATAATATCGGATGAAGAATCGCTCCGAGTCCTCTCGCTCCCCATCGGCAACAATGCTTCCATTGAGCTTGATGATAGATGGCAACCTGCGTGCAGACACCAAGAAATACAGTCAGCAAGAAGAGAAACCCAGACAGGGTGACCAACAAGACAGTCACCACCAAAAGCTACGTGCAACAAGATTAACACGAGGAGAATCCTCCCAGGCAGCTTACGATTCAGTCCCCTCAACATAGAGGGCAAGTTCCACGCATTTCTCCAAGGACATTCAAAACTAAGCATTGTCATTTTGCCACATACATGCATCACGTGCACAGGCATGTCTGAGACTCAAAAAACTCTCTGAGAAGCAGGGAAGCTAGACTTAACTTTTCCACTACTCCGACTTCCCCACCCAACAAAAAAAAAGCTCAAACCTCTCTGAGTGGTGAATTCAAACAGAACCTCATCTCCTAACAGCCTCTTCCTCCAATTACCCATTCCCAGCCACTCATTGCCATGTAATCCTTCTGCTGAGCAGAATAAACAAGCAACAGACCTGGCTATTAGCAGCTTCCTGCGTTCCTCGGTGGTGTAGGACTGCAGCAAAGGGATTCCTAACAACTTCACTTCCTTGAGCTTGGGAAAAGAATTTAACTTGTCAATGTCTTCCCAGCAATGCAGACCTGCTCAGAAGAAAATATTTGCTTAAACAAACACAAATAATACATCATGTATCCAAGGTAATTAGACACAGCCAAAGAACATACATGACAGGCAAGCATCAGCTGCCGTTTCTTTCAGAAGCTAGCTTTTTGCTCACGACACGCTGCAAAAAATCTCCTTCATTTACTTACAAGACAAAGTATTTAAATTCCCTCATGCTGTTTCGTAAGTCTAGAAGGATGATCTCCATGGCTGATTAGGAAGCTTAGTTTTTTTATGGACCATTCAGTCTTTGGCCTCACTGCCGAGGACTGACTGGCATCAGTTATGATGACTGCATCTATAAAGGAACACTGCCTTAAGTAGTATTAAAGTCATCAGAATTTCTGTCATTCTTAGGCATCACTAAACAGCGATCAAATGGCTTTACCTCGCACACATGACCACCTAGGGTCCCATTTCCACTCACAACCCAACGGTAAAACAGTCCCAGAAGCCATCCAGCCTTTTAATGAAAAAGGCTTTAACTCAATTTCAGCCTCCTCAAGACCTGACATTTGGGATAACAAGGCAAGCAGAGAGGGTAAAATAAAAAAGCTGAGTATCAAGCAACAGTACAGCCCTGATTACATGGAGAGATCTACACTATTTGTCTTCACTTCCCTTTGCTGTGACTGCAGAAACATTTACCACGATGCTTTTCCAACGACCGTTCCAGAAGCTTACACTGGCGATGTGCTGAACAACATTCAACGGCTTCACCCACACAGCACAGAAAATGTGAAAAAAACAGGAGAAATTATTGGTTCAAACAGAATCAGGGGTCTCATTTGACCTAAGCCCATCAGGAAATGCCAAGTCCAAGTCCAAGCCCAAACATGTGTCACAACCACAACTCAGAAGAAGGGGCTCTTTTCAGAGCAGAAGCACTACTCCTGTGAGTATCACAGCACTGTGTGCCAGGCAGGCAGAGTGCTTCCTTTCCCCATAGCTCTCAAAACACCTCTGCCAAGGTCACCTATGCCTAAAGCCATCCTCTGGGTATCAGTATCAGCCACATTTGCAGACAAACTCAGCAGAAGTTTGTGACAGGAGACCTCTTCCACCTGATCTCTGGGACGCAATGTCACCAAGGAGTGCCTGGTACCTCTCTGAATCATGCCACTCTGAAAGGGCCAAAAAGCTCTTGTAGCTGGGAGAAAGCTAGTACAGAAAGGCAACCACCTGTGAAGGAGAAACTGCTGTCAGTCATGGCATCCGCCTCAGCAGGAAAATCTGTTCATCCCCTCATGACCCAGTTGTGCTATTAGTTCACTAAAAACCATTATCTTTAGCTCATCCCTCATCTCCACTAAAGCTAAAAGAGCCTGCAAAAAGAGGCACCACTGTGGAGTCTTCACGTGACAGAATTTCAGAGTGCAGCAGCTTTCCCTAAAAAAAAGTTTAACATGCTCCTTGGGATTTCTATTTGACTTTCAGCTCCCAAGACATCAAAATGCAATACAGAATGCAGAGTTCTTAAATACCTGGCATGAAAATTGCAAAACTACTTACCACAGGGGCACCTCCTGCTCCTCAGTGAGACACTGCTTTCAAATCCAGCTTAACATGCTTTCCTTCCTCTAGTTAGCTTTAAGCTTTTGTTATAGGGATTCCTTGATGCTTACATTGCAGAGCATGTTAATAAAGTACCTTCTACCTTGGCTAACAATTAACTATGGCTTGCACAGCATATAAAGCTGTAAAGAACAAAAGATGATGATGCATTAACTACTCCTGCTGAAGAACTTCTGGCATACCTGCCATCTCACAAACATGTCACAGCCCTCAGGAGCTGCCCGGCAGCTCCTCTCTCTGAGCACAGGGTGCCCTTCCTGATATCCCAAATGCTTATTCTCTTTCTGGAGCATTGGCTGAAAACTCTCTGGGGCTGAAGTGCAAAAGCAGCCTCGAGCATAACGTGTGATGAGCATCTAACAACTGTGCACAGATGATGGACAGATTTTGCTGGTAAATGCTTGGCCCTTACATGCCACATACCTACACATATGCTCATTTTATGCAAGATAAAACAGGGAATGAAAGGCAAATAGGATTCTTTCATCCCCTCCACTGCCAGACATTTATTTATTCTTCTCCAGCCAGGAGCACCTGAGGCAGGGACAGGAAACAGAGAGAAACTACTAATGTAAAAATCCTTTTCCAGCTCATTTTGAATAACTGCCAATCCACACTACTCTGACTCATCTTTTAGATAATGACTAACTACCAAAAGCAGCAGGTAAAGCCCACAGAGATGGGCCAGTTGATTTCTTGCCTGTTTTCCTCTCCTAACACTACATTCTTCGGGTCAGTGCACTTCAGTACATCTGCTTGCCTGGCTCTGCATTAGCACCATCACAAAACCGGACTTCAACATGATAGGTCTGTTGGGACTACATTTATCAACAGCTTTTTGATTCTGCCGAGAAGCTAGGATAGACTGGGACAAAGGTCACTGGGCATTTTCATCTTTGCTACAGCAACAGAACTATCCCAAAGGTTTAGGCTCTTGCTCAGCAATTCTGCCTTCACCTACCCCCGCTAATTCTTTGCAGGAGCGATGCTGACTGCAGGCTACTTGCTGCTAACAGACCTAAGAAGCAACCACCCCGAGGCCAAAGTTTCAAAGAGCACAAAGCAAGTGTGTTTTTCACCTACTCAGGAGGAGAGACTCCAGTCAACCGCTGTCACTTACGCCGAGAACAAAAAGCATACTGCTTCCAGGCTCTCACCTGACTTGTGCAAATTGATGGATCGCAGGTTGGGGAACAGCCTTGCTAGGGAATCTTCCGACTCTTCAATGGTCGTGAGGTTGTTGTTAGCCAGAATAAGTGTGTCCAGTGATGGAAACATGATTCCCAATTTTCGAATTTCAGTCCAGTCTTGAAGATTATTGTCAGTTATGTGGAGTAATTTGAGAGACTGACAGCAAACTGGAGAACAAGACACTGTTTCATAGTCGTTAAGGCACAGGAAGAGCTCTTCCAAGCTGCACAGGGGCAGAAAGATCATATCATCATCCCAACATACCCTGAGAAATGGCTACCCTCTTGGGTGCAGGGATATGCGTATGTGACTTTAACATGGCTTTCTGTAATGGCTCTTATGCAATTTGAAACCTTGGTGTAGAGAAGACGTCCGAGTACTCCAAATGGGAGTGTTTCGACTATGTCTCTGCTCCCATCCGTAAGCTTCCTCCACAGGTGAAAAACACCTCTAAGTGTTCCCTTAGCCTCCTAGTATTAATTGTGTAACAGATTGCTCAGGGTGGTGTCCCACATTTGTGCCTAACAAGCCACCAACCCAGCTCAAGTGGTGACTGGTACCTGCTCTCAATGCTCACCACTTGATTTAAAAGGTGTTTACACAACACAGATGACGCCTTTTTCCCCACTCACTGGTTCTGCCAAAGATTCCTATTAAAGAAAGAACAGGTCCCACTAAATTTTCATAGAACTAAACTAGCTCTTCTAGTCCCAGGGAAGCGTACATTGGCCATGCAGGACATACTGCTGTCATCACCTCCACTTACAAAGCCTTATGAGAGGAATCTGTTATCAAAATGAAGCCACTGAGGACACTGGGGGAGGCAGAATGGCACTGCCAGGGCGGACCATGGCCAAGCCACAGAAATCAACAATTTTGCACAGAAAAGCACAATGAAATATTACTTGACAAGTGGCTGGACCCTCAGACTGACATCCCATTCAAAAGCTATTAGTACAGGTATGCACTGCACCATTCATTCTGCAGTGACTCAGAGGAAAGTGTGTCACCTCCTACATTGTTGGGGTAATTATCCATCTCTGGTATTTAGATTTGGATGAGAAGCCCTGGGCTTTGCAGTGCCACACAAGTTCAGCTTTTAAGACAATGTAAAGCGTTCACCTGGCCAGTTCCCAAGCTCCTGAAGAAAAAAATTCCCTTTTTCCCTAACCGATCACATTTGCATCCTCACATCCCTCACCGCGTGATTTGATACGCCAGCCTTGACTTGTGTGCAGCAAGCACCCCTTTCTACGCCCAGCTCCCCATGCTTACTCTGGTAATTCCTGCAGGATTGTGTGGACTGTTTCCCAGGAAGCTTTGCTGTTGTTGAGCACAAGTTTGCGAACACCAGCGAAAGACCCAGCACACCTTCTCTCTAAAACGGACAAACTGAGAGGGTTGGAACTCAAGTTTAGAAACTCCAAGTGGGGAACGTTGGACACAATTTTACTGACCTAAGTAGGGAGGGAAAAAAAAGAGAAAGAAAGAAATGTGTATCAGGCAGTAATCGGACCTCATGCAATAATATCCCGTCTCCTAAAAGGGGGCCCTTCGGAGTCACCACAGGCCAAAGAAATGATATGGAGAAAAAAATAAGGCTTCTGGATAGCTACCTATAATTCATACTCCAGCTATTCACTGGTCTAGATTGATTGGTTAATTGCTCATTTGCCTCAACAGTTCGTTTAATTACACTCTCTGAGCAGCTCGATAAGAGAAAGCCAGTCTCTTGGGAGAGGTCATAAAATCCACCTCACCACCAACCTTAGGCAGCAGTACGTTACAGAGGCCTGCATGCTGTACCCCTCTTTTAGCAGGGAGGCAACGGACACGTCTCCTGAGTTTATGGCCAACGCTCCGATCACTTGCTCAGCTTTCCACTGCTCCCCACTAGCCACGGACCTCACCTCACCATTTTGCCCAAGGTAAAAGACAGATAAAAGCTCACTGTACACATACAATGAATTTCTTATTCAATTCCATCGCTCTGAAAACAGCAGCTGTCTTACAGTCAGTCCAAATGTTCAGGTAACTTTGCTTGGGGCTACTTTCTCTTTTTGCGTGTACAGATGTGCACCTGAGGGCAAAGTAGCAGAGCGGTAAGGGAGAAAGGTCAAGAAAGAGAAACAGAAGTCAGAGATGACAACTGTACAGCTCTGGAGTGCGGGATACATAATGGATTGTGTGACTGGGGTAGGTGCTGACCTAAATACTGCTAACACACAGAAAGATACAGGAACACGTTATTTAGATGATCAATTTGTAGTCATCTAATAATAATGACTAAGTGAACAGAACAGCCAGGCAGCATCAGTTCGTAAAAACCACATCACGTCAATCTAATTTTCCTGTTTGACTGGGTAACTGATTCAGTGGTAGGTAGCGTGAGGGAATGGCAGCTTCCGATGCCATCAGCGCACCAGTCGCGCAGGCAAAGTGGGGACTTACAGTGCCCAGGACAGCACCGTCAGTTAAGAGTTCAATACAAAGCCAGCAGGCATGCCGATGGAGCACTCTAGCAGAATATTACTCGTTATGTTTTCAATGACCAGAATAATTCAACACTATGTGTTTTTCTTAATCTGCGGCTGATACTAAGGTGGGAAGGGCTGCCATCACATTGCGGTACAAGACTAGAGGCCAAAACGAAGCCAGCTGAAACCTGTAAGATGGAAGTTCAGTTCATGGACAGACAGACATGGACAGTACTAACATTCAGGGGAAAAGACATTAACCCAGAAAATAAGTACAAGTCAGAGAACACCTGGCTAGAGAGCTCCACTCCACAAAGCGACTGGGATGGAGGAGATGGGGCAGACCATGACGTATACAAGCCAGTAACAGGGCCCAGCTGCTAGCATGTGGAGGTTGAACTCAAGCATTGCCTACATGATGCTGGGGGTAATTAGTCTGCCTCACTTTGCACCTCGTCTTAGGTGATGACATGCTTTGGGCACTACACCTTAGGAATGAAGTAGACAAACTGTGTTGACATCAGAGCATCAAAAACAACAAGGATTTAGAAGAAACAGCCTATGGGGAATGACTGGAAGAACTGAATTTTTTCAGTATTATATTGAAGGAGGAAAAGGAGACATGAAAGCTCTTCTTTGTGGGTATAAAAGGCTGTCATATATGGAACAGCGACAAATGCTCCTCCATGCCTGCTGAGGACAGGGCAGGGAGCAATTGGCTTAAATTGCAGCATGGGAGACTTAAGTTACATAGTTTAGACTATGAGGTTATTAGCTAAGCATGGGAACGGGCTACCCAGGGATCTGGAATTCCCATCACTGGCAGTTCTTAAGAGTCGGTTAGATATTTATCTGTTGTGGATAGGCTATGAAAACTTAATCCTGCCTCAGAGGAAGGGGCAAAGTACACAGAAAGCCTTTCATTTCCTGCATTACTGCAGCTCATGCAGAAGCCGGCAAATTGTGCCATCCAGGGTAGCCTAAACAGACTGAACAAATAGCAGGGTGCAAGGCATTCAGGTTGCAAGTGACAAGTGTTTGTGCAGCTCTCCCAGCTGCTTACCAGGCATGAGGCTAGCCCCACTGAGAGTAAGAGGCAAAACAGGGAGTGGAGACGCAGCACCTCATTACTGTGGAGGGTGCCTTTTGGGGTCAGAAAAAAACAAGTCAGGAGATACCATCCCAATTCTTAGCAGATACGCCCTCAGCACAAAACAATCTTTCCTGGTCTAATCTCAACAGACAAACCTAAGATCTCTCTCCCACTCACTGAGCTAATACCTTCTAGGCTAACAAGGAAATAACAGAAACAAGGGAACCTATCCTGCATCTGACTTTGTGTCCCCCGTGCGAGAGCTGGGACATTTCTGCAAATACTGTGTTCACTACCTGTTTAAAGACATAAGAGCTTGATGCAACAGAAACGCATGATAATTTTTATGTTGCACGTCCTGTTCTTTTCCACATATTTCCAACAATAAACACTAGCATAAAAGCAGGACATAAGCCAGTGAGGAACTGTTAACAACACCCAAACAGATTGCGATTGTTTTACTTGTATTACATTGCATTTATCTAGCATATTTCATCCAAACACTTCAGAGGATTTTGTAACAGCATTTAGCATTAATTAATGAGGCGTCAGAAATATCCTGTGAGGCAAATGTTATAAAACCTGTTTTGCAGATAGGGAAACAAAAGCGGAGAGAGAATAAATACCTTGCCCAGCATCACAATTGATGGCAAAGCTGGGAATCAACTCCCATTACTCAGACCTCCTCAGTTCTTACTCTGTTAAGAACTGCACTGCTCATTAACCTCTTCATGTTGGAAATGCTAGTTCCAGTGCTTTGTACAACAGAAAAAAAAATTAAATCTATATGGTCACCCACAGGCCAAGATTGTAAGTCACGAGGTAAAGAGAGTGAAGTGCCCAACTGGATTAAATTCATCATGTTTATTGCTTAGTTGTTGTCAAAGTAAATAAGCATCAGCTTCAAAGATGAGAAAGAAGCCACAAAAAATGGAAATCTCTCTCCTTTATAGGAGACATCACCTCTTTAAATGAACTCTTATAACCTGCAATTCATTTGCAGTCATAGTAATATCCATCAAAGCTATGCAGAAAGATGCACGTGTAACCATTTTACCTCATGCCAGTCTTCTAGTTTATTGTCAGAAAGATCCAGCTCAGACACATGAGCACAGAAGGCGGCGATTTCATTCTCGTCCCCTGCACAGGTTATGCCACAGCTGTTCAGTACTAGCACGCTTGGAAGGTTGAGGCGATCTGGAACAGGGAATAAGAAAAGATGCCCTCCAGTCAGTGCTGCATGGCTTAAGTTACAGAAGGTAAACAACAAGCACAAGCAAGCATGACATTCAGCAAAAGAAAAGATTTACCAGTAATTCCACAATTTACACATATTTAAGGATCTGAGAATAAACATGGGTTATATGACAAGTGACCAGCATCAATCAAGAAGTCTTCTTGTGTCTAAACACGAAGTACCACTCAGTATGAGTGCTCTTGAGTTACTACATGTATTTCTGTCCACACCAGAGCGAAGATGGGCCTGTCCTTTGTAGGTTATAGAATGTCTCACATCAGTTCTTGCCAGAATTTATGCTCTTTCCCCGGCATCTGCAGATATGACACAGGACTAGGTGGACCGTGAGTTGCACAGAGTCAGACTCCCTTATCCTCTTGTACTGAGCCCACCCGGGGTTAGTAACGGCAAGGATGTATTTAAACATTTCTTTTCTAAGCTTTCCATTTTCAACAATGTAGAACATTTAGCATTCTTAAATCCTGGAAGAACTTAGGTCTCTACTCTGCCTTTTATGTTTCTGCTTCAGTTTTGCTGCAGTTCCTTCTCATGCAGGTAAACGTTCTTGCAGCTATTTCACAGACAAGGACTTGGATCTCAGTCACAGCCTGATTTGCTAAGGCCAAAACACAACAAAGTTAAAAGCTATGGATTTGTACCAGGAAACCATTTCAACACAAGAAATCCACATTTAGGCTAGGCAAGCCATTAGTTTTACACTCTTTCATATACAATAAGGCTCTCCCACCTCTGTGCAGTATTAAAATCTGCTAAAATTTAACAAGCATTTTCCTGAAAAGGTGGCCCTTTTTCTCTTTCATACTTGGCAGCTACATGACTAGAAAGGGATTCTAGCAGCAGACAATTATCTAGAGTGATCTGACTTTTCAAGTTTCCTGGCTCATTAGTGTTCAGCTTCTTTCAAGGATGGTGTTGTACTCTGGGAATTAGTCATGATGTGCTTGTAAGTCATGTCTCGGTCGCATTTTAAGATTTATAAACATGTGCCCTCTCTCCAGCATTCAAACAGCTCAGGTAAGTGGGTGCTTGCACACAGGAGAGAGGGCATTGACTGAATATTCCATCAGGCCATTTTTCTGTTCGTATTAATTTTGAGTGACATGCAGTACATTTTATCCTCAGCTGAACTCAGGCCCTTTTTTCTCCTCTGTCAAACGCAGTTACTGTAAACTTCATTCAGCTAACTTCCATGGCTGTTTTGCCCTTTTGGGCTGGTTACAATACAAATTGACCTGATGGAAATTTAAACTCCACTTACAGATCAAGATGGGCAAGAGGTTGCACAAAGAAGGTGCAGTTCTGGTGGGATAAATACAAATCTCAGACTCATCTGTACAAACTGAGAACCAAACGCTAACATCAGAGCGTGAGGAAAGACTAAAGAGTGTCAAATGGAGCCAGTTCAAAGAGCAGGGAACAGCGACACAGATTCTGCAGCTCAAGGACATACGTGAGCAGCACAGTGCTTCAGACACACATCTGTCTGAAACTCCCTCAAGGCAGTAAGGTCAGAAGCAAAGGAGAGAGGGCATTTCTCCACTAGGTCAGCATAAGCATGGTCAGAGACCATGTAATGCTTTGAGAAGAGAGACAAAGTAAACCACAAAATCATTTGAGTCACTTGTCACAAAAGAAGCCTAGCTGGAGATTGAACAACTCATCGCTTGGCTTGAAATACAGCTCACTCCTATGTAACACCGAACTCCTCCTGTACCTGCAGGCATCAAGGCAAGTTGATGGCACTACGTGACACCACTAGCATGTGGACCAACTTCGAATTTAGATCAAGGTGTTGCGTATTTGTTAAGCGCTCTCTGTCAAAATACATGTTGTTGCAACCACTAAGAAAATAGTATCACCAGTCTGAAGAAAATAATCTCCAGGGACTGCTGAACCTTCAAAACTCAGCACTGCACAGGGCCTTATTTCCATCCTTCATTGACAGGATTCTCACTTACACTAGCAATGACAGGGGTAGCGAAACTTGCCTGTGTTTTAGAGCAACTGGTTCAGTGACAAAAACTTTCTGGTTTTGTTCGATTCCAGTCTCTCAGCCCTTTGGTAGGAAACACCTTATAATACCTCGTGATATTTTTTTTTCTGGCCAATTCAGGACAATTTTTTTTTCGACATAAGGAAGAACAACCAAGAAACTGATCCCACCGAGAACCCCACAGATGCTCAGAAACCCTACCTTTCATAGGTGAACCCTGCGGAGTTGCTGGGACATGCACCCCCATACCAGGTCCACGACGATATGGGAAATTCTCAGGGCTGTATTTCTCACAAAGAACTTGCATGAAACTCCTTCCGCTGGGCTGGTCCATGCTCCCTTCTTGGACTTCTAGTTAACACAGAAAAAAACAGAGTACATAAACAGCCAGCAACTAATAATCCCCTTCAGTAGTGGCCCTTGGGAATACAGGACAGAAAGTGACCAGCCAGGTCACGGGTTTTACTTCCTCTGGCCTGCAGATTAGTCTAACAGATCGTATTTCAAATTCAGGATGACAGTAAAACATGGCCTGAAAAGGAACTAAAACCAAACAGAGGGCCCAAGCTACACAAACATACTTTCAATCATACCATTATAGATCAAATACAAGAACTCCTTGCCCCACACACTCTTCAGGACAGTTTCCAACGTGCCCCAAGCTGAAAAAGGTGACTTCTGTACCTCACAAGAGGACTGTGAGATATTTGTAGATATTCTTAAACACATTTCCAGGGCAGCAAGGAGGAGAAAGAGCAAAGAGCTGTTTATGAGTAACAGATTGCTTGAACAGGTGTTTTCATGGTCTAACGTCCTTTTTCTCTAAGTCAGGACTTTCAGTCAAGATCAGTTCTTTGGATGGGGGTGGCAGGAAAGAAAAAAGGACCCACAGCTCCGTAACCGTTTACAAAGAAACACTATGCAAAGCAGGTTATGGTTTGTTTTTGTTAAAATCAGGCCAATGCTGTAGACAGCCAGAAGCTCAACACCCTCTGCTACCAAGACTTCCATCAGTTGGCCCACAGGATGTCACAGAAATACTCGAGTTTGATAGTAAGCTCACTCAGGATATCTCAGGGCTCTCATCTTCCCTGACAGCAGCGGCTCATTCAAAGCAAGCTTTGGCCTCAAACAGAGCATCATCATTTCTCCTCTGACATTTGCAAAGAACTAGTTCTTCCATCCGGCTTGCAAACCTGGGCTTCTAATTAGAACACAACTACTGTGTCACGAAACACTCTTGATAACATATGAGCATATCATTTGGCCAGTCCAAAAAGCAAGTTTTCCCAATTCAATTTTGCAGCTGCTTTATGTATCTAGAAGATACACATGCCCTTCCTATCTACGCGTGTCACAGAACACAACAGCACCGGAAGAAGGACTTGCCACATTGCAGGCTGCTGACCTGCCTAGAAAGATATTGAGCGTCAACTGCAAGTGTATTTGGCGTAAAGGTACCATGATGGTTGGCATTCTGCTGTATCCTAGCTGGAACTAAGCTTATCTGTCTTACTCCAGTACATGTACTCTGAACTTGGTATTTTATAGCTTTCTAGATAATAGAGTTGAGCTTGATACATGCACAAAGGAAAAGAACGAGATTGTTCCCAGTTTTACAGAGGTCTTGTAGTCCAAAGCAGGGACTGCTACCCATTGCAGACAGAGATGAGAGATCCGCACACACCTGTTCCAACACAAGGCACAAACCTGCAGGAATCAACTGCAGATTTCCTAGAGCGTGCAATTAGTCATGGAGCAGCATTTTCACTAAGTACCGTGTAAGTACATTTCTAGTATAGTGGCAAGACCCAGCTCATGCAGATATGTACTGTCTGCACATAAAGCTGCACCTCCAGGACTCCTGGTGGAAATCCATACTTTTGAGTTCATGGTAGGGCCACACATACATTGAAAGCGATGTTGCCTACCAGTGCTGGATTAAAGTTTCTGCCTGCTGCCATAAACTTTCCTTTCAATTTATTACAGGGAAGGACAGATAGAAAATCCTGAACAAAAGCCATTTATCTAAGGTTCAGGTTCCCTTTGCTGAGAATCACCTGTTTAACAAGCTCTACTTTACTTCTTCACGAACACACTGCCTAAAACACCTCTATCACAAAGGACTTTAGTATAATAATAAACAAGTTAACTGAAACCTGTTACAATTTTCGTACTGTCTATAAAGTTTACATGTCACAAATGGGGTCATAAAGGATTGGTCTAACTTAAAAAAAAAAAAAACAAAAACAAAAACCAAAACTAACTCCACATCTTCTTCAGCCCTCAGCAGCTTGGTTGATTCATATCTCAAGCTTAACTTTGTGTCACTAGTCTGTGACACTGTCTGAAAAAGAAATCACCAAATCGAAGTTTGTGTTAGGAACAAGGCACTTAATTGTACACTGAAACATTCTGCATGCTACAAAAACAATTTGCGTTGACAGCCAAGGCTTTAGGCTGAACGGCCTCATCCCAGGGTGGTTTGGGAGCTCAGAACTGTAGGACAGACAGCTACTGCATTCTAGATGCCCGCCAAGCCCTCCTGGTCTGCAAATGCTGGAAGTCCCCCATGCACAAAGCATTCTGTCCCTCATATTGCTTTTCTACCAACACCATTTCTCTTTATCCACTGAGCAAACATCAGCTGGAAATTCCACATGAGAAAGTCACCTTAATATCACACTGGAGGCAAAAGACTGTGTTTCCAGATACAGTATGAGAGCAATACAGAACCGAGAAAAAAAACACTAATGACATTTACATTCAACAACTCTGAATCACAAACATTTTATTTCTCAAGCTTTACTGTTGCAAGCCAATGCCATTACCAGATGACAAAAATGTCAGGGGGTGGGCAGTCACCTTTTCCACTCCCCTTCTCATCAGATTTCACATTCACTGTAATCATCTGTCATGCACGTGGCTTCTCTGAATCACTACAATTGCTCGAGAGCAAAGATTAACAGAATATGCAACAGCAGCATGACACATTTCAAGTGAATGTTGTCCGTACAAGAGCAGGACAAGATGCTCTGCAAGGTGTGTATTTCTGAGTGCTCTCCTACTGACGGCACGTGGAACAATACATAACCTAAAATAACTTTGTGTTTTCTAAATGACAGCATAGATTGCAAAAGATGTGCTCAGTCCTTGAAATATGTCAACGAATAGTCTTTGTTGTCTATATTTAAACACTCCACTGGAAGGCTGTGGCCCCAGTGACATACAGTGTGGCAAGCGACTGCAAAGAAGAACACGACCCTGACTTGAAATCCAAGGAAAACCCAGCGGGCTGCTGCAGCTGACGGGTAAAGTGAAAGGAGAACACTAGAAACGACATGAAAAATATTTCTATCCCAGTGCTATAAGCCTGCAAGGAGAATAAGAGACCGTTTAGAAGAATTACATCATTAATGACATTCTAATGCATTCCAGTGCCATCCGAACGCCTTCAGAGCAGGTCCTGATCAGTCACACGCCAAACGCATCTTGACATGTTTCTGTACATGAAAAACAAAGTGTAAAGAATGGATGCAAGAGAACAGACATCTGTCTAAAAGAACCTAGTATGTGCTTTCCCGAAGACATGATTCATTATTTTTGAAGCGATTTTGAAAAACTAGTGAACGAATCGTATCAGTCAGGGTAGACAGGCTGACCCTGTGAGCCAGCAGGGCTACCCGAGCGTGTGAAACGCCGCTGGGGACTTGAAGCACAACTATCAGCTCACCCAGCACAGCACCACGCTCCTGGGAGCGGCCAATTCTAGCGGCGGGGACTGTGGCGAGGAGATCGGGTATCGCACGAGAGGTGCCGAGCATTGACACGCTCCCGGCCCGGACTCGCGCTACGGTACGGAACCGGCAACCCCCTCAGGGCCGGTGGGGAAACCAGCCCCGCCGCAGAGGCGCTGGGCCGCCCGCCGGCCCTCGCCCACGCCGTCGGGCCCCGGGGCGGAGTGCGAGGGGCCCTCAGCTGAGCCCCAGCGGGCCGGGCCCCCAGCCCCGGGACCCCCAGCCCGGGCCTTCCCCACCAGCGCTGCGGCCTCCGCCGGCCCGGCCGCCCCGACACCGACGTTAAACTGTCCCGAGCACCCCTCGCACGGCCGGCCGGTGACTGACAGGCAGGCTGACTGACTGACAGACCGACAGCCGCGGCCCCGCCGCCCCCGGCCCCGCTCCTCACCCAGGCCCGCCGGCCGCGTCCCGCATTGACCCGGAAGCAGCTCCGCGGCAACCGAGCATCACGTGACGGCCGCGATCACGTGAGGGGGGCCCGGCCGGCGGGAGCGCGCCCTCGGTTACCATAGAAACGACGCCCCGCTCCCCGCGGGGCAGCGTCTTCTGACGCCACCTGACCTCATCAGTGACGTCAGACAGCGGGAGAAAGGCGGGTGATGCTGAGATCCCCGCAGCGCCGGCGTGGAGCTCTGGGGCCTCCCCAGCACCCCGGGGACCTGGGCCCGCTGGAAGGGGAAGCCCCGGCCACACAACGGCACCTAAAAAATGGCAAAAATGAGGGAATGTTGCACGTCCTTGAGGCGTAACGTCAGCGGCGCACGGCTTGTGCGGCAGCCGCACCCTGTTTCTGGCTGTGCTCGGCTGTCCGGTACTGGTTTGCCCGTTTCGCTCCTCTCTGCTCGCTCAGTGGAGGCACCATCTTTTCTGCAGTGGCTGGTCACGACCTCAGAAGGAAGGATGATAAATCATGCAGGGAGTAAGGCCATGGCGGATGAATCAGCCTAGCAGCGGGCCTGCCTGGCTCCCCATCTCCATCCCTGACAGGATTACATGATAAGAATCAGAAACTGTCTGAAACGGGGCCTCTCGCTCCTGCCGCGGGTAGGGAAGTCTGGAGGAGAGCTGCATTGGTCATGGCCGAATAGCCGCAGCACGTCTACAGGCTCTCCCCAGCCTGTAACATCATCAGTACAACTTTATCCTATTACTTACACACCCTGATTTATGTGCACTCCACCGAGGCAGCAGAATACAATGGCAGCATTGTGGGTGCTACCCAGGTGGAGGACAAGAAAATGTACTCTCCATCAGCCCGGGGGGTGAGAGACTGGTTTAACTCCTGCTCTGCCATGTATTTCCTGCGTCACTTTGGACTGGTGGCATAGGCTTGCACCCACAGGTTTATGGTCAGGAGACAGGCAACTCATGCTAGACAAAGGACACAATAGGAACTCCAGAGCTAAACCAGTTTGACTAAGGATCTCTCAGTAGGAAACATCCATCCCAAGAAGCAAAGTAAGCCTCGAGCAGACCATTGGCAGAGTTAGAGCCATCAGCACATTACCTAAGCCCCAACTGCAAAGTTAAAAGCTGTATTAGGCATAATCAGAGGTGCCCCAGACTATTGTCGCTCCTAAAATTCCACTGCTCTGTCTCCCATTCCCTGCTTCTCCTTGGTGCTGGCACTCAGTTCACACACAGCAGCTTTTTAAATAAAGGTATGTATAAGGTATCTCACGGGTGGAGAAAGCCTGACTGACTCCCTAAATTGCCTGACTCAGGATTATGAAAGAGTCGCATCCTATCACCCTTTCACCCCCAGACCCCCCGGACACTAGGGCACTGGCAGCCCAAGCTGTCAGCGCTGAAACATATGCATAGCTTTTATGGGCCTGATTTCCCTTTAACAGAGAAAAACACTTTCGTGTTCTTTCTTATTACCCCATTGACACAACATTGGTTTTATTTTGTTCCTATTCGGGCCAGCACAGATGAACATTGCCTTGCTAACGCTCTGTAAAAAAAACATCTACCAGCACGCTCTGAATGGCTTATTTGGTTCTTTTAGTACATTCCAGAGAGAGCTTTGTCTCAATTTGGTTCCCCCCACCCCTTCCCCATACTTCTCGTATCTGTTTCAGTGAGATAAAGAACTCCATTGCATTCAGAGGCTACACTTTTTACTAACAATCCTCATGTTTTTTGCACAGCTTACCTGTGCTATTTAGTTGCTAGAAGGCAGATAGAGCATACTGTAGCTGGTAACTGGCTCCAGCAGGCTACATTTTGATTTGAAATATGTTTCAATTGCTGCTTTCTATAGTTACGGATCAACTGGATATACCAGATGGCCATGTTAACCTCTGCTGGGTCAGTGCTGCAAGTGTGAGAAAGTGACCGGTGTATCCCCTGGCCTACATTAGCGACCATTTCAATGCAGACGGACAAATCAGGGAATTGTTAACACAATATAGTCTTTCTCCTCTAGGGGCTGGTTTGAACTCAGCCCAAGCTAGCGGTGACCGATCTGTTGGCTGTCTCATTGTTCAAGTGAAAGAAGTTTGATGGGTCTCAATCTGCTCCTCCCTGGCAGAAAAGTATCTGCTTGCCGAAGCTCTTCCTAGCGTGGGCAGTCCTAGGTGACTCCTCCCTGGCAGGCTCCCCTCTTTCCCACCGCAGCTTCCCCTGGGATTAAACAGGCCATGGGAACCAGAATCACCTCTCAACTTGCTTCCTCCCTGTCTGGTTGTGCAGGGCCTACCAGCAGTACTCATCATGCTGAAGCTAGTTCATGCACATGGAACAAGTGCCACTTAAGAGGCATTCACCCCAGAGACATGTCCATGTTAGGTGACAGAGCAATCCCAATCCAGTTTCATTACTTTCATACTTTTAGAGCCGGACCTGATCAATCTCAGTAAGAAAAATACCCTCAATATCTGAAAAAAATTCCAGTCACAATCCTTCCCTCACTACTCATGCTTCTAATGCACCAGAAATAAATGTCACCCACTGTCAAGGGGGACACTTACCAGGGTCCAAGCAGGTTCACATGTTCATACATACTGACACCAGAAGGGTACCACTGTTAACATCCACAATACAACCCACAGACTCCCCTAATTTCACTCCCGTCTGATCTGGAGCAGATCTTTCAGGCAGAAGAAAAAAAAAAACAATACATGTACTCTTGAAAAATTACCTGAGATAGAGAATCAAATACAGTCTGCGAAATATCAAAGAGTTAAGTACTTACTATGCTAATTAAAAAAAAAAAAAAAAAAAAAGCAGTCCTCATTCTAGTCAGAGTGAGGCACCTAAACCCAATTAATTCCCAGCCAACTCTAATAATGTTCAACAGATCTCGCTGTGCCCAGGGAAGCAGCATCACTGTCACACATGGGGACACAGACCCACCGAGATCACGTAATTTCTCTGGGTTGCACATGGAGATCAAGGCAGCAGCAGTGGAAGGAGCATCTAGTAGACTCTGCTGCTTATTAGAATATTTTTCCCTCTATTTAAATCACCAGAGGTTTTAGGGGGAGGGTGGAGGAGAGGATTTGAAGCATATGCAATTTTCTACTCCTTTTCTGTAGCTTTTTGATCCTTTCATTTCTGGGTTTGGCAACCGCAACTTTCTTCATCCTTGGAGATTATTCAATTCCTCAAAGAGACTTCAATTTTCGCACAAATCTCTCTTCCTTTCACTTAATTTAAACATTTTTGGCCAATTTAATGATTAAATAATGAGAAACAAAACTGGAGATTTACTAAGTGTTGAGAGAAGACCTTCTATTTTATCTGGGGATTAAGAAGGGAGTTAAAGGTGTGAATCCCATTAGCCGCACTGGCCTAACCTGAGCTCCGGTCCGCTAAAGAGCCCAGTCCTGAGAGGCACTGAGCGCTCTCTATTTCCAATAAAGCCAGGGAAGTCCTGTGGACTCAGAGCACATTGCAGATTTGGGCCCCTTAAGACACAATAGTAGTGTATAAATCCATAGCAGCACTGTCTCATAGATATTTTGCTAATAACTTTAAAGCCTGACTTCATTTAGTACTACCGCCAGCTGATCAAATCCAAGCCGCTTCTCACCACACCATTAATTTAAGGTAACAATTCACTAAGATCTTTGGTTCCACATAAGCGCTTCCCAAATCACTTCTTCGGTCTCTGTCAATTATCTGAGAATAATGCACCTTGGAGTTACCTTTTAGAGCAAACATTACTCCATGGTCATAATTCTAAAATATTATCAGTAGCCAAAAGATAGGAACAATGCAGCTTTCAGCTCCAGAAATTCAGACTGCACATTTAAACGTAGAAATAAAAAATAAATCAGTACTGGTGCAGTCTGAAGATCTATTGGATTTTCATAATTTGGCAATTGTTAGTCATGTTCACAGGACCAAATGGACCTTGAGCCTTTTATTTATTTGATTTCATTTTCTGGATGGCTACTATTAGATAAAGGCAGCTTTCTCAGGCACCACTGCACTGGTACTGGCCGTTAAATTATGTCTAGCAAATCAAATCTCACATGCTCAGGGCCTGACTCACTCAGGTGGCTGCTGTCTCACCCTCTCCATCATGACACATCTTCTCTCCCAAACTTGGGCACACAGTGCGGGATGCAGCTGACCAGGCTCACTCTTCAGCTCACCTGCTGCACTCGGGAAACTCCCCAAACCTAGGTGTGACCTGCTGTGCCAGCCCTGTCCTCTCCTCTGATGCCCCAGTGTGGCATCTCACACGCTGGGACGTGCTGTAGCATGGCCAGGTGCTCGCTGACCCAGCCTGAGCAGCGAGAAGGGCAAACGTGGGCATGAGTTACGCCCAGTGCCTTTCTCCAGTCAACTCTGGATCTGTCCCTGCCACCCAGCACAGCATGGCACCCACGTGCTGCCCCATTCAGGACACGTCTCATTTTGGAGCACGATGTCCATTCTGTTCAGTCAGACAAAAAGGGCACCAGCAGGCAGAAATTAGTCCAGACATGAAAATGGCTAGGTCTTGCTCTGCCAAATGCTCTGGACTTGTAACTAGTTGTTACGATGAGACAGAAAAGTGCTGCTGCTGTCTGATTTTGGAAAGGGACTTTGGCTGGGAGAACAGGACAAAAACAGAGTGAGAAGCTGTCTCTTCCTGTCTTGTGTATGTAACAACTCCATTACAGGTCTGGATCTCACTCTGAGAGCGATGCTGGATGAGTGTGTGGGCTGCCAGTATTCATAATAATTACCCATTAATGTTAGCAAACACTTGGCAAATCTCCACCCGCTTTCATCCAGAGCTCTCAGAGTCCTTTGCAAACATGAACAGATTAAACCTTGCCAGACCCCTCCAGTCCTACACATAAATCCAAAGAATTTCCTCCACTTCTGTTCCCTGACAGGGTATTTAGTAAACACGGTGAGGTTGGGAAGTACTCGGGTCATCCCTGCTTTGCGATGCAGAGTGGAGGCCCAGGGTGGTAAAGTGATGTTCCCAAAGCCCCAGTGAGCGGCTGTGGCCCCCCACCCTGCCGTCAGTGCCTCAGACTCTGCACCATCCTTGCTCTGCTTGGCAGGTCTTCATCCCTGTCTCACTGTCAAGGAAGCCCAAGCCAGAAAGGGATGCAGGCTTAGCCCAGAGTCCAACGTGGATCAGCAAGCTGGTAGAGCAATAGTTCCACTGCTGTTCTTGCTGCTGGGACACAGCGGCCACCACGGACAGAAATAACCGCAAACAAAAGTGTGGACCAGCCAGAGCACAGCATCTTCTGTGAGAGCATCTCCCGTTGTGCCTGCTACAGCTTGGTGGCGTTTTTGCCATCCAGTTTTGCCATCCTTGCTGCTGCTTTCAAACACCTCTCTGTGGACATGATTTTGTCCAAAAATAAGCCAAAAAAAAAAAAAAAAGTGTGTCTGTGTGTCCTTCATCGCAGAATTATGATGCCTCCTTAAAACACAGTGTCCACATAGGGGAATTATAATGAAACAGCTTGGTCAGAGCAACTTACGTCTGCTAAACCAGCAGACTTCTCCCACAAAGAGGCTCCCCTGCAAAACTCTGGTTTTTTCATTCAAGGTTTCGCTTCAAAAAGAAACACCCATCCATTTGACCATGGCCAGCAGCATGCTGGGGCCATTTGAAACAGACAGCAAACAAACCTTCCTTGCAGAAGAGAGCGATCTGGCTCACAGGACCTCAGAGCACGGACACTTGGTAGCCTCCTGCTAATGTCTGGCTCCCTACCACGTTGTGACCTCCATTTCAGCTGTCTGAGGGCTAAAGATGTTGTGGCTGATCAGTGGTGTGGGGATAAAACCAGAGGCAGTGTGTTCACCTCCTTGTCCCAGTTTAGTTCAGCAAGCAATAATCAGAGCAGCCTCTATAGCTATGCTCACTAACACGCAAGGGTATTTACTGTGGGCTCTGGAAGAACAATCAGATTTAGGCAGGCAGATCGGACATCTTAGTGCTCACCTGGGAATAAGAGGTCTTTTTTCTTTTCCTCCCCTAGTTCTTCCCACTCATTTGCATTCACTTTTGGCTTCTAAATAAATTGCTTTAAATCTCAGCTCAGCAAGAGCTAAGCCTGAAAAGCCAGAAGACTACATTCATGAACATTTCCTGGGAGTTCAAGCAAAAGCCAATCTGAGAGCTTTTTCCTGAGACTGAGCAAAATGAGGGGGAGTATTTGGGGGATGAGTAGGAAAGAGAAAGGTGCTTGGAAGGCAGAGATAAAGGAATAGAAAAGAAGGAAGATAACAGGTTTGAAAAAGCATGGGTCTCACCCACACTGGTCTAAATTGCCTTTTCCTCACCAACGTCAGTGAAATTCCCCCTTACCTCAGTTAACATTTTGTCCCAAACAAAGCAGAAAGTCCTCTCTGTTCTCCATGCTGCACACCAATTTTGATTTTTAGCAGCCACTTTGGACTAGCTCCCCAGCAGGCATAGGACAGCACAGCTCCCAGTCGACTTAGAGGAGCTGAGGATGCGACTCCAAAGGAGTCTGCACAGGCTGTGACAAGAACCTCCGTCTGCCAGGAATGGCCCTTCTCACTGCCTTTACACTCCAACAGACATTTTCTCTGCCTTGCACCCTAAGCTCAATACAAGAGAAACTGAAAACACAAGCACCACCCCAAAAACATCAGAAAGGGTTAGCCTGTACAAATTGATCAAAGCACAAAAAAATACTATTCCAAAACAGCCTAAGTCAAGAAACAAGAAATGTTAGGTCTTTCCATTGTAATAGACCCTTATTTATCACACCAGAAAGCGTACTTTTTAAAGGCAAATGGCCAACTAGTCTGTTTGATACATGGAGATGCTTCAAGATAGGTATGATATAGAAAACCTAGGCAGAAGATATGTACCAGCTAATCTGACAGTTATCTCTCTTTTACAGCCAACTACTGTCATTTCAGTCTTTGAGAACTGTCAGCTACACTGATAACTGCAGACCTAAACACAGCAAAGGAGAAAGCCTTTGTTCATTAACCTAGCTTCCTTCATTTTCTTACTGATCTGGCCTCAGCAGAGCTTTCAGAGAGCTGCTGTTGTGTGGCCCTTTGTGCTGGTGATGGACTGCCGCACACGCCCCTGGGAGAGCTGCATACTGGTGGCAAGGCAGGCGATCCTCATCTGCCAGCCGGAGTGCTTTCTGGGATGAAACGTTGCAGTCCTGCCACAAATGAGACTATTAACTCAATGGGAGTCCAGCAGATTCCCCCTCGGAGAGGAAAAAAATATCTCCCTGTAAGATGCATAAACCTGCTCATTGTCCGATCCAGCTGATATGGAGCTGATTTTCCCAGGGTGTTATCAAGTTCCAGAGGAGTCAATACTGAATTCATCTGTGCTGCTTTGTACCTGGAAGAGTCCAGCTCTGTATTTTCAGTCAGTGGCTATCAAACTCTCGTGGGGTTTCTGGGACTGTGGGTGCTTTATCCTCCATTCAGCAGGTGTTTCGGCATGCTGTGCCATTGCTCCGCTAGCTCTGTTCAAGCTCCAGGCAGATGTGCTCTCCCCTCATGGTCAGACATTCAGGAAGGAGGGACAAAACGCAGCAGATGTGCAAGGGTCAGAAGTGACCCCAGACTTACTTTTTACTATTCCTGATAGCAGTTTGCAGTTCTTTTTGCAGATCAGTGGTCCGATTCTCCCTGCGCTTGTACCTCTAGGTCACCGGGGCTATTTCCCTTGCTTTGGAGTGGTGCCTCACTGGCAGGCTCTCCTCCTGATGGGCAGTGCTACTTTTTCACTCTAGTCAAAGCCACCATGAGAAATTTCATCACCTTCATTGGACACACAAGTGAAGTAGAAGAGAGAAACACATATCTTGCAGGGAGACGACTTTGGTCACTCATGCCAGCCTTTTCATAGGCAAATCATGACAGCTTCAACCCAAACCTAACACAAAAGCAGACCATCTTTGCTTCTTTGCTCTTTCATAAGCTTAGAAACCAGTCATCAACCAGCCTCCACCAAGGAGACCTCGCCAATAGGTCCCTTCCTTCTCCCAAGGGATGGCTTTACCATTCAGAGCCATCATCCAAGAACCATCAAAACCAGTTACCCACATTCCTCTGTCTAGCCCAGCTACCCTGCACCCACAGCTGCAGTTACAGTGCTGTAGGTATCTCCACCAGCTTACATATGACTGCTGGGACTCACACCCCTTTCAGAACCTTTCTGTAACTCAGCACCTTGGGGGCAGGGACACGACATGGACACAACGACACGAAAACAAAAAAAAAAAAGCTATTCCCTTGGCCTCTTCCCCTACCTTTTGGGTGACTTACCTGGCATGGCACTTTGGGTTCAAGGAGAGAAATGGACTTGGCAGTGCAGAAGCAAGGAAGTCTTCTGTGGATCTGAAATAGTTAAAGATTCCTGCCTCACGACCACTAAGGTCCAAAGGGTTCAGTCTCTGTTTTATAATTTATAGCTCACTGTCTTTCTTCCCAAAGTCCTGGAGGCTCTCACGGTTCACAGAATAACCCTTTTCTATTTTACTTACGCCACTCAGTTCAGTAGATGTCCCCAGGCTAGTCCAAGCCTTGTTAATACCTTCAGCCATGCAACCTCTGAGGAGAAAATAGTTTTTTATGATTAGGTGAACTAATGGAAATAGAACTGCCTGCAATAACAACAGAAATGTGCGCTTTAGCGCATGAGGAGACATCCCAGGCCTTTTAGTGAGGAACCTGCCAGACTGCTGTCAACCCAGCTGGGGTTGGAGAACTGGCTGTCACTGCAGGGAAAGAGGTAAGTTCTTGGCCCCAATGCTGGACTCCCTGAACAGAGGGGCAGCAGGAAGATCAAATAAAACAGTTAGAGGGGATAAAGCAAAGTATTACATTTTCGTTGATCTAATCTTTGGCTCCCAGTGGAATTTGCAGACATCTTACTAGAATTACTCAAGTTTTATCAGGAGACAGCGATACTGGGAAAGTGCCTTTTGAACAGCAAATCACTGCGGATCTTGAACTGCATTAGCATTGGGACTGGCTGAGCAAAAAAGCCCCCACAATAGTTTCAAAGATGAGATCAAAAACTGGGGAGAGAGAGTATGTGAGACGTAAAGCCATCTGGGCACACAAATGCATACGAGTACACACCCAGGCATAGGCATAATGGTGTCTGCTGCGGGGTCCCTCCAGTGTAAAACCTGTAGCTATTTACCAGTAAGCAGAAAATATGGGACCTACAGAGACACTAGAAGAGGCACCCAAATGACAGTGGCTTTTATCCATCCACTGCCCTCCTGAGGTCCATTTCTGCTCCGAGTGCAAACACTCTAAACATTTAAAAAAATTTAGAAAGAGACAAGAGGGCAAGAGGGACATTACAAAAAATCTCCTTAAAATACAGACCCAGATATAAAATACCATATGGGTGGAGTGAGCTAACAAGAGAGATAAAAAGCAAAGACAGTGAGAAACCAGGTGGTTTCTCATCATTTTTTTTCCTGACATCCTCTGTCTGAGCAGATGACTGTGAGATCTTTGGAGAAGCAGAGAAATAATGTCTGGCTCTGTCAAAATCCCTCTTTATTCACTGCAGTGAAGGGGTGAAAAAAACATCAGGTCCGATAAATGATTCATGGAGCCTTTTCTTCTGCTAATCTGTAAATAAATTTTAAAAAGCAGCTTCCTTTTGATGAATATATTCTGCTGCTCGGAAAAACATGTCGGCCTTTAAATACAACACAGGCACACTCAGATGTGTCTAGTGTTGCTGTCAGTACTTTGAAAGCCCAAGCCTGGCTCCTTGCAGAGTGCAGGGCTGGAGGTTTTGCTGACTTACCTCAGCTGAGGATCCACCCCTCCGATCCTGCGGCACCAGGTTCCTGGGCTCTGGGAAAGCCTTACCTCATCTCATGCTCGCACCTTCACCACTCTGTTTAGTCAGGGAGAGGGTAACATCCCACAGATTTGCAGATAGGAAGACCAGAAAGGACCTTTATGAACATCCTGCACAAGCAGCTCGTGTTGCAAGTCCTCCCTGTTGCACGAGGACTCTCTGAGCATGCACATTTTACTGTCGCTGTGTGGCAGACTCTTCAGAAGCTGCTGGAAATAACAGAACAACCCTAACGCGCCCATCACCATGGCATCGCATCCCATTCCCTGCACATCTTTCTCAGAAACATCTGCTGGAGACCGTGTCCTGCCTGCGACAATGCGATGGATTTGGCCATCCTAAACCTCAGCCCCTGGCCAACCGGACTCCAGCCAGCAGGTCTGGGAAGGCTGTAGCTGCCGTGGTCCACATCATGTGGATGGGGCCACTGAACAGACTGCACTGCTGTTGGTTATGGATTCTTTCCCCCTGTACCACCACGTATCTTGGGCTTTCTTTTTCGGCCTTTTTTTTCCCTCCCATTTCCATTCAGCTACAGATAATGGCAACAACGCAGGTGTGGATACGCTCAGGCAGCAGAGACTTGCAACAGCCAAAGCACCTCTTCCCTTTCAGCTGGGGAGCTGCTGGGTTTCTCCCTGAGCAGATGGGCCTCAAGTTACCTCATGACTTTTATGAGCACGGACAGGGAAGGAAAGAGAAAAAAACCCATGATTATACAAGGACATCTTTTATTTCAGTACATTCAAGACAAAAAGAAAAGAAAACGATTCAAGAACAGGATCTACCTTCACTCAAGGCTTTATCTTCCCTGCCCCTCTCCACTGTCGTCTCTTTCCTTTTACAATCAGAAATTGCATAGAATTTGTTTTTCAATCAGAAAATTAAACTCGTCAATGTAAAACCCAAGTTTGTACCAAGCAGAGAGTGAGCTGCTGCTGTTGCTAGGGAAGTAAATATTTTCCTTACATTGGATCCCGGGCTACTGGTTTTCTCAAATGCTGTGCGGCATCGTCACTGCTAGTCATGGGCTGTAAGTCACCCTCGAAGCTGAGGGTGCTCCGTAGGTCACAGACAAGGGGAGCTCGCAAGCCTGGGGCAGAGCTCAGAGTCACTTGTTCGGGAGCGTGCAGAGCACAGGCCACGGATGCTTTGGGGAGCAACAGCGGGCAGCAAATACCACCTCCTTCTGCTGGCAGGAAAGGCAAGCCTTCCCCGGCACTCCCTGCTCTTGCCTGCTCCCACCTCCCCTTCATCAAAAGGCTCCCCCACCCGCACCCAAAAACAGAAAGGAAAAAAAGCAAAGGAAAACCCCAGAACTAAACAAAAGACACAGAACCCCTGAAATTCCAGGCGTTTCAAGGCCTCTTTGAGTTCACTGTGTTTGTTGGTTGTTTTTTGGCATTTTAATATATATCTATGTATATATATATATTTTTATATATATATATGTACTTTAACAACTCCTCAGATGGACGTTCAGCAAATGCTGCTTCTCATGGGGAGCGTGCCCCATTCTTCCCTTCCTCCCTCAGTCCACCTGCCGCACTCTGAAAAGGAAGAAGCATTCAGCACCTGAAACCTGGTGCCTTGGAGACTAGGTCCTGACATACCCAAAAGAAACCAAACCAAAATAATGACTCCTCCCTTCCCGTCCCTTATCCGTGTCAAATAAAAAGGCCCTCCCCCCCACCCTTTGAGAGCATCCCCCGGTAAGTCTGCGCGATGGGGAGACGGCGCTAGCGTCCTTTCTCTTGTCCTGGGGTGGAGAAGTTCCAGGAACCACTCTTGCCCCTGGGTGGGCAATATCTGCTACACCAGTTACCCACCACGTCCCTCCTTCCCGCCTCGGAGCCGCATGGTGGCATGGAGACAACTGCTGGAGACAGGCCAGCCAGAGGACCTCGCTCCTGCTGCGTCAGGCTGCAGGAAGATGCGCGTCCTCTTGGACGCCGAAACCAAAGCCAACCCTCTGGCCAGGCCCGCACGTCAGCCCAAAGGTCCGCCTTGCTCTGGAGAAGCTGGGTAACTGCTTTTAATTTAAAAACGAGTTTAACATTTTACAAGTCCGTGTTCTGTAAAATGGAACAGGACCCTCTTGGCCCACCCCAATGCCCCCCGCCCCAGCGTTACTCGGGCTCGCTGCTGTTGGTGGTCTTCTCCCACTCCAAGCTCTCTTCGCTCTGTGCGGGCGAGCCTGCAGACGGCCGTGCCCGGAGGCCCTGAAACCTGCGGCACTCGGGGCACACACGGATGTGCGTGCACCCTCGGGCGACCAGCGCGGCCTCTTGTGCCAGTCTTTGTGCCAGGGGATCTGGCTCGCCCCCACTGCACAGCTTCCCATTGCTGAGCGTGGTTGTGCTGCGGGCTCGGCGTTCCTCTGGGATAACGGGGCGAGTCCGTATCATTCCCCCTCGCCTCCGATGAGGGTGGAAACTGTCCTTGCAGAGAATGATGTTGCGCAGCTCCGTCACCATTTCTTGGCACACCGACACCTGGAAGGCAGACCCGAGACATACTGCTCACCTAGGTAAGCTGCGAGCCCAGCAGTGCTGCGTCTGCTCTGGATTCTGATGCCAAAATGTTACGGACTCGGTTGTTAATCTGGCCACTGGCTTCCGACACCAATGCTCGGACATTTACGCTTGATTTAGCCCAACAGATTCCACCTCTTGTCAGAGACCCTCCTGTGTTCTGGATCCCCAAATCAACACAAGACCCAAACCTATTGCAGGTAGAACTCCTCAAGGTGATCCCGTCTCCGGGAAAGGTACCTGGACGTTGTATACATCCTCGATCCCTTCAAAAGCCCTTGGAGCACCCCTACAGCCTCGATCTCAGCAGGAGTGCATGAGAAGCTCGTGCACCTGAGACCCTGCCCGGTGCACCTAGCCTTCTCGTGTGTTTGAGGTCTCATCTCAGCCTGGGTGCATTACGTGCTCCAGAGCACCGCACTGCTGAGCACCCTGCAGATAGCAACAAACGCACACTATCCCCTCAGGACACTTTCAGGTCCTACCTCTGACTGTTCAGAGTGCCGAAGGCTCCACAAAAATTCCAGCATTGCCATAAAAATTGCTACGATTAAGCCACAGATGAGAACCACAAAGATTCCACCAATATTCTCCATTCCAAGGCCTAAAATAAAGCAGAAGAGACAATGCTGTGGAAAGGAGACACAACATAAATGGCAAGCATCACTGTACAGAAATCCCGATTCTTTGCTGTTTAGTTGGCATTGCATATACTGAGCCAGGGCCCAAAAACACATAGCCAGCACTGTCCTATTAATAGCTAACCGCATGACTCAGGTCGCAAACTGAATGACTTGCATTAACTGCACAATCAAAGATGTGTTCTCAGAAATGATGATTTTGCAGATAAACAGCAAATAGATTGGAGGGAAGTACAAAGCAATTTGTGGACAAACTGAAAACAGGAGAAAAAAATGAGAGATCAATCAGGCACATTAATCCCTGCAAATTATTCACCCACCTCTAGTTGCTTTGAACTTTGCAAAGGAAGATGAGCAATGTCCTTAAAGCAGCAGAGATGAAGACAAGAAAGGGCTTTAAAGGAAGCTGGCACCAAGAAAAACTCCTTTGGCTGCATTACAAAGTGCTGGTGAAAAATGATTACAGCTGCTTGTATTGCACTTGCAAGGAGAGGTTCCGAACAAGACCAGGACCCAACGCCGTTTCACATTAAACGGTGACTGAATGGGGTCCCTGCCTCTCAGGGGTACCTGGTTACAGCTGGGTGCTCTCTGCCCAGCGCCTTCTGGCCCATGAGGAGGAAACAGCCACCTCCATGGCGCGACTCATCGCACCTGCCCTGGACAACTCACCTACAACAGGATGACTACCCAGGCTACTGATCAGAGGAGCCATTCAGCCACCGCGGGCCAAGTGCTGCACATGCAGGCAGCTTCACTTAGGGGAGGGACTAAATCACATGCATGGCAGATGCCAGCCCTGTCTGACACAGCTTGCGCTCCAGAAAGCTCACCAGCTGTAAGGAAAATCCACCCCTCAAAACCTGTCCTGAGCTGTCTGTGTGCTGAGGCTGTCACCTCGCTTCCCACCGCGACCCCGTCCCCAAAAACACAGCCTGTGCCTCCATCCAGCCCTGCAGAACAGGACCGAGAGAGGAGCTGGGGAGCAATGCTGTCATCAGCACACGCTGTCCGGGAAACACCTCTCCTCTCCTGTGCTTGTTGGTTTTGGGTCTCAAGTGGACTGGGCCCCTGATTGGATTGATTACTAAAAACCATGCAGTGCTTTGTACTGAGGTGAGTGTATGAGGCCATTATTCAACGAGAACATCTATAAAAATCTTCCTCTCCCCTCTGTAGCATTAAATCAGAGTGTAAGAATCAATGATTTATTGACTTAATCTCTGCGTGGCTTTTAGACATAAAATCTCACCAAAATCCTTGTAAATCGCTGACCTGTTTTGTTCTAAAACTTAGGAGGTCACATTTCTCCCTCCCTCCTCCGTCATTCTTCTGGCATTGCCGCCGGAGCAATCTAGTGACTCTGTAAATCAGCCCTTTGCAGGGATGTTTCCACTAAGACAGCAGTTACAGGGCAGAAAACAGCCCATAATCACAGTTTAGACTCAAGATAAAGGCCGTCCTCTCTCTCAGCATCTCTCAAATTTGAATTTAGGGCCACTACCTCTCTCGACATCCTTCTATCATTCTACCTGGGTGCCACCTCAGACACCCATTCCCAAGCTCACCTGAGAGGTATTTTCTTCCTCCACATACACATTCCAGCAAGCTACAGCCTTCCCTCATTTCCCAAACTGAGAAAGTGGGCTGTGACAGAAAGCACAAAAGGCAGAAAAACTTGTCCAGGCTGGCAGAGCGTGCCAGGAAGGGCCAGAAACAGCCCAAAAGCCTCCTCCCCAGCCACCCCCTTCCAAAGCCACCTTGAAACAGCCCGCAGACTTCTGAGTTGCTTTTTGCACAGTCCACGGAGGAAGAGACTCCCATGTGCTTGCTCACCTTCAAAAGTAACTTCTTTAATAGCTTATCGCCTTACCCCCAGGCCTGATGTCTTACACTGGGTCAACACCTCCCGTCTCAAGACTAACAGCCTGAGCTGCCTGTAGTGCAGCACTGCCCAACAGGGAGCACGGGCTCACAGTCCCTGCGGGGTCTCATCCAGCCTAGCGCACAGACACCCCCCCGCCATGCCCGCTGCAATGTCAGGGAAACGAAAGAGCTACCACAGACCTGGCTTGGCTCTCTGTTTCTGTGCTTAGAAAGGTCAGGCGACTGTCCTTTCAACTGGGGGACCTGCTGGCCTCCCAGAAAACGCTTGCTGAGGAAAGGGCGACTGCCAAAACTAAAAAAATGCAGCAACTGTGTTAAGCTGGCAACTGCTTTCACACTGGGACATCAGCCTAATGTGGTCGCTTTTATGGCAATTTGCATAGCATTACCCAAAAGAATTTGCTCCTTAGTTTACAGATGTACTAATAAAGTCCTTATGTCCCTTCCCTTGGCTGTTTAAAAGGCACTTTCACTTGGAGCCATTAACCAGCAGGCCTGTGGTGGAGATCCATCTCCTTTGAAGGAACCCAGGATTTTGGTCTGATCCCTTTAGCCATCCATTTTCCCATGTAATGCTGCAGACATTCATTAGAAGCTAATTTACCCTCCATATGCCTCCAATATTTGTCATTTGGTTGTTCCCGCTATCTCTGCCCCAGGCAAAAACACACAGCATGAGGCACAGCAGAGCTGTTTGGCTTTCTCCTTGAATTGTGACGGAAGGAATCTCAGATCAGAAGAAGGGGAAACAGTGATTCTCAGGCAGAAGACCTGGAAGCGCTCATGTGCAGATGGACATCCATCCTTGCACTGCTGGCAAGGATGCTTTTGCTGCCTGATCCCTTCAGCACGCTACCGGCGAGCGGCGTGGCTTACCTTTGGCTCTGTGGTCCTCCTCTTTGGGGCACTTGCCTCCTTCCCACCACTTGCGCTTCAGGATTTCCAGGCGGTTGTTCTCTTGCAACTGGAGAATGGCCAGGTCAAACTCGTCACGAAACGCAGAGCCTGCAACACCAAGAGGTACGTGGTAAGGCACTGCCTCGGCCAGCCTTCCTCCCCGCTCATCCCCGCCATGATGCCCTGCCAGCGTGCCCAACTACAAAAGCTCGTCTCTGAACAGTTTGGGAGGGACTTCAGTCCATGTAAGCCCTTGAAACCTGCAGCCTCCCTGCTGGGACTGTCAACTGGTTAATGCCATTTGCAGACGGTAATTTCGCCTGTCCCCCAAGACCCACATAGGCCGTTTAAAGAGGTCCTTTACAAGGGGGAGCTTCGGCCTCAGGGGCAGGGTCTGAACAGGCAGTTCAGTATCGCACCGCTGCTCTTCCACACCACTGAGGTCTCTCTCATATCATTCTGCCTCCAACTTCAACCTTGCTCTAACACACCTTCCCTCAAAACTGGTGCACTGCAACAGCACCAAGTTCAACCTACACGCAAGCCCAAATGTTCATGGTAGAGGAGGCTCAGTTCTCCACTCGGCAGTGATCTCTACTGCAGTCTTGATGATGTCTGCTACCAGAGATCCTGAAGAAGGGCCGTGGGAAAGACTGCGGTTCTCCTGGTAACTCTGCACTACTGTCCCCAGTGAGCAGCTTTCTGCTCTTCTTATCTCCTACAGTTTCACTGTTTAACAAGACAATGTCAGAACAAAATTAGCCCTGAAAGTAAGGATTTTTACTCACAATCAGGTTACTGTGACTTTACAAGCTTATGCACGTTAGCTAAACTATAGTGACTGTTTGTGTGACGGCTCTTATGTAATTCACCTTAACTTTGTATTGCTAAGTGCAGGTGCTTAAAGGTCAGGAAGAAGCCTTCCTGAGCCTGCGAGACTGGCCGACAGATCAGTCAATCGCTGGGAATAACAACTGCTACATCCTTTCTCTGTGCTGCCCCGGGAGATGATGTTCTCTTGCTAGCTCTCATACTTGAAAGACAAAAACCCTGCATTTGTTAAACTTGATTATCAGCTGAGATAGCCACTGAATTGCCCAATTCTCTGTCCTGGAGTTTTAAGAACCACCAGCTGTTAAGAAACTTGAGCTAAAAACTACACGAGTTGCAACACCATTACTTTTACAGGACTTCTGAGATAAAACAAGGAGCACAAAATGATTCAGAAACACTGGTTCAAAAGGGAAACAGTCAGCAAAGAGCACATATGCAGAAAATAAGCAGCAATTTTGAAACATCTTTCACATGAATTATTTAAAGAGCCGCAGCCGCGTGTCACATGGCTCTGGACCAGAGCAGGGTCTTGTACATCTGGCTCTCAGTGTGCACCTTGGGCAATTGCAACGTATTGGATTTTCCTCCTGACATAAAAACGGCCCTGGGCAGAGCTGTGAAACGTGACATTGGCTTTAGAGCCGGTTCAGCCTTTCAAATGCTCCGGTCCTCTGACGACAGCTGAGAAGGACTAGAATTTTTCTTCACTGCCTACCGACGGGCATGCCAATCCCGTAGCCCTTGGTGTCCAGAAGGCCCCCGACCTGCGTGAGGTTGCAATTGCGCTGACGATAATACTCGTTCATGGTGGACTCCAGCAGGAAGGCGTAATTGGAGTTCAGCACCCGCGCAATCCCCTCTTCCGTGCTCTTCACGAAGACGCTTGGCTGCTTGGAGTACATGTAGTTCCACATCCGCTGGTACGTCTGGTAGCGGGAGTTCTGCAGGAGAAAGGAGGCAAGCACAGCTAAGGAAGGAGCATCTTGCTGGTACACAAGCCCCAAGTTAGATACCACTATGAAAAGGCCACAATGGGGAAAGGAGTCAAAGCAGATTTGGTGCCAGATTCAAAAACTATTTAGTTGCCTAACCTCCATTTAATCCGATGAGATTTAGGGGCCCAAATATCTTGGTGGATTTGAGACTTTGTTGGCAAAGCTGGGCATGAAACGCATACCTAATTCCAATGGGTTCCAGCAAAGCTCTTTGCATAAATTCAATTTTAGAAAAATATATAGTTTCCATAGCAGTATATCAAAAACACACAAAAAAAAGCCAGAAGAAATAGCTTGTGCGTGGCTGTTTTAAACCACTGAATGCTCCCTGTACAGCTCACACCCTATCAGCTGTCAATGCAACCTTGGGCTTAACAGCTCACCCGCATCAGAGCCAGAGACCATCCCCCTGAAAAGGGCACTGAGGTCTGGGGGCAACGCCAAAGCTCTTTGGAGTTTGTTCCTCCCTGAATCCAACTTTTATTTCACCCCCTCGTACGCCAAATCAAAGTACCTGCTTAAGAGAACTGGAGTCTTTTCATTGACTGCAGTAAACTAAAGCTCAACCAGCCCCAAATCCTCAGAATTCTTTGGTGGTTGAACCCATCTTGGTTTGATTGTGAGAAAAGCTGACCGTGGTCAGCCTGTGCTGAGCCAAGAGCAAAACCCGCTTGCACAAAGACTGAAGATAAACACACTCTGGTCTACATTAGGAGTTTCTGAATTTGCCCCTTCCCCCTCACCCTTGCATTTCTGCAGCACATGGAATCCCTTAAACCACCTCCCCTCCCCTCCCCGCCCCTGCAGCAGGCAGGTGACGTGCTGCTGGGCACCCCCTGCCGTCACACCTCCGAGGGCTCGTTTGCTGTGGCTGGCAAGCGAGGCTGGAGAGCCTCAGGGAATCTGCTGCTGACCTAGTTACTCTCCTCAGCTGTCCAGCTCTGTCCTCTGAGCGCAGCCACTTGGGCTAGGGACAGACAAACAGGGGGTGTGTTTGTTCCCGATTCATTGCACTTTTAAACCTTAATCTGGTGTGTTAGTGTCAGGGGAAACTGCTGCCAGGACTAGGCAAGGCGCTTCAGCAGTGCACACACATCTCGTGCAGCCAGGAGATGAGGGCTGGTGAAGACAGCCTCAGCCACCCACGCCTGCTTAATCCAGCGCTGCATTTGACCCACCATCATTACACCAGAGGCAAATGGATCCCAGCACAGTTTAAAGCATTGCAAATGGTACAAGAACATCTTTTGCTGATTTCTTTGCTGGTACCAGCGACTCCAGCACCCACCAGGCAGCGCAGAGCCACAGTCAGGTTTTTAAACTCGAAAGCCTTCCTGAAGAGTCCTAAGCGAGTGCCTCATATAGAACCACCTAAGTCACTTGGGCTCTGTTCACCTCATTTTAGATGTAATGTTCTGCTTAAAAGTAGCTTTTTTCCAAACCCCTGATGGCTGTAAAGTTGGGCTGAAATGCTCAGGCTCACTCGAGAGATTTCTCAGGCTTCCCAATTCAGTTCAGACTCTCAGAGGGGGTAAAAGTGAGAAAAGCTTTCTCTCGTCTTGGAATTTCAACAAGTAATAAATAAATAATCTTCAAGCAGTTCTTTGTGGATTCAGAGCACTGCCAAAAAGATTCACTCATTCATTTTGCTTCTGAATAGATCAGGGAAGATAAAAATTAAATTGGGCTAAATGGCATGCAGAAGTTTGCAAACAGTTGACTTATTTGTTTTCATTGCCATTTGTTTTAGACTCCAGCACTTTTACATGCACTAGCATTCCTGGGGTTTTCAAACGTTTCTTTGCTTACCCAACCCGAGGGACTCTCATGTAAAAGCTAAGGTCACATCAAAAGTGCACAGAGGCCCATGGAAATTTGACTGCAAACACTCATCTGCTGAAGAGCGTGGTGTGTCATCACTGACACAAGGATGTGTACCACTTTCCCACCCGCGTGGTGACACTCCAAGTGTTAAGTTGCTTTCTAAGTCCAGGCAGGAAAGTCTGCTCCTCCAGGGTCCAGCACAGATGTCCTGACATTAGCCCTCCAGCATCCCAAGAGCATGCCGGCTGCTGTGTTACAAAATCCTGCTTTCCCTGTCCTCCGCCATGCCTCCCCCACCATTCATCCCCTCGTCACCCGCTGTGGATCTAGCCCAGTCCTGTTCAACCAAGCAGCCAGAGGTCTCTCCAGAGGCCCCATCCATGCCAGAAACTGGAATGAAACAGCCATGACAGGCTGGGGTGACATCCAAATCTGATTAAAAGCGTGCCCTCTGCACTTCCTGCCCCAGGTAGCAAAAGAATGGGGTTTACTTGGAAGAAGGTCATGCTGGAGCCACCATGAATGGTGCCGTACTCGATGGCTGTCTGGTCAGCCAGGTCATCTACGGATTCGATGGGGACGTCCATCCGCTGCACAGTGAGGAAGGCTGCCAGATTGGCTGTGTAGGAGGAGATGATGATCAAGGTGAATGCCCACCTAGGGAAAGGGGAAGTGAAGTTGGTGACCTGAGATTTCCCCATGGACTGAATCTGATCTCCATCCCCACCCTCCATCTGCTTCTGCCCAGAAAAGACCCAAAGAGAAGCCTTCCTTAAGAGGAGGGCTGACCTCCTTACCAGACTCCACTGACACAGCGCGTGGATAATGCCTGGGGGGCAATTGTGGAGCCTTGCTGCATGAATCCCCCGACTGGAAACCACAAGCTGTTGCCAAGAGAGTACTGATTCACAAGAAGATTGCATCTGCCCTGTGAGCAGGGGTGGGGGCTGTACCACTCGTACGGTGTCAATCTAAAATGACAAGAAACGGGTAGCTCAGGTAATTCGCTGGGAAATCGGGTGCTTTGGAGAAAAAAAGCAAAAACCAGAAAAACTGTGAAGCCCTAACTCTCCTGGAGGCAGATTTTTCTGAGGAGGAAACACTTTGCTGTCAACTGATGCCCAGGGCTCAGAGCTGTGTGAAACGCTTGCTCTAAGACTCAGGAGCCAGAGGCTTTCTTGTAAAGATTTGCAAAAGTTTTGAGAGGCTCTGCTGAAAATCTGGGAATGGGCTGCGGGGAAGCTAGAGCCCTGTGTGCAAACTCATCCGGCAGACAACCACAACAGTAATTCCAGATGTGCACAGACTTGACATCTTTGGCTGTGTTCCCTGCTGGCAAATGAGCATGGATGGGAAGTTCAGAAGTGAAGTGTGTGGGACCTGACTGCATGACACCATCAAGAAAAATAGCTGTATTGGTGCAAATGGTTGCTCTGAGAAGGTCTGATTGTCCTGGCAAGGTCTAGGTCCCAGGTCTAGTTTGAAGCCAAGTGCTGGTGTTTCAAAGCACCACATGCTTTCAGTGCTCACAGGGACAGGACAGAGGTGGGAATCTGAAATCACTGACAGCCTGCCACTGAAGTGACTGCAGCCTAGCTCTCTTTGTTTTGCTGTTTCCAATCCTCAGTTCCCCAGTTGCTAAGAAAGTCTTCTAATTCCTATGGCACAGTTCATGATATTGCTAATGGTTAACAAAGCTGGTGCCTGGGAGGGTCATTTTCGGGATACTGCCAAATGCAGCTGCAGGGCTCTGCCAGCTTTCACAGCATTTAACCAAAATGAGGTGTTAATTTCCATTTCTGAATCTCCTACCTCACTGTGATGCCCACGAAGTGGAGGTTATTTCTTGAAGAATTTTTATGGTTGGACCAAGCACTAGCAGTAAAAAACACTGCTCTAGGAGAGCTTTCTGCAGTTCACAGGGTCAAAAGCTCCTTACTGCTGAGCAGGGCAGAAAGCGGCACCCAAACCTCCATCTCCAGCAGGAAGCCGCGTAAAGGAACTTTTTTTGGAGGATCATGTTTAAAACATGAGGAGGGGGCTAAAGGGGCACCAAATTGCCGAGACCGTTGGGCTGCATTATTCAATGGTTTCTTTAGAACTCTGTTTCTGAGGCTGTAATGGCATTCGAAGAAACCATTAAAGCCCTGTCAGGATGAAAACTTTAGCCATGCTAAGGGACCAAGTGGCAGCACAGTTACAATTTTTGTAATGAGAATTGGGTATTAACTGTGTCCCCTGAGCACGTCTTTGGTACGCACTGCCAGGACACAGTTCAACTGTGTCTGAAAAGGCCCATCTACACCACCAACATCGAGCAGTTTGTCAGGAGGCCAGGGAAAACAGCAATGGAGCACAGACCCCGGGCCTCGATGGGAGACGCACTGCAGACAAGCACTCAGTGATATATTTTAAGGCTGATCTAAATTAGTTATAAGGAAACGGAACTGAGAGCTGTCAAAAGAGGCTCTGCACATCAACCAAGAGGCTGTTGAAAGATATTAATGAACTTCCATTTTTTGTACACACTGGGTTTTACAGGGCTAGAGGAACCAAATATCACTACTGGAATTTGTGTTAATACCTCTGAATGCGTTTTCTTGTGCCTGCCAGCCTCTACCCTCCTGTCCAGAAAAGTGGTTCATTTATCTATTGCAGATCAAGCATCTACAGGGAGCAGCACCATTTGCAGCATCAGCCCTGCTCCCAGACCTCCTCCCCACCCTTCCCAGGCAGCTGTCGGCCCCAGCACCCACTGCTGCGGCCAAGCATGCTCCCACATCGCAGCACGCTGCTCCCGCCCGCCCCGACACAGCCATGCCAGCGGCCGTCCCGGGGCTGCCATATGCATCGGTGACGTGCCTGTGCGAAGCCCCAGCCCCCGGCTGGCAGAGGGCAGGGATGCTCCTGCCCCCCTTACTGCGCGCTCGGCACCGGGGGCCCGGGGGATGCCCCCGCGTCCCCCTGCCCAGCCCCTCACCACGCACCCCCCACGGGCCTGGGAGCATGACGCTAGATGGCACCGCGAGGAAGGAAAAGGCACCGCCATGCACATTACCGAGCAACCAAGAAGAGGACGCAGCTGACAGCCAGGTAGGCGAGCAGCATGAAGAGCCAGACGCCAGGGGAAAAGGGATCCAGGAAGGAGAAGTAGCCAGGTTTGCGGCCCTGGAAGGGAAACAAAAAGGAGTTTGACCTGCTTGTATTTCTACAAATTAAGCAGTCCATTCTGAAAACGACGGAAAGAAACACTCCTGCTCTGAGGCTGACAACGGATGGGAGCGACAGAAGGGAAATACAGTAAATGGCGCTTTGCAAAAGCCTTGCAGGGCAAACAAGTGAGACCAAATGCAACAAACGACCAAGTCCTGCAGCACCTCCCCGCTGGGGTACATCTCCTAAGACCATTCCTCTCCCCCTCTCCCCATGTCAACCACTTCATTCCTCCAGGCAAAGAAAGAAGTGAATTGATAGAAAAATAAAGACAGTTGCAGCACTCTGCCCTCCCCGTGGTAGGATGTGCTGCAAACCCCACCTGCAGGGCCTCTGAGGGGGAGTTCCCACCTGGAGCCCTCGTCCACCCAAGCAGGCGGCACACCACACTCGCTGGGCAGGAGGGGGCTCCCCTGGGAGAGCATGCCTGAGCTGGGAGGTGGGTGGGATCCTCTGCACGAAGCAGAGTGAGGAAAAAATATTTTTGTGCAGAAAAGGGAAAAAAAAAAAAAAAAAAAAAGATGTTTGCAATATTTCTGGTATTCTTTATTCAGCCTTGAAACGTTACTTCTCTACAAAACTCAATAAAATTATTACTTTTATCTCAGGGAACATGATATTTTTATCTCCAGGATGCGTCATAATTTCCTGTTTTTTCTCAGCAAACAACCTTTCCTTGAAAAGTAAGGCTTCACTGCTAGAAAAAAAACAGGTTGGTCTTCTCTCAAGGTACCTTTAATTTTCACAAGGACACTGCCACCATTGAAATCTTCTCAAATTTAGCAAAATTTGTGCAAAGGGAGGATTAATTTCTGGAAGTTTCTCAAAAGCTGAACACCTCCCATTTTGGTGAGCGTACGTCTCCCGCCACCAGAAGCTCCGTGCATGCAGCTGCTCTGCGACACAGCCTGCTCCAGGGTGGAAAAAGCAGCCACTAATTTACCTCTGAGCACACTCAACACCAGTGTGGGGGACGGGGGGAGAGGTGAGCACAGAGCACACACCATGGGACTAAAAAAATGCTCTTTTGCTGTCTGTGCGAATTTTACTATCTGCATGGAGCAGAAAGTGCTTTGTTTCAGCACTGTGCAGCCCTGACATACCTCTCCCACCCCGACTGCTGGCAATGCCGTGTTCAGGCAATGCTCATCTACCTTAGGCATCTTCTTTCTTTACCGTCACCTCTGAAAGACTCCCAGTAAAAGCAGGAACTCCCAACACAGGGCTAAAGGGTTGCATTAACCCCATGGGAACGTGAGCCCTTCGCTCACAGGAGCTTGTATCTTCTGCCCCAAACCACAAAGTCAGTCCTGGCATCGCAAAATCTCAAGCTCTACAGTTTCCCCAAGCACGCGTAACAGGGAACCTGCCCATGAGTCAGAGCTCCTGCAAAGGCTTTTACTGTAAAGTCAGAGTGGAAATAGCCTTTTATCACATCTCGGCCAGGCTGTCAGCGTGTTTCTTACTGGCACCTTTCTCTGTTGTGTGCTGAAAACGTCTATCGCTGTTTGCTCAATGCAGCTCACCCCAGCAGCCGTTTCCCAGCGCTTCCAGCACGGCAGCTGCTCCGCTGTAGTTTGCTCGCTTTACACAAAAGCTGCTGCTGGGATCATCTTTGTACACACAGGCCTTATTTTTCCTAATCCACTGCCTTACCCTACCCATCTGTGATCCACATAAACTAATAGTAGCTGGTAATAAATAACACCTAACTTCAATTGCCATAGCAAACCCAGAGCATCAAAGATCAGAGTCCTGATATTTTAGAGCTGTGCTTAATCCAAAGGTGGTGAATAATTTTCTGTTTTCACAAAAGTCCCCAGGAAATACAGCTGCTATTTTTTTCCCTTCCTCAGACCAGAGCAGCACTTTAAATTCCATTCCCATTTAAAAACACTGTTTTACTACTGAAGTATTCCTAATCTTATGCAAAACCTGAATTTCACAAGGTCTTGGTAGTTGTTCTGAAGACTAAGTTGTTGCTAGAAAAGGCAAGAGCTGTTGCACAAAAATCTCTCTCTACTAGAAATATCTAGGCTACTGTGATATTCTCAGCTCCAGACACCAGCTGGGACTGTAACATCTCAGAAACCTTCTACAGCAAACTGCCCTGCACGAAGTAAAGAACCGCCACACCACAACATCCTATCCCTGTATCCTTAAGGACAAGACAACTTCGAGCTTGGGACCTACATTAGCATTTTTAGAGAACTTGGCTTATTAAGCTTTTTAACAGAGATGAGTTAAGAATCTGGTTCAGACCGTCCTGTGCCCGTTTTCAGATTAAAGTCACATCCCAAGCAAAGGTTCAGGTTCTCCTGGGTATGATTCCAGAGTCTCTCTTTAAGACAAGGTCTCTCTTCCATACCAGGTTACCTTACTGTGCTTGGTACAAGCAGGTGAGGTACAAACAGTGAAAAATACTACCTTCTTCTTTTGTCCTTTCCCTTTTTTTGGTCAATTGTTGCTGTGTTCTGCTTTTCCTTATAGAATGCCCTGAGCTGGAAGGGACCCACAAGGATCATCAAGTCCAACTCCCGTCCCAGCACAGGACAATGTCAAATTCACACCGTGTCTCTGAGGGCGTTGTCCCAGTGCTTCTTGAATATCTCCAGGCTTGGTGTTGTGACTGCCTCCCCAGGGAGCTTGTTCTAGGGCTTATATTCTTCCCAGAAACCCAGAGAGAAATGACTGCTATAGCCAGCATCTGGGCCCAAACCAAGGGCCTTCGGCGCCAGAGACACTACTGGCAACTACACCCCCAGCATCCTGGAGGGATTCACATTTCCATTAACATCCTTTCCTCTCCTTGCTGGAGCTCCTCTCGCTATTTCAGAGAGGTGAGACCATCTCACAAGCCTGCAGGCTCTGAGGTACGCTCCCTCTGCACTTCTCACTGATCCCAGCCAGATGATCATGGACTTCTTGATGCCAACAGGAAGCCAAAGGCAGGCGATGTCAAAGCTTTTCTCTTTAAGGACTGCATGGCTTTCCTGGATGCCCCACAGACCCCTGGTTCCCTTTTTCATCTAGAGCTAAACTGGCTCAGCTGCTTCTCTTCTCCCACAGGTGTTTACACAACTCAACAGGAACCTGCAAGGTATGAAGGGCACCATCTGCCCTCGGCCAAGCAAACTCGAGCTTCTTGAGCAGAAGATCATTCCGGGCGGCTTATCCCTCCCTGGCATCCCAGAGCTGGCAGGAAACTCCCAGGCACTGGCAGTTCCTCGGCTGGGGCTCCCTCGTGAGATGCTCCTGTAACGAAGTTCCTTTCTGTAATTAAGGCCTTGATGTCTTCTCTATGTTTCTGGGGCAGTTTGTCAATAAATTACACTCATTAAGGAAATTGCGTTGGAAGCTTTAAGTCTCAGGCTTGGCAATGACTCTCTCCTGTGACTTTACAGTAGTAGTAGTTCTGGTTCTTTTCAGCTACAGTCATTTTCAGGCTGCTGCTACATATTCTTTTCATTCACAGTTGTGGATAAGAATAGAGATATTCTGTTCCCACGGAGGGCACAAACTCTCTCTTATCTGTCTGTTTTGAAGATGGAAATGACAATATCTGGAGTCTGTCAGATATTTTTAGCCGGTCCCAATACAGCTTTGTTAATTGGAAGAGCTATTTTTCCTGGAATAGAAATGTTCAAAATGTCCAATAATTGATGAAGGCCTCCTGCAAATCCTCAGATGGAAGCAGGAGAGATTCATTTACCCTCCTCACTCCTTCTTGGAAGTCTTCATGTTTAGCCAGAGAGAACCAGTTTTCTGGGCAGATACCGGTGACTGAAGAGCAGAGGAGGAGCAGTGGAGCTATATGGCATGGTCCTGGATTTGACTGTGTTCAGGCCTGTAAGAGACCTGAAGACTCCCTGCCTACACACACACACCCCCCACAGCCCCTGAAGGGACCCCAGCGCTCACCCGTTCCCTCTCACAGAAACAGCCCTACCTATACGTCATTTCTCATAGATGTTTGCCCCTTGAAAAGTCAGGCAAGAGAACACTCTTCTGTCCCTGTAAGTCATAAGGAAAGCAAGAAAACTCAGCCTGGCAATGCAGAAACACTGATGTGTGCTAGTTATAACTTCAGTTCATTTGGTCTCACCAAAACAAAGCATGTGCATTCTAGGATGACCACATCTGACCCAGACGCAGATCCAAATCCCTCCCTTTCCAGGGTCCTTTCTCTGGAGTTGATAAGCAAAACCCAAGCACAGGCTGCTGTGAACCCTTAGCCTCATTTAAGTCACCAGATGGTCCACAATCAAGAGGCCAATGCGTACCGTGGCCCCGGGCACGCCTGGGGCCAGCGGTGGCTCCCACCTCTGCTTCAGTGAAGCAGGAGGCTTGCTGGCAGAGCAGCACAGGTTATCAGGAGGGGTGCTCAGCTCCCTGGCCTCGGCTGTCAAGCCTTCTCTGACTGGAATGAAGGAGCTACCTATCTGGTCTTTCCCATTTCGTGCCTTCTGCAGCAATCAAGTAGAAACACTTCAAGCCTCAGTTCACTTGGCCTAAACTCACCTATACCAGTGCACTCACCAAATCTACACTTGCTCATCTTAAGGCAGAGCACAGTAAGGACTTTCAGGGCTGAAGAGCCAGAATCATGAGCTAGCTAGTCCCTCACTCCCTGCCACAGAGGCAGATATGTGAGCAAAAGCATTTGTGTGCTACAAGTACACCCGACTTTCAACATCGCTCGGTGCAGAAATGGCACGAGGCACCTGATTTCAGCCCTCTGCCAAGCAGAGTGACTGCTCAGGACTTGTCATCTATCTCCTGCCTTCCACAGGTCCCACCAGCTGGTGAGAATGGGAACATAATAAAACAAAGCAAGCTTTTTCTCTTAGCAGCCTGCAAGTCAGAAAGCCTATTAGAGTCCCCGTGTCAGAAATCCATACTTGATTATATCACAACAAGTGAAATTGAGAAAAATGACAGCCCTATTTAAAGCTGCCATATTCGGTTATGTGTGATAAGAAACACACATACTGTGGTGGCTGGCTTGCGGAGTGGGGAGGAGAAAGTGGGGAGAAATCATTTGCCACTGGAGTTACATGGAAATTAAAATAAAATGTCATCACACTGGGAGGAGACCAGGGCACGGAGGCAACTCCTCAGCAAGAGATTTATTTGTGGTTATTTATTAGGCTACATCTGATCTGCGCCGTGATTAACATACGTCAGCTGCAATTTTTGACATTGCAGAGATGTTTGTTGGGGCGGGAAAGGGAGGGGAGGGGAGGGGATGGGAGCAGATGGGGCTGCCTTCCGCTGCTCTGCAGACCACATCCTTAAAGAAAACCCAGAGCAATTAGCTACCTTGCCTTTCCTTGTTAAATAAATATTTACCAGTTTAGTTAGTTAATTGCCATGCAGCGCTCTGAAAATCTCCTCAAGCTAAGCAGGAAAGGTCTGGACAAAAAGGGCCCAAGTGCTGGAGAGGGAAGAGGGGGCTCTGAGCTTCCCTGCTGGGGAGACCCTACTCCTGGGGAGAGCACGAGCCCAGACTGCCCCCGCCATCGCTCCTCGTGGCCTCCATGCGGCAAAGCAGGGCTCGCTGCAGTGACCTCACCTGGGAGATGCCCTGCACCACCCTTGCAAGCCTGCCTGGGTCACCGGGCAGTTCCCCTACTCCAAGTCCTAACTGGGTCCTTCGCTGGCACCTGAAGACTGAGTCCTGAATGACACAGTGGACTATGTGCCAAATGTTTTTTAAGACTGCAATTATTAATCCTGTTCAGTGTGGTAAATGCCTAAAGGGCAGGCTGGAACATGGCTTGTTGCATTAGTCTGGTACCAGCACAAGCAGCAGATGTTCCCTGCCCTGAAGAACTTACACTCTAAGTAGATGTGTCAGACACATTTATACTGAGCTTGCACGGAGGCAGCAGCAAATGCCTTGCACTTCTAGAGCAGATCCCTGCACCGGTATTCCTGTGTTTCCTCTGGAGAGAGCGACATCAGCCTCACGCTGTTCAGGGAATGATGCCTCGTTCAGGGACTTGCTGAAGGTTATGGTGTAAATCGGAGGCCAGAGCACGCATGATACGCAATCCCCAAACTTTAAAAATGCATGTGAGAAAGCAAGAAACTTCATTATAATCCCAGCCAAGAGATGCTGGCAGAAAAACCTGTCAGATCCACGGGGCAGCTGGTGGCGTGAAAGAGCAAAGGTAGCGGGGAAGGGGCAGTTACATTTGATTTCTGGGAGCTTGAAGACTCTGACCCTTTTTGATCAGTTAAGTCATTGATCCTAAATTCTGCATGTACCAGAGGAAACAGAATTTTAACTAGATTTTAATTACTTGTTTGTTCTTGGCAGGAGCCACTCAGCACAGAGAGATGTATGCGCAAGTTTGTTTATGTTCGTACCAAACGTTGCATCCTTAACAGCCTTGCGAATTGAGAGAGGGGGCTGGGAGAGGCAGCTTTAATTGTTTTATCCTTTTGGCTGCTATTGTTGAGCTGACAGGAAACCAAGACTGTAATTCACATCACACTTGGCACTGCACAGAGTACATTCCCAAACCGCAAATTGGGAATAACGCGACATCCTGTTGCAAAGGACGTGGATGCCAGAGCTCACCTCCTGTAACACCAGGGAACTGGGGGCTTTGCCCGGCCCATATGGGCGTAGCTGGGGAAAATCTGTCCTCTCCTGAGCTTCAGGAAGAAGGCAGAACAGAAAACGGGAATGCACGAGAATCTGTAAGAATTTAAGACAAGTGTTGTCCAGGCAAAGACATGACACAAGGCCATGTACGTGCTTGCACACGTGAATCCCCTGGGCAGGTTCACAGCAGCTCTGCTCCAAGCCTCAGGCCCACGTATTGCTAAACAGCCACCATGTAATGCCTGACCTGCCTTGTGGGCAGGAGCAGCTCACCGCGCCGCTGCTGCTGCCAGAGCTGTGAAAGCTGATGAATGCAGCGGAGGGACAACCCGAGCTAGCTGCTCAACCACAGCGCGCATCCCGTCTCACTCCTCCCTGGCCAATGCAGAACAAGGGGGTCTCAGAGCACCTGTGCGAGGCAGGGAGCTCCCTAAGAGTGAGGAGCCTTCCTTAGGCTGCAGGGCCCCCGATCTTTAGGGTGAACAACTGAGAGGGGACAAACGAGAAGGGCTGAGAGCAGAGAAACAGAAGCCACGCAGGGCAAGGAGCTAATGGCCCACGGTGGAGTTCAGCCCGCCACCCTGTCTGCCCGGGGCAGTGCCCTGGGCCACTCGAGGAGTGCCATTTTGCCCTTTTCCTGCCTGTGATTAAGAAAGAAGAGGACTGATCTGCGTGTAGAGCATTTACAGGAGGTCACGGCAAAGAAAGTGATCCCAGATATCCTCCTGGCCTGATCTTATTCTCAGATGTGAGAACGCAGCAAGGCTGAACACCACACAGGCCGGGCACATAGCCGAGATTATGGCATTTGGGCCCGACACCAACTAGGTGCACCCAGAGGTGTCCTAGCTCACCTCACAGGCAGCCTCCCACCATTAAGTGCGAAGGGACGGTGACTCCACGCCAGGCTTGCTGCAGCTGTGGAACCACCCAGCCGTGCTGCTGCACCCATCCAGCCTAGCCCGCCCTGAGCACAGCTCGCCCCAGCGGGCTCAAAGCCACACTGAAACTGTCCTATGGCTTTTGCTGGGCCTGAAGCAGAACTAGACAAGCTGACACCTACCCACGCTTCCCCTGGTAGCACCGACCTGACACGGCTCTGCTCATGTACCCCCACCACACCTGGAAGTTCTTGTGTGTCAGGGGAGGAGGGGGCAGGGGAGCCAGCAGGGCTGAGGGGGGGTTGAAGAACGGGAATCAAATCTGCCAAGCTGACACAAGGCAGAAAGACAGTGAAAAGAAGGAAAGAAAGGTCAAGTACATTTGCGTTTCAATAAGAAACCAAAATATTTTTATGAGTCATTCATTTTTCTTCTATAACTAGGCACGTTTGCATGCAAATAATGGAGGGACATAAATGGTTATAAAATAAGTCTCTTACCATATGAACTCGGTAGAGAATGCTAATTCCCAGAGTCATGAACGGCTTAGAGAAATCAATCACCTTCTCCCGCTCTGCTGTAATTGTCAGCCCCGCCACGGCCAAATCAGCTTTCTGGAGAGAAAGGAGAGCAGAGAAGATCAGGACCCCGAGCCTGGGAAAGGCACGGGGCAGGGAAGGCAGCAAAGCTGTGTCTGGGGCCACACGAGACACCCGCTCCTGGAGGATGGATGTCCCATTTCTCGGGGACAGGGTGCATTTGCTGCAGGGCAAAACCCAGGCTCTGTGGAAACCACGGGAGTTTTGCCGGTGATGCCCGCTAGTTCGTACTGGGCTCCTGCACCTCTCTTCCCGGGTGGGTTTCCCATAAGCCCCGCTCACACACACTCCAAACTTTAACCCATTCTCTGTGTTTTCCCTTTCCTCACCTGGGCATTTTTTTCTCTATATACTTACAGGTTGGAAAAGCACAAAGCTCCCAAGTGGGGAGCCCGTGCGCGAGGAGTTGTACCAACAGGGAACAAAACAGCAGCCCCTGCCCCCAGGTGCTCACAGCCTGATTGCCATTTCTAGTCATTGAATGCTTTAAGACTTGGCAAAACAGGAGCTGTCAAGACAATAAATATTGTACTAACCTAAAGAAGATACAACCTCCCCTTTCCAAAGTCCCCGTTGAACACAACTGTCCCCTTCCAGACAAGACTGTTACTTGCAAGTGTCATAGGTAGGAAAGTATAACAAAGCAGCAAGCATCATTACCCCCATACCCTGAGTAATGAAGTTTACATGGAGGGGCTGCCAACCCCGACTTCCAAAATTGCAGATTGGTCTCCAAAAAATTCAGAGGATTGGCATAAAAATTTCCAGATTGCCTTGCAAAGCAAATGAGATTAGGGGAAAAAAAAATAAAAATAATTTCTTCCAATGTTAATACCCTTGTAATATAGATAAGGGATTTGAATTTTAAATATTATTTTTATTACTATAGCTCTTTTAATGTCTGTAATTGCTTTCTGTAAAAATGAAACCTCCTCCATTCCCTTATACATTTGTTTGCCTGCTTTGCAGGATGATGATTATGCAAGTGGAAAAAGAGAAGGGGGGGAGAAAACCTATTTGCACTTGTCATCTCTAAGTTTCATAAGGTCTGTGCAGAAAGCCAAGGCACCATCAGGACCCAAGACCCAGTAAAATATGCAGCTTATCTCCCTGGGTCCATGTGCTAGTTGTAAATGCACCACATAAAGGCAAATTTGTGGGTGCGTCACTCTTACTACGCTCTCTGACCCTGCTGCTCTTGCATTTTCCTTAAGAGAAAGAGGACTAATCACCTCCTGGCAGAGCTTTGCCAGGGGTCTCTCCCCCACCTCTGCCCCCAACAGACTTGCCCACTTAAAGGCAGACAGGGAGGAAAGGCCAGCGAAAGGTTGGAGTTGCAGGAGCCAACAGCAGCACTGCTGGAGCCCGCAGGAAGAACGGGAAGGGAAAGAAAGGCAAGGTGATCTGCCCAGTAAAGGCGGGTCGCGGAGAAGGGGACATTTCACAGTCCATGCAGGACTGCTTTATTGGACAAGCCCAGTGCCAGTTTTTTGCAATTGTTTCCAAGCAGCTATTACAGATTCCTAAGAGGTTCAGTCTGGAATGAATTATGAGCTCGGGAGGATCTCTGCCTAGCCAGACATTTACCCACAGGGTTTTTAAAAGGCACCAATAATCACAACGTGGTGTGCGAGCAGTTGAGCCCTATGTAAACACCAGCAGATTACTAAAATGGATCAGTTCATCTGTGGAACATGGCATGTGAGGAATTTTATCTGCAAGGAAAGTCTAAAGCTTCCTAAACCTCTCTTCTCTACCCTTAAAAGGGTTTTCAGGTACTACTGTCCTGGGGAGAGCTCGCCAGAAAAGCCCCTCATGAAGATACAGATTGTTCTAACAATGGATTTCTTCTCCCAGATCCCCAAAATGAATACAATCCTACCAGCAAAGTCATAGACTGTGGTAAATATGCCACATCAAAGGTGTTTCATGCAGAAGGTCTAAGGACATTTCCATTCCTAGCCAGAGGCCAATACAAAGGTGCTGCTGAAAGGAGCAGCGCAGCCCCCAGGTTTACCCAGCTAAGTCACCATCCCTTGCCTGCCTCCACCCTCTCAGGGGTAGGACATGGATGCCATCAGGGAACTCTGTGCGCTCAAGTTATTCCCCCAACTATCGTCCTTTGGGACCCTTCCAGATCATGTAGGCAGCAACATCTTGAAAGCTGATCCTCCCTACGCAATATATAATGCAAATCCATCCCCCTCCCTTTGCCTACAGAGCAGAAACTCGGCACAGCAGAGCTGCCTTGCCTGGGCAAACAGGTTTTGTGCCCAGGTCCCTTCTCTCATCTCCAGAGGGTCCTGCCATTCCATTAGAGTTGATTTCCTCCCTCTCATTCCCTGCCTGGCCAACTTTTGTCCTTTCAGGACTCTTGGCAGCATGCGAGCTGCAGTAGCTCACAGCCTGCTCTATCCTGTGCACATTCACATCTGCCTTTCCCTGTGCCAGAGCTCCCTGCAGCAGAGCCCAGGGCTGTCGCGGCTTTAGCCGGGGCTGCGCTCTGTCACAGACTCTCTTTCTCTGCAGGCTCAGTAGTCATGCAACTTAAGAGCTGATTTCTGACAGCAATAAACTTTGATCTGGGAATAGCATGCAATGTATTCTTGCCTGAATATCATCCATTTCATGCTTTTGACTTTGCTTCCTGATGTTCACAAAACTTCTTGTGATTCACTGAGGTCAGCGTATCTTAGTTACAGAGGAGCTCTGCAAACCCGAGCGCTCTCCAGCCCTCCCCACCTGAGCGCAGGTGGGAGTTGGCATTTTATAGGCTAAACAATGCGCTGGGGGAAGAAATGGATTTTGCTGTGTGCTTCTGCACTCTGTCCACAACCAGGCCCTGGGGAATGAGAAAAGAGGAGGCAAAGGATGGGGGAAAGAGGGGGCAAACACTGTTTGATTTTCATCCTTCCAGCACAGTTGCAGCTATAAATGTCAGCGTGAAATAGGCTTAGGAAAAGACCCAGAGCATTTTGGGAGTAGAGACAGATTCTTCTTTAACAGAACACTGCTTAAACAAGGCCAAACTCTCGCTAGGCGAGAGGAAGCCCAGGTGGGCTGGTGTCTGAGATAAAAGCATGAGCTGCCACCACCATACCTGGAGTTAACTGTGGGATCTGCCTGCATTAGCAGACAGGCTCATGCTGCCGCTGGAAGGATGTTAAACACGGGGGCTGAGCCGGGCTCCTGAAGAGGAACAACAATTAAGCAGCCTTAAGGAAGAAATTGCAGGGACTGCCAGTCCGGAGGAGGCAGCCGCCTCCTTGCTGCAGATGCTGACAAGGCTCATCTCAGCACTAATTGTGATGAATGGGGCCTGACGCCAGCCCTCAGCCAGGGCAGAGAGGATCCCACCAAAGCCTCCCTGGGCACTGGGGACCAGCCGGGAGACTGGCCCTGCTCTGGCCTCGCAGCGACTCATAACCTCCTGTCAAGCTATGGAAACAAAACACAGCGAGAAAGTTTAAGTGGCGTAAGGCTTTGGGCTGTCTCCGTGTCAAACAAAGGGTAAACAAGCCTGAAGGACAGCTCTGGGATCACAAGGCTGGGATTTCTTCCAGGAGCAGTAGTCCCTGACTTGAGCAGCATCTGGGATGCTACATCCTCTGGGTGCATACGAGAGCACCCTTCTCACAGGGCTCTGATAGCATGGCCAAGGACAGGGAAAACTATTTCTTACACTGCCCCCATGCTTGAAGGGCCTTCTAGAGACCTAAAATCAGTATTCAGCCTTCAGGACCCACCGGACTGCCAGCTATTACCCTCATTGCAGACTCCTCAGCATCAGCACGGCCACTGCAGATGCTCCACCCGGATGCAGTACTGAGCACCCAGCTGGAGGTGACCCTGCTTTGCGCAGGGGGCTGGACTGGATAATCTCCGGAGGTCCCCTCCAATCTCTGCTGTTCTGTGCAACTCTGTGAAACACGCAGCAGCCACTGCATGGCAGTTTGGCTGCGAACTGCTCACCTGGGCAGCAGCTCCCAAATCGCACGGCAATGACAGAGCAGTCTTTCTGCATCTGCAGATCTGTCCCACGGCACGATGGGTCTGGCTCGGCTGTCGGATCAATGTACTGATTGCTTCTGCTCCAGCTGCCCATCTGATCCGACAGGAGCTATTTCAGGTTGTGCGGCTCCTCCCGCTGGGGTGAGCGGCAGCCAGGTTGTGCACTCAGATGCATATTGTTGCATTTTAAAAGCAGGGCCAGATAAGGGTCACTCAAAACTGGTGTTTGGGGTTTTTTTTAAAGCGTGTATGTGAATTCTGCCATATGAAAAGTGGTGGCCTGAAAGCCTGAGAGGCTGCAGCCCTCCATTTAAGCCATAGTCAGGGATGGGATGACCAGCAATCAGTGCAGATGACAGTCCAGATGAGGAAACACGAGTGAAGGCAGGCCTGAGGCTATCTCTAGGGACAGGAGGAAAAAGTCTGTGCCAGGTGTTCACCATGCCCATGGCCAAAGCCAGTCAAGGTGAAGCACCAGGAACAGGGACCCTAAGCCCACAGGGAGCAGTAGTGACACCTAACCAGCTGACACCACACCCAGCGCCTTGCGTGCGACTTTGGCAAAATCAGCAGCGCGATGCAAACCTCTCTGCCCATTCCCTCGCTGTTTGCTCAACAGCCCACACTCCTCGCTTCCCCACTCCCCCTCGCTCCCCACCCTCTCAAGCCCCCCCATGTCACACTTGCCAGTGCGATAGCGTGCAAACAGACTCCCCCTTCCTCCCTTCACCCACGCACAGCTTTTCTCGCTGAACACCAACACCCACTGCCGAGCGGAGAGCAGGACTCTGCCAATTTTGAAATATCTTCTCCCTCCTTCCCCCTTCCTGCCATTCCCTCTCTGTGGGGCAGTTGAAGGGAGAAGGCCTCTGATTGTAAGGCACTACCTGGGCACCAGCAAGGAAGCTGGAAAAAACATCACCCCAAAGCTTTAAGGTCCTTGCTGCTCCTGAGGCCAGACCCTTTCATGAGATGGACAACTTGATCTCCCTCACTTTAAAAAGAGCTTTGGCCGCTACTGATCACAGCCTGATTCAAACCACTGGCAGAGACACCAAAGATCTAGTGTTATTCTACAGCATCTCACTCCCCAAATGATGCTGTGCAAAAGGGAAGAGCAGGCGCTTGCTGCCCCCAATCACCTGCTCCTCACTCTGGGCACATCCTCACCCGCGCCTTCAGCAGCTGCATCAGCCTCACCTACATACGCTTGCCCTGGAAACACTCATGGATCTGCTGCGTTACCATCACCAAACGTGATAAGTTGTTTAAACAATGCCAAAGGAAGCCTGGGCAGCTGATACAAGCTGTACAAAACACGCAGTCAGTCTGCATGGACCTTGCTCCTGCCGGGGCTGTTTGTCCTTCCCATCCCCTGCACCCTGCCGCAGGTGAGCGGGCCGGGTCCTCTGCGGAGGGGACCATCACCTAGCGCTGGTACCCAGCCAGCCAGGGTACTGATCCTGGCTGCATCAGGGGGAAGAGTCTTGGAGGTCTTATAGCAAAACCGCAGTGTCAGATTCCTGCCAACAAAGCTTCCTGGCAAAACCAAACCACACCATCTCTTCTTAGCTCAGCTCTATTTTCTGGGGGCATTCCTGAGATGGGTAAATTCAGGAAGTGCTGCTGAGGGATCTCTCAGGCACAAGCCCGTCTCCTCAGGGAGGAGCAAGGGAGCCGAGCACCAACGGCTCACTGTGAGCTGATGTACAGGCGCTGAGCACAGCCACCACGGCACAACGCGACCAAGACAGCAAACACAGGCGTGGCAGAACAAGGAGAAAGCTGTCAGTTTGCCTTCAAAATACATTTGTTGGCTTGCATCAGACTATCAAACTCATTTCAGCTCAAGGACGTGCTGGAGAAAGAGAGAAAGGGAAGACCAACCATCAGGGACTTTGAGGGACTGTGCTGCAGTGGGAAGGAGCGTGATGTAATTCTTCCAGCCCTATCGTCCCTTAAGGTTCTGGTGCCAAAATATAGGAAACAGGAAGATTTGCTGTTTGCCCGTGTGTGCTCATGGCAGCTAGCACATGTGTACAGCGTCAGCCAAACTGCTGGAGACTGCAGTTGTCTGTGTGTGAGCCGGCAAGGCTAACAGGGGAAATCTGCCCCGGCCGGAGAGCAGCTTTAATCCCCTGCTCACTCAAGGAATGAGCAGGGTGTTCAGCCTCCCTGCCCTGCATGCACAGAGGGACCAATTAACTCGACATTTTCTGAGTTTGTGACATCTTTCAGTAAGGAATGGGCTTGAGTTTGTCCAAGTGATTTCTCCCAAGCCAAATCTCCATCGGCTGATCGCAAAGTCTACAGGTCTCCTGATCTGACGAGTCAGACTGCTGACCTAGACACAGGAGTCTCTACAGCTCTTCCACTAATCCCCCAAGCCACCCCAGTCCCCCTTTTCCTTAGCTCTTAATTAGTTTTATGAGCAGGTCGATAAGGTATGTGCTAGTGACTTTGGGTCAACAACTAATTTATGTTTATATAGCATCCTTCTCAATCATATCGTGGTGCACAATTAGCTGTAATAGAATTTTCAGCATCTAAAAATAAATCAATAGCTGGTTAATTTAGAAGCAATAAAATGAAACACTTTTCCCATATAGCCTATAGTCACTCTGAGGAGATTCAGTGCCACTGTGGGGGATTACAGAGAGAAAAAAAATACTGGAAAGGTATTACATGGAGCTGGATAGTTTTCTGCCCTTACTTTCTGACAGCTGAGCAGGGTAAAGGAGGAATTGGTTTCCTACAGTAATACAGCACTGCATGAAAAGACAGGTGTGGAGCTTTTATTTTGGGTAGGGTTTGGGCAGTTGTGACCTGTGTGACAGGTTTGGGTCCCAACTAAAGCCCTCTCTGTCCTAAAGGCTACATGGAGAGAAGTGCCCAAGGAATAAATCCCCTGAAAGAGGAACGCGCATGCCCAATATAGGATCTTTTGGCTCTTCTGCTTCAAGTGGTCCTGAAGTGGTATAGGGGATGAACAAGGGGCTGGAACCGAGGACAAACCCCCTTGGGGGCTGACTGTCAAGGAAGGAGAGGAACCCCTTGGGCTCTGAAATGACCTCAGAAAGCCATGTCCCAAGCAGCCCTGAATAAATACAACAGCCACATCTTCCCTGGCTGACCTGATCCAAAGTGCCAGTCACTGGGACTGATCAAAAACTTGCTGAAACCATTATAAAGACTTTAAAGGGCCTAGAAAGAACAAAGCAGAGAAAGCGTTTTATCTTCTCCAATTTTTGATTCAGCCTCACAGAAGCTTTGCCGGCTCTGCCCAGCTCAAGCAGAAGTAAAAATCCTCCTAAATAAAGCTCAAGCTGCAGAAAAAACAAATGGTTTCTATGTGAAGATAAAGTTAAAACACTTATCACTAAAGAAAAACAACCCTCCAGAAGGTCCCATTTAATGGAGAGGCACTGCCAAGGTTAGTAGGCCAAAAATTTGATGGCTGTTCCCTTCCTTTGTTTGCACAGATCACACGCTGCTCTCCATGCCTTCCTTCTTGCCTCCCAAAAGAAACGCTGCGGAACTGTAATTGTGTGTGTATATATATTCACAGAGAGAAAGAGATACGTATAAAACCTATGCCAATAGCCCAGAGCATTTGCAAACAACTGTACAGAAGGCTCTTTAGAAGAAGCAGACGGAGGTGGGATCTCAGCTGGCACCAAGAGCTACCGCTCCTCCAGGGAAGGGCAACCCAGGAGCCAGGGCACTAGTTCAGGAGGCAACTCCAGTCCGTGTCATGCCCTGTCCCTGACCTTCAGCAAGTCTTTTAGACCTTGAGTTGTCCCACCTGACTTTACACACAGTTGTGTGTGTCCTGCAATAGGTTGGACGAGCATCAGCCAGGTCCTCTTCACCATCGAGGGAAGCAGCAGACAGATACCAGTGGACATCATCTAGAGATGCTTGCTCATCTCCTGCAGCTGGGAGGAAGGCTCCAGCAGGAGCTCTGGAGCCACAGGGGACAGATTTGGACCCTTGCTCCTCCACTTTGCAGGAAGGACGTGCCACTGTTGTGAGGATAATGATGGGCTGGCTCAGGGGCTCTCACGCAGTGGTGCGGATTATCGTAAATACACCTCACTGCAGATTTGCCACCAGCTGAGAAACTCTTGATGGGTTCTCACAGGTGCTTTGGTAATAACGAGGCAGGGTAGAAACCAGTAAGCAAGGAAGCATTGGTTTAAATAATATCAGTCTCAACGTTAGCTTTGGCTAAGCCTATTTTATCAAGGATCTCAGAGCATTTCGTGAACTGTATTTAAGCTTCAGGATCCCTGGGGAAGAACTACCTTTAGCTGTGGAGGAAAACAAAGAGCAGGGAGGGGGGTACAGGCTGACTAGGCACACACAGAAGTGTTGTCAAACCCAGCAAAAGCATTCAGCTTTCAGTCTAGCTGCTGTGCAGCAACACTGCAAAGCAGAGCCATGAAAAGATCTTGAACCACGCACTTAAAGCAAACAAAAAATATTCCTCTCCAAAAACAATATTCAAAGTCAAGGAGCTGAAATGAATCTGCCAAAACTTTTCTGGGTAGAAATGTGATTCTTACTTTCTTTCCTCCCAGACAGTGTGGTTTTGTTCTTCAGCTTCTGCCAAACCCTGCCAGAGCCCGAATATTTTCCTGTTTCTAGTTTTCATTACCTTTTCCAGCAGGAGAAAAATAATCCATCCGGTATCCAGCTCTTACGCAGGGACCCCAGAGCCCAGGCCTCCCTTCCAACAAAGCCAGCCCCCATGAGAGAGCCTGGGGGCCCTAAATCCTGCTCTGACTACTTTGCATGGGGACACATCAACACAACAAATACATTTGCCATTGGGAGAACACATTAAAAGGATATCCTCTGGTCCAAGTCTCACAAATGGACTAAAACCCCCATCCATCCTTATGATCCTGGAGCACTTAATAAAGCATCAGGGTTTTTCATTGCCAGGTCCCACTAGAGCACGGTTAAAAAGAGCAGCTAATTCACTTACTCGAGCAATCAGCTCCCCGACCATCCCTGTCCACGTGCCATTTGCCTCTGGGACTCCATACACACCGTCGCCAACGAGGTGGATCTTATAGTTGAAACGCAGGATCTCTGCCAGCTCCTTCAGCATGTCCACACAGAATCCCTCATAGCGGTCATTGCCTTCCAGCTCCTGATGGTTCCACTTCAGCATTAAGTAAGGGTTTTCCTGCATTGAAACTGGGCAGCTGTCATTCCCATCTTAGCCGAGGCATCCCACCAGCATGGAGGCGAGCGCGGGGTGGAGAGGGCAGTGGGCTCCCTGGCAGCACTAGGATGGCAGAGGCTTGGATAAGGGGCACCCAAGCCAACTCCCCATCCCGATATATCCCTCTTGACCAGGGTGTAAGAGACACAGAAAGCTGGTTTGATCACTTGGAAACCCAAAGTGGTGTAAAGCTAGCAGAGCTGTTTCTACACTAGTGTTCATTGGCCCCTGCTGTGTCAGGGATGTGCTGGAGGTGCAGAAGATAAATCCCAGTTTAGGGTATAAAGCAGAGCTAAGGGATCATGCTTTGAGGGCTGTTTCCAACCAGCGTATGCCAGAGCAGCCCAGTGACTGCTCCGAATTATGGCAAGACACATAGATCCCAGGCTCTCGTGGCACATAGCCACTTCTCCAGTTTGTCCCCCTTTTCAAAAACTTTGTGGGACATGAGGAAATAGGGCCCAGAGTTCTTCAGGATTTTGAGTATCTTTAAGGAAGAAACAGAGGCACTGGAAGAAATTATGGGACAAGCAGCACCTGAAAGGGGAATTTGTTGAATAAGGACAGTGGTGCCTGTAGACATGAAGTCTTGGTTCATGAAAGTTGTACCCATCTTGGCCAATTTCAGTAATTTCAGGGGTAGAAGGGACAACTGTCCCTTCCAACCTACCAGCTGCATGCAAAACAAGAACATAATTCAGAGATGAATGTAAAATGGCAACTTATCCCCATCCCAGCCCTCTCCCCAGCTGCTTCTGAACTCATCAAATATCATTTCCATATGAAACATCAACTTGAGTTTAATTACACTGTCATGAATTGTCCTCAGTGCTCTAATTAGAGATTTGTTCGTCTGTTCTTTATGAAATCAGTGTGCGATGCTGCATGCTGGGGGCCGAGGGGGGTAGGAAGCAGGAGTAATACTCTAGCTGATTGACACCCCTGAGCACTGGGCTGGCAAAGAGGTAATGGGAACTGTAGGTGACCCCCTCACTTACCAGGATGGTGGTGACGATGAGCGTGGTGTTGAAGAGACTGTCTGATATGTTGGAGGAGAAGATCCTGTTGTCCATGCTGAGTCCTTCAGAAACGTGCCAGTGGCCGATCTGGAGAGAAAAACAGCACAATAAGGGAACTTACAGGGCAAATTACTGTACGCACCCGCCATATGGCTCCAGTGACTGACAACCGTCGAGCTGGCCCTGGAAGAGGTGTTTATGAATGCTCCATTACCTTTACAATGCACCCCTTCGATGGGCTGCCAGAGAGATTAACCCACTGGTGCACAGCACCGGCACACCCCATCTCACACGACAATGCCAAAAACCTGTCCCTGCTCGTGGCAGGCGCTGCCTTCCCATGCGTCCCCCCTGCAGCCACAACAAAGTCCCGCACCACGAGAAAGCGTGCAGTGGGCAGCTACCTGGGGCTTGCAGCAGCCCAGCAGCCTTCTGCCTTGTCCCCAGATGCCGCCAAGATGGGTCCATCTTACCCAGCAGCCCCCACGCAGCCAAACCTGCAAGCTTGTCCCACAGCAGTGCAGCACGGCTGGGAGCCTCTGCTGTCCCTCACACTAAGGCATGGCAGCTCGGTCGCGTCCGCAGGACAAAGACTTGGTCGTCACTCCCAGCTTGGTGCATTTTGGCTGACCCCTTAACCTCCTCAGTTCTAACCTTAACCTTCTCAGTTATAAGTCAGCTTATAAAGGGGACAGGGCACAGAGGCACTTCACGGGAGGCTGCCGGAAAGGCAACACTATAGCTGGGGCTTGGCTCAGCTGCACCATCCCGCAGTGAGACCCAAGCACCAGCACGCACTGCAGGGTTGACGACGCTGAGCTCTTCACACAGGCACCGTGTGTTACAGACACAGCTCGGAAGAACTTCACTAAGTGCTTAAGTCTCATGATTTCAGAGTGAAAGCCCAGAAATGGGGAGACGGGGTTCCTGCCTCCAACTCCTGTACTGCCTTACATTGTCTCTGCAACTTTGGACAAAGGTTTTATCTGCCTGAAAGCATCCTGCTGTCCTCCTGTGAGCATCACCGTCATTAGCTGAAGGCTGGTATAGGCAACTGTGAGTTCCTCACAGGGAAAAGCCACTTCACAGACACTATCACAGCATCACAGCTTCCCTTGCAGTCACTAGAGCAGCAGCACTGACGTGTGGCAGATGCCTTCCAGCCCTGACCAGCAGCTCCACCTTGGCAGCAGGTGGTGAAATGAAGCCACGTTCTCAGCAGTGCTGCACCATGACTCATCTCCTCTATCTGCTATAATGGATGGCAACTACTATGATTAAGTACCTCCAAACCCTTTGATTCAGGCTCATCACACCCAACAGCTCCATGGGCAGCCTAATTCACCCATCCAAGCATCAGTGTCACTGCAGCAAACCTAATTCCCACCACCAGTGGTGGGGACCAGTCCCCCAGCGCTTGGGAGGACATTGTGACTCAGCTGTGATGCAATGCTGGTTCTGCCTTCAGCCAGGGGGAGGAATATTCAACAAAACCTAATTTTAACTTCAAGAGCCTAATCTCCCTCCCTCAGAGCTCTGGGCAGGGAGATCAGCACCTCCAGCAGCTCGTTCAGAGCGTGCAAATTAGGCTTTTGCTCTCTTATGTTCCCTAAAAGAGTTTCTGTTTTTTCTCATGGATAGACCAGCAGCTGGGGAAGGCCAGCTCCCTCCGAGACCCCTTCTCTCTCCTTTTTCTCCTGCAAAGACTCTCTGCCCGTCAGGTCCTCTGCATGCTGAATTGCTGGCCACAGCCTAAGTCCTCTGACACCACTGAAGCAAGCTGCCGAGACCCTAAGAGGTAGTGGGTCACCCCAACCTGCAGGGGTGTCTCCATAGCTCCTCCATAGCCATGGTGCCAGAGCAAATCTCTTCCCGGTTCCCTCGCACTGACGTGAGCCGTCTCGGGCACTGTTGGTCTAAGGCAGGTTATCCTTTTGCTGTGCCACAGCTGTCAGGGTGGTAGGAACAAATTGATTTCTCTTCCATCAAACAGTAATCTTACGTTCAAAGAGGTGGGTGGAAGGTGATGCAGCGCTACGGGCCAGGCGGGTGCACCGCTACAGAAATGAATGGGAGGCATGCTGATTTACACCACCCCAGGACTGACTCCATGCACTCAGTCGCTTTTCTTGGCAGTGCTTTCCCTCTGGCATGACTGATGGCTCGAGGACTTCAGAGTCACTTCCCAGCTCGTGCGTCTGAGTCCAACGCAACCTGAAACTGCAGCTATGCTGCTACGCTGTCGGCAGACTGAATCGCTCTGGACATTGAGGGAAGGGCCAAGTCCTTTCTTCTCCTGGCTGTCGGTGCAAATCCAGCCCAAGCAACTGACAAGCCATTACAAAAGTGGCCATCTGTGAGGAGTCACAAATCCAGTCTCCTCACTGCTAGGCACAAGGAGCAGGGGGAAGTGCAAACAGGACAGCTCACATTCGACGGCTTTGCAGAAGAAAAGCAGGCAGGGAAAGCAAAGGACAGTCGTGTGCATGTCTGCTTTCCTCCCGGGCTGGCGTTGAGGCACCAGGATGCAGCAGCGCAGGCAGAGCCAGCTGAGTCCCTGGGGGAGCTTGTTTACTCTGCAGATAACACAACAGAGATTATTCCTCCGAGCTGTCAGCCCAGTCCCTTCTCCAACATTAACAGCGCTCTGCTAAGAGCACCTGTCATGGAAAGGACCTCTGCATGTGTTGGAAGTGTTAACTCTTGCAGGCTCCCCACCAACAGGAGAGGCACTGGGGGGTTATTAGCCTCACCTGACAGAGGGGGAGATGGAGGAACAGTGATGGTGCGTTGGAGCAGGCTGGGAGCAGATCCTGGCCATCCTATTCTCTTGACAGCTTGTTGTGGCTTAACTACCATCAAGCTCGTAGCATCACGGTGACACTGTAGTACAGCACTCATCGCTGGGAACAACAGTCCCAAACTGGGACATTTACCATGTACTTCATGCACAGGGAGTCCTTGAAGCACAGCTTTAACTGGCCTGGGCAGGGTCTGCATCGGTGTGACAGGATGGATTTATCCCAGCTGTATTCCTCAACTCTGCACAAAGGTGCTTGTCTCTTGCTGTGATAGCTAAACAACAGACCCTCTGCAGCAATTGCCTCTCTGAGCAAGTGATCAGTCATAAACATTGCCTAATTTTTTTTCTCCCAGATTAGTGACAGATTAACTTTAATTTTAACAGCCCTCACTGTTCTCAAATTTGTCCCTCCCCTGCTGGCATACTGAGACTAATTGAATGCCTCCTCCTCTAACAGCACAGTGGGTTTGACCTTGCTTTTAACACAGCACCAAAGCCAAACACTCCCATGTGCCAGGGTACTTCCACCCCATCCTGCTCATTCCAGCTCACCACTGTCCCCCTCGCACTAAAGCCACTAATGGACTCCTCACGCTGTCTGTTCTTTCTGAAGTGTAATGTGTCAGATGTCTGGGATCCTCAGATCTCTCCCTCTCTTGCAAGATGGATGTCAAGGTGATTTTAATCATCTCTATCTATGTATAAAGAGCCTCTGAAAAACAGAAAACATTCATCCGCAAAATGTATTAGAAAACAATCAAATGCTCTACACAGACATGGATAAGACGATCCTGTTGTTAAGGTTCTGGACTAGGACTTAAGAGTTTTTAGGACTCAGGATTTTTTAGTAGCAGATATGATTGGCCTGTATAAATACACCAGGTGGAGGAGGTCCATAGAAAAGAGGTAGAACAGCTTTTGAAGCTAAAACGATAGTGTTGGCACAAAAATAAATAGATATAAGCCATCCAGAAATAAGCAGGCTGAAAATTAAAAGAGGGTTTATAACGATCAGAGGAACTGAAGTGACGGCATACCTTTCCCAGAAGAGCAGCAAGGGCAACACAACCACCTGCTTGCAAGCTGGAGCTCAATACCTTTGCAAGAAGGATTGTACGCCCTCGTGGCAGGTGACAGCCGACAGCCGGTGGCCTGGATGGAGAAAGTTCCCTCTGCATCCTCATGCTGTGCGGTCCCACTGCAGACCCCCAGGGTGTCACCTCTGCACCTCTCTGCACTCAGCGCCTCTGCCTCCGCCATAGGGAGAGCCAGCCCCTCTCTGCCCGTCCTGCCTGCAATGCCTGCAAGCGTCCTGCGGCAAGAGGTCTGGTTTGTTGTTATATGTCCTTGTCATAGGCAGGGAGCAAGCACACAGTCTCAGTCTAAAGAGCCCCAAGCCTGGACTAAGCAAGGAAGTGCCATTGCTCATGACGCTGCCCCATCCCCACGGGCAGGCAAGGTCCCTCAAATTAGCTGCTCTGCAAAAGGCGTTATTTAGATCGGTGACACTTAAAGATTTCCCGTCTCCGTAGAAAACCACCAGCGGCTAACGTGACGCAAGTGGGGCATTCCCAGTTTGCTCCTTCAATCCTCCAGCTTCTCTGTTCAGACGCAGCCATGTTGACAATGCCTAGGCTTTCAAGCTCCTTGTGGTGTGAGATGGCAATCTTGCTGCTGATGCTAATGATTTTAATGACGTCTTTTGCTCAGTGCCCTGCGGGCCTGAGTGGCAGCTGATGGCAGGGAGAGATGACATGGCAAGACCTCTCCATAAGCTTCAGAGGCACCACAGGTACTTACCACCCCCGCTCCCCAGCTAAAAATTAAGGTAAAGCCAGCCCTGAATATGGGTCTCTTAAAACAGTCAGGAGACTGCCACTGCAACAAACCCAGATACCTTCTGGGCTCTAGTTAGCAAGTACTGTCCTACAGATTGCATTCATCACCTCACCTTCCTCCATGTCCCCAGGAAAAGGAAGGCATACAAAATGCTATCTGATCTCGTCAAGTTTGGAGAGCCTTGTCAGCACTAACGGGAGAGACTGCCAGAAGGAAACACAATTAAGGAGGTACTTGGTACATGGTGCCTTCGTTGGCCCAAAGGGGAGGGAAGTCAGGGGCATCTGGGGAGGGAAACGGAATAAAACAAACAACAAGAAAAGCCCTCAAAGGACCTCCGCAGGTCTGCCACGTGGTTGGCACTCCTGAAGGATGTTACTGCGAGACTGATGCTGGCAAGGCAAGCAGGCAAAAGCTTCCTCCATGGAAGTTAGCATGGGACACAGAGAGCACCAACTATTAAAACCTGTAAAACCACGAGACACGCACACACCCACCCAAGGCCACGCAGCACCCATGACCCCCTTCCTCCCCACATGTCCCCTTCAGAGAGCGTGACTGGCACCTGGCTTTGCCCAGGCAGGACCTGATGGTGGCGCGCACTGAGTTCGGCGGGTCCTGGGGGGCAAGAGACGTTCAGCTCTTTGCAGGACCTGTCCCTGAACTCTTGCAGGGATAACAGCTAAAGAGGACAAGGCCCGCTGAGACTGATTAGCTGCTTCTAAGTTAAAAAGGTTTGATGTGGCAGGGATTGTGGAGGGTCTCAGAGCTATCAGCTGGTAACTCATCTGTACCTCATCAACATACCAATTAGGCACATGCCTCCCCGCCACTTCCACGGCTCTGCCTCAGGACACCACCAGAGCCTTTAGCTAAACGGTGACTAATCGGCTGTACCGAGGACTGGGCAAGAGCAAGGGGTCACAGGTAGAGCTGGGAACAACGTGCCCACAGCAGGGCTCCAGCCATGACAGCAGCTTCCCCTGCCTCTCCTCTGCACACCTGCCTTCCCGGGGGCTGTATCAATCACAGCCCTTCTTCGTTCCTTTCTCCTGTTAAGCTGCCAAACCTTCGCTCTTGGTTTACTGCAAATCGCTACCCTGAAAACGGAGGAGTGTGCTGCGATGTTTTTTAAAGGGGCAAAGAAAGGGAAAAAATAAAAAGATGACATTTGCAAACTCAGTCCTTGTCAGATCTATGGATCACCAACACATTAATGAGTCTGTGCTTTATCGCACGTCCTATGAACACAGAGCAGCTCTCATATGGCTGGGGAAAAATTTCCACTAGTTAAGCTAAATCAGGAAAAGACATGTTTGGTGCGTTACATAAACGTATTAAAAATTGGATGTCAAAAAGCCCTGTTTCTCCTTGCCCAAAAGCAACAGCAAGTTAGAAAATCTAAGTGTCTCTAATTTGTTTGCTGGCTGGATCGGCTTCCAAATTTCGTGAATTCTCTGTCAAAGCTGATGAGCTGAAGTCCCAGTGGCTTTGATGGAAGAAGAGAGGTGGGGGGAGAGAAAGAGAGAGAGGGAAAGAGAGAAAGAGAGAAATGGGCAGAGAGTGGGAGCCTGATTACAAGTAAGGAGGGAATAGGAGTGTTGCAAACAAGAGCCTCAGCAAATGAGCTAATATAACCCTGGGGAATAAGATTCCAGAATGTGAATGTCTGTTTCTTACCCCAACCCCTCACAGTGGGTTTAATTAAATGATTTCTAACGATTTGGTCATTTTTATCACAAGAAGCTGGGTTGGCAAGAAGAAAATAATGATCTGTGGCAGAGCAGAGTGGCCTTTGGTTTCCCTCTGCAGTGACTAAGAGGGGTGGGCAGGCCCAGGCAGGACCCTGTCCAGGTTTCACAGCTCTGTCCAGGGATGCCTTTCCCAGCTGGGCACATCACGACAAACTCTTGCAGCCTGTGAGGGGCCCTAACACCCCTCTGGGCATTGCTCAGGAGGCAAGAGCCCTGAGAGGGACCTGCCCGAGAAGGGGACAGCAGATGGCACAAAGGCTGCCACAGGCATAAGGACCACTTTTATGAAGACTAACTCCTCTCTGGTGGGTTTCTGACAGGAGAGGGCTTGCAGCCACCACAGGCTCTCAGCAGGCAGCTGTGCACACCAAGGGACTGTCCTGTCCTTCCAGCACCTTGTTACTGGGACTGGAATTGATTTATCATCACTGCTCTCTGATGGGAAATTTGAAAAGCTTAGTCCCAGTGCAGATTTCCTGGGTACCTCTGAAACATTAAGCTGCTTATTTACCGAGCTGTTGCATGCAACAGGTCAAGAAAGGTTTTCTCCTGTCAGACCAGGTTTGTGGAAAAGAGCTAAGACTTTTGTCTCGGGGCAGATTATGCTGCAGTCAGAGCTCTCTGCAGAGCACTACTCCAAGAGGACCTGTGCATTTAATGTGAGCTCCCTGCCACATTTAAACACATCAAAACCATAGATGTTGTAGTGCGGTTTATGGCATTTACTTCCTTTGCTCCAGCTGAATGCATGCTCTTATTAATGCAGATGGGCTTGGATCTGTCATTTTTGCTCAGAGTATGATGGGTTTGGGAAATGATTAAAAGGGCATTGGTGCTGAGAGAAATCTTACTGTGGGGAAAATGCCATCCTGATCCCTCGCTCACTCAGCTAAAGGCAGCATCAAAGCTGAGCTGTCACTTGGCAGGTAAGAACTGGCAGGCAAAATCCTTGCCGAGGCTAAAATTCACTGCTGCCGGACCAGGAGAGATTTCCTAATGCCAAAACGCTCTGTCCGTGTGGGGTAAGATACAGTAGCTTTTGTTCTCTCCCTGCGTCTAGGAGAAGTGGCAATCTCCAAGAAAAGGGCAGGTATGGAGCTGTCAGCAGGGAGGTAAGAGATGAAAACCCTTTTTCTGGGATTTCCATTTTTTTCCTGAAGGAGATTTGGATTTACCAGTAAAACCCTAATTCCTGGGGCTTGTATCATGTAACCTCAATATCTTGATATCTGTGGCCCCACACAGTTACCCTTAACCTTAGCTGATGCCAGAAAACACCCCTTGGACAGAAAGAGAGAAACAAGCAGGAAAAGGACCAAAGCTGTGAGGAATCTACAAACACTGAGACGAAAAGCAAATGAGAGTCTGAGCTCAGCAAACCTGTTACAGAGGAACACACACCGTAAACTGAGAGGTAAATGGTCTTGCACTTCCTCCTGCACGCCAGGCTGGGGAGAGACGGTGGGGAGCTCCTGACATGGGATTTCTCCTTACTTTCCCTTCCAGAAGCAGTTGTTTGGAGAGGTTCATAGTACCCTTCTTGCCCATTTCATGGGAAATTCTCCCATTTCCCCCCATCCAAATAGTTTTGATTACATGTGTCTCTACAAGCTTAAGAACAAAATTGTCTTGAGCGTGAGCTGATATCTAGCACACACTTCATACCCTGCATTATCTCCTGTACAGGAGCGTTATTGTGACAGGACAGATATTGGCTCAAGCATCACCACCTCAGGGGCCTGATACATTAAGATAAATATAAATTATCTCGAGACACCTTCTTGATGAAGTAAAGCACAGTGTGCTTGCCAACCCAGGCCCAGCGAGAGGTACCGCGATGTCTACGTTGTGCTTGTGGCTTGCTGAACACCTTCTCTTGCAAAGGGGGATGTCCGCAGCCTCCTCTGGCCCCCGCAGCAGCAGCAGCCCGAGCCCAGCGCTGCCCGGGCTGTCGCAGACCATCCCCAGGCACTGTCCCCCGGGCAGAGTGGCCGCTCTCACCTGCCGGAAGCCGTTCCGCGTGTGCTGCAGGATTTTCAGGGCATAGTTGGATCGCTGACCTTTGCTGTTGAATTCAATGTGGCCGGTGAGACCTTCCAATTCTACCTGTCCAAGAGAGAATGAGTTACAGCGCCCATCGAGGCAGTTCACCCCACCACCTGCAGCAGAGCCGGGGGTGGTGGCTGCTTGTCCCGCACAGCGGGCATCCACCCTCCCAGCAGCAGCTGCAATGCAATCCTCATGCCTCAATCCTAACTGCTTTCAGAGTCTGGCTAGGGTAGCACAATCCTCATGCCTCAATCCTAACTGCTTTCGGAGTCTGGCTAGGGTAGCACAATCCTCATGCCTCAATCCTAACTGCTTTCGGAGTCTGGCTAGGGTAGCACAATCCTCGTGTCTCAATCCTAACTGCTTTCGGAGTCTGGCTAGGGTAGCACTGAGAAACATGGAGAGAAGCAGGAGAATCAGGAGCCTGAGGTGCAGGGCTCCCCAGATTTCTTCGCACCAGCTGCTTTGGAACAGCCCCCTCTGCAGCTCCTCACCACCTCCCTCCATCCTAAGGCTAACACAGCACTGCTCTGTGCCAGGCACGAGCTCTTCACCGTGTCGCACCAAATCACTAGCTGGGGATTCCTCTACAAACCATTACATGCCGTTTCACTGCACCAGGCCAGCATTTAACACAGGAGCATGTTGCAACGGAGCCAGGATGAGTGTCTAGCCTCACTGCGCAGATTAACCGTTTCCCACTTGCTGCTGCAGCACCTCTTCAGCAACAAGGGCAAGCTACAGCCCCTCCTAGTAGCAGAGCCAAGGGCAGCTGAAGAGTTTCGCTGTCTCTGACTACGGGTGAAATTTAAAGCAGTGTTCACATGCATGGACCAAAGTGGCACAAGGTTCAGGTTCAGCTGAGCCTTCCTTTGGGGGAGGAATCTCATGATACTTCAGTTGCACCTCAGATTCAGAAAATATGCTTCTTCTGCAGATCAAGCTCAGCTGTCAGGAATCACATTGACAAGCTCCATTTCACAAGGCTGAGATTTCAGGATCTATTCTTGTGTCAGAACTAGGCTTGCTCAGTTCCAGCAACCACACTTTTGGGTTCAAAGAAGCCCAAACCCCTTCACAGGGAAACTCGCCTCTTGCCACTGAGCTCTAAGCAATTGTATTGCATGACCTCATATCAACTCACATTCACTCAAAACAGAGCTCAAATCACTTCAAAACAGTCATACTTAAAAAAAAAGCCCAAGTCATTGAATTCCAGTTTTTCTGCAGCAAAGCCTGAAAAATGGAGAGTTTCATGTCGTTCCAAGGCCAGAGACAAACCAGCCCTCAGATCTCCTCTCTTTTCATTCCCAGTGCTACCTTCAAACAGACAGGCACTGTGCTTGAGAACTGTGCCAGCACCAGCATGTACATACACGTCTCTTGCTTCTGGCAGTGACAAGCACTAGCTTCTAACAGACCAGCAAACTTCAGTCCCTTCTCACCATTCTCAGATAGTTCATCAGGCTGGTGCCGTGCTGCCAGATCTGGGCGGACCCACAGGACAGGGGCTTCACACCAATCTCCTGGCTCCGGTTCAACTCCTGCACAGCAGTCACCACAGCATAGACAGCATCAAACAACAGGGCGGAAGAGAGCTGTGGGAAAAAGGAAGAAAAAAATTGAGATGGGAAGAGAAAAATCGAGCCTCCCGCTGCACCTTCTGGACCTTGCAGCAAGCAGAGGAGCGCTCTATCCACAACCTCAGTGGGGATCACAAAGGAGCAAAATCCTTGGCCACCTCTGTGCAGACAGCAAGCCCTGCTTGCCTACCGTTCTGCTCCAGCAACACCCTGCAGCCCGTCTGCACCCATCCGAGGACAGGGAGAAAAAAGCAATGGTATCCCTGAACTGCTGTGCCTGTGCAAGCATCACTGGGACATTCCTTTGCCAGCCCTAGTCCCACTCCCAGCTTGTTACATGTCTCATCCTCCTCTTGCTTGCTTCCTGACCCTTTATGTCTCTGCTTGCTTGTTCCTCAGGGTTTCTAACCCTTTCTAATCAAGCTGTGGTTTTTTGGTCCTTTGGTGACCCCTGATTAATCTCTTGGCCAAGGGGAACACTCCTGAGAGCATCAGGTTTGTAGGCGGCCGGGCAGAATAAAGACCCTGTGCCTGCACCCACAGAAGGAAAAATAACTGCGTTGCTTCAGCCTTCACTAGGCACCAGAGTGTCCTTCTTCAGCCATTGCTATGAAAGGCAGATCCACAAGAAATGAGGTTTTGCTAGGTCTGTGTCTCAAACAACTAAGTCTTGGCTTTCAGAGCCCACAGAGACCATCCAAGCCCTTTGCTACAGCATCCAGTTTCCTGCTGGGTGTTATCTGCTCTGTAATGGCATTGCTGAAGCAATGTCCAGAATCACAGAGCTCATCCCCTCTCCTCCTCATCTTTGCTTTGTTTGCCTTTAATCAGATTTCCTTGTCCATCAAGCCTCACAAACTCTGTTTTTCACCCATGCGCAACCATTTTGATGTTCTTGATCTAGTTCATAATCAGCCATTTGCTCTCTCATGCTCACTGTTGTGACTAAGATTTCACTTTTAATTATTGTCACCTCCCAACTCTGCTGGAATTAAAGCTGATGCAGCTCATTACTATCAAGGCTACATTTTCCTCATGGCTACTTCCGAGAGCATCCTCTTCCCATTCCAGCTCCCAGCAACAGGTTCAGTCTCTAGCCCAGGGTTCCTTCCCCCACCTTACCCTCTTTGTGACTTAGGGCACTTCAGCAGTATCCACATCCCCCATTCTTCCCAAAGCCTGATTAGGTTTATTCACTTCTGCCAGTGGCCCTGCAGGGACCCTCTCACCCAGTTCAATCATCCCAACGAACCTTTGGCTTCAACTGCATTACTAATTGGAACAGAGTGAGCCAGACTTAACCCTGCTTGATCTTACTCAGATCAGTGGTAAGACCTCATTGACCACAATGGCCTGGGATTAGGCAGCTAACAAGGGCCGCGAAACCTTAAAATGTACAAGCCAGCGGGGGTTAAAAGGCACGATTCCAGCCTAATGCTAGCAAAACCCCAAACACCAGTCTAATGGCACCAGTAACCCCTCACTTTCTCAACCACGGTACAGACTCACATTTGCTCTGTTGCATTCCTCCTGCACGTACCTGTTTAATCCATCTTATACAAACAGCATCCAGGGACTTTCCAGTGAGCACCAGGCAGCCTAACTGGCACCGGTCAGTCTTGCATCTGACCCTTCTCCCATGCAACAGGCAGCACCTTTGGCCATATATGCAGAGAGCGTTCTGCTAATAATAAGAATTGACAGGCTCCAGAGCTATGAAGTTTTATTACAGCTATTTTGCAGGAGGTAAACTGCACCACTGGAGGAGCTGAGCAGCCTGAGGCCACAAGGAATTGCTGGCAGAGTGGGAACAGAAATTGGGCATCCTATTTCCTATTGTGCCTCAGCTATGAGACACCAGAGTTCCCCTTGCAAACAGCAGCAAGCCTCTCTCCTGCACTTTTTCCCTGCTGTTCAGGGGTAAATCTGCTACAGTTTTTTGCTTAGTATTCACATCTGACCTAAACATTTGCTTCCTGGGAAACGTTTTCCAGAGTTTCTTAAAAGGAGCTGATATATCCTTCTCGCTAGCTTTCTATTTTACCTTCAATACAAGTTTCTTTCGTAATAGGACCTCTCCAGCCTGTCCTGTCATCGACCCCTGTTCATGAAGCTCTTTAGCATAAACCTAATTTTAACTGTGAGCCGAATTCCATTCAGGTTACAGGATGCCATACACAATTAGCAATTGCTTTCCTGAATCAGGAACCATATTAATACCAGTTGGCCAAATGAAAACGTTATGAGAGCAAATGCAATCCCTGTGACCCCAAAGCTTCACCATCTCATTCCAAATCAGAATACTGGCCCAGCATTTGTAATTGTCTCCTGTTGGGTTTTCATTTCCATTATCCCTGAGCAGTTAATGATCTCTTATTAGCTGGTGAGCAAGAGACTTGTAGATCTTAGTGAGGCATTTGACATTATTGATTGGAATATTTTACTCCTTAGCCTCGAACAATTTATTAGGATTTCTGTCAGCCCCCTTAAGGTTTCAAGGAAATTATGGATTGGGTAGGGGGTTGTGAAGCACAGGATCAAGTCCTCCTGGTAGGGAATGGGAGTCCCTCCCATACTCTCAACACACCTCTTTCCTTTTAGAAAAAAAAAAACCAAACACACAGCTTTCCTCAGAAGCACTGCATTTCCATTCCTGATCCTGCTTATCATTTATGCCAGGCATTTGGCTGCCCCACTGGGCTCAAAATCAGGCTCATGTGCCAGCCTCACACTTTTGTGGGCCATGGAGCATGGCACCTGGACACATGGGAGCCTGGCAACACAGCCATCTGCAAGTGAACAGAGCCATGTCCCTCCTTTTAAACACCTACCTTGACTCCTCCTTCAATATCTCTTGAGCGGCCACCAGGACTCAGACCTAGGGAGGTTCATGGCCTCTGCTTCTCTGGTACCAAAATCCTCCAAGGCACTCCCCATCTTCCTGTGGTCGCTGGTGTGGGATTGCCCTGCTCCACCATTACCTGCAACGCCCTGCCAGCAGCGCTGCTGCCCTCCCGTGTGTCTGTCACCTCACCCCAATGGAGCATTTGCTCTGCTGCCCTACGCCACCTACCCAGTGGCCATCTCCCTCTGCCACTCTTCACTCGGTAACGCTAATAAATCATCTTCAACACAGCAAGGTAATTTGGGATGCAGGCTCTGTGGAGGAAAGCATTCACAATTACGTAGCACTGGAGTGCAGCAGCCCTTTTGGTCTTCCTCGGTCTCTCTGGCTTTTGGAGGTAGGCAAGTGTCTTCTCACAAGGTTAACTGGTGGGGTTAATGCAACTCACTGCTTCCACTTATCTCCTGCAGCCCAGAAAGTGCAGATGAGCACTGGGTCGATTTCGCACATCCACGCAGGATGTGCTTTCCTGCAGGCTCACATAAGTTACTGGTGCAGTAAGTGAAGCTGCTTGACTTTGCACTGGAACAGATGCAGAGCAGTGACATGGTCTCTCGTGCCTTGGGGCCATAACCTTCAGCAGAGGAGTGGAGAGAGAGCTGGAGGCAGCACCTTTTTAACTTCTTCTAGGCAGATTCAGCAAGGAGGATCTGTCACTGCTCTTGTGTATATCGCCTCAACTTTCTTCATGTTGCCTATAAAATCTCTCACTGCTTTTATGTTCTTATTTTAAACCACAGCTTTGTCACTCTGTCACAAAAAGCCAATTTGCCTGTTAACAAATTGATTCTCCTCCTTGCATGCATCGTCTGATTTGTGCAGATCCCTGTTGGTTCTGTACCGTCTCTGCAATGTAAGAGCTCCATGACAGGCTGCACGTGAAAACTTGGTAAGCCTTACAGTGGCCCTCCACTCGCAGGTTCACGGGTCTCGGGGGGGACTTCCCTCTATCCCTAAAGACTAGTTCTTGGCAATGAAAGTTGCTGATAAGAACTGCCTCATCAGACCAAGGCTCCAGCAAAGGGAGCAGATGGTGGGCTGGGCAGATGTGCTCGCTGCTCTGTTCCCCTCGGCATGCCTGTCAGCTGCACAAGGAGAGGCTGTACTCGAGAACTAAGGAGGTGTTACAGGGTGCAACTGTGATACAAAGCCCTGGGAACAACTCACCAGCTAGAAAGGATCAAGAAACAGATCTCCAGCCCTTGCGCACATCAGCTGGCAGGACCATTCCCACCAGTGTCTTTAAGGCAACTAATGTTATCTGATGCCCTGTGCCTTGCGGGCAGGGGTGGTGCCCGAGCTCTACCTCGGTACACGACAGCTGCTTGCTGGATGCAAGCACACCTTCCTCCCAACACCAGATCTACCCCTCTAGAAACTAACAGCAGGCTAAGCATAGTTGACGGGAAGATCCCGCTTTATTTTTTATTTACAAAAATCTTCTACATAAAAGCCGTGTTTAAAGGTAAACTGATCTCCAGGGAAATATGAACAGATATGGCTAGTCTGGGTTTTGCCATGTGTTTTTTTTTTCTTCCTGAAACATTATCATCTGTATCTTTGCCCCCAAACATAACACAGAGAATTAAAACCATTAAAATCCTGTGAAATAGACTTTACAATCTGGATTTTATTCAATGACATAAACACTTAATTACAAACATCTGTTTTAGCCTAAATTCTAATTACCTAATCTAGCCATCTGTAATTTGAATGATTTTCTCTGATTTCCTTTCTTTGCAATGTGATTAATGAGAATGGCATTAGAGCAAGCAGCTTCCTCCTCCTTCCTCAGATGCTTTCCCAGCTCTAGCAAGAAAGCCCTGGGACTTTTCTGCTCACAGGAAACCTCCCTCCTGTCACTTCCAGCTGTTGAGCTTCCTTTTATCTTCTTAGTATGAGCTATCCCATGAGATTTCTGTTTCCCAGGACTAAAAGAGGAAGTTCTTACACAGAGAGATGCTCTCTGGGAGATGAGACCTGCCAGATTTCCAACGGCAGAGACGACGCATGGCAAAACAGTACTGGATTTCCCTTGCAGACACAGAAGAGGAAACACATGCCCTGCCTGGGAATATTTCACTTCACCGCTGCTCTGTATCTTCATGACCCAGGGCAAGGCGCTTTTCTTATCACCTGGGACATGGCATACTGGCGATGAGAACCTTGCTACGAACATAGAGTGAACCTTCACATCATCAGAAAGAAATAATCTTTAGTTTAAGACTCTACACTAGGGTTTGGGAGAACTGAATCCATTTTCCAGTCGTGCTGTAGATTCCCTGACGCTGATATAACAGGAAAAGTCGCTTCCCTTCCATGCCTCAATTCCGATTTGTACACCAAGAATAACAGTTCCTCCTCAGCAGCTGACCACCACCTAGCACACAGGGAGCTACCCAGCACAGCCAAGAGCAGCCACAGAGCAGGTGCCTGGGAAGCCATCGCAGCCCCGAGGAGGGACCCCTAATGACAGCAGGGCTGGAGCAGCTTAGATGAGGGCGATGCAGCGTGGCTGAGCACCCTCCCTCTAGACAGGGCCTCAGGAGGAAGACCGTTGTATGGCTGATTGCGCTTTATGAATGGATGGATGAAAGAAGCATCCAGCTGGCTTAATATTACACTGATGGGTGATGTAGGCTCAGGCTCACAAACCAAACAGCTCCATTCAGCCCTGAACTCCTCCACTCTTTCAAAAAAAAGGTTGCAATGGGGCATACTCCTGCATCCTTTCACCTACATATTTTGCTGGTTGTTAAGACAACACAGGGTAAGAAGCACAACGAGATCGCTTATTTCCCCATCACACCTGCAACAGTCCTGTTCTTACTGTGTCCTGTTAGTACAAATAGAAGAACATTTACTTTTTCATGCCTCCAAACAGTCCCTGGAACTGTCATCCAAATAGGAAGCTGCCTGGTAGAAATCTATGGAGATGTAGCAGGGCAGACAGCAAGCTCACTGCAGCCGCCCCCACCCAGAAGAGCTGGGAGGAGAAAGAGCAGGGTGGTCCCAGGCAGGTACTAACCGTGGCCTGAGCTCCATGTCAAGCCAACAGGATGTGGGCACAAAGGGCAGAAAGCTCCTGATTTTGCCTGCTTAAGATCACTCTGTAGTGATAATAAGGAGGTTTTCAGCAGTACCTAGCTGCCTCAGCTTGTCAAGGGGACTTGGAGTTCATTAAAAATGATGCAAAGGGTTCCACCAATGGCATTTTCTCTCTCCCCTTCCCCAGTTCCAGCTGCAGCTCCCTGCTTTCCCGATTTGGCAAATCTACTTTGCAAACCTTCCCAGTTACAAAGAGTCTCTAGGGAGGATTTTGGTGCTGATCTGCACGCTCATCAGGGAGATGTTAGTGCATGCAACATAACACAGGTCCTTGGCACCTGCCAAAAGCCTGGCCCTTTCTGTGCTATTTGCATCCAGAACCCCTTCTCCTCAAGCCATGTTCCTAGAGGTAAATACACAGGGACAAATTTCACAAGGGAGATGCTGAATCAAGGCTGCATCATCCCCTGCACTCACATACTAAATATAATTCAGATTAAGATTAGGCTTGAATTTAAAGCTGTACAGCCATTCAGGTACAGACAAGCTCTCTAGAGTTCTACAGCCATATGGCTCCCCAAAATCCCTTTGGGCGACCACAGGCTTTCAGGGTCGCCTTAGTATCCTCCAGATGAGGAGGCTCCCTGTAAGTCACAGCCTGACACCCCGAGTCCTCTCCTACCTACTTAACTAAGGTGCTCTGTCTGGTTCATTCTCCCCATTCCTGGACCGCAATCTCCCCAGGACCACCAAACGCAAAAGCCAATCCTAGGTACAGCAGTATGACAGCAGCCTGGTGATGTGCCCGAGCTCTTTAGCACAGGGGTTACATGGGTCAAATAATTAGTCAATACCACGCACCCACACCTTGGAGACCAGTTTCTACCTCTGCATGGTCTTCACACACCCTGCATTGCCAGCGTCTGCTCAGAACCAGCCTGCAACAGTTTTCCAGAGGTTTTCCTGATGGACTATGGCAGCTTCTGACTCACAGAGGCTGTGGACAATGGGAATGAATTTTACTTACCGCTGGCCCAGTAAAGGGAGCATGATCACAGTTCTCCTGCCAGGACTGGTTGAGACTCTGGACAAACTCTTGGAAGAAAGTGTGAGATTGGTTGAAAATTGAAAATCCCAGGATGTTGACTCGGTCATCCAGCAGGCTGTCCAGGCGCTGGAGGGAAAACTCCTAAAGCAGCCCAAAACAGAAAACGGGATTAGGGAAGAAAACAGGCACCAAAATCTTCAGAAGCACTCAACACCACTGAAGAGAAGAGGGGACCACGCAGCTACAAGAGCCTGCATGTGGAACCTACTGCCTCCAAGCTGGGGCTGAAATCCACCCGCCAGCCGGTAAGGAAGAGCCTGGGTGCTAACCACGACTCCACCCAGCAGGATTCCTATCTCAGGCTTTTAATAAAGATGTCAGCCAAGTCCAGTACTTCATTGGCCGACTTCCACAAAAACACCAAAACCCCTCCAAAAGCGGGTTCTGGGAACTTTTCACTTCTGAGCTGTGGTTCCTGCCAACCATGCCTGAGTGTGGTGGTGTTCTTTGCAGTTTATAAACCAGCTCTTCTGACAGAGGTTCTCTGTAACACAGGGGTTACAGCAGAGACAGGGAGACGGGTGATATTTTTCAGATGAAGCCAGTAACCTGCTATAACCGGCCAGACCAGGGCAGCTCTGCTGTGGGAGGTCCAGAGCACAGAGATCCTGAGCAGATTTAACCTTCCCAAGGATGCTCTCTCCAAGGCACTCCCAGAAAGAGGTCCCTGCTGCGTTCCCCACGAAAACACTGCTGTGCCCAGGCATCGCTACGGCTGAGAGCCCCAGCCAGTGCAAGCACACAGGCAATGACTGCCTATCCAAACCTGAGGTAGGAGGGATCCCCAGGCCACCAAGACCACCAGACTGTGGAGACCCATATCTGGAGAGAAAACAATGTCCATCCTTTCCTTTTTTTAATTTCCTTTGAAAGCACCCTGAACTGGACCCCAACCTGGGTGGCAAACATCATCAGCTGAGTGAAGCTGCTTTACCACCACCGTATCCAATTCAGTGATACAAAGTTTAAACTGTTAAATTAAATCAGTTCCTCCCCAAAGGGCAATTCTGCCCTGCTCCTTTGTACCACTGGGTACCGGGAGTAGATGCCAGTCACAGGACACCCTAATGCCCCTGTGGAGGGTGGGAACATGCTTTGACTGTGGGCTTTGGTGTGGTGCCCATCTTCTTGCATTTCTGAAGAGCAAAGTGAGAAGATGTACAAAAATGACTGTAAAAAAAAAAAAAAAAATAGCAAAAAGGGAGAGCTTTATTTTGCTACTCACGTCAATGGGAGCAGTTACATGACAAAGTCAGCTTCCTGGAGAAAAGTCCAGCCCTCCCTGTCCTATTAGCAGGAAATAATAGTGCCTTCCTCACTAATTTCTGTTTTGCTAATTGCTAAAATGGAGTGAGAAGGTGGGAGTAATAGTTTCAGAAACTGCTGGATACCCGTTCTCTCCCATCACTAATACAAATGTCTTTTGGCTCTGTGGACTCTGAGATCTCAGCGAGTCAAGTGATTTTTTATCTTTCCTGCGTATGCACGCACGTAGGAACACTGTCTGTAAATCTCTGAAACACGGAGTTACAAGACTATTCCAGCACAGCAAACTCCCACGAGAATGTGATCAGACACAGGATTAAGTGCATTTTGGACACAACCGCATTAACGTTAGGTAACGTGAAATTGCCTGTGAACTATTGATTCATTTGAACGATATTATCCTCCTGCCTTCCTGACAGGTTATCCATTTACCTATGGCACCCTGTCAACCTGTGCAACAAGGGCAGATGGCTAATGAGGACCTGGGCCCGAGGAGATCCTGGGTGTAAGCAGAGCAGCAGGAGATATGTTGAGCCCCTGCAAAATACCACCTCCCCCCAGCCACAGCCATGAGGCAAACTGCACGGCGGCACAAAGCGAGCAGCTGCCCGACTGCCTTCTTGGCTTCATTATAGCAGAAGCAAAATGATATGTTAGGTACCAAAACAGCCACGGAGTCCAAGGCTTCAGTCTCAGGCCAAACTACCCCAATCTCAAGGCAGTTGAAATTAGTGCCTTTACTTAATACACCTTTTCTCCCCTGAAGACTTTCTTTCTCCCCTAAGCTTTCGAGGTTGCTCAGGCCCTGGCATGTTTGTTACCCTCTTCTCCTTAAATTAGCAAATCCTGGTTAAGGCAATGAGCACCGCTGGTCTCAATTCACATGGAAGAAACTGAGGCAGAGGTTTCAGGATGAACCCTCACCCACATCAGCCCAGTTTCCCTCGGGAAATTCCCATGTCCCGCCCAGGATGGAGGCAGCTGCTGGGGCTCACTGCCTGACAAAGTGATCATGGGCAGACCCAGGCACCCTCCCCCCAGAGTCAACAATTTGCTCTGGTGCAAGTGTTAACAGCACCTTTTTCCGAGCTCCCATTAGTGGTGGCTGGTCATTGCAAGCTTTGGTCTTTTTACAGCCAATACTCTCCATATCCATCTTTTTCTAGGCAAGCCTCCAGCTGCAGAAAACCCCATTTCTGTTGCTGTCACGTTCATAAAGCATCCACCTCTAACACAACGGGGATGGCATGGCCTGTACGTGACCCTTTCCCTGCACTGCTCCCTGTCCTTTCCCTCCGCCCCAGCTCCAACCCTCTGCCTTTAAATGTTTTTCCAATCAGACGTGCGCAAGAGCATTCTGTGGGCCCAGGTCAGAAGCAAGTAAATGAGCCATGAGCTGCCTATGCAATGAGATGGAGATGAACCATGCTTGGGGGACACACTTCATCTGCAATGGAATAAGAGAGATATGGTAAGGTCAGGCTTGCTACGGGGGGCAAAGGGGTGAGAGCATCCAGACAGTTCAGTAGCTACCAGCCCAGCTTCTGTTCCTATTTGTTTTATCCTTTCCTACACGGTCATTCACCATGCTTGACATTTCCAAACCCACTTTTTGCAAACACAGACTCATCTGCCATTCAAGTCCTGCACCACTCAGCTGATTTCCAGAGCTTGACGCCCCATCCATCAGCCCTGGTCCTACCTCCCGATGGCAAGCAACGGCTGAGCCTCTGACGCTGCCTGGCAAGAGGCGAGTGCAGTCAGGAAAAGGGGTGGAAAACCCTGCTCTTGGAGATGACCTTAGATGGCTCCTCTCACCATGTGTTCACATGCAAGCGTTAACCTTTACCTTTTCAAAGATCAGACTGAGGTAGAGAAATACTGTTGAGATTTGAGAAGCGAGACTCAGACGCGTGAAGGGCTCTGTAGCGGGTGCACAGGGATTTGGTGTCATATCCAAGGATTTCTCATTGAGACATACTGAAGCTGACTTTTGCCTAAGCTAGGAAATATTTTAAACAGTCTGAGCAGAACCATGGTATGTATACCTGACCTTGCCCTAACTGCTAGACAAAGCCAGTGCGGCTAGTGTTCACAAAGAATAGTTTCATAGCCACCTCTCCTCTCCTCATGTAGTTACTCCTTATCTGCAGTGCTGGCTGGTACTTTTGCAGGCTAGGAGATAGCTTTCCAACACACTAAGAGCAAGGAGCCATTAGGAAAATAACTCACACCTGTCAGCAGATTCTGTTTAATGGGGGACTCCAAGCCTTGGTGCACCCTGTCCTAGCCTCCTCTGTCTGCACAAATACGGTTTTGTAACCACATACTTCCACGCAAGATCAGGGCACCTGGTGAACACAAGAGGGTTGTGAACCAAAGAGATGGCTGCAAGCAGCATTTCCCTCATTACCTTCTAACTCCACTGCCAATGATTTTTTTCCCCGTCCCTACACTGAAACGATTGCAATAGTTGACCAGCACTTTGCCTTCTGTCTCAGTCCAGATCCTTTATGCCAGTGCAATGAGAGGCACAGAGAAGACCATTAAAAAAATCATACCAAGGCTAATTTCATGTACTGGCTGCCTGAATTCTTCCCCCTCTTTTGGTCTGGTGTTCAAAGCACCCACCAAAAGTCAATATTGTATTTAATGAGATCTCAGAAGTAGGAGGCTCTGAGGGTCTTCAGCCAAAATTAATGAACTTTTACAGAAGAAAAATCCCCAGGCTTTGCTCAAATCACAGCAAATTCCGCAGCAGCACCAGGCAATTACAGTGTAGGTTTTCTGACTTCTACTACAGGGCTGCAACAACTAAATATGTGCTGTTAAATAACAACACTTAGCAATTCTATGGCACTCTATATTTTCAAAGTGCTAGGCACACATTAGCTAATTGAATACAAAGGGGTTCCCCGGGAGACAGGACTGGAGGAGTTATTAGAGGATGAAGTCACTCTTGGGTTTCTGCGCTTCATGCGGCACTCGACCTGCATTCTCACTTTACAGCAGCAGACAAAACCTACGGAGTGACCCGAACATTTAGATCATTGGGAGAACCTGGCTAATAAAAGCCACAGAGCCAAGCTCTGTAATTCATGATTTTAAAGCCATGAGCTTGGATTTTCTGGCGTCGCTACCTATGAGTTACGATCAGATTTACAGGCTATAGTCTCCATTCCATTAGGAACATAAACCCATAAGATACAAGCGTATTACTCAGTGCAAGTCTCTTGACTTGCACATTTGGATCACATGCCAGCCGATACTGAATGGACTCAGCACCCACAAGCCCTCTCCCACCTCAGCCCACACCAGCAACAGGGCTCCTGCAACACACTGGTGGGTTCCTGATGCAAATCCCCCTCCTGCCCTGCCTGTTTCACTCTGGCACCCTAACACAGCAGCGGCAACATGCTAGTCCTCACATTGTCTCAGCACAGTGCCGTGGTAACGTACAAAATCACTGCTGCCTTGCCCCGTGGGAACTCCTGCCAGGAAATTATTATGCCCAGAATACAGAGGAAGAAACTGAGGCACAGAGCAAAAAACAGCAAGCAATTAAAAATCTGACAGCACAATTCAGCCTAAAAGAGATGGGATTAACAACATGCCTTACAATGCAAAGCATCAAAGCCAGCATTCATATTTAAACATGTAATTAATGGAGTATCCTCCCGAATCTGCACCTCAGTGATCCACTCCCAGAATAAAGTAGATCCCACAAATGGTGGCCAGGTCTTCCCTCACTACTGGACCCACAGCCACGGATCAGACCCTCCCTCCCAAGTCTAGGGAGAGGCTGGAGACTTCTGCATGGAAAGGGCCAGTCGAGCAGGGATTATTAGTGTCGTAAAAGGCAGCCTGATAAGACAATGCTTTTTAAAGTGCAGAGCTGTGAACCCTCGAGATTCCCCTGCACTGCCACACTGTGGTCTCGCTTCAGCAAGTGGCTCCTGGTAACTGCTTACCCCGCAGCGGCGAGACGGCCAGTTTGCTATTCAGCGCTCTGCATCAGCTATTGAGCTCCTTCCAGCTTTATCGATTTTGCTGGTGATATTGTTCTGCATCACATTTGTGTGTGCAGAACCTCACTCCCTGACTCGATTTTTATCACATTTTTAATAACCTAGATCACCTGGGAAGCAGGGAAACAGCGACCACGACCTGCACGCTGGAGACAAGTATAAAGATGGGCTTGTTTCATTTTTAGTGACCTTCCCATAACCTCCTCAGCCTCACGCCATCCCAAGCCCCTGGAAGGAACAGGATTTTCTCAATTCAACCTACACTGACAGCAAGATGTCCCCCTCTCTCCCTCCTCTCTCTTGCTTACTCACACATGTGGTTATCTTCCTCTCTCAAGTACTGCAAGGACTTTATTGGCTTTTTGGATCTGTTGATTAGCAGCCTCCAAAACACCCTCTGACGCTGTCACAGCCCAGTGCTCAGCAGGAGAAGACTGCTGGTGCTGTAAGTTCAGCAGGCTGCACTGACCTCATTCCCCTTGGTCCCAGCCAAGGATCTGGCCCTCTGACGGCAGTGAAGGCTGATTTAGACCAGGCACAGGCTCAATGTGGGTCCAGAACACACTGTACTGTTCCTTCTGTATTTTCATGTGGGATAGGAAGGAGAATACTGGGCCAAGGCTTCCATTTCTCTATTAAGCCCTCGCTCTGGCAAAACTTCCATTTCAAGAGTATTTGGGGCTTGGAAGAGCTGTCACCCTCCAAACACAGGCTTTCAATTCCCATACTGAGATTGCCTGGCAGCTTGTGTGCAGGAGCCAAACTTTCAGCTAGTGCAAAGTCAGCACAGCTCTAGTGACTTCACTGCTGAGATCACTGGATGCCAATGTGCATCATAATTCACCATTGCAGGGTTAACCAGAGGAGATAAAGTATCTCAGCTCTTGGATTTTTGGGCAAACAAAGCTCTCCCCAGGGAGTCTCTCCCCAGGCCATGGGTGGCAGGACTAGTACGCCTAGTCTAAAGGGGCAGAAGTTACCATCCTGGTCCTATTCACACGGAATGGATCTGGTGCAAGTGCTCTGCAGCTACTCCAGGTTTTCACGGTCGAGGCATGAACATGTTGTGTCCAGTGGAAGACCTGCTGACAGAGGGAGCAGAAGCACTGCTCTATCTCCAGGGATACCCAAACAAATGGCTAAAACATGGATTTCTCACAAGAAGCTTGTGACTTTAGCCTGTGTCACTGAGGTCCCCTACAGTCCTCTTATACTGATGGAGATCTTTAACAGCAGCAAAAAGTACAAGAAGGAAGAACTGGTGGTGCATCCCATCCCCCTCCGTAACAGAGGCACACTAGGAACTGCCACCTGAGCGTCACTGACGGCCTTGTCCACGGCTGCGTGAGCATGACGTGACTGGGACACCTGGCCCCTGCAATGGTCAGTTCTTCACAAACTGGCACCAGTGACCAGCTTCTCCCCTGAGGTCGTCGTGCCGCCTCCATTAGATGTAGCAGTGGAGAAAATACCTGCCTTTGCCTCTCTGGATGCTGTTTGCCCTCAGGGCAGAGCTGCTGAGTCTGTTAATCATTCCTAAGCTCCTCTAAGAACACTTTTATTTATTTACTCAAGTGGACGATATTATGTTAAGTGCTTTATGGTTTTCTTGAAAGGCTCAGTTTATTTATAAACTATTGAAAGAGTCAATAAGTTTATAATGGGCCACATGTGAAAATCAATTTCTCTGAAAGAAAAAAAAGTCATCACAGCAACAAATTGTGGCCTTTTGAGTAGGTAAGTGGCTGTGAGAGATCTACCCAAGGCACGGTTATTCAGCCACCGTGTAGTTAAAGAGGAACTGTGATCTCAACGAACTCGGGCAATTTAGGTGAACTGTCCGTATATAATGTGCTTGCTTTTACAAAGTTGACACATCACAAAAGCATCAGTGTGCCATATGCTAGTAAGGATGGGTCTTTTACCTCCTCATGCAAGGAGAGCTATTAAATTTTGGAGACTGTTCTTCAAAGGAGAGCACTTTAGGAAAACACATTGCCCACATCCTTAGTGAAAGCAATTTACTTCAACTTCTCTGCAGGGAGCCTGAGGTTTGAAAAGTGACAAATTCTCAGAGAGCAAAGAGGTCAAGTGCTAATGTTGGGACCTGAAAAGCACAGCTTTTGGAAAACAAGGGGTAGGAAGTCTGAACGACAAATAGGACAAGACAGTGTGAGGGCAGAGGAAGAGAGGTTTGCTCTCACATCAGAGGGCCTGGGCTGTATCCGAGAGAATGATTTACTCAACAGCTGGAAATCAAGCACAGGACGGACTCTGAACACCACATAAAGACGAGCCAGACAGGTAAGGTAGCACGGGCAACAGAGTGTAGGGAGGTACAGTTATTGCTTCGTCTAAATCCTCCTTTTCTCATGCTAACTAGAATGAGGAGAAATTGCTTTGGCATCCTTGCAAAACTCTGATTTGTTTGCCCTGCTACACATGCCGCTAAAAATATGAACCATAAATCCAGGGAATGATCAGGGCTCTAGAAACAGGTTTGCATCCGCTACTGGGAATCAGGAAGGCTGCCTGGACTGCAAAGTAAAATTTGTCAGAACATAACAAGAAAGCCCACCTCCTTCATTTGTGCAAGGGAAAGTGAGGGTGCTTACAGCCAGCAGACCTGATGCAGTGAGGCCAAACACCACAGCCAGTGCTGGAGCTCATGCCACAGAATCAAAGAAAGAGAAGGTCATTTCACCAAGAGAAGTTAATTTCACAAAGTAGGACCAAAAACCTAAGCTCCACAGTCCCAACCAAAAAACTAACCCATAGTCCACTTTCCCTCTGCTTTGCTTTACATCATTCCCTCCTTACAAAGGATGTTACCATAACGGCAAGCTACCGCTGAAACGTGTGATGTTGTCTGGGTGATTTGGACACTAGTTTCCCCTCCAGTTCCAACAGGGCACCCAGGACAACAATTCAGCTTTGAAAACCTCATCCTATATGAAGACCAACCTCTTTATAAATCACTAGCAAAGAAGAAAAAACAGGAAACAAAAAACCAAACCAAAACTGATTTATCTGGGCTCTGGAAATTGAATACGGCAGCTGTTTTATCAGCACCACCACCTCCACACAGTATCGTCAGGGAACAAAACTGCATCCAATGAATAGTGTGTCTGACTTAAGGCACTAGTAAAACTCCTTTACACCTTCCTTCTTACAGTAATAATTTTAATTGTTTCAATTATTTCCATCTAGTCTCCTTGATAAATGTTTTGAGATTCAAACCCAGCCTGAGGTCCATACGCTATATATATATATATAAAAAAAAGGAGAGGCAAAATAAAAGACAAAACCAACAACAAGCTACAAGAATTAATTGTAGCACAGGATTTTGGAGGCATCCAACACCTTTCCTGCTTTGTGCTGCTGATTTCAAGGATTTCCAGCACTAGAAGGAATATTTTTTTCTATGCACAACAGCCTGCTTGCAATGCTTTATTTATGGACTGCATTATTAGTATTATTACTACGATTATTATTATTATGGAGCACACCATTGCCCCCTTATATGGTCATAAGCTGTGTGGATACACAGAAACCCGGTGCCCCTCCGGGGAGCCGGGGAGGGATGATGAGCAGCTCAGCTCAGCTCAGCACAGCACAATCCAAGGTGCTGGGAACAGCTGGCCACTGGGTCAGCCTTTGCCATTAATCATCAGGAAATTTCAGCCCTCCCAGAAGGATAAGCCCCAGAGCAAGGCAGTTTGTCACCATGTGTAGATGCAATGAAGAAACTTGAGTCAAATTGAGAGGTTTTTTGCAAAGGGACTGAGGACAAGGGGTGCTCGGTTGCCACAAGTAACCCGTACGCGGATGATGGATGTGGGGAAGAAAAATGCAACAGACCTGCTCTGTTCTGAGTTTCATTAGGACTCCCGGAAAATTTGAGTTTCTATTGCTGACAAAAAGGGTCCCTTGAGCTGGCTGAAGGAGGCTGATAATGAATTCACATGCAGTAAATTAGCCTGTGGATATTTTTACATCAGGCTGCTCGCCTCAGCTCCGATGGAAACGCATTGGGGCCGAGGACTTCCTCCTCATTTGCTCCCGCAATCTCCTGCCAAAGGCTGGCATCTGCTTTCACGCGCCGTTCTGCCTCCCTGCTGAGCGGCAGGGAGAGCAACGCTGACGCTATCTGCAGTCATCAGGCTGGCTACGGAGCAGCCGTCACCCCCGAATCACTCTCCCCATGGACCAGCACCAGGGAGTTGCAGCAACTTGCCTCCCTCTAATGCTCCGCAGAGAGAAGAGCTGTGGCACACAACTAGCTGTTGGCTGGGATGTGCTTATTAAATAAAATTAATGCTAGAAGACAGAAACAGAATTCCCCTCCAGTGCCACAGGGCAGGTGTTTAATTCAACATTTCATCCCCTTGTCTTTTTTTGCCTGAAATGTTTTTCCATCTCCAAGTAGCTTAATGCTATACAGACTGTCTATTCCCCTCTGATGGGTTGTCCCCCCATTTAAAGCCATCTTTTTACTTGCTCGCCTTGACAGCAGTTCACTATGATTTTATCTTTTATATTAGGCAGTGATTGCAAAACCTCAGAGGGTTCATTAGAAGCTTGATAATCCCTCCAGATTTATTAGTCTAAATTGCTCACTCCCATCTCTCATCCCCATTTAAATATTACTAATTTCCTTAAACATCTCTTCCATCTGCCCAGGTTTTGCCTGATGTCACCTTTCTTTAACAGTCCCTGCCAAAAAAACCCAGTTAGTTCTGCTGAGGGCTGATCTTTGGGACAAAGTGGTAAAATAACAGATTAATATCCCGTGAGAGTAAATGGCAACAAAACTCTTTCCTTTCTCACCTGCCTCAGCTGCTGTAACTGCATTACACTAGATGAACGGATTTCAAAGACAAATTTCACCTCCTGACCTCAAGCAAACACTTAATCACACCCGTGCTCAAAACTAGTGTGGTGGTGGTGGCGGCGGGGAGCTTAATTTTTGTAGTTATTTGCGTTGTCTGAGCACCATCCAGGAACATGGACTCCACTGTGCTGGTGATGTGCAAATAGGAATCCCTTACTATGTGCATAGTCCTGGTCCACGCGGTGCACATTGGCTGCTGGGACTGGGGAGGGCAAGTGGAAGTAGAAACAGTTGTGAGGGCCAGAGGGCAACAAGAAAACGACTTGCTGGGACTGGGAAACGACCGGAGTGGTTTAGCATTGTGAGCAGGACCTGATGGGGATGGCCATCATCTATTACCAGCTCTACCAGCAGCACCAGCACAGCTACAGTCTGACTTGGGGGGTTAGAAGTCACAAAGCAGCAGCCACTGTCTTAAAACATGTGACCTTCACCTCCTGAGGGTGCACATCTTCCCCCAGCGTCCATCACTGGCTGATTCCCTCCAGGTACGTCCCTTCCTTTTGCTTTCCTGCACAGTGCCAATCATTTGCATGGGGATAAACAGGAGCAGTGAAGCTTGTTCTTACTGGACTGATATTGAGCAAGGTTAGGACCTATGGATCGAGCACTAAGCAGGAATCAGAATGCTATTTACTTCAGGTAGGAAGCGTGTGGCTTTTTCTATATTTTGCATTTTTTCTCTTTTCTGATATCTCCTTTCCCTACCCCTTTTCATTCTCTGTCCCAATTGCTCTCTTGGCTTTCAACCCCTCCATTTCCCTCCTTCCCCCTCCTCCTCTCCTGCCTACACGTTTGGCTCCATCCGTTCCCGTCTGTCTCCCACCCAAACACAAAGCGTGATTCAGCTCTCGGCTTTCCTGGCACACACATACCCTGGCATAAATATTAATAGAAATCAGAGAATATGAGTATCATTTGGGGTTGGAAGGCACCTCTACTTAATCATCCAGCCTATCTTACTGCACTCAGGTTTCCATCATTCCCATACCAGCATTAATAGGTAGGTATCTGGTCTCCCCGGCGGCTGCATTTCCCCCACGCCACTTGGCAGCCTGTTCAAGAGCCTTGTAGCTGCTGCAGCAAGAGAAGTTTCTCTGATGTTTATTTTGGGTTTCCCCCTGCTGCTGCCTAAGCCCATTACTCTTTGTTTAGCACAGTACTTGGGGATTTAACCACACGATTCCCCCATTAATGTTATTAGTAGCTATAAAGCCAAACCACCAGAGGCCATGCTGAAGATATACCCTGCTCTGCCTCTCAACATTTATGATATCATCCTTCCTTAGTCTTACACAGGCACTCTCAGAGGTGCAGCAGAAAAGCATGGGGCCGTGGTGCCCTCTGCACAAATGCCCCAGTGCAGCTTGCCCTTCTCCCAGCGTGGGGAATGGGCTCAGGAGCGCGGGGAATGGGCTCCAGCGTAATCCTCCTGAGCCTTCAGTCAGGAACCACCCATCTGCTGGGGCTTCCCAAGGACCTGCACGTCTCATTCCACTGGCTCCAGCCACAATCTCTACAAACCCTGCCTTCAGTAGCTACGTGGGATCAATCGGTGCTGCTGGGCACCCATCAGCTTTCACCTCCAAAAGGCTACGGCAAGACTTTCCCTGACTGATGCACAGGTTTGCAGGGTGACACCGCTCCTTGCCTCCCGCCCCCCCTACCACAAATCCCCCCGCTCCAGAAGCACGTGGCTCTTCCCAACGCTCCCACGAGCTGCGGAGATCAGCTCCCATTAACATGACTCTACACGCACACGGGAGAAAAGCCGAGAAAAACGTCTTACCAGATTAGTGAAGATATACGTGTAATAGGCAGACGCCATTCCCAGTTCAGCTGCCTGTGAAGGAGAGGAAAGGAGATTAGACCAGAGCCTGACAATCTTCAATCTCCACTCTGGCAAGGCAGAGACTGGGCCACATTTGCTTTTTCATCCTTATCGCTCCGTGCAAGCGCTGCTGTCTTCCTGCGGGTGGGGAAGGGTGGGACACAGCAACAGAATTTGACCTGTGAAATTAAAGTCTGGGGAACCAATTTTTCATCAGGACTGAGCCTACCTCTGAGGTCTCCTCTCCGCAACAGCACTGCACAGGGGATGCCTGGCAGAGAGAAACCACCCAACACTGCCCGAGCCGCAGCTCCAGACCCCTGTGACCATCCCCACTCCCTCTGGGGCAGGTGCAAGATGACTTTCAGGGATTTCTGCATGTGGCCCCATCCTGCAGGTGTATCCAGCCAAGGACAACCTGGAAGGAAGATGTGCATTGGAAGGAAAAGCTACTGCACCCCCAACAGCCCGTACAGAACCCGGCACGGCAAGGTGGGGTCCCGCAGCCCCAGCCCGAGGCCTCCAGAGCCCCTTGGGATGAGGAGTTCCTCAGGTGTACTGCGTGTTTGGAGGAAAGCAAGGCTGGCTGAGGTTTGCTGCTTTGTTAATGGATGCTGCTTCTCTCCTCTTCAACTACAAACATCTTTTTGAACATAATGAGGGAAAGCAGCAGTTGAGAGAGCTCAGGGCTTGTCTCGTTTCACTACAAACAATGTGATGCAGAAAGCAAGGCAGTAAAAGCTCTTCTGGAGTTACAGAAAAAGGACAGTCATCCCACTGGTGGTTTTCCCAGATGTATCAGTCAGATTTGGGCTCCAGTCCCACAAATTAATTAGGATGAATGAAACCTAGTAACTCAGCCTGTTCTTCAGAATTTAGACAGGGTTGTGATGGCCACAGAAATAGGAATAAAAAAAGAGGGTAACAGTGTATGGAGATGCAGAGAGAAGGACATAGATTTTTCCATGGGGTGATGTGCTCTAGAGGTCACAGACAAGATCATTGAAGAACTTTTCCAAAATTTAAAGTTCTCAGTAAACAAGGAGTTGGTTGTAGGAACAGATGCTCAGGAAAGTGGGGGATTAATCTTTAGATCCTCCTGAAAGCCTATGTTTCACTGCCAGGCACAGCTGGTCTCAAATCATGCTTCTGGACCTTGGCAAAGAGGTTTTCCCAGCATCCCAGACCACACAGAGGAACTGGAGGCAGGGAGGGTAGGACCAAAGGCAGCACCTCCTTACTTGGTTTTAGTCCCTTCCCATCTCCCCCAGAAGCCGGAGGATGGCAACAACAGAAAATGAGTGAAGGAAAGATAGAGCAAAGGGGAGGCTTAGATTGCACCTCTCCCTATTCCTGCCTGTTCTTTACCTATTTTTGCACAAAACTGGGGGCACCACCATTGCAGTGGGAGAGGAGATGGACAGAGGGGAAGGCTTCAGAAGCCCACAGGTGATTGATGGTGGCTTAAGTCTGGCTGTGCCCTGCCCTTTGGTTGCATGTTGTCACCTTGTCGCTCGCACAGGTGGCAAAATGGACACAGCAAAGTCATTTGACCAAAAGAGCACCACGATTCCAGAGGCGGCTGCCAATCTGCCTTTCAGCCAGCTTTCCAGACACCTGCCTGATTTTTAAGCCCCTACACAATAAAACCTGGCACACATTTCCCTCTCTTCTCCCTTCCTGGGGACAGCGATAATGTCAGCTTTCCCTCTGACCCACTTTGAAGTCAGTGCATTTGATTTCAAGGGCAGAAAATCAAAGCGAGCAACAAAGCGCTTCCTGTGAGCATCGCTCCCATCCATTTAATGTGCCCGCTGGCAGGTGGGCGGCCAGGACAGACTGGTAATCGAGGAAGCAACCATGTGTCTCCAGACCATATGTGGAGGGTAAGAGATGAGAAATTGCCATTTCTCTCATTGTCCGAGGCCAGGACTGTCCTCCTGAGACACATCTGACACAAAGCACTTTCAAACCAATAATGCATTTTTTTGTGCTTTTGGTGACCTGTGGGCAGGGGCCAAGGATACACCTCTTTGCTCACTGCAACCTTACCCCCTACTCTGGTTGCGCCTCTGTAAAGAAGATAGTTTCCAGCCTCCCAAGGTGCAAGAAGTTGCCAAATCAGAAGCTTATTATTTATTACCTTCCATTCCTACAATCCTCTAGCCGGGAAGACTACATTAGGTTTTCTGAACTGCTGAAAAATCACGGCAATCTCTGACATCTTTATCAGTTGTGGCAGAAGGATGCTGGAGCCGAGAAGGGAGGCTGCAGGTGCCCAAAGAGCGCTGCTGTGTGCCTGTGGGAAGTCACTATAGCAACAGAGAAGGGGGACAGCCCTCAGCAGCCAGGCATCATGCAAAATGAATCAGGAGAAAGAAAAACCAAAAAATCCCCCAAACAATCCACCAACTGCCCTCCCCACCCCCCGAGGAGACCCAAAAAAATCCCAAACCTGCCTATTTAGAAATGCAAAATTTCAAGCAGTAGGATAAAAATCTTGGGCAGGGAGGGAGAATAATAAAAACAGCTCTAATGGTTTCTGCTGGCTGTCATCAGGGATAAATCTGATACAGTCAGGGCCTCTGAACGCCTGCCACCGCAGCCAGGACACAGTGTGTAATGCCTGCACCAACAGCCACGGGGGGACCCCATTGCTTGGATCCTGCCTCCATTCAGGAAGGTACTTCTTGTTCCTTCCAGGATATGGGAAACTATACACAACTTCAGACTCCATCTGGAGCCACTGCTCAATTCTGAAGTCGACTATCAAAACAAATGCTAAAAACTGCAGCAAAAGACCATTTAAAAATAAACACGATTAAAATAAAATCTCGGTTAATAAGACAATAAAAAAGGAAGGAAAAAGTTAGAAACGTACTTGGAGAAAAGACAAAGAAAAAACTATTGCACTGATTGACAATTTTCAGAGCGCTAAGCAGCCTTCCATGGCTGTTTGATGGCAACAGGAGCCACAAGCACGTGCCACTTCTAGAAAGCAAACTCATCAGCTCAGAGCAATTAAACCATTGCTTCTACAGATACAGTCCTGGAAAGAGAGAGCAAATTATTTTCCCCAGAAACTCCATCAGTGGCAATTCCCCTCTCAGCAGAGACCATTTCCAGTGCTGCTGCAGGAATTTTTACACTCCATTATCATACAACACCTGCACATGCATGCTCATGTACTGCACATAATCTCTCGTCAGTGGAAGCAGCTGCATGTACAACTGTGACACTCAGTAGACACTTACCTTCTGCAAAATGGTATGAGACATGGAAGCATTGGCGTGTACAATGATCGTAGCTGTTTTGTCATCTCGGATCTCTTTTAGGAGAGGGGTAGGATCCCTGCTGTCATCTAGCATCCGAACTGAGAGCGTGTCCTTGGAAATGAGGAACTGCCGAAGCAACTTCTCTAGGTTCAAAAGGCCTTCAAATAAAAGGGAGGAAAAAGACCCCAGATAAGTTTAAAGTTTACACTTGGTTCAAAAAGCACCTCTCCCATGGCCCATAATCATCCCTGGTAGGAAGCAGTCCTGCAGGACTGTGTCTATGCACTGCAAAGGAAAGGATCTGGGGCTGCAGCACAAGCTTGGGCCAGCAGGGAATGAGAAACGATGGAGCTACTCCAGCTGTTCTCCAGACGAAAAGTGGCTCCAAAGGCCTCTTGGGAAGATACAAATTCACTGAGGACCCCACCGTCCAGACAAGTTCTCCATTATCTTCCTGCATGCAGGGTTGTTCTGGCTATTGCTGGTTGCTGGAGGATGATTCCTCCTCCTAAGCCTTTGCATTACTAGCTCCCAAACTAAGTGCCCTGCAAGACACAACTTGATAGACATTGGAGATCCTGGAGCACTCTAATGGGGAGCTGCTATCTTCCAAGGGCATGTGTCCCTGGGGTGAAACGCTCTCCTGAGAGTCAGACAAAGCAGAGAACATTGCAGAAATACAACATTAGGTCTACATTAAAAAATTGTGAAAAAATTGTGAGTATGGTCCTAGCACAGTGCAAAATTATTTGTGGACTGGGGATTCCCAGAGCAACACAGAAGCCAATAATAAACAAACAAGCCAGCACATTTGGTGCTTTATGGAGCAATGTTCACAGTCCAGCGGTTCCATCACTGGGCGAGGTCTCTGTAGACCCACCTTCTACCTCCATGTCGAAGCCCTCCGCCCTCCTCCCTCCTCCTGCCCTGCCATCTGCATTTCTGCCTGCCCCTTGCCCCCACTGAGCGCTCTGAGTGCCCCAGCAAAGCACAGCCCTCTGCCTCCTCGGGCATCTTCTGGATGTGATCAGCCGTGGGAAAGAGCCAGGGCTCTGGCTAGCTCGGCACTCCCCATGCAGTCTGCAGGACCAGGCTCTCCCTGCAGACGGCAGCTGAAGAAAAGAAGCAACCATTAATGAGCACCCAAGTGGATGGGTCCCAGACTTGTGCCCTATTGCCTTTGGCACTCCTGATTGAAGCTTCTTCCTGCAGCTAGGTCATTGCAAGGGCTCCTTCCAACAGGGCTTCATTGATGTCTAATAAGATGTCAAAACTCCTACTGCAGCTTTTCTTAGCCAAGAAAGCATAGTTGATAGAGTCTGTCTCTTCTATCCAGCTGCTGAGTTTCATCAGGAAACAACCTCCTATCAAATTTGATTAACCAGAGGGACCACCAGATGTAATCATTAGCAAGACACAGACGGCTAGCATGGTCACATATCCCATCCCTACAGAAAGACAATCCAAAAAGAAGGGGGAAAGCTGAACTGAAGGAAACTGAAAAGAACAGAACTATCGTCAGAATCACCTCCCCGCTGGTAGAGGGGCAAAACCCATCCTCAAGTTTAGAGCTCTACTCTTAACCTAACCTTACTTTTGACTTCGTGAAACAACTCATTCACCAGAAGGTCAGGGGCTGGGGACGTGATACAATGTGATGTGATTAGCGTTAGAGAGCCGCTTTCAAGGACTCCCAGCACTTCACAAAGGTAACAAAGCAGTGCATTAAAAGGGATACATCCAAGATGAGGAGCCTCTCATTCACAGTGAGACTTTTCAGCAAGCTAAATTTCCACTGAGCTCTTTACAATGCATTTGCCTCTTGCCTTTTCTCTGAGTACAGGTAGGAACTCAGCAAGGGACTACAAAACCAGCAGTGGCCAGGACTCCTCTGGATCACACTGCCTTCTTTATCCTTCTCACTAGCCAGTGAATTCAGTCTGTGTACAGGACACATGGACTAGCTCCAGTGAACAGTAAATTTTACCTAAGCCCTTCATCTGATACTTGCAAGGTTTGTTTTCATCCTATTCCACATCTGCAAGGGACCAGGCAGGTTGCTGCGAGTAACAGTCCTGAGAATACAAAGTTTACTTACAGCTCATCCCAGCAAAATCTGCTGCTGCAAAATCGAGGAAGATTTTAAGAGCACTTTAATAACTTTATAGAAGTCTTGCATTAAAAAAAAAAAAAAAAAAAAGACGACATGGGAACTTACTGCTTTCCCTCCAAGTGACTTAAATTTCACGGCATTTAACGCTACTCTGTAAGAAGTGGATGGTTAGGAGGAGGGGAGACAGCAGTAGAGGCAGCTTCCCAAGCACTCACTACCAGACTTGCTCCCAGTTTAAGCCAGTGACGAGGGCTGAACACACCTGGCCACTAACACCAGGACCCACCATTGCTGGCACTACAGCCCACAGACTGGAGTCCCCAGGACTATCACTGAACATAAAATACTTCTGCCCTTGGAGGGCGTTCCCAGGCAAATATCACGGTGAAGCATGGGCTGGCAGCAGGGAGTGCTTGCACTGCAGCTGGTACGGCGCGCCGCCAGAGATCGTGGCCCCGCAGCACTTGGCTTTGGACAGACCCGAAGGAAAAGGGAAAGCTGCGCTACCCTGCACACCACCCTGCTGGTGGGAGAAGCCCAGATTTACACCACGATGTGGCTTTCAAGGGGACAGAAATTCACAGAAAGGGGTGGGAGTGTGCAGGGCAATCTTCAGCCCTCCCCTTGGGAAATGTACCTTTTCTATTTAATTTCCTGTAGAAATAAAATTATATCTTGCTCCTTAATGCCAAAGGTTGTGATTCTCAGCTGTAAGTTAATCTTGCAAACCAAAGAGCATCCCTCTGCCAACTGCTATGAGTTTGCGATTCACATCAGACCCTCAGCTTCCTCTTCCTTCTTCTCGTTGCTGACTACATCTGCAGCTCCGTTGCTGCCTTCTCCTCCAGCCCACAGCTCACCAGGGCACGAGCCCAGGTAAGAGAGCCACCCTGGCCTCTGCGGCGAGGAAGGCAGAGCCCAGCTGCTCAGTTTCTAAAGCACATCAGGCACAGAGAGGAGGAAGTGGGACCAGAGAAAAAAGGAAGCATTTGATTTCCTCGTTTGGCTCAAGGATATTACAATTTCCAGCACGTTAGATCCTACCTAAGCCTCATCAGGCCTCCTGCCTGCAGCTCCTCTTGCCGTGTGGAGGGAAGCCTCTATCATCTGAAGAGACTCCCCTTTGATGATGAGAGGATGCGAGATGCTGCGGCTGACGGACCGGCACTTCAGAAAGCTGCTCCACAGGCCAAACGTGAGCAAGGGCTTACAGGCCCCTCCTGGCAACTCTGAAGTACTAAAGTGAGGACCACCGTGCATGGAGAGGCTGCATCAGGCATGCACTGTTGGAGTCCTGTGGGGACCACAGGTATGCCCAGCGGCAGGTCAGTGGTTCCAGCTGGCCAGCGGGAAGTCCGGACCTTGCCTATTTTATTTTCCCTTTTCTTATGCAAACATTTGACGCTGGCAGGAGTGGCCCACCCAAGCTCTCTGCAGACGTGGTCTCCCCTCCCGAGTACTTGGCACACCTTACAGCCTGCTGCCAGGGAATGTCCCTGGGAAGCAGGAAAGGCAGGACCTGAAAGCTTTTGTGAACTCCCACATCCCTGCTTGTTGCTTTTGCCAGTGAGGAGAAGGGCTCCTCCTCTCCAGGCATTCCTGACCAAGGCCCAGGGGACCGGCAGTTCTGTTCATGGTTGTACAGGATTTGTGCAGGTGCGCTTCTTGAGCCTGACAGCTGGGAAGGGAAACAGTGATACCCACCATCCAGCCTTGCTCTTACAGCAGCAGGATCGCTTCAAACATCTCCCTGTGGCCCTAGGGCATGCACAAGCTTTTTGACCTCAGTGCCCTGGTCTTCCTTCCTAAGCACTGGCTGTTATTTCCTTGCCTCTGACAATCAGAGCATACAGAGTAGCTCCTGAGAAGCCTACACACCCCTGTACTTGTCAGTGGTTGCCTTTTTGGGTTAAGGCTTCTGTGGAATCACACAAAGCCTTCCACATTAGGACTTCAGAGAAATTCACAAACCAGCTACTTATTCCTCACCACAGAGAAACCGAGTCACATAATCTTATTCTGTTCACCACTGCATTACACTTAGGCTGGCCTAAGTCCACTGACTTTGAGGGTAATTTTGTGCTTCTGCCAGAAGAAATTACAATCAGTCCCCAGAGGAAGAATGTGACTCCTTACAGTGATAGTATGAGCATGACAGGATAGGACCCAGGAGTCCCATCACGCAGCCTTGTACTTAAACCAAAACAGCTATGACTTTCCCTCCTGGGTTCTAAATAACAACATCCCTCAAAACAGCATTTCCTCACCGATGAGCCGCCAGCCTATATGCTCCCCTTATTTGCCTCCAGGGAACCTTCCGAAAGCCCGAAGTGCCTCAAGTTAGTGGTTTAAGGACTGTGCTTAGGAGCCCTGTTTGTCCTAAGGGGAAATAAGGGCTCATGCTCCTACATGAAGCTGGATTATGCCTTTTATTCACTCTGTTATAGTCAGAGCATGTTGTGCTTCAAGCCTAACTCAGATAAGGTCCCTACTGAGCACAAAGAATGGGATGCATGAAAGGCACCCGTCGCACTGCTTCCCTGGGTCTGGGACGGACTTGGGTTGCACAGCACATCCTAAGTAATGAGTTATCCAGAAATACCACAGTAAAATAAACCAGACTGATTAAATTAAAAGGGTGTTATTTCAGTGAAAGCAATTTAGTTCCCAAGGTTTTGATCGAGTTAAATGAAGAATCATATTAATACCAGGGAGGTGGTAATTTTCAATGGGAGGCACCTGCATGTTTTGGCACATAACTGGGGAGAAGGGCAGCGGTGTACAGCGGTGTGCTGATGCGTATGTGTGCTCCATGCCTGGCAGCAGCATTAGGACAGAGCTGTGAGTATGCTGCGCAGCAGGTGAGAAAACCTAATTATCTTTTCTTCCTTTTTTTTCCTTTTTTTTTTTTTTTTTTTTGCTTAACGTTAGACAATGAAAAATCCCGGCACTAGAAGTAATGTAGGAGACCATTTGCATTATTTTAATTGCATAATTTAGGGTCAGGTCTTCTGCTGGGGTGAATCTGAGCATGCCTACTGAAAGCAATTTACTGACCTACATCAGCTGAGGATGTGGTCTCCTCAGGGAACATAAAGCCAAAAGAAAAGGCAAAGACACGCTTATTCCTTCTGTCCCTGTGCAGCCATCTGCCACAACACTGCGTTACTAGCACAGCTGGTGGTGGGAAGTTTGCCCAGGGCTAGCTGGAAAGGATGCTGCCTTTCCTATGTATCTGGCCCCACGGTCAGGTATTGCTAAGGTCCTACCAGTGTCCCCAAAGCTATCACTGGATCCACATACCTTTTCAGAGCCTCTCTTCTAGGCTTGCTTGTATGGTAAACTCTAGTGCTAATGCATCTGGCTATAGGATAATAAAAGTGAAATAGAATAGATGTGGCTACTACACACCAGCTACCTACATACACACTGACCTTAAAAAGCCCAGGACAAGCTTTACTCTCTCTAACCAGTACAATGCAGAGCCTGTTCCTGCCATGTTAGGATAGTTATGCAGAGATGAATATGGTCTTGCTGAGGTGAATGCTCCAGCATCCAGATGCACAATTACCAGCAGATGTACGGCTGCAGAGAACAAGAGGGTGAGCAGCGTATTGACTATTAATCAAGTCCTGCTTTTAGGCCACAAACTGCACGTGGGTTTGGGAAAGACATATTTGAAAAAGCTTAACTTGCCTAAAATAATCTCCAGAAACAAGCCTAAGCCTTTTTTTTTTTTCTTTCATTTCAAAAGCCCATCTGCGCAAGCAAAACACTCTTCAGATTGTCAAACAGAAGGCAGGCGAGTCTCTCCCCCATCTCCTTTCCTCCTTTCACAAACACCGCAAACACCTCCACAGGGCAACAGGGCGGAAAACCTGCCCTGCAGGTCTGCACTGCTTCAGTGCTGCTCTGACCGAGTGCCCGCCTTCTGCCAACAGAAGAGACCTTGCCACCACAACCAGGCGAGGCAAACACCCTGGGATACAACAGGGAGGCAGCTCTCACACACAGCCTGCGGGACCTTCTCCAGCAGGCACCAACCATGCAGAAAGGGATAGAACAGAAGGCACGGGGAGCGGAGGGGCAGCCGAACCCAGCCTGGCAAAGACTTACATTCAGCTTTGGCACAGATGAGGCAGGCGGTGGTGCAGTTAAAGAAATTCAGGATTCCTGCCACAGCCACACTGATATCAGTGTTGCTGGGGTGGAGGTTGAGGGTGGTGAACCGCTGGAGCTGCAGCTTCAGGAACTCCTCCGGCGCCACTTTGAAGTGAGGAACCTAAGTGGGGAGGAGGGGAAAGAAAATATAATTAAAGAAGAAAAAGAAATAAACACAAGTAAATCTACCATAAAGGACCTTTGGCGTGAAAGGCACAGCAGGCAGAAAGTGAAATATCCCAATAAAACTGTAGAAGCATCACCCGAGTGAAGAGAGGAGGGTGGGATTTGTGCAATAGCAGAGGAAAATAATTATCACAGCAACAAGAAGCCACGGGAAGGAGTGGATCAGGAAAAGTCTTGCTGAGCCACTCAGAGAAAGGCAACGGGGGCTGTGATTACAGCACAGGAAACCATTCCGGATGAGTTCAACCTAATTAGCTTGGACACTAATTGTAGCCAGGCCCACACTTCATTCCTGGGTTGCTGCCTGGGTAAATACAGAAGATGCTTTGCAGGCAGACAAGGAGTTACACAGCCCATGCTGGAGAACCCCAGACTTTCGCTGTGCGCTAGACGGATGAAGTGCTGCAAATCCACCTCTGCCTGCAGTACCAACGTGTCGTCAGGTAATTAGGAGAGATGAAGGGAAGAACAAGATGACCCTGTGCTGGCAAGGCTCAGGAGAGAGAGGAACAGATGCCGCAGCCAGCAGCTTTGGGCTTTTTTGATCAGCAGAGAGGTAACAGGTGGCCATATGGCAGGCAAGCTCCAACGGGACTGTAACCAGGAGTCCTAATAACGCTGCGTTTGTCATTAATACATTAGAGCAGGAGGCAAGAGTGGGATGCGGTTTCCCAGGGAATTTGGGGAAAGGGCAGGGAAGCTGCATGGGGTGGGGGGGGTGGCAGTCTGAGGCAACTCCAAGGCAGCTCTGCTGCATACCTGGCAGTTTCATGTAAAGGCAATGGGTGGGCAAACCGATCAAGCTCAGACACCGGGGTTCAGCCAAATACGGGGAAGGAATATTGTTTTCCTTTTGCTGAGTGAATTATTTGGAAGAAATAGAAGACAGAGAAAGGGAAACATCTGCTTCGGCTTCATTAGAGGAGTGTCAGGTCCTCTTTTCCTCCATTATTAGTCCTTCCAGAAGCTTTCATCCCATGCCTCCCATCTCTCTCCTCTTGGGAAAGGCTATTAGTAGGTTGTGATGGCCGCTTTATTGACAGCGTAAGCTGTTTGGTTAGCAATAGGAAAGTTAAAGAGCAATAAGCTGCTATCTGCCTTGATTTCACTCCGCAGCCCTCATCTTGGGCTCTGTTAACAGGGAAAGGCAAATTTATTTAACCAGAGCAGACAGGGCACCTCCAGTACAAGCGTGCGGATCACTCTTGGGAGCCAGATGAAACCTGAGAGTTGCAGCAACAACCGCTAACAGAAAGGAGAGAGATGGAGACAGGGGTGAAGGCAGCCACCACCACAGCAGCTGCTGCAAGTGCCCAGGACTGATCACGGCCCTGGTTCAGAGCTCACCTTCAGTCCCAGAGCCCTCCTCTCCTTTCTAAGACCTCTGCGCCAGTGCAACACCCCTCCCCAGACTGGAGGGAAAGAAATCTTTAAGCCAAAGGCACCAGAGGGGTAACGCAGGAGACCCGGGTTCATCTCCCAGTTTTATCACAGGTGAACATCAGGCCAGTCACTCCACCATCTGGTGCCTTGGTGGTAAAATGGGGACACTCTCCTCTGCCTGATGGATGGCTCTGGCTGGGTTGCTCTATCACTTTTAAGACATCGGCACCAACCGATGCTACTGTGATATAAATCACAGGGAGTTACTGCAGATTTACAGCACTAGGAGGGCACCTGAGATCAAGCTTGAGAATCAAATACCTTAGAAGTACACTAGCACTAACCTTTCATTTCTGAAAAAAAAAAAACAAAACCCAAAACAACAGAGAGACTTAGATCAGAGACTCGGACTGAATATGAATTTCAGGGGAAAAACACTTGCAATCTGTTACTGCAGAGTTGCCTTTGCCTGGGATAGAGCACATGTCTGGGACATTTAACTGGAACAAGCACTACAAAATGCTCTCAAGAGACCCATCCTGCTGTAGCCCCAAGCACTGGGTCTGAAAGATCTCTTCCATCTCTTCAACATGTCTAATACTCAGGGAACAAAGAACTGCAGTCATTTGTGAATGCAAGTTATTTACAGTGCTGGTTCCAGGCAGCCCCCTCCTTGGAGGCTGGGCTCCAGAGAGAGACCACTAAATGGCTGAGAGATGTTATCTGGCTTTAAAGGGATGAACTAGAGAAGAGAACTCAATTTCTTTTCCCAAGAGCAGAGCCAGATCAGTGTAAGATGGTTCAAGGCTTAAAAAATATTGAATCAGGTACACAGTCTGAACACAGATGAAAAGGGTTTGCCTTGATGGAACAGCAGCACACAGAAAGGGGTGCAGCTCTCCGAGTATGTGTGCAAAGTAATGTCACACCCAGGAACTTTGGCTGGGATGCACATCTGTCAGGGCAAGCTGAGGTTTTTGTACCCCTCAGTCAGCAGGGACATAGTTTGCATTGATGTTGCATGTGAGAGAAGCTGAAGTAAAAGGTGGTACAGGTGAAAATAAGGACAAGGGAGGAAGAAGAGAGTGAGGAAATGGAAAAGGAAAAAGCTGCAAGAACATATACATTAGGAGAAGGGGCAACAAACCAAGCTGTCAATTCTGCTCATTAGAAGCCATGGCAGAGCATGGGAAGGACGATAGAGCAGGTAAGATGACTACAGCAAATCATTTTTGCCAAGGATGTCCTGGAGTACCATAGGAGGTACCTCACTCCCCCGTCTAATGACTGTAACATCCCTGCTCTGACTTGCAGCAGCAACATGAGGACAGATTACCCTGGGGATGCCAAGGCACATGGACACCAGCTGGAGAGGGCTTGGGGACCGCAGGTGGAAAGGAAAGGTGTGCATACACAGAAATGATGACTGAGGAACAGAGAACCAGACTTAAGAAACGCAAGAGGCAGACCCAGGTGAGGGGAAGGCAGCGTAAGGCAGAGCGGGAACCTGCAGCTGTAGCAAGCTCTGCAGCTGTAGCTGGGACTTGGCATAGACATGAGAGTCTCAGACAAAACCATTCAAGGCTGCAGAAAGCCATTCTGCATGGGATCTGCACAGAAGGCACTGCTGCTCACTATAGTGGTAAATTAAAAACCCTAATCCGTACTTACTAAATCACCAGCAAAACACTGTGTTCCCAGGGAGCCCAGGCAGCAGCCAGCAGGAAGCACTGCTGCGATCAGAGCCCACCAAGAGCATCTTTGGTTTGAAGGACAGTGTGCAGAAGGCGGGGGCTGGGAAATGGGTCGGGATCTCTGTGGTCCCGCTTAACCACTGAAGACAACCCTACTCTCACCCCAGGCCTGCTGTGAACCACGGGGAGGAAGGAGCCAGGGCTCCTGTGTTACTCTCCCAGCCCTGGGCAGCCACCGGGCACCAAGGTGTCGGGGCCAAGTCAGTTGGCGCAAAGGCATCGACTTACTCCAACACAGGACATTTCCCCACTTACCTCTTTCTCCCCACAGATATTGCTGATAATAGAGCTTGAGGCTGGGCTTGAGGACGGTCCCAGGACGCCTACCACTCCTTTTGGGAGTATCTGGCACACTGCGGGCACCAGAGAGAGGAAACGTGCGTTAGACTTCATCCTCAATTTCCAGCTGACAGTCGTGTTTATGCACCTTTCTAAGGACATGGCATCATCTCCTTCACACAACATACTCCCTGCCATTTATGTCCCCCCCCCCCAAAAACCCTCTACTCCCTCCGAAGCACTGTCACCCTTCCTGTTACACCCTCCTCTCTGTCTTTCCCCAGCCTTTCTAAATCCCACCCGAACTCTCTCCAAAACTCCAGTATCCTCATCTCTGACTCAGAACTGGGGTCTCTCTTTTGTAAAGCCCCTTTTTGGCCCCACCTACTATTCTCCAACATAAAACATTAACTAAAGTTTATGGAAGATCCTAAACACAGTAGTTACATAGCTTCAAAGCAGCAGCATCTAGCAGCAAAGAAACTTGTATGAATTCTCCCCTCATCCTCTGCAGAGGTCAGTGGTAATAATAATTGTATTGCTGTTTTTCATTTGGGGTTTTTTTTTTCTTGCAATACTTAATCTTCTGGGTCCATACCACCAAGGTAAGCAGAACAATAAAAAGACCCTGACAAAATGAAGTTAAATCTCTTTCCTCAAACTTCCCAGGTTAAACTGTAACCTTTTGTCCTTTTAATTCACAGTACAAATTTAGCCAAATGGCACTCCAAGGACTACCCCAGCTGGCGCCACCTCCCTGCTGCCATCCCAGTCAGCCACATCACTCAGAAATGCTCCTCCAGAGCAGCTTGTGCAGGCAAAGCCCCGTGAACAGAAGGCGAGATCCCCTCATGCCTGAATCCCCGGACTCCGAAAGGCTCATCTGAACGTGCGCTGGCCACCGCTCATTCTGAAATACCAGACCTGCCTCAGCATCACCACACACTCAGCCCCTTTCTCCCAGACAGGCAAAGCCACGTTTGCTCAGCTGGTGTCAAGTGACCGTGTTCTGAAGAAAGAGGGTACCACTGGGGAGAAAGGAGGCACCGCAGCCTATCAGTTCTGGCAAGAGCAAGCTCACGACATACTCATATGTAAAAACTAAACCACCTGTATCACAAAACGGAGGTTTTAAAGATAGTGTCTCTACAGTATCACATGGCTGGTCTGTTTCAGAGCACCACCCTCGCTGCAGGGCCCTGGCTTACACCTCAGACAAGACTTTGTGATGGTTGGAAAAAGTTATTTAGCTTTAGCGGCTGGAAAAAAGGAGCTAGAAAATTTCAAGCCAGAACATATTTTTTGTGGTGAAGGGAATTCATCATCAAAACTGTTGTACTACATATCAGAGCAGGTTTTCTACCAACTTCAAGTCTTTAAATAAAGATTGGATGTGAAATGAGAGCCTATACTGCACTTGGGGGTTTATAGAACAGCAAGCTATGGGGCTGAGTGTAGCATTGAGCAAGTGAATGTCTGCAGTCCGCTTTCTGCAGAAGATCATCCAATCAAGGTGGTCATCTCTGGCCTTAGTCTTCATAACTCCCCATGACTGGAATATGAGGCCAAAAGCTGAGGACTTTGTCGCTTGGGGTAACTGGTTTTAGTTCTCTCCAAGTGCTACTTGAAGGAAAAACTCCACATACTACTAGGTCCCTGTACATACTGAGTGCTCTGACTTCTTACAGAAAGTGCCAATGATATGCAAAGAACTTCTCTTGGGTTTTCCTTCCTTCCATGCTCTCTCACCCTCCACCATCTCAATCTGCTACAGAACGAGTGATATTTTTCTGCGGCATCTTCAAAGGAATCCAGCACTACTTTTCCTCTGTGCTTAAAAAATTTACAGGCACTTACACATCTTCAGAAGATCCTTTTAAATAAGAGCACTAGCAATTTGAAAACCCTGCATGCTATCTCAGCAGCACTCTCAGTCCCTCTCAGCCACACCAGACCCTTTGGGTGCTCTGCAATTCAGCCTCTGGGAGGAGGGAGCTCCTCCAAGTCTTCTTCATCCATAGGTCATTAGGGCAAAAGTCCTGGGGGGATTTTTGTTGTGCATGCAGGGGAAAGTTTTGTGCGCAGTTTTCTTCTCATCTCTGGTATAGAGAACAAAAAGTGGGTTAAGTAGTCATAGCAACAGAGTTGCAACAACTGTCAGAAGAAGACGACCTGGCTTATCACTCCAAGGGCGAAACATCCAGTAAAATTAAGGAAAATGAATGGAAACAAAGTGGAGGTGCCTGAGGCAAAGGTTTTGACCAAGTTCGGAAAGCTGCTTCTCTTGTAATCCAAACACATTTCCTATTGCAGAACATTACCTGATGCTTTTAGTCGCCACAGGGAAAAAAGGCTCAACCCTGCTACCATCCTAGGCACTGCGGACTCAGAGAAGCACTTGCAGGGATGTAGAAATGTTGGCCCTGTACCAGAAATTCATCCCCGATAACTACATGGACTAAACCACAGATACTGCTGTTATATATATATATATATATATAAAACCACAGATACTGCCCCTGCCACTCAAGTCTTTTCATGCCTCAACACATGGGTGCCATGTAAGCTACGTGTGAGACACATTTTTGTTTGCTGCAGATCATACCCAATTTTTACGTTTTTTAGATTTCAGCATCTCAGGAAATACCAGACATTGAAGTGACATCACGTGCCCATAAAAATCCGAAAGCTCTTTATCATGAGATGGTTTTTTAGATTTCAGCATCTCAGGAAATACCAGACATTGAAGTGACATCACGTGCCCATAAAAATTCGAAAGCTCTTTATCATGAGATGGGACATGGGTACTATTGATCCTACATCCTTGACCTGAAGGCCTGAGAAGTCCCAAACCTACTACTCCAGCCATTTTGATGGACTGCCTACACTCAGCTCTTCTACGTTAACATCCCTGAGGGCAGTATGGCAGAAAACACAGGCTTAGCAAATCGATTTCTTAAAAACAGACTCTTAAAACACTTAAGTCTTTGAAAAGGAAACATTGCAGGATACACCCTTCGCTGCTGGGAGCTGCCCTGCTTCGGCAGGGCAGGATCTCTCCTGCCATCGCTCAGGGGCAGCTCCTTGGAGGTGATGATTGATTGTGGTGATGACTGGAGGTGAGCTGATGATTGCTGCCTTTCTGCTTGCGCAGCTCAGGTGTCCCATTACGGCACCTCTGCACAGTTACAGGCTTTGCCTAGAAGCTGGGAGTGGGGTCAGAGTCTCCTGTCTCCCTCCCAGCACAGGCTACAGTCTGGAGCTACGAGGCGGCCCTCACACAAGCTCAGGCGTGCATTCGATGTGCACTGCAAATGACGACCATCCTTTCACACTAGCAGGTCTGCCCTGCCATGTAAGTGAGAAAGGGCTGTGTTCAACGGTTTCCACAAGTATATTTAGGAATTAAGCGCAGGTCTGGACACTCAGGAAACAGCAAGATATGTTTTAAAGAAAGATGGAAATATGTGCCTACTTTTGAACGTGAAGAAGCACAACAACAAATTAGTAGCGCTCTCATTATATATGTATGTACATCCACTCAGTCATGGTCAGAGAGTGCCTTTCACCTCCTGGGACCTCAGGGCACTTGGCAAGCATTTCCATGTACTCTCCCCGTTCAAAGCAGGGCTGAAAGCGGTTCTGCGAGAGCATCCACCCACAGGGCAGAACACAGCATCTCTTTCACTGCATACAGATACCCGATAAAGGTTTTCAAACAGCATGCAAAGATTCCTGCCTCTAATAGAAAACAAATGAGCAGGGAAGGTATGCAATTACCTCAACATTTCCATGATTGCAAAACATATCAGTGGATCTTGAATGGCAGGGACTGGTCAGGATGGGATTCTCGTACAAAAACCACCAAATGTGTAAACAGAAAGTGTTACAGAGAGCGCATCCTGCACCGTGGCTCCAAGACTGCTTCCTGCAGCATCTTTTATGCTTCTTAACAGGAACCCAAAACCAGAGCAGGCTTAAATGTGAAATCCAACAGGAACACAAAAATGGCGGGACAGTTAATCGCACATTTGAGCCGATGTCACTGAATGGGCATGTCAGGCACTTTGAAATATTGGTGTGAGTAAATAAAAATTAAATATCCTCCAGTTGCTCGCTCACTCTGACTGCTGACCTTCCCTGAGATGTTTAGATTAACAACAGAAAGATAACAACAGAAGACTGATGAGACGGTAGGAGACAGGGTGGCAGGTAGAAAATCCGTCCCTCCCTGGACATCAAAAGGAATAAGGTGTTTTAGATAAAGACATGATTTAACAAGTCATTTTGGATCTCCATAAAAGGAGCTGAAACATCAAACACAGAAAACAGGCTTTGTTTATAATGGCAAAAAAAGCTTTATCCATACCCTTTCACTGCAAACTCATTTCAAAACACAGGACTTTACAGGTGTTGCATACAGGAACAGTCAATGCTTGTCTTCATTCATATATAAAACTACCATAGCAAATCACGGATGAATGTGATTAAGACTGATATTTTACCTGCTACAGCAATTGTGATTTTGTGGCCCTCTAACACTAAGATGCCTGAGTCAGTCAAGAGGAAAAAAGAAAGAAAAACAGCGCAACACCAAAATAAAAAGTAACTCTCTAAAAGTCTTTCTTTTCTTGAAGCACTAATTGTGCATGGAATACCACTGATGGGGTGTAATCACAGCATTCCTAGATCAGTAGGCTAAGCGTGCTAGCTGTGATATTTGAGGGTGATTCAAAGGGTGTTAGATTTGAGAACAGTATTAAACAGATGTATAACAGCTTTGCAGTCATAGGTTAAAACATCTAAACTGCTTTTATTATTATTATGTGTGATAACAAATATCAGTGTCATATTAAAGCTGAGAAGTCAGACATCTGAAAGCCATGAAAGCCTTGAAATTTACGTTAAAGGATCCAATTCTCCTCTGCTACCAGTATAAATCGAGAATAACTTCAGTGACATTAATAGCAGAGACATGTAGAATCCAGATTTTTCCTTTTGTAAGAAATGCTTCAAGACATTTTCCCTCTGAAGGGAAGGCAAATAACATATTGCAAAATTATGTGAATACTCACTTCACCAAAACCAAATTGGTTTGCTCCGATTTCTACTTTTTACATTCTATAAGTCAAAGGAAAGAAAACAAAGAAAATTACCCTGAGGTGAAAATTTGAAACTGAAGATTGCCTCTTCCTCGCTTATCCCATTTCCATGTTTTCCCCAAACACCTTATTTGCTGAAATCAACAATTCCTTGCATAATACTTCATTCTCAGCAAATTAGTATTCTTCTGCTTGAAAAATGTTTCAACAAAACAAATTCTGAGCAGTGTTACAGGGGTGCAAGTGAGAGAGAAATCCCATTCACAATCTACCACAGCTCTGGTCACTCGGCAATCGACCCTGTTTCCCAAGCACAGTTAGACAACAGGAACGCTACATGTAGATTTACAAGAAACGAAAAAGAATGGAACTAAAAATGCTACTGGTTCTTTCAAAGACACAGAAGGCTCAGGCAAGCAAGCAATTTTCTCATTTCCTAGGAGGCTTGCTGGGAGATTTGGGATACTTTCAGGGGCAAACTGGGAATGCACTTGGAAAGCCAGGCAGTCCCCATCGCTTCTGCATAACCCAGCCGGTGGGACTGCATTTGCCCTACTGCTGTGCCAAATAAGGGTAAAGCAGGATGGGCACAATCCTGAAGGGATGGGAAAGACCAAGAAAAAGTTAAAAGATGTGAGGGATCCAAAAAGGTGGAGAAGTGCTGTTTTAAACAGTCCCTGTGATGCTGCATCTGATGATCTTAATCTAGACTGCCTCATGGGTAACAGGCTCTATAAATAGAAATACAGGTACTTGCTGAAATGCACTTTATTAACTGAACGCTTCTATAAATAATGCAAACGCTAATTCAGGAAATGAAGGAGAGATCCACTGATCTCACAGGCCTATTGAACCTGTTCTGCCAGTTTCCCAGAGTCCTGCTCCTGAGCAGCACTGGGAACGCAGCTCCACAGGGCCTCCCGGGCACAGGGATGCTTGGTGCTGCACAGAACAAACACCAAAGCCGTGTGAGAAACCAGCCTGCTCTAGACCACAACAAACTACCACACCTTTTGGGGATATCGTGCAGGTTACACAGGCTTAGAAGAGAGAATCACTGGGAAATGAGTCTAAAATCATTTATCCAGCTTTTTAAAGCCAACTTGTAATAAAAAATGATAGTTTTCTCTTGAACTCCAAAGGTCATCCTAAAAAGTATTCTAAACGGTAGCTATCCTATTCCAAAGGATTTTCTCCCTTATAGGAATAAGCTATTATAGAACTTTTTGGTTTCTTTAACTCAGGCTGCTGAAAGGTCTGTGGGACACTGACCATCAATTTCTTTTTTATTCATCAGCATGGAGCTGACATGGTGGGCATCTAGAGGAACAACCATAGTAGAGACTTGTTTTCATTAAGGGACTTTAAAGCGACACGGGAATTATACTGGTCTTTCAAAATGAGCTCATTTAAATCCACATGATTTTAAACAACATCTGAAAACTTCACTTTGTGTAAACAAATCCACTGCCAATCTAAAGCACTGGAAGAGCTATCACGTTTGCTTACACGCAGCATTCCATGGGGTTTTAAAACTAATTTAATTGTACTGAACTGGCCCAGAGTCTCTTATTTGCACACCATTAAGTACTTTGTAAAGGAGCATCACATCCTGTATCATTACCTCTGTTTATTGACACACAGATTAAAGAAAATAATTTGTCCCAAGCTGCTGATCTGAATGGTGGCAGAGCTTGTTGGGGGCCCACATCTTCTTAGTCCGTGCCAGGGATCACCTCACAACACCACACTAAACCCTCAGATGTAAACTGGTCTCAGCACTCGCTCTCCAAGCCTAACCTCCCCTAACTTGCCACTGCACCTCTGCGGTGGACACAGCCAGGCAGGGCCAGCCCTTACAAACACATGGCTGGTGCTGAACACGAGTGCTGTTAAAGGTCCCACACGCCTCCTGAGGGGATGCTGCGCCCGTGTCCAGACTGTACCGAACCCCCGCACCAAACCCGACTGCGCTCGGGCAGCCATGGCAGGCCTGGGGCTTTGTAAAGACCCACTTCCATGCTAGCACATGTTGATCTTTCAAGTGCTGATAGAGAAGCGGAGAGGTGCTTTTTACTCCTTGACTACGACACAATTACCCTCTGCAGCAAGAGCAGCGCGCCAGGCACCTGAGAGCTGGCAGAGGGAACTGGGGAAGGACCAGCTACATGGAGGGTACTTACTGGTTTCTGCTGTCTCATACTCGCTGTCTCGCAGCAGCTCAAAAATGTCCACCTCCACTTTGGCTTTCCCCGCCCGCTCGGGCGCCCGGTTGATGCGGTTCTTGGCCAGGGTGATGGAGAGCCTCTCCCCTCTGCTGCACTCCATGGGGTCATCCAGGATGGCAGCTGCGGGAGCAAAGGTGTTGGCAGCGGTTAGGCTCGGCAGGGACCCGGCCCAGCTCCGCGCACCACCCCGTCCCCAGCACCCCTCCGGGACCTCCGCTGCCACCCAAGCGGCCGCCGCACTGGCACTTCTGCTCCCGCCACCGCTATTGTTAGCGCATCCTCCCTCCCACGCGCGGCCTTTCCCGCCGCTTCGCCCACCTCCCAGGTCTTGCCAGACGCGCGGGCGGTGAAATCTCTGCAGCAGCGGCTGCGTTACCTGCCGGCGCGCTGTAGCACGACACGGCTGCCTACGCTGCTGGCGTCCTGGCAGCGCCCAGCACCCGCTGCAGCACAGGCATCCGCCTGCTCACCCTGCGCTCTCCTAGAGAGGGACGTCCAGCTGTGCAGCCCCAAGCAGCCCAGATCCAGATGCTGCCTCACATCCCAACAGAGGAAGCATGTCCCCAGATAGCCTTGGTTCTTTCGTTTGAGAAAGCGTTGGTACGGTGCTGATAGCTGGAATATTTTAGGAAGCATGTGGGCAGCCGTGGGTGGGAAGGGACAAATATTTTTCAAACAGAAAGCACTTGACTCTTGAACTCAGCTCCTGGGCCTGCCCACTCAAATCTGTGTTAGGCAGAGGGAGATAGTGTGGGGTATTATTTTTATTTTCCTGACGGAAGGCAAAAATAAATTGGAGTTGAGCATTAATCACAGCGTTTCATTATGAGCTGGCACAACTTCTGCACCCCAGTGGGTTTATCCTTGCTAATAGGAGGTCTCCTCCCAGAATGCAGCTATGCAGTTGTACCTGGGGAAGAGCAGCGCTGGTTTTGTTGTGTATATTAGAAAGGCACCAATGCTTATCTTCCCTTCCCAAAAATCACTCCACAGGGAGCGGTGCCATTCAGAACTGCTCGGGGGTAGATGGAGTCACAGCTCAGTGCTGAATCAGGTCCCACACCACGTAGGTTAGCAAAGCAGGGATTAGTAGGGCCCTGCTGGTTTGTGTGTCAGGAAACCAACTACAGCAGCTAGGTTCTTTGTCGGAGCTTTGAAATGTGTCATTGTGCTGTGGCAGGTTTGGTTTTGGGGTTTGGTTTTTTTTTAGCTAGGGAAAACCAGAGTGAAAGTAAATCAGCTGGCAGCTGAAGTAAGGCACATGGGCTATGAACGGGAGGTATCCTACCTCCCTAAGAGCTGGGAGCAGAGTCCAAGGATACACACATTTTAAAGACATCGCTAACTGGGACCACTGTTAAAGGATGGTGTTGGTGTGCTGCAGGTGGGACTGAGACCATCTTCCTGAGAGGGCTGGCTTGTGCCTTGGTGGTCCTCATCGGTCCCCCAGTGCACAGGCACCATTCACCCTTCATTGCCACCAACACGCAGAGCCTCTGACACAGCACAGCCCAATGAAGAAACCTGTCTCGGGTTCAGGCTCCTTTTACTTTGGCTTTCCTGCTGCTGAGGCTTGCTTTGAACCCACCCAATTTCAGCAACCACCTCGCATCACATTTCAGGGCTCTTCTCTCATCCTTGCTATGCTTGTCCCAGTGGGATTTCTTCTCTCCTGACAGAACTGCAGAGCATGTCTGCTTCCCCATCCTGCCCTAACCCCAGCTGTGGGAGGTAACTAGATACCAAATCCACTGGTGAAGCAAAGGTGGTCCATGCTAACCTGATTTCCTTTGTATCCCAATGACACCCGCTCAAGAACTACTTCTCTTCCTACTTTTTCCCAGTTTTATGTGAGCTAAACTGAAGTACTGATAAAGTAACACACAGCAATAGTTCTTGTACGATATGCACAGATGTCTGGGCGAACATTCCCAGTCCTTCAGGCAACACCATCTCCTCGGCTCCACTAACATGCAATCACCATCATTATCTGCGAAGCTAGGGCAGTTAATCTTAATCTCATTATGAAAGAAAAAAGGTTGTGATTTCCTCTAAGGCCAGGAGCATGGATCACAGCTCTTTTAATACGTCAATATGGCTGGTGATTGCTCTTAATTACAAAGAAGCTGGGAGACTCAAGTGCCCCAACAAGCAGCTGCTCAACACCCCACTCCTCTAGGAAGGCAGCAGCAGAAAGAGAAGAAAGTCCTGAATGGGCCCCATTTTGTCATGTGTGTAAACTTTTCACTACGGCCCTGTTTCCCCGAAAGGGTAAAGCAATGTACTGAATCTGATGAACATCACAAAACGCTTCTTATATTCCAGGTGCTGACATAGCAAAATTAAAGATTGGTGGGGGAATATATGTCAGCATTCTTAGATTCATTATTTTCTAATTTAAAGTTTCAGAATCACTAAATTGGACAATGTTTTCAAGTGTATTCTTCAATTGTCAGTTTTCCAACACAATTCATTTCCACTTATGTAGAGTTAAATACATTTTAAAAATAAAAGACTCGAAACAAAACATTTCAAATAATTTCCTCAGGCCACCTAGGCACAAATGTTTGCACAGAGATTTTTTGTCTTTGTTCGGGATGGGTTTTTCCATTCTTATTTTCGGAAATCTTGAAAACTTCCCTACTGCTGAGTGGGGGGGGGGGGGAAAGAGAAACAAAAAAAACCAACAAACCCTCTTCCCTATTCAGCTCTAAGTGAATTTGAACTTTGCAGCCCACCTTGGGAGCAAATACATGAGGAAGGGAAAATGCCCACAGCAAGTGACAAGTTTTGGAAAGGAGAGGAACACAGATGGGCGGCCAGAATCCCAGGATGGAGGGGGCGGTGGCACTCCCTGAGCCCGACCGCTAATCAGACCACGTTACCGCTTCCTATCTCCCTGCAGGGCATGTGATAGAAACCAGCAACATTTGCTCACTTGCACTTTGGGAGACTAGTTAGTGTTACCAAATATTAGACCAGCCCCCAGAACAGACTAAGTAATGATGCTGAAGTGATCTTTATTTATTAAAGCTAGTGGATGAAAAAGGTCATTTAATGTTTAAAAAAGGTTGGTTTTAAAACTTCATGTCTTGGGACACAGTGCCAACACTCATCTAATAGCAGCATCATTAAGTATGAACGAAAATCTTTATAGAAATTCCCTTTCATCTATTCCTGTCTATTAAATATGGGAAGATGCATCAAGTAAATCTTTAATCCTGAAAACTTACAGTGAAGTCTTTGAACTTTGTTGGCCTTAAAAATCACTTCTATCTTCCCCATCATAATAAATGTCTCCAATCTAGACTACCTTCTCTATGATTTATGAGAAAAATATTTCAGAGGGAGTCAGGAGCACCTGGGTCTGTGATGCCCAATTCAGGGCTGCTTCTGATTTTGCAGGGACTGAGAGTAAAACAACTTCAAGTGAAGTCAGCAAGGACTGGCAGAGGCTGAGCTTTTCTCTGGAAGAACTGGCTGGAAACATCTTGACAGATAAACACCAGTTATATAGTAATAATTCTGGTTTTATTCAATATGCCCAGGTTTTCCTTACACTTAGCACAAAACTCAGAAACCCAAGAGGCTACAAACCATAAGAGTTTGTCACTCTGGATATGCTTTTAAAATAGTTCAGTTACAGTTGCTCAAGATTCAAGGAAGAAGTGACTTCAGTTGTAAATTTCCATCAAATGCAAATTTCAAATGCAACACTCATAGTTAATGATCAAACAGCAAGAACTAGAAGAAAGTTATTAATGGTAGCCAAAGAAATGCAAGATGACATGATGGTGCTCTCCAAGAAAAACAGATTTCAATACCTTGCCTATGGGTTGTCCCCACCCCAGTGAATTTCCAGCCCTCAGGCAGGCAGACACGGTGGGTGGTGGGGAGGCAGGAGTCGGTGCGCTCCGATGGGCGTGTGTATGTGCATGCGTGCGAACGTGTGTTAGCGCGCACCCGGTCCAAGCCCTGCCCTACCGAGATACAGCACACAGGATATCTGCAAGTGCCTTGTCCAGGCAGGAGCTGGACAAGCAGACCCCAGAGACACAGCTTCCTTAAACTCCATCAGCCCCAGGCCCACAACACACGTGCACACGGTTGCCCCCACGCAGAGGGAGAGCCGGAGGTGGTGGCATCTGGCCGCAGCATTTTCACTCCACTCAAGCAGAGCACAGCCGCAGCAGTATGAAAGGCAGATGCTCAAATTCTCCTGCCTTTTCTCCTCTTACCCTGGAGAAACTTCTCCAGAAGAGGGAAGGACATTAATTTCTCACCCCGAACAACTCAGTCCTCCTCCTTTCCACCAAAACAGTGAACGGGGGGACAGGCAGTGCTGTCAGCTTGTGTGCTTTCAGCGGTGTAGACAGCTGTCTTCCTGGAGCTGGGCTGAGACACACCAACTCTTCCTACTAAGTTCACAAGACAGTTTACAGACAACACTAATATTTAATCCCTTCCACCCTCAGTTGGGTTTCAACCAGTGCTAAAAAAGCAAAAGCCTCCGTTCTCCCATTCCCCCAAGCCATGTGGCTCCCCAGAGTGCTACCCGCCGCCAGCCAGATTCACAACATATGCACCCTGACAAGCCTAATACAACTGCAAGTTTTACTACATATCGCTCCTTAATTCATGATCCAGCCAAGATCTAATGAAGTAGCATTTTTATAACAATAACAGGGAACAGATGTTACCAGGAGGTTTATACGCTGCTACAACAAACAGTGTTCAGCTGACCTTTCCCGGTTAACACTATTAAGTATTGTTACGTTTTCTCAGATGCTTTCCATACCGTTGGGATGTAAAGCCATGCTCAGAAACACAGTTGCCATCTCAAGCCCAGTGGCTTGAAGATGTAGATTTAGCAAAGCACTGGCTTAGTGAAGGGGATATTTCACTGTTCATAACCCGTCCTTCCAAGTTAAAAACATATGCCAACCACAGTATTTCTCAGGTGTCTCCTCTGGCAGGTTAAGATCACACCTACAACCTTTTCTGACTTCTACTGTAAACACAGTCCCCAAATCCTCCATGTGCCCGTGATGAATGAAATCTCAAATTAAGAGCAGTAACCTCAGTTCAACCAGACTTAGATACCTAGAAGATCCAATACCTACCGCTGGAGCTTATCAGTCCTTAGTCTCAAAACCTGGAACCCTTTAGATCAAAAGCATACCAGAAAACTATACCATTCTTCAAAGCACGAATGTCCTGCTCAGGAATCACCCCACGCTTCCCCTTCCTCCTGCCCCTGCCCACCTGTGCTACTCTTATCATCAGAGACCCACCTACAGGTGCACCTTTGGTAACCCCAAACTAGCTCCAAAACCATGAGGCTGCAGATTTGAGGGGGCAGTTGATTAAAAATGATTGCCTTATTTTGCACATTTCCCCTCTGCCGAATATGGTATCATCCATTCATGCTGTCAATAGAGTAAAGAGTAAGAAATCTGCAGACTTCGTTACAGGGCTGTCAGGTATAGCTCCAGTGGAGTAACAGGTGGGATTGTGTTTCCATTACAATCTCTGAAGTGGTGCTTAAAAATGAAATAAAAAGTTGTCAATATGCTATTACTCTGAGAATAAAGAGGATCTCATCAAGGAAAAAGAAAATCTGAAAACATAAACTCTCCTTCACAAAGAGACTTGATAATGTTTGTCTGCTCAGTGTAGCAGAGGGCTATTTATTGCTCTTGGCCAACATTTGAAATCTGCATTTAAATGGAGCTTCCCTCTCATTTCTGCTATCCAGAGAGACTGAATTCAGCAGAGAGAGAGGGGGATATACGATACAAACAGCTGAGGGCTTTAGTTTCTACTGCTTGAAACACAGCCTCTCTTTTCTCTTCTTTAATAATTGCTTTGTGTACATAAAAACAGAATAACATTCTCTGAGACCAGGAGTTTCCAGGAAGATGAAGGTCATTGCACTTCTCCTCTGTCCTCTGTGAGCCTGCAAAGATGATGACCTGTCAGTCATACTCTATCTGTTACAGTGCTGGGATGCAAAACCTTGGTGGGGGCAGTTCATCTTTGTGCTCCAGCGAACATTGTCCCTCTGGTCCCAGAGGTAAAAGCACTGCCGGACTCTTCTTCCCTCCTCCGCACACACCTACGTGAAACAGAGATGGCTGTTCACATCCAAAACGGGGTGGGAAGGGGGAAACACACTTCAGCTGCTATTCTGAAAGCAAGCATCTGCAAGACAGGTCTCATCTCACCTCTCACTCCTTTGCTTCACGTGCAGGGAGGAAAAGACACTAATGAGACACGGTCCTGCTCTTCCGCTGGAGATCACCTGCTTTTCCAAATACAAATCTCACTGCGAGGCAGCCAGCAAACACCCCTAGCATGAAGGCAGAAGCAAAAGAGCACAAAGGGATAAGAAAAGGGTCTGAAATAGAAATGCTCTGTCCAGAGCTGTGTAACGCAATCTGAAGCCACCCTCTTGTACAAAAGCAGGGCAGCAAACTGAGGTCCTTTAAAGCCAACAGGGAAACTCCTATGGGTTTCCACAGACTTGAGGCACACTGCAGCTATGGGTACAGTCCTGATCTGTGGATTCAAGTAATGTGTTGGCAACCAGATAAGTCCTACTTAATCCCCTGAAAAGCCTGTCAAAAGTCTTCCCAGAAACAATGAGAAAAGCAGGGAGAAGGAAGAATGACCGCTTTAACATTCCAGAGGTGTAAGGTCAGGGCTGAGGCAGGGAATAAATGATTATGGCTCTGATGACAGAAAGGGAATCTCAAGGCCTCCAGCAGAACAGGCTGGAAGAATGAAGGAGGGCTCTCCATCTCACATAGGCAGAGTTTTGCAGACAGAAAAGGGAAGGAGGTGGAGGTCTAATGCTAAAAATGTAATGACAGGGAAGCATGGTGAGACAACTTTCACAGAAGGCATTCCAAGAGCTGCAGACGCCATCCAGAGATATTGCTACCAAAGGCACACAGAAGCAAATGGGCACCGGGAGGGAAGGGCCTCCTGAGGCTGTCAGAAATCTTCCAGCAGGCAATTCTAGACACCAAGAGGCTGTTTCTACATACATGCACGTGGTGTGGTGGGATGCCTTTTTGTTTCCCCAAAGGTTTGCTCACAGCAGGAGTTGTTCACAGAGTGCTCTCTAGCGCAGATTTACTGCAGCTCTGAAAAGCCTACCTGTCCAGCTGGACTGCAGTTGCCACAAAATTCAAGCTACTGGATGGACACGTACCCATATCCACACAAGGTCAGTCTAAGTGCCTAAATCTTATTTTCTTAGGAAACCAGCTTTAAAAACAGACTGAAGTTGGGAATATCGTTTTTCTGTCCGTATTTTGTTTCAGTAATGTCAAGCTGAGTTTCAAGAACAAGATTTTCTGCCCATTTTCATGGTCTCAGGTGACCAGCAGCAGCTGTGGTTTTTAGGAAGAGAGCACTGGGAAGCCCTGTTGGGGCCAGTACACTTGGCAAGACCAGGAAACAAGCAAGAACTTAATTAAGTCAGTGGAGAGTATAAATACAAGAAAAATAACCACACAAGCCCCAAGTGCCACTTCTAGGCAAACAAAAAGAATGAGGAAGGAAGAAACAGTGGGTAAAATTCTAAGTTTTTTTTTTAAAAAAAAAACAACCCAAGCAAAAAAAACCCACAACAAATGGGGAAAGTCAGTTAGGATTTATAGTTATAATCATAGATTTTAGAGATGGCCATGCACAATGCAGTGGTGGGGCTCTGCATTTGAGAGCAGGCAGCAGCCACTGATGTGGGAAAGAGGCTGCCACAGGATGGGGAGGCAGGGAAGGAAAGTGCTGCAAAGCCCTAGATGACGCAGGACGCCTTCCTGGCTACGCATCCAGAATAAGCATGTTCTGTACCTACAAGACACATGTTCACAAAAGCCCAGAGCTCCATTCCCAGAGGTGTCTGTATTTCAGTGGCAGCCAAGGCTATTCCAGCATACACACAACTCTCCGCAACACTTTGGGATTTACAGATTGACAGTGATGTAAGGAAAGCGACATTTCCAAAACTGTCACTTTGCCTCTTGCAGAGGGAGCCATTTCTCAAACCTCCAGCATTCTTCAGTATCAAAGGAATTTGGGGCCCCTCTAAAGCCAGTGGGTTCCCATTTATGTAAGTGGGGCCTTTAGTGGCCCCATTTTCCTCTTAATCCTTCCTGGAATCTTAGCATTTAGAGTACATTTGCTCCTCTTTCAGCATCTCTCTATTTCAAGGATGCTAGGGCTTTGGCACCGCTTGCTGATTCTTCCCAGGTTGGCAAACACTAGTGCATTGCAGAGGACGCACAGCTTAGACCAAATGATGGAGTACATAAGTGCCAGGCCCCGGTTCCAGGCTTCCCCCAGCCAGCTGATTAATTGCATACACAGAGATAGCAAACAGCCTTGGACATATCCCCAATGTCAATGTGAGAAGGGGGAAAAATTGCTGTAGCAACAGGATCCAGGGTTTTGCTTTCACCAATATGGAGAGCTTACAGATATTTTGCACCAGCTCTATTCTTGTAACAAATCATTAGCCACTGCTACTATTACAAATCTATAAAAGATGGATCCAAGGACAAGGACCTACCATGCTGGATGTAGATACCAGATATGACAGTTCCTTTAAAGATATGAGACAGACAAATGATGGGTAGAATGACTTCCATTCTCTTATGATGGATGAAGAACAGAGGCACAAAGAGATAAAGCGATTCCTCAAGGTTTTGCAAGACCACACGGCAAATAAACAGAGTTAATATGCCAAGAGGCTTCAGAGACCTTGTTCAGCACCTTAGGCTTTTTACTTACTGCCACTGAAATTTTACACTTCTGTTTCAATCTACAGGCATCCAAGTGCCTCACAAAAGACAAGTGAGCACTATTAACAGAGCTTCTGGGACATGGGAACCTCCAGAAGCAGCGGCATATTAAAAGAAACATGTATGAAGAGAAATGAAGACTGGGGTCAATGCTACATAGCTGAGCACACCATGGATGGGAGTTTCAAACTACATTTGTAGCCTTCACAGTCGGTGGGGAGGATGAGGATCTACTGAGGGCAATTCACCAAAAGCAGGTAATAATTTGTCCCTAACAAGCTAGCCTTTAAAGTCACTCTTCTCTATGCACCTGCTTCGTATGAAACTTCACTGCCTATCTCTCACAACCTCCCCACCCCCACACCTCCCAGATGTTGGTGCACAGATGTGCAAGGGAAGAGACAGGGGCCTAAGAGTAGGAGGTGATCACAGAATAGCTCAGAAGATGATGAACAAGGGTGGGAAAAGGTGACACTGGAAACCTCACCCCTATCGAAGAAGATCCAGATAAGCTACATGAAAGAGTTTGATCCAATTATAAAACAATGACATGCAAGCCTTCACTGACGTGCCTCAGGACTGTTTTAATCTCTTTGCTTTACTGTTAGAACAAACAACTTTTCCTGCTGAGTCACACTGAAATGAGATGCTAAAGAGCTGCCACACCAGATGTGGAAGCCCTTCAGATCCAATATCCATCAATCTACACAGCCTCTATTTATTTATTTTCTGCCACTCAGCCTTCAGCAATTTAATAGGTTACTTTAATGTCTTCCTGCCTTTCCTCTTCAGTGTGCTCTGCTCGCTGCATTTTTTTTTTTTTCTCCTGATGACTTCTTCCCCTGGCTTCTGGATGGGAAAGCAAAACAGGAATTTTCTTTTCCCTGGACTCTGACATGGTTTTCCCTCCCTCTCCACCTGTCTTAGCAGCAAACTGCTAATTCATCTAACCCCAGTTTGAATACCTGTTTACTAAGAAAATGATGAAACGTTATTGGAACGGCTTTTTCTTTCTTTTTCTTGTATACAGAGTGGCTCCTATTCAACCCCGAATCAGCACCTGTGCCCACCTGCCTTGCACTGAATGCACACTGCAGCTGAAGGCGTGACCACAGAACTTCAGTGCCCAGGCCAAATGGTCACTTCTGAGACTTGCAGCTGAACCAGCTCAGCCATACCATCAAGATTTCCAGAGGCCCATCTTCTGCCTTGAGCACTGAGCCTTTTGGCACATCCCACAAACTCCACCACCTCTAACCCAACCTGTGAGTCTCTCAAATATTTGTCCTCATGATACTGCCATGAAGCAAAGAAACACCACCATGCCCACTCTGAAGGGGTCAAGAAACTTGTGGATATTCAGGAAAGTTGAAATGAATTAAGGCCTGAAGGTAATGTGCACCAGTTACAGTAAATTAGACTCTCATGTGGATGCTCTCATCTGGGAAAAAAAAAAAGCAGCCCCACTTCGGTGTTAGATTACTTTTTGAGAGAAGGGATCTACAGAGACCTATGTGACTGAAGTGATACACAGTAACATCCCTGCTCAAGGCAATTTGTCTTGGCGTCTTCTGGAGACCATCCCTCTGTGGAGTGACAAACGTTGTCCGGAGAATCCTTGGCACCACAGAAAATAACCGCAAAGTCCTTAAAAGTTACCCAAATTTTTCCCAGAGAGTTCGCTCTGTACTTGCAACAACACTGCAGTCGCCTTCCACCAGCGTGAATTACAGGTGGAGAACAGGAGCAGTTCTCTGAGGCTACAAGATCATGTCCTCTGCTTGCTTGCTGCTTTTTATGGGATGTGAATCAATGATGCCAAGATGAGGCCCTAAGTCACTAATGAGCCCATTAACCGGTCCCAACAGATTCTGTGAGGATGATTATCAGCTCCTTCATCTCTCCCAGTCTTTTCCCTTTTTCTTAACACAATCTTACCAGACTGGGAACTGACTAATAACAATAATAATAAAATAAACCTCGTTTACGATCAGTTGCACGATTGGGGCTATTTCCTCCATCTATTCACCATCACAGAAATTGCCTTTTAAATGGATAACAATGATTGTGAGGGTCCAGTTATTACCCTGAAACCTCACATTTTGGTACATCCAATGTTGTTCTCTTATATAAATAACAGTTATTACTGTAAAGTGATTTTCCCCCTTCTGTACTTCCAAAGAGTTCCTGCAGGAGATGGCTAGGAAAATGGGTTCCATTAATACTACACTTAGGCCCTGTTGCTTTTATACTGTAACTCCCATCATTAATCTTCAAATGTGTCTTTAAACAAATGTCATTTATTCCACAACTCGCTGGCAGCTGTTCTTCCCTGTCTTCCCCCCTCCCTTTCCCCCAAATACCCTCTCCTATGAAGTAGGAGCTCTTCCTCCCCTGACTCATCAGTGGGTGTTGTGCTCCTGCCAGTCAGGAAAAAGCATTTCAGCTCTTGTTCAGGCAGTTGCTGGTAATTACAAGAAAAATATGAGAGCCCACAATCAGGGAACACACATTAGAAGGAGCTGTGATGGGAGGATATCTGTCCTCCCTGAAACCTTGCAGTAAGGATCACAGGATGACTTTGCTGAAGAGGTTATTCTAAACTAATCCTAGGGGGACAGTCACCTCAACAGAGCTGGGTCCTTGTGCAGGCTCTTAGCACAGGGAAAACACTGCCTCCGGCACATAGCATCCTCTTTTGAGCACGCTACAAATGCAACTGGCAGATGCCACTTTTATCTGATTTGATGATGACAAACAAGGCTGTTCTTTTCATTACAGAATCATGGGGCAACTGCGGCTGCACCTATCAACCGTTTGCACAGGACTCTCTGAAAGAGCCTATACCCCTGCCTGCAGCGCTCCAGGCAAGCCTCCCTGACACCTTTTCTCAGCAGTGAGGGGAGAAGTGCTGTCACCACCATTTCATGGGGAACAGAGGCAGCAAATGGATACAGCCCAGTTCTGCAGTGGCATTTAGATACCAATTTTGCCCCTAGGGGGTAAAATCCCACCTAGTTCAAGGAGCTAGTTTCTGCAGGTATTTTATCAAAATGAGTCATGCACTTAGAAAGCCTTAAGGGTCTAAAGTACCTGCCTGTCACCTGAGAGGTCCTTCCCTCCCCTGAGAGGGAACTGAACATGCATCTTCTGAACCCCAGAGCGTACAGCCCTGCAGCAGCGCTGCCTCAGCCTCAGGCTGGCAGATCTCCTCTGATGCCGTGGCGCAGAGGGCTGCACCACGCAGTACGCCACGCACCCAGCCAGCATGGCTCTGCCGGCATCGCGGGCGTCCTGCTCACACTGCCAAAAGTGCCGGGCCAGACTACCCATCCAGCAAGGGGAGGACACGCAGGCCTTCTAGCAAAGGCAAAAAGATGTTTTCCAGGTTAATTAAGCTAATTATGGCTAACTGTACATTAGCCATGAGGCACACGGAACCACAGTTTCAGGAAATGGTTCTACTTTCTGCTTAAAAGTTCTGTGCATGTAGACACAGCACCCACAAAACCACCCCCCTTCCCCATCCCTGTTTGCAAGGAGTAATTGGTAACTCAGTCCCTCCATGCAATGTGCAGGTGCATTAGCTATGACGTTCTCAACAGAGGAGGATCCCTCACCAAAAAACCCTCATTTTTGCATTTTGTAAGTGGGTTAACAGCAAGACCAAGCCACGAATGTGAACTGTTGATACAGAAAACAACCTTCACAGGCTACCCACCGTACAGTTACTGATTTTCCCCTGCATCTACCACCTCTGGCACCAGAAACAGCAAAGATTAATGTCTTAAGTTACCTCGTGTAACTTCTGGACATCTGGACTTTTGTTTCCTTCTCCTCCCCGCAAGAGTTATGACATTCCCTCTACCCTTTCTCAGTTACAGCCTCTTCTTCATTATCATCTGTCAAGTCCAATTAACATGTGCACTGACATCAGGGAAGATTATTTCTGAAGTCTCCTGTGAGAGCCAGTTGACAGGAGCCTCCACCCTTGAGAAGTGTGAGTAAACTCCCCAGCAGATTGCCATCACTCTTCACACGATCCTCTCCAGGGAGCCTCAGAGCACGCAACTCACGTCTTGCAGCATTTGCCTTTGGTGGCAACTGAGGATGTTTTGCACGTTGCAATGTCCGCCTGTGACTGCTTTTTGATCCTGGAAGCCCAGGATCTCTGAAATATATTGACTAGACACCTACCAGTCAATTAGCTTCTCAGCAATCTTGAGGGTTATTAGGTGTGGAAGCAGCAAGATGTCCCACAGCGCCCAGTAGCTTCACGCTGGATTAATGCGCAGAGGTCTGATGCAAAGCACTGGCTGTGATAACTATTCCTCATTCAAGCAGCCTCTCAGACTCTTGTTCTCATGGGCTGCTGGCTTTATAGCACTGCTTTACCCTCACGCTTCCCAAGGCCAGCAGGTGCTGCGGTGCCTCCCCACGGACCTGGAGGGACTAACCCTAGCAGTACCAGCAAGCCTGGGCTCTGCTCACACCAGACGCCACCAAACCTCAAGGGCAAGATGTTCCCTGTCCTTTGGTTTCTGCCAGCTCCTGCTGTTCCGATGGCGAAAAGGAGGCCATCAGTTTCCCTAGTGAGAAGAAACTATACCCTCCTACCTTTTGCAGAAGCTGACCCCGGCTTCTGCAGCACCATGATCATCTCCCCTTTCCCAATCAGCTGCCAACTGAGATAAAAAGATTTCAGGCCAATAATCTGGTTGGTTGCAGGTGCCTCCTCTGAGCTGTTTTACTCCCTCAACGTGCCTTTCACAAAAAACCCCTTTGGCCGTGTATTCCATGTTCCTGATTAAACAGTTAACGAGGAATATGGATAGACCAAAATCAACAGGAAATTAAGGCAACATCAGCGACCACATTCCTCCTGTTTTAAACAAGAGAAAGCATAGGAAAAAAAATCCAGAACATTTCCCTCGGGAAGACTGGCAAAAAGCTACAGGGAAAGAGGTAAAGTGCTAAGGACACCATTACCCTGGGGAAGTAATACCACAGATGTTACACTACTACATATCCTTAACACAATGAAGCAGGTTAATGATCAGGAATATTACCCGATGTTAAGTAATAGCCTGAGGTCATCTGGGAGTAGTTTCTAATACAACGGGTTTTGACTATGGCACTTCTGCAAGAGGTCAGGTTTTGCTGTTTCTTTAGGTAGATAACTTTGCCGCAGGGTTGTGGGTGTTGTTTGTTGTTGTTGTTGTTTGTTTCCTCACTAGAAAAAGGTCATAGAAATAAAAGAAAAAAAAAGGGATCGGTTTGGATAATTTTTTGGCATGAGGACCCACCCCTGACAAAGTCTTCTGGGCCAAAACTGGTGATTTTCAAACCTTGGAAAAAATTAAAATCTCTCATGAAAACAAGCCCAGTAAGCAGTTTTTTCAAAGGCACAGAGAGGGCTCTCAGTACATTGGAAGCCTCTAAACATATTATCTTTTGTGATTTGGTATTTGTGCAGGACCTTGTATGTGGGTTGTGACCATAGTAAGATGCTACTGAAGTACAAAATAAAGGATATTAATCTATTGGTCATGACTTTATCTTTCATATAACCAAAACCTAATACATGTTTGTATGTGTATGTATAAATAAACCATGGAAAGACAACTTTTGTTTAAAATCAACCAACAAGCTAACGAGACTCTAGCCCTACCACGAGCAGCAAAGTTCTGTCCCTTTGCTTACCAGAGCTCAGAAGCAGCCTCCCCTCACTCTGGACCAGGAGCTTGCAAGCCCTGGACTCTGGGACCTCCAACAGACCTTCCTTCTGCAACTATCTCAAGAGCAGAGCATACACACCCCAATTTCCTTGCCTCGGATATTAAAATCCACCACGCACCTAGACTGAAAAGGTTGGCAATACCCACGGCTCGAAATCGAGAGCTTCAATTAAATCAATTAGCGGCCCCATACAGGGCTAATATTGGAGACATTGGAGAGGTTTTATTATCCAAATAGAAAATCAGTTTGTGTGTCCAGATGGTCACTGGAGGCGCTGTAATTACCATGCTATCACTGTAACTCTGTGTGTTTGGGCCCGTTTCAATGGCACCAGCCCCGTTTATCTGCTTGGAGGAGAGCCTGTGCCATCTGGGCAAGACGAGGTTCATTGTCTGCCTGGCATGCACGGGATAAACGTAGCTCCCCCACTCACTCAACTGCCATTCATTAATATTGACTCTGGAAAGGGATGAGAGTGAGACCCCTCACTGAAAAGCAGTTAAGAAGGATGCCCTGGGGAGGTGCTGGACCAGGGTCTGCTGCACACCGGTGATGGGCTCTGCACCACAGAGCCAGCTCCCCACACCTTGCTGCCTTCCTGGCTCTCAGGAGCCACCCTGGGGCTCTCAGGAGATGACAAGGGCAAGGTATGGAGGGTATCCTGGCCCAAGCCATAGTCCCAGACCCTCCTGTTTTCCGCTTCTCATCAGGAACCTAAAAGCACTGAGGAGCCAGGAGGGTTTCATCTGCACACCACTAATTTAAAAAACTAGTGTTTTTTAAAGGCATGAGGCAGGACATAGAGTGCTAAGCTCCTGGCTGCCTGTCTGCTCTGCTCTTCCCTAGATTACACAGCCCCCGAAAAGGGAGCGAGCAAATGGGAGCCTCTAAGGCAGCCAAATTAACTAGCTATGCTTCCTGTGCTACAAAGGTGCTTTAAAACGACGAAGGTCCAGCCCCAGCCATCAAGTGAGCAGAACATATGCAAGATAGGCTCAGCCATAACTTTTGAATGCACACCAGCTCCCTACCTCGGATTATAATGACAGGAAGGGAATGCTCACAGACCGTTAAGTCTCTAACTACTTTGAAAAACCTCCCATTAGTCTCCTCATGTCATCTCCCTGTCTGAAAAAGCAGGGGGATAATTCTTCTGTTCTTGCACACTTTATCTAGTCCAACCTGTGAGTGGCAGAGATTTTTCCCTCATTATGCATCTATGCATTAAACACGTGGTTACGCACAAGCTAGTTACTGCAACACAGCTATTAAAACCAAAAGAAGCGACAACACAAAAATGTTTGTGTATGAATGAAAAATATTATGAAAGGAGCTTATTATTAGGAAGACAATGGGAAGAATCTTGCAAGACATGAAGCCCAACGTAGTTCTGCTAAGAATGAAACAGGTTATGGAAGCGAGCCTGTGAAAATGGATTTATCATTCTCTCCTGACATGACACTGCCTCAATTAAGTTTTCTTATTTAGGTAACCCAGAGGCAGCACAGCAAGGTAACAGATGGGAAAGACTGCCTGCGAGGCTAAGTGCAGGGTTTTCCTGTCTGGAGTTACATAAAGCAATTTATTGTTCTTTTTTTCTCTTGTATTCAGTATTTCTGACTAGGTCAACAGGGAGGGAGCAGAGGAAGCCTAGATTCAGATTCAGATTTCACACATGAGAGGGGAAACAGTCAAATAGAAAAAGCTATGGGAGCAGTAACTGAGAAATTATATACATGCTTTTTTTCACCTACAGCCCTATTTCTTTATTTTCTTTAAAACTATCACATTAACGTAGTTTTCAAGAAAAACCATAAAGCTCTTCTACATTTCCCAGTGCTGTTCTCTGAGGCTTGCACCAACAAAGCAATCTTCCCAGCCACTGCCAGGGGTTTACCCATGAGATCAGGACATCTGCGGGCACCCACGGCTTTCTCCTGGGAGCAGGGGTCTCTGCAGTGCCCCGGGGTCCCACTGCAGGATGCGGTGCCCTGGGGTCCCGCTGGGGGCTGGGCATAGCTCTGTGACAGGGGCGCAGCTGGGCGATGAGTCCAGGGACGAGAGTTTTTAAGAAGATGAGCAAAGGCACGATCTGAAGCATCATCCCGACTATTCCCAAAACAGCCTGCAGCTGGCAGGTATTTCGGGGTCCTTCCTTGCTTTTCCTTTCTCATGCAGCATTAGCTGCCCGAGGTGCTTCTTCAGTAGCTGGCCGGAAAGCTGCCAGTTTCCCACCCTTATATAGACCTCACAGAGCCTGTTCATGTCCATGTTGCCTTCAAGCTATTGCGGTGGGCTTTCTTTAAAGACAATCCTGAAATCACTCCAGAACTCCCTCCCATCCCTGCTCTTTGTATTTCACATGAATTTAATCAACAGCAATAAAAACTTGAATCCCTGCCTTTAAGTTGCTGAGCTCATTCACTCTTAGGATTTTCTGTTCCAAAAAAGCTTATTTAACCTGATGTTCTCAATTCCTTCCACCCCAGGAGACAAAGTCGAAGATTTGCACAGCTCTGGCACAGATCTGCCAGGGCCCCAGCGGTCTGTCTGCAGGGGAAGCCAGCAAAACCCACCGCTCTCCTGTGGAGAGGCTGGAGGACTCAGCCTGTTTGGGATTTCATGTCTTCCCTCTGTGCCCTGGCCCTTCTCTGGCAGCTGAAGCACATCGACTCAATATCAGGGGAATGTCAGGGATATTCCTCCATTAAGAGCCTGTCAGCTTACATGGGCCTACAGTAGCATCAGCTGCTCCTCGGGAAGGCTTTCAAGGACTTTCATCCCTCGCTGCCGTTAATCCATCGGCCACGCAGAGCCTTTGGCGGGGTGGTGGGGGCTTCCTCGGCAGTATTCCTGGTGATAATCCTACAGCCAGGGCTGGGAGCGTGTCCAGTTGTTCCAGATGTTAGGAAAACCCTGGGGGGTGGAGCACATCCTGAACACAGACAATATGCACGCACCTTCAGAGGCTTTCCCTGGCTTTGTTTAGTTATCCTTTCTCCTCCTCTCTTATTTTTTGTGGCTGCTGCTAATTCTGTGTGCCCACCTCAGACCCTCCAGAGCTGAGAACAGGATCCCTTTCTCCATTAGCAGGGACGGAAATAATTTCCCCACCAAGCAGAAGCAATGCTAGCAATTTCATTTCCTGTGTATCCTTAATTTTAGTCTTGAATATATATTGCTTACTTAAAGGGAAAAAAAAAAATCACATGCCCTATAAAGCTTCAGCGCAGGTTCCACTCTCCAGTGGGGACAGGTAGAAGTTTGTGAGAGAGACACATGTGAAAGTGCTCTCACAGCCCAGGGAAACAGGGAGGCAATTCCTGGGCACCGGGGACAGCACAGGGTGATCCCTGATCCCTCCCAGGGTTCATCTGCTACGTGCCTGCTCTGAGAACCCAGTGGGTCGATGGGATGGCCCCCTGACAGTGTGGCCCAGCACTGCCTGCTGGGGAGCAAAGACACAGCCCGCTGCTGTCTGACAGTAATGACCCAATCAGGTGGTTTGTTTATAAAGGGGCAAAAATCTTCATTATGGCAGCGAACAGACTTTGCCCCCATATATGAAAATGCACCAAGCTGACTGGTGGCTACAGGTGCAAAAACCCACCCACAGCAGCGGCACCAGCCACAGCAGAGCACTAATAGCTGCTGCTACAGCTCTGCTATCCCTGCAAGGCTCGGGCAGCCTCCCAGCCTCACGCACAGCCTGGCATCCAGGAGCTAGCAGAGCAATGCTGGCAATTGAGTCGATAAGGTTAATTTAAAAATATGAACACACATAGACAGAAGAAAAAGAACACTACATTTCTTGCTCCCCATGTTATCTCACTAAAGAGATCCAGATAACAGAAAACATGACGAGCAGAAATATAGATTTGTTATTACAATTATTTGCTGCAGGGCCAAGGGAAGACTTTGTAGAAATGCACCTTCTCTCAAGTACAGCCAAACAAAGCTCCATTCTTCATTGATTTCTGGAGCGGGACTACAACTGACAAATGTAATTAGCCCAACAATTACGAAAGGAAAATATGTTTCCTTATAGGTCCAATTAGGGGCACTGCTCTGTACCTGACCTGGACCAGATCTCCACCTCTGAATCCCAGCTGACCCTAGAACTTCACTAGGGAAGTTGTCGCAAGCTTATGCACATGTTACGACTTATGTGGGACTAACAACCTAGCTGGAGGTGCTGTCACTAGAGGATTAATGCTGCCCTTATCCTCACATCCACTGTTGACACCACTGAAATCTTTTTCTCACTGTCAAAAGCCATTGGCTGGCTTCCATTAAAAACAATTCTTGAAAGCAGAGACTGGGGGGGAGGGCAGGAGGTGAATTTAAGTCCATGCTTTTTCCAAGGACCTCAGTCAGCGAGCCATCTGACACAGGACAAGATGCCAGCAAAACCAGACCCTAGAGTGGAGCTGAGGCTTTCAGTGTACGAGCAGCGTCCTGGTCCTCGCCTGCATCCTGCTCTGCCTGGAGAAGCCCTGGGGCGCTTCTCAGGTGCACTCCCGGGGCTTAAGGGGGACTTGGGTGACGCTAAGCATGTGCCCCCCGTGTAGAAATGAACAACTTTTCTGTAAGAGCTCAGGCACTGTCAATTCATGCCTTACCCTCTCTGGTGTCTGAGAGAATACCTAATGCATGGAACAGCCTCAGAAAACCATGACTGAAGCAAAAAAAAAAAAAAAGTAATATATATAATATATATCACACCATGACACTGTGTAGCTAAGAACTGTCTGAGGCTACCACATCGCACATCACTTCAAATCTCTTTATTACTCCTTTTTAAAAGCAAAAAATAAATGACAACTCCTCTTTCATCTCTGCCTATATAGATGCTTGAAATAAATACATTTAATTTCATTTGAGGCTTCCCACTGCAAAGTACTGCAAAATCTATAGCCTGGTTTCAGCCTGTGATAGACCCAAAGACAACTACACAGTGTTATTAACTATAATAAAAGTGGAGGGGAACTGAGGAGAACTCCCAGTTTTCTCCATGAGAAGGATTTCATTTTGGGGCTATTCTCTGAAGCATTTCAACCTAGGAAGCTGCATGGCGATTACCTCCTCCTTTCCATTTTGAGGTACAAATATCAGAGGCTCAAATGCTAAAGATGAGGATCCCAGATCTTCTGTCTCTGTGGCCTTTTTAAGGCCTTCCCTCTTTTTACAAATGCACCACTTTTAACCAAAGTCACCTCTTGCACTGAACCTGGACCAGCTGCTTACACTGCCTCTAGTTTCCACTAGAGGCAGAAGATGATGCACAAACTCAGGTGCAAAGGCTGACTCTCATTCAACATAAATCAAATCATGCTTTTGTGCAGGAACTTTCTGTACACCACTTTCAGAAAGAACACTCCAAACAAGGAAGTTATTTCCCATTTAAAATAACCCCATCATGATGGGTCTATCACTGGTCAGCCCTAAAGCGTGGGAGTTCAATGTGCACCTTCGAGTTGGGTTAAAAAAATAAAAATAAAAATAATATAATAAAAGGTGCTGGGGAAATGCAGTCCCCCCTGAGGTGCTGCAAAAGCATGGCACCGCTTACCAAACAGCTCAGAAAGATGTGGAGGAGCTGCCCGTCCGCCTGCGTGACAGGAGTTTTGGGCAGCTCACCAGCAACTAACAAACAAGCGGCAGGAGGACGGATGTTCAGTTAGCTTGAGGGTAAGGTGAGCTGGCACCTCAGACAGGGCAAAATCCCAGCACAAACCAGAGCGACCCCCTGCATCGCTGCCAGCCGAGCGTGAGGGCTAGCCCAGGCACCAGCACATCCCCACTGCGTCACCTCCCTGTGTCCCACACAGAGGCACTGCCAGGGCAGGGCAGAGCACAACAGCAGGGTTGGCACGGCCCCAGAAGCACTGCTTCAGTACAGGAGATCGTGCAGCATCAGCATGGGCCTGGCTGTCCCCCACGCCAGAGCCATTGTTCCCTGACTGCATGCCACATTTTTAATTTCCTCTGCCTCTGCTGCTGGATAGCAATCGACTACCCCTCCATATGCTCTGGGCCCTGGCACAGTAACAGCCCGTTTGCAGGCAGCTTTTTGATAGCACTTACTGCTCCCCAGCCTGCTGCAAAGCAGAGCAGGGAGGATGGCTGGGCTTCCAGCTCTCCATCTCGCTGATGCCCTCATTGAAAACCTGCTCCTCCATCTCACCCACCAGGCATGCACGGTCAACCCAGCGAGCATCAGGGGGAGGGAGGCTCAGCAGCAGTGACCCTACCTCTTGGCATCATCAACTGAATGAAAAGCTGCTTTGCAGATGCCAATGCTTAACCCTGCCTCTTGGTCCCCTCCTCCTCCACACCTCACCCGCTGCCTCTTGGTATGGGTCCAGCAGGACAAACAGGCTGCCAGAAGCCCCTCAGCTCCTGAGATGAGGGGGACAAGACAGGAAGGTTACCAAGGGGAATGGTGGCAGAGCAGAGGCTCACAGGCTGCTCACAGGAGCCCGTGGAAAACATGGATTAAGCCCATCAGTTGGCACTAAAGACAGGGCACAAGGGCTGCTTGTCCTACACATGCTTGGCTTCCTCTGCAGCCCAGGTGCACGCCCACTATGTGCACCCTACAGGAAACTAGACAGTGGCCCATTACTCTGGGTGACAGCAACTTGATTTGGGTACACATCTGTGGGGCCCTGGATGAATACAAGGACTTGTCCCAGTTGCTTCAGGCAGAGAGGCAGCACTGCCATTTCCCCCATACTTCGCAAGCCAGATGCACTGAGCACGCTGTTCATGAATGGCTCGCAGCGTGCAAGGATGCAGCTCAGCCTGGAAGGGCAGAGGGGACCGTGACCTCCTGACGGGAGAAGACAGGTTATTTGAGCTACGTGGAGAAGGAGCAACGGAAGAAACAAAAGTGTCAGGATTGCTGCAGATCTGACAACCGCAGTGTCCGTCCCACGTGTCCCTCTTCTCAGCCAGGGCCAATGTAGTTATTTTTTTCTAAAACCTTTTTCTGTTTTGTTTCCAGCTCTTTTCACACAAACTTTATGATCCCTTCAGCAAACCTCTGAACCAGGTTATATTTTGCAGTAACCAAGACAAATGGTATTACAGTAATTCAGACTTCAAACATGGCTATCGTTAATGTTCTTGTTTTTACTGCAAGCGTGCAAGATTCACACAATGATTTTTAAAAAGCCTGCTCTGTTGGCTGGTGGAGTCTTCCTGACTTTGACCATTGAGAGGAAAAGGGGTGAAGAACAGAGATTTTTCCACTGCCTCACTTATATGTGGATTGATTGCAAAACACCCAGAGAGAGTCTCTTGGATCTAATTTTTTCATCCATTTCTTCAACATACAAATTTTCACTTCAGACTACTTCTTCCACTTTTGAGTCCTCAAGGCCACAAAAAAACCCAAAACAAACAACAACCAAAAAAACCTCCAACAAAGAAACGAAAGAAAACCCAACACCAAACCAAAACCAAACACCACCACAAAAACTACCCTGTGCAATTTCTGTGCTCAACTTTATTGCTCAGTGGCGTGACCATCAGCCTCGCAGGAGCAAGGAGAGGGAGTGGGCTGCCCCGGGCACGGACAGCAGAGAAGCCAGAGCAGCTGTCCCACCAACTCCTGAGGCAGGGCAGAGCAGACCCCAGTCGCCAGAGCTCCCTGGCAGTGTGGAGCACCCGAGTCACTGCCATAGCTCACCCCTGCTCAGGTGGATACAATGTGGGGGGCACCAATAGTTGAGCTCCCAATAGGAAAGGTTGAGTAGATTAAGCTCCCAGAAAAGTAAACTAAAGCACAAATAACTTTAGCCAGCTAACACCAAGTACACAGAAAGGTGACACCAGAGCTCTCAAGGGAGTCTGGAAATGTCAGTGACTTCCTCAGCTCCATGGGCAGAGGGCTCTGGTTATAAACTCTGCTGTAATGGCCGGAGTTGAAACGAACGGCTCAAGTCGTGAGCTCCATGAACACTCTACCCCATCTGACTAACTGGGTTGGTTTAACTTGGTGCCTCACCATTTGACAGTAAGAACTTCTGTTTCCCTCCCTGCCTGGATTTGTACAGCACCAACAGTAAATGGGGCTATTCCCCTGTTACCACAGTGGCTATAAACGGCAGCAATTTACCAGTAGATTCAAACAAGGGTGAAATGGATTTATAAAAATCAACTGTTAAACCAGTAAAACATCTGTTGCCTGTGTAGGATCTTGGCTGAAATGCACTTCCAAGAGATTCACAGCCCTCTCCCTCTGACTCCACACTGCTGAACTCCCGTCATGATATTCACAATAGCTCTATCCATCTCCCAACCATGCCACCAAAAGCCATCCTGGAAGAAATAATGATAGCAAGTCTTGGTGCATTGAAAGCAAGCATTAGCCAAACACTTCGCTCCATATTTTTCTTCCCCTTTTAAGCTGTCTCATTTGAGAAAAGACAGTAAGTTTTATACTGTGCAAAAGGAGGTGGTTATGTGTCTCTCTGAGGCAGAGGCAGGTGTTCTGCACAGGCGACCTCCAGATGTTTCTGCCAGCATCACAGGTAGCAAGGGAAAAATGAGTCAGATACTTAACTGCAGCCTGCTTGTACCCTTCATTCCCCACCACCCCCCAAAATATCCTTCAGAATTTCTTCAAGAAGCTGCTGCAGCAGCAATCTCAATTACCTTTAAAGTGCCACTGCCATAAATCATGTTAAGACAAACTACATTCAAGTGTTCTAACCAGAAGAGATGACAGGGGCCTTGTACAAGCGCCAATTACCATAGAAGAGTGAATTAATAACATAAATATAAGTGATGAGGGCGATTTTCTAAGTATGCCATCCAATTCTGTAAAACACACGTCTCTCTCCATTAATTGTAAAGTGGGGCTCCATGAGCTGAAATGGTGTGCATGGAAACACACGGGAAGCCGCCAGGGGCCAGGAACAGCTCAGGCAGGAAGGATGCTCAGATGTCAGACAACTGCCACCCAACCAGAGCCACAGCAGTGCATGAACCTGGGGAGCTCACTGCCTCCCAGCTTTGCGTTACCATCGCTTAACGAACCCTAGCTTTCTCCAGTTGCAAGCAACACCACTGAACCATCAGCAATTAATGGCAGACCTTTAACCCAACCATGCAAAGAGTAAGCATGTCTACGTGATGGGAAAGCAGTTGTTGCCACAGTCCGAGCATGTATCAGAGTCCGAGAGTCACACCTCTTGAGTTTACATAATATGACAAGGTGGGACTACCATGCAGCAGGCCAGAAGAGGCAAACTGCCACAGATCCCATGACCTTGTCACACTGTATACACAGGAAACCCAACATCCCACCATCCACTCAGACAGACCTTCCAGAAAGGAACCAACTCTTGATCTGAGGACATGGAAAGATGGAAACTACAGAGGTTTCTCAACAGTTTGTTCAAACAGCCAAAACTGTCCTTAGCAAGGGCTGCGCCTGCAGACTGGCTCTACTTAATAATACCAGCTACTAGCTCCATCAAGCACTGCTTTGCTGAGCTAATTACTGAAGCTTTTCTAAAAATGCTAGACACCTAGGGTAAGCTTCATCAATACGGATTATCAACCGTGTGTAAAAAAAGGCCAGAAAATATCCTTCATATTCTGTGTAAATACCAAGGTCAATAAAAGATAGATACAGGCTTTGAAGACAGATAATCTATTATGACAGAGTTCTGCAGGTTACTTCTAAGCACGGTTTGATTAGCAATGTGTTTATAGCCACTTACTGTATAGACTACCCAGGTAGGTAACTCGTACCATTAATTTATTCTCCAGGAGAGTGTAAAAATCTCACCAGGGCTGTAGCATGGGCTGACACCCAGCTGAGCAGTATAAGGACTGTGTGTATAAGGACTAATTAGATCTTGAACCAAAAAGCTCAGCATCTTCTCTTCACCATCTGTAAATGCTTGAAAAGGTCTGTACAAATACCACCTTAATATATCGAGTCTGGCCATGTTAAAATCCAATGATTAAAGTATGCATTTGTCCCAATGGCATTAAAAAAGGAAACTTAATATAATTCTCTTACAATGGGCACAAATTTTTAAACAAAGATTTATTTGCCTGAATTTTTCCTAATATTAAACCTTTAGATTCCCAGTCTGATTTTTCTTGCTGCTCCATACATTATTAAGAGGGGATTTTAAACCCCACTGGTCAGCTTTTGGATGGCAGAGCTGTGTTCATTTTATTGCTCTTTTCCATCTGCAGCCATTGGTTGGGTTTTGTTTTCTTTCACATTAATTATTATTATTTTTTCTCTGCATGCCAACAGCTGGTCAGCTCCATGGTTCTGCTTCACTGGAGTTTCCAAAGTCACTTAGCAAGACGATCACGTCATTGCCCAGGTGGTTTCACACAATTAGTGCTTCATCATCTTACTTTGCAGGAGGAGCTGGATTTCTCCCTCCAACCTCACATTCTTCAACAAGAAGCAGCTCCTAGACCTGCTTGTTCAAAGAGGCATCTTAGGCATTTTACAGGCTGGCAGGTTGGCCTTCAGGCTCATGCACCTCTGATCTCCCTATACACCTCAGCTCCCAGTGGTACTCCCTAAATAATGGGTTGCAGCCAAAAGTGCACCCAAAACCATATGAAACACCAAAATGCAGCTCCTTCGCATGTGACATGTCAGCCAGCAACAGCCTCCCCTGTTCCCACTCCTTGGGAAGAAGAATCCATTATAAATTATACTAGAAATGTTGACATGACACGTTATAAATGACTGCACTTTGAATTCAGTCAATAATACTTGGCATTACTAAAATGTGGGTTTACAATAATCTCTCATCTGAAAGGTGTTTAATCTAAGTAGTAAACACAATGCTTGCTACTGATTCTCAGTTTGCACTGGAAATATTTAGTGTTTTTCCTATATGTCCAGCTCTTGGAGTTACGTGATGATTGCCCAGCCCACACAGCTAATATTACAACAAAAGCCTTAGATATTTCTGAATAATAGATAAATTCAGATAAATTCTGAACATGCAAAACCCTGTCCAATTTGTAAACTATCGCTACGCGTCAGGATGATTTTCAAATAAATAAGGTGGTCTATGTTGCAGGGGCACTTGGTCATGGATGCCCCGTAGAGACCTGAACACCTACAGCTCCAGCAACACAGCACTCCTCAGCACCAGCTGAGACCAGCCTATGGCAGGTCTCGTCCTACCCAAGCATCCCTGCTGTCTCCCACAGTGCTGGGCTGTCCTCCCCATCCTGATGCACCGAGAGGATCCAGCCTGGATATTTTGTAATGACCTGGCAAGATACAAGGCTAAAAGATACTGTCTGATTTTTGGAGTTAAGTTGTAAGCTACCCAGGAACTTGCAGAACAAACTCCTGAACAGATCAGATGCACTGGGGTGGAATGAGAACACACAGTGCCCAGATGTCAGTCGCTGGGGAAGCTCAGACCAAGTAAGAGCGTTGGTGTCAGGTTAAAGACCTTGCCACTTTGCAGCAGGGGCCTGATCATGGGTAGGAAGGATTTTTTCTGCAGGGCAGAGCTGGGCAAACAGTCAGGACCTCTAAGGACAGGGGGAAATCCAGGGATTTAAATGCAGCACCAGCCTTTGGCCCATGTTCCCAAGCTGGCTGTAACACAAGTTTGCCAGAGCTAACACCGATGCCCTCAAAATGAACAGTTTATAACTTGCTTTTGTTTATCTGTGTCTCTATTGCTGCTATTAATATTTAATGTCTCTGGAGTAAAGGTTCCTCTCCAGCATAACAAGCCCTGCTGCAGTATTAATCAGAACGTCATCAGCTCGGAGCTTGGCTCCGTGCTCATGGGTTCCCACGACACACTCCTAACCTGTGGGCTGCCAAAGGCAGAGGAGGACGGGCATCCTGCCAGCTCTGCACTGGAAATGCTGTCCTTCCCACTGCGGGCAGAAAGCGACAAAGGGTGCAAAGAGAGTGTGCCTTGAATGGAAACCATCATCTGCTTCCCTTCTTGTCTGACAGCTTCTGCATACCTGCTGTACCTCCTGAGCTCTTGCTATCAGGCCCACAACGGCTTTGATCTTTGCACGGCTGAGAGGAGACAGCCCCATTCCCAGCCTGGTCCCAACACAAGCCCCAGGCACAGCTGGGACCTGAACCAGAGGCTCCCCTTCCAGACCTGTGTCCTCAAGATTAAACTGCTCTCTTTATCCTGACCAGAGGAGTCTGAGGAGAAACAATGAAGAAAAGGGTGACCCCTGCCCACCTGGAAGCCACAAGCAGCTCCACAGACCTTTATAAAAGCTCCAAATAGCCGCTTATTAGAACATGGCTTGCTTTTGCTCTGCTCCCATTAACGAACCCCTTCTTCCGCACCCATCCACACTCGTAATGGGTAAAACCCTTAAAGAACAGGGGTCAAAAGCTGATATTTGATGGCATCCCATTTGCCCTGGTCTTAAGTACCTTGAGGGTCACTAGCTCACTCAGATAACCAGAGCTTTGCACTTTGATTTAATCCAGCAGAAAAGGTACTGCTGAAGAAGAGAGCAGAAAGATCATGAGACAGATAAAGGGAGCAAGAAAATGGGATCATTAGTTTACACAAACATGCTCTTCTAGACAGCCTCAAATCCCAGTTACAGACTACAATAAAGCCAGCCCATCACAAAGGGATTTCTACCTTGCCCTGGCTACCCAACACCTGTGAAGGAAATGAACTAATCTCAGCTGCAGGGAAGCACCCACTGCTCAGGAAAGCTACTGTTGCTGCCACTGTGCACACAGCCACTCCAGAAAACCTTGCATAAGCAGTCTTGCACCAGCAGTTACGCCAGAGATTGCTCAAGGAGTGAATTAGTTAATGTTGGTAACAACACAAAAAAGGGGACTGAAATTATAATTATATGGGATTACATCCACAGGGATGCAGAAGGTCCCCTTTAGCTCTGCAGGGCACAGTTCAATGGCCAGGGCTGGTTGCCATCAGCAGCCTAGGTGAGGTGACGCTTGTTCTGTTTTTCTATGGAATAAAGATTTTCAGTCCGGCCCTTCTTGTTGGTATTCAATTAAATGAAATGCAGTTTGAAAAATTATTTTCTTTCCTTAAAATACATAAAACAACCCCTCCCTTTTTCAATCTCAGCTGCCAAATCTTGGCCCTGAACTTCAGGGCCAATTTCTCCTTTATTTACTGAAAGCTCACTCTAAATCTTTTCATACTAGAAATGCCAGTCCTCCAAACAATTACTCTGGCTGCAACATTAGTCATTTGCTACATTTTCCATCAGCATTACTCATTTGATGGCATATTATCTTTGCTATAACAGGATCTCGGCCATCTTTTTTTTTTCCCCTGTCCTCCTTGGTGCTTTTCTATCCACAGCCTCCCAGATACATCTCCTGGCCGGGGGCATCAGACATTGTATTTCTCTCTCTTCCCGACCACCAGGAAAAAATCAATCTGTGTGTGGCTTCATGCAGTGCTGGTCTCCTGGAGATACGAGGGGGATTAATAGCATAAACACCAATCTACTTTGTAGTTTCTTGCAGAAGACCAACAGGGCAAAGGAATTTTTAAGGCTGGAAATCTTTTCATCAACATCCCAGGGGCAGTGGGACACCAGTGACATTAGAGCCAGGAGGCAAAGAAACCAGACTGGAGCCGAGCGCCAGCTTTGAGCCCTCTCCCTAGAAAAGACAAGGCAGGTGCACGTGGCACCAAAGGAGCAAGTTCTGGACTCTTATCAAGTGCTGATGGCAAGGAGACCATCTACACAAGATGAGAACATCCTTATAGCTCAGACTCCTTGTCCCAGGGTGGTCACAGAGTGGAGTTATCCCAAGACATAGCCGCTACCTCCCCAAAACCTGAAACCTCAAAGATAGGAACATCAGATCTAAGCATGTGGCTTGTCCTGCACATGCCACCAGCTCAGGAGCTTCCACCAAAACTACAACCTACAATTAACAGTATGTGACTTGGGATACCCTGAATGCATGAGCCTGTAGCCAGAAGCCACCTTCACTAGTGGCCTCTCCCTCCTCCTCAAGGGCCTCACAGACCCCTACCGCACTATACAGCGAGAAGTTACTGGCTATACCTGGGGACACAGCAGCCACTATGTGAGATGCCTGCACACAACTGTGGTCTCAGCTCAAGTCCAGGTTTTGCACACAAACCCCGCTATAAACAACAGGTTCAAGCATTTTTATCCAAGGTTACTTCCTCTCCCTCATGAAATTCTTTGCTAGAGAACTTAAGACTAAAAATGGAGCTTTCCATTTTTTGCCACACCAGAAAAAAAACAAACCAGTGCTCTCTTTCTGCATACATATGTTTGATGTCAAAAAGACAGAGCAGGTCATTCTTAAAAAAGGCACTTCAAATACCAATACTCCCTGTCATCTCAGTTTTCCATCAGAAAATGACAGTCTCCTACTTCAAAACAAGATCTAATGAAACCACATTTATCCCCATCTTGCTGTAATCACATTAGACAGTTCAACCAATTTAACTTTATTGGTTTCTTAACTGTCTGAAAAACACACATGCAGACCAACCCTACATGTTTTACTACACAGGAACAGCCACCTGCAGTATCCTTGCAAAAACAGCATCTGATGGTCAATAGAGCGCCTCCTGTTTGGTTTAAACTTCCTGCTAAGATCTCATTTTCTTTAAGAGATTTGTGCAGCTTTTGAACATATCAGATTTTGTTTAAGCAAAAATATGCAACATGTGCTTGGCCACCAGTGGCACAACTGATAATATGCTTAGGCTCATCAGTGAATGAATGCTTATCCTTAGGAGAGCTTGGGTAAGAACATGTATGAGACTGTTGTTATAAACTGCTGCCCAGGCACCTAAACGATGTGCTTGCTTACCCCTACAGAGAGGGAGAGGCGGGAACACGTGCATGTCTAGGGCAGAGGATATTGCAACACCAGGGATTCAGTTTTGCAGTAATTTTTCATCCCAGTAGGCTAGTTTTCAGTAGTGCATCAGCTGGATGCAATTAACCTTTGCAACATCCCACTGCTTGCTACAACCACAAGCCAATCTTGTTCCCCAGGTCCCCTAGGAGATTTCCCTGGAGAAGCAATAGGTGTCTCCCAGAGAAAGAAAAACCAAGTTGGCACTATTCCAGGTACCACCAATTTAGAAAGAGAATAGCAGCAGCAGCCAATTTATTTTCTGCCTAGGTGAAAACCTCAGCCAGATCCCGTTGAATTTCTGTGCCTTTTCCACACAGCTGACGTTTGTGCTAGAATGTGTGTGCCAACAGGACACGCATTGGCGGCATCCGTAGGTGGACACGAAACAATCTGTTGGTGGGGGAATAAACTTTCCTCGGTGCTCTGAGGTCCTCTCTTACCCCTCTAGCATTGAACCACAGAGATCATTTTCCATCTTGGAGGGAAACCAGCAGCTTTGTAATCTCCTAAGCAAAACCGGTCCACCTTTCTCCACAAGCAAGCCTCTAACAAAGTCTGTTTTCAAAAGTAATTCAGTGCTGGTGGAAAGGCACCAAAGTGTCAGCCCCAGGGATGAAAGCGGTACTTAGATGCCCAGACCTGCAAGCTGTACCCAGTACACGGCTAGCTCTGGTTCAGCCCATGCTGCATCCAGACACACACAAACTGTTCAGTCACTTCCATCTCTCTGCCAAACACAACGCACCCTGACAGCTGTAAATGCTGGGAGGGTTAGAGGCATCGGCTGCACGGTTACGGCCAGCCTTCCAGAGCAGTCCCCTCAAGTGCACAGCCTCATCTCACTGGGATGGGGTGCCAACATCCCCTCTGTCTACTGACTGGAGGCAGCAGTGACCCAGAGCTGCTCTGTGTTTGCTGCCCAGGCACGAGCCCTGGAGTCCTGCCACTCTCACATCCTCGCTCTGCCGCTGCAGTCTCCTACCACCCACAGTGAGCAACTCCCGACCCCTGCTCCCTTTGGAGAACATCGTCCTTCCTCACCTCAAAACCTCTCCCGTGTTGCTTGCGAACACGGGTTACTAAAATAAATAAAACTGCAAGCCAAAAGAGCAAAGCAGATGGCGATGTTACCCCCGCACGCTGTTGTTCGTGGGCTGTTGGAGTCAGAGGAACCAGCGAGGTATGTGCTGCCTTTACAGCTGGAGATGGTACATCCCATTTTCTGTTGGGTTTACAATTAATAATATCAACTCCTACCTCCACAAATGTATCAGCCAAAATGCACATACTTAGACACCTCCTCTCTTGATAGAGTGTTTGAACACATGCAACACCGCACAGCGGGCAAAAGCTAGCAGGGGAAGTATATCTAATTAGCCAGAACATGGAATGGAAAGCTCCCAGTGGCTGTGTTTTCATACCACCAAATTAGACTCATCAGGTTACCCACTATGGGCAGGATGATTTTTAAAGTGTTCCTTTGAGGCAGATAAAAGGTAACAGAAATTATTTCAGCAAAGCGCTTCAGGCTATATGGTTAAAAGAAGCTTTTGTCTCCTTCGTACCTGAGTCAAGATGGAAAGCGATCCCGAATCCCCTCTCCCCCTCCAAAAGCCATGGGGCTGTGGCAGGGGCTCAGCAGACCCCCACCCGTAGGGGGCTGGTCCCTGTCCACAAGCGGCTGCAGCGGGTCTCAGCACCCAGTGCACCGCCTGCCTCCCGTGAATGGGAACTCCAGCTCAGGCCAGTTCCCTTCCAAAACAGCAACTGCTTTAAATAGAGATCATCAACAGCAGTCTCATGACCCAGACAGACTAGAAGATGGTTAGATGGGTTTCAAGAAGCCAATCAGTTTTGTCTATACTGCTGAGGTCAGTACGAGATCTTCTTACCATCTGCTTCCCAAACACAAGAGAGAAATGTCCTTGGGGATCACCAGGAAATGAGGACAGCAACCCTTTCCTTCTGCTCATCCCCACTTTTCATGGAAAACTACGCTAAGAACTGTGCTCTCATAGTGTATCAGTCTTATTTCTTCCACTGGAACAGGCCAAACCACAGTGTGCTACTGTAGGGCAAACCATACAGTCATGGTCCCCTTCTCTCTTCTCTGCAAAAAGCCAAGCAGAGGACACACAATAACATCCTTGCTGCTCCTCCAAACCCATGCGCTGAGCCCTACCCCCAACCTCATCTTCAGCTTGGACTGAACTCACTGCAGTGCAGAATGGCCAAAATTCAGAGTAGCAAAAATGCAGAAATCAGAAATAATAAAAATCAATGGGAGGAAGAGGAACAATAGAAAGACCACCATCACAACAGAAATACACACAAAGCCGGCCTCAGGCAATAAAGAATCAGAAAGCAATATACTCTGACATACGCCGTGTCACCCACATTCTGCAAAGACTCCTAGGTCCCAATTCCTAGCCAAATCCACCCAATCCCATTTTTTGTCTATACTCTCCTAGCAGAAAAATAGACTGTGAAAATAAGTAGCTTCCTTTGCTACATTAAATATCTCCATTTTCCTTTAATAAGAAGGCAGTGACATCAATTAGAGGTCAAAGCCATTAGATGCAATTTGTTTATTCAAATTAGTGACAAGTCTGTGTCAAAACACCATCTCCCCATGGCCCTTATCTCAGAAGAGATTTTGAGGCAGAATGATTGATTGAGCTGCCTACAGTCTGCTGTTGACTTCAACAGACTTTGGACTGGGTTGCTCAAGAAACGATCTCAGCTTTCCAAGGCCCATCTCCTGTCAGAGCAGACCTGCCTCCCTCCTGGTCCCCAGCTGCAAGATCATTCTCTGGTTTAAATGCACGCTAGCCTCAATCACAGCCCGCCGCAGCCTCCTAGCACCAGCACGCACCGGTAACCCGTGCCAACATGCAGGAATAAGGCTTCCCCATGGATCCGTCCCACCTGATACAGCTTGTAGCTCCTCAGAGTTAAGCAGATACTAAAAAGAGAAAAAGCCACCTGAGATGTTTCATCTCACTAGGGCCCCTTTGACGCCCACAGGGTTTCAGTAAGATCGGTGCTGGGTGCGCCCATGCTAGTGAGCCACTAATCCAGCCTCCAGTCCGCTACAAAAGCGAGCGAACACTGAACTTGCCGTATGCCTGAAATATCCTGAGCTATTTTAAAAGGATTTTGGTAAGGACCTCCACTGCTCCTTTTCTATATCTATTTATGAAAGGCTCATGCACACTTCACTGCACAGCGATACAGTGTCACGCTCCCGGCTCCCAGGGTTAATTGGCCCTTAGCATCTCTGGGGCCGCTTCCTCCTTTAATAGCCAATTAGACCTTATTAGCCACGTTGTCATTTACATCCAAGGCTCCCAGCAGCAGTCCAGAAGCTACAAATTCGCTTCAGTAGCCCTTCTCACAAGGCTGCACGGCCTTTTACATCGCAAGCTGACCCTTCTGCTTAGCTTATGGCCTCTTTGCTCCAGTTCACCTTCTGGCCAGCTGCTCACCAGTGTGCTGATGTGTGGAGTCACCTGCAGGGAGCCCAGATGGAAGACACAAGGAAGGTCTGGCCCATCAGGAAGAGACCAGACTGCCCAGTGTGTCTTCCAAAGGGTCGCAGCAAAACAGCACGTGGTCATACTAAGCAGACCAACGCCTGCTCATAGCCATCTGCCAGAACATGTTGACATACTGCAGCACAGATCAACAGATAGAGAGCTAGATAATGGCAATTCATTTTACACATGTAATGAAGTTCTTGAGTCTCTGATTCAACCATTAGTAAGTGTTGATTTTATTGACCTGAAGGGCAAGGGGACTGAGATGTTTTGTTCCTTCCTTTTAAAAAGCAAGCATCATTTGCTAATGAGAGATGGCCTGGTTTCCTCCTCATTTTCTCTCTGCTTTGCCTTTCCCTCCTCTGCTTTGTCCAGCCGCGGCTGAAACCCACAGACAGCAGCTTGACCTGTTTCACACGGCCATCGTGATGCCAGTTGCACACTCTCTCAGATTCACATGCTGCTTTGCCACAGAAGGTTCCCTAACCCACCCGCAGCAGATCTCCCTCTCTGGACCTGATGGACTTGCCTCCTCGCAGAAGCCTGATGCAAAATCCTTCTTTGAAAGGTGGACCTATACAAGCACCAGCTGCTTCCCCCACCCTGCCTTTTGCTCCTTTAAACTCACAGTAGTCACTCAGACTCACCTCATTTAAGTGAGGCCAGAGACAGACACTATCCAGGATTTTTGCAAGCGATGAACAAAGTCTGCTGCATTCCCACTTAGTTGTCGAAATGGAAAGCTAGAAAAGGACTTGTGCCAGCTTCTAGCCTTTTTGTGCTTCAGATACACACCTCCCTACTAAGTACAAACTTCTAGAGCAGCCATCGCTGACAGCTCCTCTGTTTAGGGTAACAAGCCCATTGTGGAACTGGAAAGAGGTTTTCAAAGGGGACTACTGGGAAGTAAATCTCCCTTCTCTGACTTGAGAGACCACACAACATAATGCTCAGCTAGTGGATTTGTCAGCAGTGCTGCCTAGATTCACAATGTACAGTGATAAAGAAAATAACCTCCAATCTCTTTGGCCTGAATTTGGTCCACACTTTCTCTGCAAAGCAGTGAAGGCTCCAGCACTCAAACTGTGATGCAAAAATGGACCCTTGTCACTGCGTTGTGATGAGTTACAGCAGAGCAGCCTTTTACCTTATACAAAACATCACAGCAGCAAAAGGATTGGTAGATTCAGTAAGATGAATTTATGCTGACAATGATCCACATCAGCCAGCAGACAGGTGATAATGATCCTCCTGAGCTTATTATATATAAAGGAGATGACTGCATCTATTGCATAAGCTGGTTACTAACACATAGCAGAGGTACATACTTAGGGAAGGAGCGGATGAAGCCTTTGCAACTGGAAAATTCAGAGAAGGTCCTTTTGATGGCAAGCCCAGGGCATCTTGGCTAACATTCCAAGGCTTCGCCATCAATGTTTGGGTCACTATTATTCAGATCATTCCTTTGGACTACAAGAGACAAAACTGCATACTGGCTCCAGCACCTATCAGGGATCCAACATCTGGGTGGACACAAGTAGTAAGACTCCAAAAAAACTCAAAAAGAAAAGAAAAGCACATGCCTCCCAGCACTAGCTAGGAAAGTTCCTTCACGTGCCTATCACAAAGCGGGCGATAGGCATCAGGATGCATGTGAAGCATCCACAAACGGGTAACAGCAGCGCCCCAGTACACTGTGCGTTGTTTCAAGCCATGTTTTCACAGCCCACACTGCACAACCTTGCCCTTGTAGCTCGGCTGTGGTGGTGTCCTGCCCATGTCCTGCCCCAGGTGACCTCACACAGCACGTCATGTTGGACGAGATCACAGCCTGAGGCCATGCAGCTTTAGGCAAGGTCGTCAGAAGACTTCTGGTTTGAAAAACAAGACTGAAGAAAAGATGTATGAGAGACTGAATTAGAAAAGGACTTGCAGTAATGAAAGATTCAAAGGCATATCATGGATAAGATTAGGCCAGCATGTAAGTCCTCCTAATGAATTCTCAATAAGGATGTGTGTATAGAGAGAGAGACAAAGAAAGGCACCCAAAACTATAAAACCAAAGATGTTTAAATTAGAAGGGATCCAAGGGAGGCCAATAAAAAGCTGGAAAGAATTATGTATCACATCTACATAGAGGTTGACGGAACATAATATGCTTTTCCTAGAAAAGTGGCAACTAAAACTGATAGGAGAAATTAGGAGAGCAAAATAACTCCACCAAAAAGTGCAAGAGAGAATCACTTAGAGACAAAGCACATATTTAAGGATGGCATTAAAAAGAAGAAATTAACATGCGGCTATGGAAATGGGAGAAGGGTGTTTTGTTTCATGTCAGAAAAAAACCAAACAGGTTTAAATTAATTCTGCTTCCACAAAACCAGGGAATAATTTCAAGCAGCAGTTTCCAGCACTAGGCTTGTGCAAATACCTCTTCCAAAAGGCTTTGCGGATCAGTTTGCAACAGCCCGTGTGGCCCAGGGAAGTCGCTGTGGCTCTGTGGCCGATGACGGAGGCGCAGCATGTGCTGGCTGAGCCTCGGTGGCACGTGGCCTTTTCGTTTCATCTCAGCCACTAGATCCCAAGGGGCACTGGGCCCTGCTTGCGCCGAGACGTACCCCAGCAGCACCTTCCCCAGGCAATTTCTGCTACCGCTACAGAAAACAGCTCTAGCGCAAAGAGCTTTTGCTGGCACACCTCAGCGTCAGCAGCAAGCAGCTGCCGCCAGGCCCACTCCTCCTGCGGGTCTCCCCTGCCTGCCTGCTCCGTTGCAGCTTATTTCACACATGGACACCCAGCGCAGCTCACTGCTACCCTGCAGCTCTGCTACCCTGCACACAGAGCTGCGTATCCCGGTCTTTGTCATGCTGAAGCATTCTCAGGGCTCTACTCTATTCACACACACTTGCCCTCCAGCATCCTCCCCAGCTTGGAAGGCAATTTCACGCTCACATAGTGCTGTTTTCTGTCCTATGCACGCATGCATACTGCAGGCTCCCATGCAGTCACCATCGGATGCTTGGAGCGGCAATGGTTCAGCACACAGATACCATCAACATTATCTGTACACAGCAAACTGCTCCCCCCCTTCCACTTACTGCACCCACACCTACCCCCGTCCCCTGATACCGGCTGCTCGGCCCTTTGCACCTGCATTCACAGACACAGTGCAGTGCCGCCACAAGCTTCCATGGTGTGTTGCTAACAGTCCAGCCAGATTTCAACACCTTTCAGTCTTGATGGACAGTACACTAGACTGGGACTTGGGAGATGTAGGTGCTAATTTGAGAACTTGCTACAGGCAATTCCTTTCATTTTCTCTGTGCCTTTGCTTCATATCTGGATCGTAAGAACAAATGTTACTGTCAAACCAAAAGTCCATCCAATAATTCCTACTAATAGCCTCCCAGCCTTCAGCTACTCTCAGGTTAGGAAACTTCTGAAACTAATGTTGTTCATATATTTAATAACTCTTAAGCGCTTTTCTCTTCTCTCTGCTTGCCCAGTTTCCCCTTAAATATGTGAAAACTTTCTGTACTCACAACATCCTTTGAGCTCAACGTATCGATCACCTGTTGCACAAAACCAACACACTGCTGTTTGCTCTGAACTTGGCTTTATTCAGCATCCTCTGGTCCTCCTACCAGGAGAGACACAGAGCAACTGATCCTCTCCACCTTCTTCATTCTGCTCATGATTTGCTCATGATTTGCCTTCCTGTAAACTCACTGGTACAGACATTGCTTGCTATAAATAACACTGTACAGCAAGGGGCACTGAGGGTGCTCCATCTCAGCTGGAAATCCTGGACATCGTCACATGCCAAACCCGGCTACCTGCGTGCACTCGTACAGCTCTCCCATGCAGACACACACTGCCCTGTACACCCAGGGCTTGCAGAGGGCTACTCCAGGCACAGGCTCCCTTCCGCAGCCCAGCTGAATCCAGCCCTGCCTGGAATCTGAAGGCCCCATTAGAAGCTGATGAATTGTTTTCTGCTCTCATGCTTGACTCCATATTGGGTTATCTATGCAGAAACGTAATTTGTTTGCTGATATCAAAATGCTGCCGCTTACCTGAGGGATTAACACCGTGACAAAATCATTAGAAACCTGACAAGAGTACTGGAGGCCTTCTGAGTTTGTGGAAAATACATTCTTCAGCCTAATGAATGTCTTTTTCCAAACACCTGCAACAGCAACACCCCTGTTTCTCTGTTCCCACTAGAGTGGCCAGAAATGCACGCACATGCTTAAGGGCTCAGCTTACTTTTAGACCAGCTAAAGGGGCAAACAAAGCCTGAGGCTCATGAGAAGTGTAGAGGTACAGCAGCAGTGCTCCAACACAGGGCTCCCCTTCAAACACCAACGTGGTGTGAGGAACAAATCCTACCACTGTGTCTTAACCCCCCCTCCATGGGGAATGAGTCCCACCATTGCATCTCAACTTCATGGCCACAGGAAGCCCCCGGATAAGGAGCGCTGGGTGCTGAGCCTTTCCCTGCTGCTCTGCTTCCACGTCTTTCCCTCGCGCACGCATCCTGCTTCCTCCAGGCACTCTTCAGAAGAGACAAAACACTCCTCTTGTAACTCCCCACTGCTCCCTGTGAGTTGCTACTCCTGCATGACGTTATGAACTGGCAATGAGTCACTGTCACTCCTGGGGAAGGGGGAGAAAAGCGACCTTCCTTTTGCTGATTCACTGCCAAAACCCCCACGTAACGCAAGCTGTCTGCTCCACGGTGAAGCCTCCTTCCACAGCATGCTGGAGAGGATTTTTCTATTGCCCTGCCACCAAGGTGACACGATCAAACATTTTTTCCAAACAGTGCTCTAAGCGACACTGAAATTTGCATTTCAATTTGAATTCATTCTTATGGTTCAAATGAACATCTGAAATACCTCTTCGCGTATGGTTAAGAAGTACGCTCTCTCACTCTACTGATATACACACATATATAATTTTAGCCTTGATCCCTACGTTAGAGAAAAGTCACCCTTTTAAAAGAACGGTTTTATTGCCAAGCAATATTAGCACAATGAAGAAAATCGGTCCCAATTTTTATAAATTATCTCATCATCTGCGACTAATTAGCAGCTGCCGAAAGCTGGGAAATTGCTCTCCACCCTAGAGAGGCTTGCTCAAAGCTATGCAGAACTCAAACATCCTTGATGGTCAAGGATTTCATGAGGAGCCTCCAGCTGGCGCCAGCGCGGGTTCCACTGGCTACGCCACCAGGTGAGAAGCTGTGCAAACCCAGCATCCCCAGCATCTCCGCTGTGAGGAATAGTTGCGATGCAGCTTAGCTGGAATCTTTATTAAAATCCAATCTAATCAAGCTATTGCGACTCTCCATTCTCCTTACCCTTGCTCTTAGGCGCTTGTGCCTCTGTCTGTGCTGCTGTAAATGTGTCTATAAAAGTAAAATGAGCAAGCAGCCAACGGCTAAATGGCACTTAATCAGAAGAAAATGTATACCCTGGTGGATAGCAAACTGCTATTAAGGTGGGGGGGGAAGACAGAAGGAAATAATAAGCTATAAATGGACAACCAAATAAATCTCCTGCTGCACCAAGTGAGAGCACATCTGGTTAGATGCCACCTCCAATGAATTGTGAGCAAACTATTTATTTGCCACCAAGCACCTGGCAGCAGGAGGGGGAACGGATTACAGCTTGGAGAGCAATGCCTCTTTCACTGCCTCCCTGCCTGCCCTCGGAGGCAGCAGCACATCAGGTGCCTGCCCTCTTTGGCTGCAGCAAAATCTGATCTGAAAACATCTGACCTCCAAAGTCAGCAAGCTGGCGGGCCCCAGGCCTCACTGACCCGGCTGTGACGGTGCCCATGGCTGGTGGGTCAGCTCCAGCTCGCTCACTCTGCTGCAAGGACATGGACTCCACTTGAAAAGCCATCACCTCTCCAAAAGGAGAGCCCCTCAGCCTCCATCCCTACCCCAAGCCCTAAGAGAGTCAATAAGCGACAGATGATACACAAGAGACTCCAAAGCTATAAATACTGGAGGACTTGCACACCTTTGATCCTTGAGAGAGCCTTAATTTAATACAGAGCACTTCAGCATGAGGAGAAAATCCGATTTGGGACTTGGAAGTCCCAGAGGGAAGAGCTCCTCAGAGAGAGGCACCATCGCAAAGGGGATTATCACCATAATCACGAGATTAGTTGAATAATCCCAGCCTAAAAGAGAGTTTTTGTCATCTGCAAGATGCTCAACACCCTCCAGCTTTCATGGAAATACAGCGCAAAGCAGGGTCAGATTGACTTTGAGGAACAATGTGTGGAAAGAAGAACCTGATTCAGCAGACACTGTGCTTCACAGTCCCATCCAAATCTGTCAGTGTGTTACTGCTTTGCTGAGTGAAGGCTAGTTTGCTCCCCGGCCTCAGCTGGGGCTGGCCAGCTCACGCCTCCCTAGGCTGGTGATGCAGTACATACACATTGATTTTTTTGTTTCCCTCAACACCCCTCTGCTTCAGACCAAGGGATTTTGCTGTTGATTCCTCCTGTTACACATTTAATGCAGTAACAGGGCTCAGGTCTCCTACAAATGGCAGAACCAAGAAATCCAGTCCTACTGAATTAAAAGACAATGCGACAGGAGAAAAAAAATTAAATAAACCTTTTCTACTAATCACCTAGCCTGGCTTTTCTAAGGAATCGTGCAAAGTAAACAAATAATTCCTATTTTCTATGGCTATTTTGTACCATAGGTCAGAGAGCGGATGAGCTAGCTGAGACTGAAATCTGAAGTGTGTGTGTCTTGCCCAGGCTTACAAAAAGAAGTAAAAAAGCCAGAAGAAAAAAAGGAGCAGAACCCTGTACACAACAACAGCCATCAGACCCTGCTGCTTTCTAAGAGACACACTCTTCTGTGCAACGAGAAATCCACTTGGTCTCACCACTCAGGCATTCCCATCCTGGCTAGAAAAATTCATAAAACTAAGGCTAATACTTTTACATTTCCAGATTCTCAGCTTTTAACTGAATACATTCAGATTTACTACCTGGGGAGAGATTTTCTGAGAAGGGAAAGACAGAGTTTGGTTATTTCCCCTGGCAATGGCTACATCTTACAGACAACCCACATGTCTCAAAACCCAGGTATATACTTGGCTGAAGTCTGTTGCCAGAATCAGCAGGGAAAGAGAGGAGAGGTGCAAGAAAAAGTAATGCCTGCATTTAATTTTACTGTGTTTTCCATTTCTACGGCTGAAACCAAAATTCACCCCCTCAAGCGCACTGCAAAACTGGGAAGGATGTTCTTGGTGGTTAGAAACTTCTGGTCAGGAAGCTAGTGACATTTTTCCCCACAGCACTGGAATCGTAGAATCATAGAATTGTTAAGGTTGGAAAAGACCCTTAAGATCATTGAGTCCAACCGCCAACCTATCACTGCCAAGCCCACCACTAAACCATATCCTCAAGCACCACATCTACCCTTCTTTTAAAGACCTCCAGGGATGGAGACTCCGCCACCTCCCTGGGCAGCCTGTTCCAAGGTTTGACAAAACAAACATTAAGCAGGAGAACCTGCTTAATTCAGCTCTAGTAAAGAGATCTATAAAACCGGAGGAGAAGCAATGATATTCCAAGCATCAAGAGTGAACTACTATGAACTATCACGTTTCACAGCGGAGCCTGCACTCTGGCAGCTCCCAGAAGAGCAGCGAGCTTTAGCCCTGAAAGGTTACGCTGACCTGTGCAAGTGGAGCAGGTGAGGATGCACATCCCCACAGCACACGCTCCTGTACGCAGATTGCTCTGCTCTCCCTTAAGAAGGCTGCAAAAAAGCAAGCAGACAGTAACCTGTTGCACAGTTCCCTGCAGGTGCTGGCTGTAGCTCGGGCAGCTCAGCACAGAGAGCCAGTTCTGCCTTTTCAAGCATGAATAATGCTGGACTGTTTCCAGATAGGGGGGTGGGGGAGAGCAAAGAATAGAGCCAGGACATTTAAAACAAAAGTCTACAGCTATATTCAGCAAATGACTGTTTTTCAGAAGGGCTTCGGGTGTTAATCACACAGATGCTCTTTCTTGCATTTCTTCTGGAGTTTTGCTGTGGTTTTTTTTTTCTTTTATTTTGTTCTCACTTCACCTTTCATTATAAAGCTTCCATGCCTCATGCTAGAGGTGGCTTGAAGAGCTAGAGTAGCAAGAGAAGAAACTCTCAAAGCTGGTGCTCTTCTAAACCAAGCCACCAAATCTTTGAGGTTAATTGATTCCCTAAGCATCAGGACACATCTTTCAAAAGCACACTTAGTGGCACAAACTTCTGCTCAAAGACTCTCTTGTGCTGCTAGCCAATGCCTGAAATTCTTCCCATTTCCTTGCAATAAAATTGACAGTCCCAGGACAACAAACAGCCACTGACCCCTTGCAGTTTCCCACCCAAAAGGGCAGGAACCAGGCAGTGAGGAAGAGGAGAAGCAAAGGCAGCAGAGGCAGCACGACCAGCTCAAAGCCATCTCTAGCAATGCACGGCTGCCTTCAACACTGTGGAAAAGTCTTCTTCCTAAAAGGTCCCTGTCACAGTGCAAAGCCCGGGGGACTGAAAACATCTGCCAAGAGACCTCTGAGTGAGGGGCTTACGGAGCCCCCTTTGCTGCTGTGCTTTGCAGAGGCACTTCCTCTGATGCCAAAAAGCTCTTATGGACCATGAATGCTAAAACTGGCTGACAGGACCAAGAGGCTCTTACTTGATAAACGGTGACTGCTCCTCCAGAGCAATTACAGACTATTAAGTAAATGAGACATGTTATGGGAAAGGAAAAAAAAAAGAAAGAAGAGCCTGTATTTACACAGGAGCCTGTAATGGCTCCATCGTTGTGTCAGCTTCACATGCTTGACAAGACAAATGCAGGCAAACTTTTGAGTCTCCTGCCCTGCCTTCATTTCCTTTTCATAAAGCCAAGTACAGTGGCAACAGATTAAATTTTCTCTCTCCCTTTTTCTTCCTGGACTTACCTTGAGATGCCCTGATATCATTCAAGCAGAAGGTGAGGCTGGGGTTGCCTCTGCATCAATCTATGAATATCCCACAAAGCACTGTGCAGCAGCAGAGCCTCAAACAACCGTCAGGGTTAGCTACGCAGTTGAGGTGTGCAACACCTTCACGCTCACACCCCATGTCTTGCTTTATTTTCCTGAGCTGTTTATTCCTTCTCCCTCTAGCTCTCTGGCAAAAAGCAAAACATCTGGCAGGAAGCTCTTTTACATTTATTTTGGTTTTTGCTGGCTTTTGTGCTTTCAGTTTACAGCTCGTTTTCTATCACCTGTGGAGAACTTGCAACATCCAAAGATGAAAGAAAACCAGCCATGCAGCTTACTGTATGTGCCAGCATGGGGAGGCAGAGGGGATGGCTCCAAGATGAGGTGCTGCTCTCCTGGTGGCCATTCCTGCCCCAAATATGCAGCAATGAAGCTTTCAGAGACAGAACTTCATATAGATGCTCCCACATCAATCTGTGGGTTCTGTACACCACTTCCACTGGGATCGGCTGTGCCTGTGTCCTGCTCAGGGCCACTCATGATATGCTGCAGGTACCTTATATCTCCTTCTCCCAGCATGGCTGCATGTTCCTGACCTATGCACATGCAGCCTTTTCCATTCATTTTGTTCCCAGTGTCAACAAATTCACCAGCAGTATTTGCAGGGCTATAGGGACTGAAAACACACAGAAATAGAAAACAGTAACCTAGAGACCGGGAAGGGAGGGAGTTCAAAGCACTTTCCTGCTAAATGACAACCCAAGCTGCCTGCAAATAAAACTCTGGAGCTCATCAAGTAACTCTGACCACTGAGGGTGCTTAATACAGATTACTTTTCTATAGCTCCACTTGCCTGAGGCATCATTTGTTCCTAATGAGATGGCTCCATGGGATTTAAACATATGAGAGAAGAACAGGCTTTTCAACCACCACCATTACAACAAAAACAAGCTTTCTGCTCCAAAACCCAAGTGGTCAGACCCCTGTCCTGCCCTGGTAGTGCTCCTCAGCCATACCAAGCTGGACAACCACAGTGCTTTCTTTCTGACAGACTTGGTATCCCATAGCATTAACCTTTTAAAGACTGGCTGTGCTGGGCACTTTGAGCCAAGCTCTGCTGAGAGCTGCAGCACTCAGGATGCTGCTTGCTGCCTGGGAAAAGCCACTGCAGGCTCACCTGGTCCCAAAAGCCCAACATCAGCTTCTTCAGTGAAGCAGCACAACTGGGCCGGTGAGGCATCCGGGGTGGCTATTGCATGGGTTACCTAAGACTTTGCACAAGTACTGCAAGATATTTCATCGCCAACTCAACTGTTCTTTCTCTGTCTTGTGTGATCACTAAGATCATGGTATTTCTGAGCATGCCTGGAATAAAAAAGTACTTCTCACCGTACCAGGGCCCCCAATGAAACAAGCACGCCAAAAAAATCCACATGCCACTGAAATTGACAGAAACACAACAGATAATAAATGCTAAAGGTCTGCAACTGCCAAACTAGGTTCTGTGCAAGGCATATGGAACAAAATGTTCTGAAGTGCCGAAGCCAAACGACAGAACGGACTTCTGCTGCTGTTCAAACGGGAAGATGTGTGGGGCAGCTGAACAGGACCAGGAAACCACTCTGTGGGATGAATGAAGGAGTATGATTAGGGGCATCCTGCCATGGTAAAATTAGGTGCCTGTGGATCGGATCTGGTACAAGGTGGAGGCTATCAAATGTGCTGTTGAACAACATGGCCTGCACACACGTGCACCCGTAAGCACAAATGCTGTAAGATGCTGGCGACTACAAAACCCTCTAGCAGTGAGATGGGGGCAGATGATCCTCTCGGACACAGGTTAGTGGATACTTCTTGCCAAGCAGGACCACCACAAATCAGGGTTGGGAGGGGGGTGGAATCTGTAACCAATGTCGAGGTCCTCAGACAAACCCAAGCTGACACCACATTACAACTGTTCAGACTTCATTATCCCTTGGGCTTGGCAAGAAGATCACAGAAGCCTAAGCTCATACGGGATGAGCCTCAGGCTAGATCTCAGGCATTCATCCTGGCCTACACTTCTACTGTATGACACCAGGAATAATTCCAGAGGACATGGCACATGCAGACCAGCCGCAGTGAGTCTGCATTGTGCTACAACGGAAGGTTGTGAACAGCAAACCCCCCAGCAAGAAGAAAAAAAATGGCCTAACAGAGCCCCTCCCCTTCCTTCTTCCTGCTATCCCAGCTCCAGCTTCCTCCCTGAACACAATTTTAGCAGCATGAGGTGCAAGAACTTCCAGCATTTATAGAGACCAGGTTGCCAGGACAGTCCCAGGAAAAGAAGCAAAAATATAAGACGGGAAGGCTCTGGCAGCCAATGGCTCAGCTCTGCCTGCTAGCTAGTTTTATAAGTTCTCCTGACAACCACAAGAATACAGGCTACCAAAGATGTAATATTTACAGAAGTCAGTCTCCTTTGAACAGATAGGAGCATAACCCAGACAGGTTACCCACAAACTCCTACAGGGGCTGGAGTTTGATCCCAGATCTCCCACATACCTTCTGAGACCCCTAACCCACCAATGACTTGGGAGTTGCTTCCTCTCTCAAAACTGTCTGAAAACAGCTTGAAAATTCTTGAGTTTTCCAAGTATAGTTTGCAAGAACATAAGACATTCTGAAACCTCAGTTACTCGACTAAGAGGAAAATCAAGCCTCATCCCTCCTTGTGCATTAACCGTCTGTACCTCACATTCCGAACCTCTCCTCTAAGCCATGTGCCCCTCCTGCATGCCATGAACTGCTGGGTTCAGGTACCAGCTCCAGCAGCCAAGAGCAGAGTCCTACAGTGGTGAAAGATGACTGCTCAGCACTAAGATCTGGTCCTTCCCTCCAGAGACAATTTTAGAAGCATCTGGAGCAGTTATGCCTTCATGACTATCACTAAAGAGAGATGGATCAGAAACACATGCAAGATGACAGGTGACATCTGCATTAAGTCAGGTGGCCAGCTAAGGTTAGCTAGGATTAGCTGGTTGCTCTTCTGCAACAGATCTGCTCTTACGGAAGCAGATAATCAGTGCCCATTAATAATTACTAGACTCTCTCTTTGCAATGAAATTGTAGCCCTCAGGATTTCCAGCACACTCTCTTTCCCTCCTAAATACAGCAAGAGTTCGTTCCCTTGCAGCACTCCTTTCCAGTGCTCAAGGAGATGTCTGACTACATTTACCCCTGGAAGCATGAAATGCTGCGTGGTCCTGCGCTAGAAATGCTCCCCAGGGACACATGGTATCCAGAACATATATCACCTAAGCAGAAGTGGCCTCCTATTCTGCCTGCAGAACAGAAGAACTACCCAAGAAGCTTGAACAAAGATCAAACCCCTTACCAAGCAGCAAACAATATCCTCATGAAAGTACAAAGCACTCATGGGCAAACTATTACCTCCCATTTACTCATGTGGCTCCATTCTGGAGGATGATGGCACAGCCAGTCCTTCCCCTTCACCACATGCACATACCCCCATAGGCTAAGCTTTTCCTTCAGGAATCCCTGCAGCAGATTAAAACTCAGTTTATTAAATAAAGAAGTACTCTAACAAGGGTAATCCACAGATAATTTCACTCATTTAAACCCTATTTCATCTCAACCAAGTAGACTTATTTCCATTTAACAATCTTAATTCTTTTAGCACTTTCTGGCTCCCAAATTGGCTTCGACAGCAGAATTGACATTCAGCCATCATTTTCACATAAAGTTCCATTTAGTCTCTCCAAACCCCTACAGTGTCTGGAGGTGCAAGAGGAATTCATTAGCGGTGTCTTTGGGAAAATGAGCCATTCCTCCCTGCAGCCTTCTCATATTCACAGTCCTCATTTGGCAGGGGTCGAGTCAGAGCTGGCAAACGCCGGGCTAAGCTGCCCTTCCACTGCACATCCCTCCTGTTGCTCCCCTCTAACTCCATGCTCAGGTCCACCTCTGTGCTGACACATGAGCATCTACTTTCTTTGCTTCTCTGCCCACTGAGCTGCGCATTTCGCTTTTATTTATGAGCCACCGAGCTAAAATCTTGCAGCCTTTACCCTGCTTGCTTACTCACATGCTGCCTCCCTTATTCCCCCCAGCCCTACAAGCACCAGGTCTGCACGCTGGCCCCCCCCCCACCCCCGAGATCTCTGTCACTCCCAAGAGCCCTGAGGCCCATGCCCTGCTAATGCTCCAGGTTACCACTCTCGGGCATAACAGGCCATGGTTATGAGCACCCATCTCCATGCATCTCCCAGGTCTTCCCCATTTCAGGAGCTTTCCTCCAGCGAGGATCTTGACTTTCTGCTTCTCAGGTGTCCTGCACTCATCTCCCCTCCAGAAATGACATCCCAAAGGAGGGCTCTGGGGAACAATGCTACCCTAACATGATGTCATCCTTTTGGATGGCTTTCCCAGCAATACACACCACACAGGCTGAGGGCACCCACTTGTCCTGCCTGCTCTCAGCTATTTTAGGTATGGATTGTGCCCTGGGTGTTGCCCTCTTCTCTCCCACACGCACACTGCTTCTCCTGCCCATCGGCACAGCCTACAGCTCTGTACTTTTCATAGCAGATATCCTACAGAAAAAACAAAAGTAATTCTTTCAATTCTTCCATCCTTCCTTTTTTCCTCAGCATTTTTTCAGCAATCTCAGCCAGTGGCTTCAATCTCATCATAGTGAGGTCTTTGTGAGGGATAGGAGGAGCAAGAGGAGCACAGATCTGGGAGCAAGGCTTTCCAGGGAAGGGCAGGACTTACCCCTCGCAGAGGCTGGAGCCCTGCATAAGACCCAGCACACAGGGAGCCAGGATCTGTCTCACCTGCTTTGTCAGCAGGCTGCTCTCTACGCCTGGGGTTGGGGCTTTTTCAAATGCTATAGGTTGAAAACACCTGGGTATCAAGAGCTAGAGCTTCTGAATCCAAGCCAAGACAATCTGGGCTTTTACCTTTACAGGGGTATGTTTACCTTAAACTGAGCCACAAGCAATTAGCTGCAGAGGGGCGCTTGAGATAAGTGCCCTTTCAGGTCAAAAGCACCTTTTCTGGGAAGACTGCCCAACCCACAGCCCTGCAGTGCCTAATGCTAGCAAGAGGGCTTTAACACCTCACTGAGCTGAGCGCTGTACACGTTGCATCCAGGAGAGCTGGCTCCTGAGCTTGCAAGTCCACCCATCTACAGAGCAAGGACAAGTGAACTTGCCAAGAGTTACGCAGGAGGATAATGGGGAATAAACCTCTGAGCACAAGGCATATCGCTTTGAACAGAAAGAAACCGTACCTGACGCTCAGAGCGTGAAGATCTCAGCACTGCTCCAACAGACTGCTGCAAGATGCAGTTGCCTTGCTGTCTTCCTCCTCCCATCTGCCATACTCCAGCTTGCCTTCTCAGAAAGGTTGTAACAGCTCACAAGCAACAACTTCGGCTTTATTTCAACTCACCGTTAGAAACTTGGGCCACTACCTTAATCTGCAAGGCTATCCTCCACCTCACTTCCTGAAAACGACCTTAAAATCACGTCCTAGTCACTACAGACATGCATCTCCCAAAGAGCAAGCAACCATGCTCTTCAGCCATGTGTCCACAGGTGCCCCATCCTCAGTAGTCAGCCTTATAACTGGTCCCTGCCCTCCCACACCAGCAGCCGCTGCCTGGACAGAGGGCTTGCTTCTCCTATGTACTTATTCAGATTTTTTTAACTCAGCCCAGCTCCTGTCCACATCCAGAAAATCTCCTGCTCAATTCAGGTGGTTCTTTAGATGGAAGTTAATTGGTCCATGGGGAGGAACAAATCTGAAGTTCAAAGTATTACTGATGCTGGCACTAAGTTTCCAGGTGCTCTGAGCTGCCAAGACAGCTGCTTTCTATCAAGTGGGCACTGCTTTGCAGTATGATGGCACTCACTCCAGCAAGGCTAAGGCTATTTAATTCAGGCTTATGCTGCAGTGAAGTCAAGCTCACCACAGTGTGTGTGAAATCCATCCTCCTTCAACTGCCCACACGGATAGCCAAGGGCGAGGGTCTGGGCAGCAGTAATCTGTAATGCAGGCTAATGTACGAGCCTATCTCATGCCGCACTGGAGCCTTCTGCAGAAATTCCAGCTTTGCTGAGTTTGGCTCAGAGCTGGAATTAATTTTGGCAGCTGTTTGGGCAGGGAACCAAGCATCTTTCATTCATGTAATTGACTTTTTGATTCATATATATATATATTTGAAAAAATAATGAAAGAAATGACAGAGTGGCTCTTGCTATGACTAGCTTTCACTCTGTGAAACATACAGATCTGTGTTAAAAATGGCTCAATGGCTAAATACACAATCTGCTGCCCAGGGGCAGTTACTGTATTTAGATATAAAACAGGTTATAGGGCTCTCAAATCCTGATCCTTGGTTCAGGGAGAATCTTCACATTCAGGAGAAAAGTCCAAAATCAGACCTCTGAAGCAAAATTCTGCACATGCACCTATCCATGTCACTCCCCCTGCAATTGCACAGGATCGTGCCTGTAAGAGAGAGATATGACCTTTTCAGTGACCAACCCCTCTCCCCGTCCCCTCTCCTTAAAGCACATTTTCCTTTTCCTGCTGAATTAGCACTTACATCAAACCCTGTCACCTTACAGGCGTACGAAGCAGCAGCACAGCACAGGGCAGTAGCTGGCTGCTGTGCCCAGGCGCACTACAGTTTTACCCAGGCTGTTGAGCAAATAACTTTCATTAAACAAGCAAATGAAAAAATAGAGCTCTATGCTGATTTGCCACCTGAGCAAGATGGCTCTTTTCCGTAACTACCAGCTGACTTTCCCAGCCAGATGCTCTGCACAGAGAGATCTATACCTATAATATGTATGTGGATATATAATGAATCAAAACCAAGCTTAAGGCCTCTTGGGATGTACAATGTAGTCTGCCTCTCAGATATTAATGAACAGGAACAGATCACCAAAAATAACTCTGCTACAGAGGTGCGAAACACAAAGAGGGGGTCTGTCTCGCTGAATCTATGCCTCCCTTCACTCCATGCCCTGTAGCATTGATTTAAGATATACATCTGCTTATTATTTATTATTCATATTATTACAGTACTGGATTCCTTAGCCGTAGACGAGGAGCTCATTATGTTTTATGTGGCAAAACTGCAGCCTGCAGACAGACACCCCCTCCCACACCAGCCTCCCAGGCGAGGCAAGGGGCACTGCCTGCCCCAGGGTGCAGGCGAGAGGGGCAGCCTCACAGGCACTGGGGCTGCCTGGCACATGCCACGACACCTTTGTCCTGCAGAGCCACAATGGGCAGGGCAGGTCACCCCACTTTGCACCAAGTCCCTCTTTCTTCCGTGAAGGCTCCCTGGAGCATGCAGCTCAGTCCATTTTAAGCAAACGCCTTCAACCCTGATCACATGAGATTCATGTAGAAACAAACCTCTGTGGTGGAAGAAACCATCAGTCTCTCCCTCTTTGGCATGTGCTCTTCAGTCAGTATGCCAAATAGGCTCCTTGCTGTTTAAAGTCAAAGCACAAGAAAGCAGGGATGCAGGACTTCTCCATCCCTCAGGTACTGCTCAAGTCCTCACTTGCAGCCTAACCCAGTTCCCGTTTGCTTTCTCCCAGGGCTCCTCACTCGAAGTGCTTGCTTTCCTCCCGCAGTTTTCTCTCACACTTCGATGGTGCTAATGAGCCTCCTGCCTCTGCAGGCAGAGAAGCCACCCAGTGCATCCCCAGGAAAACTTGTGTTCGAGCCAGCGGGAACAGTGTGCAAAACCCTGCAAGCACACGGTGACCACCCAGCGCCCACGTTCTCCTCAGATACCAACCTCAGCACACCTGCACAGAGCCTAAATGCTCTGCCCTAGCGTCCGGCATCAAAAGCATGCAAGAAAATCACTTTTCACCTGATTATTTCATAGAAGAACAGGTTAGATACAAGACCGCAGCAATCGCCAGCAGCGCACAGCCCCTCTTGAACAGCTTCAGTTGCCTTTTCCTGGGAGAAAAATCGTCTTTTATCCTGGAAGTAGCGTCCATGGATGAGTTGCCTTTACAAGACCACTCAGGACAGGGGAGGTATGGCTGGGAGATGGGGCACTGTTAGCTGCGCTTCCTAGCACTGTAACACAGCAGTACCTGGGGAGAATTGCAAAGAATCAAAGGGCAAGTCTGGACAAGCAATGCTGAAAGGGCCTGGCATCTATACTGGTGACCTTTTTAAAAATAAAGATTTATGCACGTAACTCGGAAAACATAAATAAAACATCACTCTCCTAGAAGAATAACGAAAACAAAATTAAAAGGGCAAATAGTTAACAAATTAATATTGTGTTTTCTCGACTTCTTGCTACTCTTCAGCAGCAAATGACAAATAACTATGAATCTACTTCACCTTAATGAACTTAACTGGGCCTTTTCAATATTGGGTAAAATGAAAGATTTATGGTGTTTCAGACCAAGACATTTACGAAGTCATGCATCAACAAATACGTGGATACCTCCCATCCTACTACTACTCCACAGTTCTCTGTTTCTTTAGACTCTCAGATTCCATGAAAGCCCTCAATAAAACGTGAAAGCTTTTTTTTTTTTTAAAGTCCAATAAAATCAATGTAGGCCAAACCCTACATACAAGTGCTCAAATGAGCCCAGTGAGGCATGAACTGAGCAGGGAAAGGAACTGAAGCTCAGGCACCAAGTAGTACTTCCCAGCTCCGAGGGCTGGGTGTGCTGGTGGGCCACATCCCAGGGCAGGTCTCCAGGAGATGGGCAACTACTGTGTGGATTTGAGGGGAGCCACGGGGCACCCCTGGGAAAGCCTCTAGCTTGGGCTCCTAGGGACTGGGAGTGCAACATACACAGGGAAAGCATCTAGTCCCATTTAATGTCAGCCTAGCTGCAGCCCACACCTGCTCCTGTCACTGCAGCATGGGGACAGCCCTCCATTCATGCCTTATTTCTCCAGGTGCATCTTGGCAAACATTTTGCAAATAGTGAACTCCTCCACCGTCCCTTGTGCCCAGAAGGTACCCCTTGATCTGACCCCAGAGGAGCTACACCCTCCTCCCACCCCACTCCTCGAGCCAGGCTGGTATTATCACAGTCCAAACAGACTTGAAATATTATGTCCAACGAGCTCTGCTGCCCTCCAGGCATGAGGGTATAGCCTCGGGCACTGGGGCCCTGCAGCTCGCAATGGTGACCAGTGCAGAAGGATTACTTTTAATCCTTTAAAAACAGTTAGGTCCACGCACAGAGAAGCCAGCTAATCACACGTGTCTCGGCGACCTGCTTTGTTTCCAGCCCAGTTCTTCCCCTCCAGTCTGCTGCCTTCTGTGCCCCCTCCTGCACAGGCAGAACCTAACGACTCTGCTCCCACCAGCCGTGGGGCAGCTGGCCACAGAGAGAGTCACCTAACCCCTACTAGAAGCTTTGTTTTCTTAAACGCTAATCGTAATTACAAGTGAAAAGGTTTTCCAGCAACAGCACCACCATGTGAGACTCAGAGATTGTTTCTCTGCTTTAAGCTGATTGCAGCAGCCTTGCTGGGTTCAAAGCCAGAGTAAGGCCGTTTCTCTGCTGGGGAATAGCAAATTGGTGGACGGCAGTTGATTGCAGTCGCATTGGTATCACCTGCAAAGGCCTTGGATATGCCAGAAAGCAGCACCGCTTAAGGAAAGGAGTTTGTGTTTAAACATGCTCCTCTGCCTCTGCGCAGTCGAGAGGAGTGGAATTTCAAGCCGTGTCAGCAAGGTGCCACCAGGATACGGGGGCACTGGAGCTGGCACAAGCCAACCTGCCACAAAGCCACAGCCCTCCCCACCTGCTATAAAGGGCACAGTCCTGTTTCTCCCCATCTTGGGCTGCACGCCTGGGAGGAAGCATTTGCGCTTGCCCGTGGGAGCTGACATCAAAATTTTCCCTTACAGCATCCAGGGGACTGACTGCACCTTCATCATCGGTGGCACTATCATCCTTTAAAATGGTAATGTTAAATAACATGCTGCCTTGTGGGATCTTCTCTGCAGTGCCTTTAGGAGAATTATGTATATCCTCTGGGAGTTGGGGAAGCTGAATTAAATGGTCCACAGTTCTGTTCATCACCATTATCATTCATTTTTGCCTTGCACATTTTTAATGCTCAGTGCTTCTTCCTTGCTGCAGCCCTCCAGCTCAGACCCACCAATGTACAAACTGCATTGGACAGGGCAGAAGCACACCATGCGGCGATGGGGCCTCTACCTCCCTGCACAACCGGGTTAGCATCATAAGCACATCAGGAGGGTAATTACACAGGAACGCAAGGCTGCACAAACGATGCTCTGCTACACAGGTCTGTGACGGGGCGATAGGTTGGAAATAGAGGGGCACTACCCAATCGTAGTGATGCAGAAAAAGCTGGATGGATGTCTCCAGTCTGCCTCTTCCCACCTACTTCAGCATGCACAGCTGAAATGCCAGTGCTTTCCCACGACTCCACATGCTCTGGGGGATCCCAAGAACATTTTCTTGACGTTACAGTTCCATGATCAGAGCAGATGTAGAACCTTCACAGCCCTTTAGGTATTCCAGATTTCTGGAAACATGCCGAGATGCAAGGACAAATGACCCAGGCTGGCACTTCTAGTGACACCCCACTGCCAGTTTGGATTCATGGAGCCTTTGACCACACATTGCTTCTCTGGTGGATGAAACCCTACCACAAGCACTGGGATAGCAGTGCAGATTGCCTCAATTATCGGCTGAGCAAGTGGTGGATGCATTTTTGCTGGGCATGGGGTAGAAGAACACTAGGTTTCACCGAACAAAATACCCTAAATGCTAGAGCTGCATATCTTGCTTTTGTATGAAGTTTGTAAAGCCGGGAGGTAGAGGGAGGGAGGCGATTTGGATAGAGGCAATTACAGAAAACAGCACTTTGAAGTGCTGCAGGGCTGAAGGAGGCCTCGCAAGGAGTTTGTCAGTAGACTGTATGTCAGTGCTACTGAGCCTACTGCTAGTTAGGGCAATGCCATGTATAAACTATAACTTTGGGTTGTATATGAATTTTAAATGAGCTGTTAGTACACCTAATGAATCTAGCAAGAGAATACCCATTTAGGGCTCTGACGGTGTGCTCTATAAGACCAAGTAAATAACTCAAGTAAATTTCCTGACACTTTATTGAACGTGAGTCAACAAACAAAAAACAAAACCAGAATTACTTCTGCAGCCAGTAAATACCGCTGGAAACCAGAGCTAGGGGAGATACTGGCCCACAGCACATTGCACCAGCCATCCTCATTGCCTGCCGCTGGGGTGGGCAGAGGGGACCTGATGTCATGCATGCTTTTGGTGTGGTTGGATGCAAGACAGCATGTGCAAGGGCAAGTACCAACTACTGGGTTTTGCTCCCAGGACATTTTGGTAGGACCATACATTGGCTCTTTCAAGGGCTACAGGGTGTCTCAAGGCATTCCTTACGTACCTCCTGGAGCCCTTGAAAATTTCCGAGAACATGTCCATTCCTGCATCACTGGCCAGAATCAACTTTTGAGCATCTAGGGAGATAATACCTCACCAAGGCAGACCAGGTGAGCTGACTGATAAACAGAAGACAATCTTAGTTAAAAGACACTAATGTGCATAAGCATGTGGGCCAGTGTTCTTCCCCACAAAGGGCTCCAGGACAATGTGAACTAGGAGGTGTTGTCCAGGATTGGATCAGAAGGGAACACACAGAGTTTGATGCTGAAGAAAAAGGCTGGAAAAAAGGTTTGCTGAGTATCCAGCAGATAAATAGAGCATACAATAGGCTACAGATTGTTCCTATGTATGCCAAAATCACAGGGAAGGTCACCCTGTAGCCTATATTCTGCTTTTTTTTTGCATAGATGATGCCTCTAAATCTCACTGCAATGCAACACTCCTTGGTCGGTCCTGTCCAGGCTAGCAAAACTTCCTGTCACTGTGTGCTCAAAGATTAAGCAATCTGCTGCATCGAAAATCCATTGAGAAATAGCAGGGCCAACATCCACCCGAAACCTCAAGAAAGCAGCAGCAGGGAAGGTCAGCGCTTAGTTTAAAAGCCAAGCGCCCCTGACTCAGCACCACGGTGCCTCCTTCTACCCTGGAAGCCAAGCGCAGCAGGCAATAATCTTTTCTAGCAACTCAATGAAGAAGCCAGACATGGCATTGCCTATGTTCACCTCACATTACTAATCATATAACTGTGCATTTGAGCAGTCCATTACCAGATGGCTTTCAGAATTATTTTAAATGTTAGCTTGCATTTTCCTTGAATATTTAAATGTTCATGCTGGCCTGTTTTCCTTTTCTATGAAGTGCATTGATTTATGTTGCTAGATACCATACCTCCCTGCTTGCCAAAAGCATGCATTTGGGAATGATTTCAGGGCTGCTAGTAATATTTTTTCTCTCCTTTTATTTTGTACTTTATTTTTATTAACTATTTGCTGGATATATTGCCAAAATAAAACTGTGTCTTGAAGAAACAAAACCAAAACCCCAAACCCCTCCTCAGCTCTTTGCCCATCTGCTTCAGACATCGTTATCAGAGAAGTTAGCTCTGCGGCCATGAGCAAAGCAAAAGCAGCAGATATGTACTAACAAACCTACCTGAGCATCCCTTCCCTCACTAAATTCTTGCTTTAGGCTCACATGTGATAATCAGCCAGGTCCAAGGTCAGGACTGCTGGTGTCCCATTCTCAGGAGGCAGGAGGTGACTGGAGACACCTGTGCTTTGACTGCAGGGTCTCTGGCCACTCTTACATTTAACACTATCTGGCACAGAAGACATGACCTCCAGTGCCTTTTAGAAGGATTGGCGAAGTTCCTTCCTACTCCCTCAACAACATTTCTCCTTCTTTGAAATCTTGACTTCTACAGTGCCTCAGCAACATCCTAATACAAATTCTTCAATCCTAGGACGATTCCAAAGACAGATTTCCACTGCCTTGCCCTGTGCAGGCTAAGGAAATCCAGCATTTCCATCCTGGACTAGGCAGCAGTGGTCTAAGTTTTAAGAGCAACTGTGTCTGGAGCAGCTCCATTATTTTGGCAGGAAATAGAAAAGTCAAAAGCAAAGAATTCTGAAATGCATGAGGATTTTAAAACCGGAGAGACGGGTCCAAGAGAGCAAAACCTCAGTGTCACAGAGTTCAAAACCACTGGTGGAGTGGTCTCTGGGTTGGAGACCAAAGCACCAGCAGACGATTGCTGGGGAACTCTGCACAGCAGCCTAACCACAGCACTGCAGCCCTCAGCCTCTGTAGGTACACAGTGCCAAGGAGGAGAGGCTTATGTCTAACCAGCAAGTGCTCAGCTATTCACCACCATGCATCTCTGCTAAGCAGAGGCATACAGTTTTGTACCTGTACAAGGCAGCGGGACCGGGATGTGTGAACCACGCCTGTGTTCAAGTGTGTGAGCAATTTTTATTACAGGTACACCTTCAGGCCCCAGCAGTGTGTCAAGATCTCCTTCACCCAGCAGCAGATACCAGGCACAGAAGACGAAACTATTATTTGGACAGATGGAGAGAGACAGATTTTCTACTACCATCGCAGTTGCTCGTGTTTCCCCTGAACACACAGACACCCCAGCTTCTTGCCTGCCATCAGGGGTCAGCACTGACGTGGTCTCACAGCAGCCACCACCAACTCCATTTAGGGAGGCCCTAAGCATGCACCAAGCTGAGACATGGAAGCAGCAGCTAATCCCACCTGGCAGTCACTCCATTGCGGTGCAGCACAGATTTTCATTTCCAGCCCTTAGCCAGGAACACAAAAGCACAGTCCCGTGCCTCTCAAACACCTCCCCGTTTCCTTCTGGGTTGCACTGTGGAGGCGAACAACCACTCCAGTTCCCAGGCTAGTTTGCAGCCCAGTGCTGCTAAGTGTGCTGCTGGGGGAGCTCCCCTTCCCCTCACACTCCCAGGCACCCGCAGTGCTTCCCCCACAAAATGGGATGGCTGGGACACAAGGCATAACGCGGGATCCTTCGCTTTCAGCACCCTGATAACATACCGCCTATCCCCATCCCCGCCTGCTGGTTCAAGTGGAGGACCTGACAATCAACATGAAATGCAGTCTGCAGAGCTGAGGCTATGCAGCATCAGTGCTCCACATGAATCACAGATGCTGGGGATATAAAACACCCAGCCACCCTTCCCAGAGTCCTGCCAGCACAGACCCTCCCTTGCTATACTTCTGAGCAGCTCCACGCTCCACTAGCAGAGGGAGTAATTTTACTTCAGGTGTCACCTGTGAAAGTTGCAAATGGCGACAGGAATAGATTAGCTTCTTATCTGCAACAAATAGTTAATAAAACCAGCTAGCATCTCCAGAGAGAGCAGTTAGGAAAAGCAGTTTCCTTTCTAAATAACAGAGCAAAGCATCAATGCTATGAATCCTCACAGGCAGGAAGCGAAGACGACTGTACCTCTTCATGAACACTTTTTAATAAAGCCTAAGGGAGGCCAATTGCATAGGAATCTTACAAATGGAGTATTTTGGGGTTATTCATGTTCTTGTGGTACCATGTAAGTAGGTTCAGTTTGGCTCAAACTCTCCTTGCTTATCAATGTGGGGACAAATAAATTTGTGAGCAAAAAACCTATTTCCTTTTGTGTGGAACTTAGGAGAGCTTCAAGGGGGGTAGGGCGTGGAGGTGGAGCAAGCTTCATTCCTCAGTGCCTCTTTAAGGAGTGGCTTTCACTTCAAATTTATACAGAAAGAGATTCCCATCAGGTAACATTGCCACCATAAAAATCAATGCAAATATATGTACGCTCAGTGTAAACTGTATTTGATTTACAAGATGAGGAGAGAACATTTCCAACATGCAGGTGGGACACTGCAGGTCAGCAAGTGCCTCAGCCCCACCAGCACCGGGACCCTGCCACCGCAGGCAGGGCTTGGCTTCCCTTCTCTGAGCACATCTACGCCGAGTGGTCCAAATAATGAGCGGAAGGATTGTTAAATGCAGGGCAGAGCAAGCTTTGCACTCACCGATCCTCAGGGAATGGGGGCTGGCAGCGATCTTCATTAGCCACAGCAGAAGGAGCACCAGAGGCGCCAAGACACGGGGCATCTTCTATAAATCCTCATGGAGCCCTTTGGTGGTCTGGGCATGACATAACTCTGCAGAGAGAGAACACACGGCACCCTGAGCACCTCAGCTCTCGAACCAGCGACTCAGCAGGATGACACTGCTTCCAGCTTGCCAAGTACTTGGGACAAAGCGTCTATTTACCAAAGGAGGAAGCTATTTACAGACTATGAATTATTCAGGAATTGGAGTCAAACTGGGCAAAGAGCTTCTAACAAAAAATGGAAAAGAAACGCAAGGAAAAGTCCAAATATTTCATCTTGGCATTTCTAGCATTTCCACAAAAACAAGTGGAAATCAATATTGAGTCACATCTCTAATTTTTCTTTTTATTTTCCCCTCTTTTTTTTTTTTTTTTTTTACTCAAAGCAGCCTGCAAATTAAAATATAGTATTAACTTCTGGTTTTAGGATAGGACAAAACATTTTCATACCAAAACACGATTTGAGGGGTGGGAGTTGAAGACTGAGAGTCACTTTGGCCACCAAACTGGAAACCAGCTCTTTGTACTGCTCTGGCCCCAACGACAGTCACCACCTCCTTCCCTCCATGTCATGTGCAAGAGGATTCAGGACAAGACCAAAAGCAGGACCATTTTTTTCTCCTCTTACAAGGTAACACCACCCCAACACACAGAGGTCTAGCTTTCAATGTTGAGACAATGTCAAAATGAAGAGCAGTAGGTGGAGAATCCACAAACTTATCATTAGTACAGATATTGGACCTGGCTGTCCCACAGCAGACTCCCACAGCAGTTAAACAAATTTTTAACAAATACCATTTTAAACAGCTACGTAGAGGGTAGATTTTACTTTATAGGAGAAATGGTTGTCCCTCAAGTTGATAATATTATCTCCACAGGCAGCAATGTCCTTAAATGCTGACTTTGAGTATTTCACTGTTACCTTATCTCTCCCTTCTGCAATTTCCTGGCAAGCATTCTCACGCTACTCCATTTGTCTAATTCTTGGGCCAAATACTGAAGTCCTGACACAGGCAAAGTCTTTAGTCTGCCTTTGAAGTTACCAGGGGTTTTGTTCGAGAAAGACATAGCTTTTTACTTGCAATTTTGTAATTCATCTATTTTTAGATTACATTTAGACTTCCTCCATCTCATCTCAGCACTCCCCAGAGGGACTATCCCCTTTTTACAGGCAGGAAAGGGAGGCAGAAGAAATATTGACACATGGCCATAGAAACAGAGGCAGCACAGGGACTCATCAGGGAACCCCTGCACACCTCCGCTACCAGGGCTTGATCTCTTACTGGACCACATCTCTCTTGGGAAGCTCCCACCAGCAGCCCTGCCTTCTGAGTCCTAGTTCTCTCAGTATTGAGAAAATTGAGGGACCCCATGCTCAAATGTCAGTTGGACATTTGAAGAGCATCCCAATGCAGAAGTTGAGTGCTCAACATATTTTTAAAAAGCAGAAGCTGCCAAAAAACACCTGGAAATCATTAGCCACCTCCGAGAAGGGCAATGGCAATTTTCTCTTTTTTTTTCTCTCTCTAAGTGCGAATTACAGAGTAATGCCTAGGGAGGAAAAGCCCTAAAAGGTTAAGCGCATGGTAAATTGGTTACTTAGATGCGCTGGCAGCAGCAGAGACAGACTGTAGAGCAACGTATCATTTGAGCACTTTGAAGCAGTTATTTCAAAACTTTCCAAGTTATTGATGAAACAGCAGGATCACGTCAAATTAACTCACACAGGTGTTACAGCCTAGGCTGCGGAACCAGCGCTTGCAGCACTGAAGTCGCACGCAGACACACACACATCCCCTCTCAAACCTTCCCTGCCGAGCCAGAGGAGGAGCAGGGGGCACCTCAAGAGGAGCTTGAGGTCTGCACCCTGAGAAGCTGCATCGCGCTCAGGTTTGGCTCCAAAGCCACTCCCCAGGACTCACAGTCTTGTTTTCCTCCTTTAGGTCCCACTTCTTGCACCACTACCCTAGGAGTGCTTTCAGTGCAAAATACGTCCTGAGCAGCCCTTGCCAGTCGGTCACAATTAACAACTACATCTTGACTAGGCTACTGGAGACATCAGAGAGGGAGAGGCAGAGAAAGGCTCCAAACGCATCTTGAGCCATGACTGAGAAACCTGGCGATTGCTCGTCCCTGCTGTTTCCCCACCATGGCCCTGCTGCAGTCTGCCAGCTGCTGACACGTTATCTCTTTGCTCAGAAGAGCAACTCATCACAAGGTGTTCGTACCAGAAACCAGCAGGAACCTTCAGCACTTTGCACCACACTTTAGCAGTGTGCCTGCACCCCCAGCCCGCTCCCCCTCCTCGCCCCTTCCCTGGGCAGGCCCTTCGGTGCTAACGCAGGTTTCCCAGCCACAGCGCTGAGCTTGTTGCTCTGGTAGAGGCAGTGGGATGACAGCTTTTGGCTACACTCCCACTACCCTCTCTTCCTCCACCAGCGTGCACTTCTCCTCCATAACATTGGCCACATCCATCCAATATCATCTGGCAAGGAGTTTTAAGATCATGTCTCTGCGCAGATAAATACAACGATCCCACCTGCAGCAAACACTTGGTATCTGCATCTAAAAGGCAGCCACTGTGAGGGAGAAGCAGGGCAGCAGCCTAACCGTGCCTCTGGACTAAGGCAAGGAAAGGCAGATAAAAAACCCCCATTTTTCCAGCGAAAGCAGTGGAGGAAAATGCCTGCCTGCCATTTGAGGAGGATGCTGGAGTTAACATCCCAGTCATTCTCTGCCAAAGCACTATGGGATCCACATGCCAAAATGGGTGGTTCTTATTTTAGACTCTGCAAAGACGAACTGCACGAGGGTAACAACTCCAGGCAAACTATGAACAGCCAAGGTCTGGGAAAGGGTCCCATGACTTTTGGCTCCAAGGGACAGACGTCACGGCCACCTGTCCTGTTTGCAGCCTGGTTTGGAGAAGAGGCAAATTATGAGGCTCCCAGAGAAGCAGCTGCCTTTGCATCACCAGCTTAGAGTTAATAGCAAAGCTAAATAATAAATACAGGGCACCCACTGTGCTCTGCTATGTGAGCGGCAGGGTTGTAATTACCTAGAACATGGAGCACAGAGGGATGCTGCGTTCACCTAACACGTTACCCACTGATAAGAACGGCTTCCTAGTACTTTGGTTTTTGAGCACAAACCCAAGGAACAGCTGTCAGCAATAGAAATACACCTTGGGGGTTGCCAAAGAGCAGAACTACAGAGGCTCCTACAACTTGTACCCGTAGACCATCTGGTTGATGGAGGTGCTTGCAAAATGCCCAGGGAGTGCAACACAAGGACACTTCCCCAGCATCACACCTGTGCCACCAAGCAGCGGGAACAGACGCTGGAATTCGAGATGTAGGATAAGAGGGAAAAGAGAGAGAGGGTTTTTATTCCTAGCCTAATATGAAGGTTTCAACTCTCCAAGGAACAAAGGTATTTCAGTCCCCACGGCTCTCCATCTCCCCAGCCCCCAAGTTCCTCCTGCCTCCTACTCTGAATTCAGGCACAAAAGGGTGGTAAACACAGTTCAACCCCCTCCATCGTAAAGTAATTTTTGCCTTGCTGAGCTAGCCACCCCCCCAACAGCTTTTGCTTCCTTACAGCTGCAAGGTGCATCCGTCTCTCTCTCATCTCCCCATGAGAAGCCATAAAACATGTTTTCTGCCCAGGTGCAGTAATGAATTACAGGTACGACTGGGGTATTAACTCCAGTGCAGCCTGAAATTCCACACAGAGGAGGAAGAAAGATGACATTCTTCTTTCATGCAACACAAAGCAAGAAGCATTAGAAGCCAAGAAAACACTTAAGAGAACAAGGATATTTAGCAACTTGCTGCACTAAGTCTTGTGCATGTGAAGATTACTTATCCCAACTCACCCTCACCACAGCTTGCTGGAAATAAATCAAACCAACTTCCTTTACTGAAGTTTCCACCAAGAACATGAGAACATTTGTCAGCCTGTACATTTACAGCTCTTGCATTAATGGTTCCTCTCTATTGTACTGGCAGTGTGCTACGATAGCCAGCAAGCCCGGTTGGTGGACAGCTGTTTATAAAGCAGTCTGATTCTGCTTCTCCCGAAAGGAGTGAGCTGGGTAGAAGAGTTCCATAGGTCCTTCAGGGTGGTACATGCTGAATAGCTGGTGTATCATCCACTGGTCCCTGGCTTCTCTCTGCAGAGCACAAGTATGTAATTCTTTTTCTGTTAAACCCTTTTTCACCTTTAGCTCTGAAAATTCAAGAGAATAAAATAAATCAAGATAGTACTCAATAGTTTTGAGTTCTCTCTGGAGATAGAAGTCTCCAAATACCAAGCAGAATTATGGACGATTTGCTTCTCAGAGGAAGCAACTTGCTTCTGAAACTACTTATACATTTTTAATGTCTGTGCGAGATGGTACTCTTCTTTGTTGCTATTGCCACGTCTTCCTGGTATTTTGAGATTTTTGCAGAAAAATTCTTAGACGATACAGCAAAAGCCAAAAGGCAGAATAAAATTTTAAATCAGAGTAAAACTCTCTTGAAGCTGTCACACCAATAGTGAAGACATCCCTGAACACCAGCCACCTCTCTTCTCTCCCTCTTGTTCCCTCTGCCCCACCTGCCAAGGACACTCAAGAAATCCAGGTGTATTGCTATTTCTGTTCACACCTCCGCAGATACTGCCACCTTGCAAAATCTGTTTTTGCCCTGCCACATCTGGCTCCAGCATGTTGGGGAGCCCTGGAGACGGGCTACATCCAGGCAAGACAGGGCACAGCATCTCCAGCTGCGCTGGTACTTTGCTCTGTGGTCCTGGAAGGGGTGCAAGGACCAGGCTTTCAAAAACCCCAACGTGTGCTTTATCCTGATGCAACCTCCATTTACTTCTCCTGCAAAACCCCTACGCCATCATCTGCAAGCTCACTGAGAAACCACAAACACCCTTTAAAAATTGGCAGCAAATTCAATCTTACACAGGGAATCAGGAGGCAGACTTTTACCCAACTGCTAGTTTGGAGGTGGCTTTGGTGTTGATGGATCTTTCTGTGCATCACCAGAAGCTTGATGAATGGTGAGAAAATGCAGCTCAAGCAAAGCTAGAGTAATCCTCACAGCTGAGACAACAAATTTAACAGCTGCAGAGCAGCAAGGAATTCTGAAAAACTGTCAGGAAATATCAACAAACAACTTAACAGAGCCTTTTTCATTCTTTCGACAAGCAAAGAGAGCTATTTCCTTTTGCAAAGCTTCATCTGCAGAGAGGCTCAAATTTAAATGGAACTGACAAGAGGGAAAGAACCTGAAAAACATTTCAACAGGTGACTGTTGCTGGGCTTGAGAAAGTGCCTCTGTGTCTCAGGGGGAGGGGAGGAACTAAATTGCAAGGCTGCCCCAGGGATACAGAGACGTAAGTTCAATTAAACCAAAAAATCACTCCATTTACAGCTATGAACAATATGTTTTCCTCAGCAAAATGCATAATTAGCATGGGTAAATCATTACCACTAGGTATTGTTGCAGTCAAAACCTCAGTCAGATTGAAAGAAGGATCAGACATTTATAAAGAGAATGAATAGCTAGAATTACAATAGTAAAGCAAAAAAAAAAAAAAAAAAAAAAAAGAGGAAAGAAGATTTTGGATGGCATGTAAACCCTTCACACTGCAAGGCACTGGCTAACTCCCCGGGTTTGAGGGTTAGAAGAATCACCCCTTGGGGCAAGCCTCCTTACACTGCTTCTGGAAGCAGCTAGTACTAAAAAAGGATACTTAACAATATGAAGCACAGTTCTGTTCCAGTCTAGCAATTTCTATGTTCCTATAAAATCTATGTCTCCTTTTAGATTTCATCAGAATTAAAGAGCCTGCTTTACTTTCAGCCACCATGCCTTTCCTTCTTGCACTGTCCTCACAATATTAACACTGTGTCTTGCCAGGGATGAACTCATCTGAGGTGAGAGGCAGACCCGTGGTATCTCTCTTCCTCAGGTGTTAGGGGGATAAGAGGACCTACGACTCTCCATCACACCATGGTGACAGCACAGCTCCGTGAGGGTCAATCAGTTAGCACTGGAGTACGTAATATTCAAGGGAAGGTGATATTAGTGATAAACACCTGCTCAGCTGATATATAAAATGGATTTTTAGCTGTGTTCTTTTATCTCTCTCTTTCTTTTATTCCCCCCCCCCCCCCCCCTTCGTGACTTCCAGAAAAAGCAGCAAGAAACTTCAAGGAGAAAAAGAATTCTGGAGGCAGTGAAGCAGAAGGACAAATGTATTCCTGACATTTCTCCTTCCTGTGGATTATTTTCTTTAACTTTCTCTCTCCATAATCCTGAGTCCTCTCTTGTCTCACCCTTCTCAATCCTCCGCAGCATTAGCAAAGCCTGATCAACTTTTCCTATCATTGCTCGGAGATAAAAGCAATACCTACCCATCCTAATTCCTCACACAAGCTGCGTATGGAGGCAGCTATCTCAAAGTTAGATTTTCCCCAGCATTATCAACCACAGACCTGTGAACACACAGAGACTCCAGCAGGCTGAGTTTCAGGCTGAGTCACAGGACGCCTTCATTCAACTATCTGCTCCTCCGCAGGCTTGTCACACGACCTTTTAAGCCCCCCAGGGTCGGTCAATACTTGAAAGGTTTATTGACACAGTGAAGTGAATTAGGAGTGTGAAAATCCCACCTGCCCCCTCAGAGTCATGCTTACAAAGGTCCCATTACCGACATCGACCTGACAGCATTAAAACTCATCTGTTGGGGCAGCTTATTTTATTCTAGGAATGGGTTTAAACTGATTCTCTGCTAGGAAATTTTTTCAGTACAACCACACTGGCAAATCCCTTTGGGCACACAAAAGGATCCAGCCTGTGTGCTGCTGTCCCCTGTCTTTCTACCCTGCTTCACAGGGCACTGCGAGGCACAGCAAAGCCTCCAAGCAGTACAGCAATGACGCAAGTCCTATGGCCATCGAGAGAATAGACACCAAGGCGCATAACATGATGGATGCTCACAGAACCATGAGCAAAATACCCCAATATATGAAAGCGCTAGGACCATTTGACAGGGCTGTTTAGTGTAAGCCTGCCTCATCCTCCCTGGCAGAGCCACCTGAGCCGTGCTTCTGCAGCAGGGAGCTGTGATGGAAGAGCTCTAGCTCACGGTATGAGAGAAGGGATGCTGCCTTTGGTAGCCCCATCCCTCTGCCAGAAGTTACTGCCCGTGGCAGCAGAAGCAGCAAAACACCAGCTTTGCCTGTGCCTCAGCCACCTCCAGTTCACAGCCCGGCATTGTAGCTTGTAGGTGATGATTTACACCGCGCACAGGCAAGCCAGGGAGATGGGGGGGACACATACAAGGCGACTACGGGAACAGCAGTCTTCCAAACTACCCCAGCACGACCCTCCTGACATCATCTGCCAAATGTCTCCCTGGCTGTGACAATTCACTTCTCACTGGGGAAAAAAAACAATGAAAAGACAAAACTAAGATCCTGTGGTATTTTCTTCCTCCCCGGTGCCCACAATTTATTTTTATTAACAAACAATAGCAGTTAAAAGCGCTGTGGTCTCACACAGCGACATCTGCTCTACCCACTCCAGACACTCTTAATTGGCTTGAAGCTGTTACCCTAAAGGAAAAATCACGTCAAGCCTGGGGGAAGGGATGTAGATGGAAGGAGGAAGGTAGATTTTCTTCTAGCTGAGAAGGGCAGCAAGCCGGCATTAACCAGGGGCCAGAGCTGTCCACACCAGCACTGCTCCTCTGATCTAAGAGCTGTGTGCCATGACATCACCTCTATTTTTTACCCATTTTAAGCATACTGATAATGATAATTACCTTACAAGGTAATTACAAGGGCAGTTTACCTTGGATAAAGTTTCTGGATAGGCTTGACTCTGAATCATCAAAAAGCAGCAAGAAAATCTTACAAAAGCCTCAGTGTACAGCCTTGCACCAGCTGTTTCTCCCATATAAAGAGGCCATGTCTCTCATATCAAACATTATGCCACGTTTATTCAGCAGAAGACTCCTACCCACTCTGCAGGTCATCACTTCCATTAAACCACCTCTGGTGCGGGAAAGAGCAGCTAGTTTGCACTGCATGCAGCATGTGGCCAAGTACAAGTGAGTATTTTCGGAAGGGGAAATACAAACTGATCTCTCCAGCTGAGGTGGCATAGGAAACTCCTAGGTGAGCAGAATCTCAATTGCTCAACAACTCTCTTCTTGCAAAGAGGCCTGTGGGACCCTGAATAAATAAAAACAGTCAGAGCCTTGGCTTCATAAAAAGCTTAACCAGGAAAAAGAAAAAGCCTTTAAGGCAACAATTGTTTTACATTAAGAAATAAATAAAAATGGAGCTTTGAAATTTCAGGGTTTTTCCAATAGAGAACAAACCCAACATAAACATTTGAACCAGGGACAAGACACTGTACAAAACTGGAGATGCAGATCTTTTGTGGAAAATATCCCTTGGCAACACTCCTGTCCTACAGCAAATGTGGAAATGCAAAGCAAAGTTGTTCCTTTCACTTCAGGGTACACCCAGCCCCCAGTCAAAGTGTTCCTCGAAAGCGGGTGGCAGGACACAAGCTCACCCCCAAAACTGCTTTCTCTTGGGTCGTGTATATGGAGATGAGAACAGTCAAGAGTAAAATAAGACTGAAGAGTCAGAGCAAGTGCAAAAGCAATGCTGGTGCCATTTCCTGCTGCGCCACTGGCTCTCTTCTTGGTTTGAGACAAATCAGCCTCTGTCTGAGCTCTAACATGGTCAAACATTCACCTTACAGGGGGGCAGGCCGGAGACACACACTTCATCTAACAAGTGGTTGGCTAGATCACTAGGCAGCCAGGTAAGAGAAAGGGCGATCCAGGCATCTACATTTTCCCAGAGCCAAGCCAGGAAAGGACACATACACGCTACACAGTTATACCAAGACTGTATCTTTCCCTGGGCAGTGTAAGACCCAGGTACCCCGATGGCATTAAACCTTCAGTTCTTCAAACTTGCTTGACTGTTTCTCACTAAACTGATGTGAGTGCACACTCGAATTAAAAAAAAAAGTCACCAGGACCCCAGCTTTATAATGTGCCAATGACTGTGATCACAATGAACTGCTTTAAGAACCATTTCCATGAGACCTCCTTACACTCAGTGTATACCCTTTCATCGCAGAAAACACAGCTGCTCCGAAAACCATATTCCCCTCCTCAAAACTGATTATTTTTCCAGTTCTGCCACACTTTTTCACAGTTCTGTTTTGATAAGTATGTACACATTTGGAAATCTGCTTTCAGCCATTTGGCTTGCAGCAATTGAACCTTCTTTGAAGACACACGGTCTTGCAAAATACCAACTTTTTCTTTTGAAGATGATCTTCAGGATTTGGGTGGGTTCCCCCACTTCCAAGACTGATATTTTTCCACAATATTTCCTTTTATCAAAAATGCTTTGATGGAAAATTTTCAGCTCTCTCAGAAGAAAAGAAATCCAACAAGTACTAAGCCCTATTTGCGGTTAGTGAAGAATTACTGCTACCACCGAGTCTCTTTACACATGAAGGAAGTTTAAAATATGAATCGGATCTGTGAACGTATCAGAAGTCTAGGGGGAGAAAAAGCTCTTAAATGCATCAACCTGATCTCTGGGCTACAGAAAGATTAATCTATTTATTTCACTTAAAGTCTGTGGCAGATTCAAGAGGGGGAAGAAAGGAAAACAAAGAAGCCTCTACCAAATCAACCTTCAAGAAGTGGTTTATGGCCAAAAAGCTAGTTTTGCTTCTCTTTATAGCTGCCAAAACTTTAAGTGAAATAAATATATTAATCTTCCATCTATCACCCAAAGAACATTTTGATACATACAAGCTCTAAAAGCCTGTACTTTGAGGCTAGGAGGAGGTAGTTTGTGAATGGCTGAAGGTGATGTTTGTTAGACTTGGTTTGTATATTTTAATGGAGTAAGAATTTTTGGGTGTGCATTTGGAAGACAGTAAGCATATGCATTTGAAAGGAGGTGGGAAAGAGGACAGATGCCAAGCTAAGAATATGCACAAGAAAGCATAGGGGTGATACGCTTGAGAGTAGAGAGAGACGGGGCAGAGGAGACAAGTCTGCACAAGAGAGCAAGGAAACCTGCAAAACTAAAGATATGCAAGGAAAACACAGGAGTTCGAAGATGCACATACATGCAACAGCAGAGCTGCACACCACAACCAGATGCAAAAGAGAGCTGCTGGAGTAATGGCGTGGCTTGTAGCAATAAATAGTCTTGCACAGGAAGAACCAAAGCCCAAACCGGTAAGTGATGTTGCATTTTAAATGCATTAATTTGCATGAGAGAAGCTTTTAATAAGTGACACAAAAAAGATTTCTAACTAGAAACCTATGTGTTTGATTAACAGTCTAACACCAAAGCCTATCCAATTAGAGGTGCGGTGCTACTGTGTTACCAAGATGAAACATCCAAGTTCCGGAGGGACAGAGAAGAACAGGCAGCTCTGGCGTTTTCCCCCTGCTTGTTGCCATGAAACACCAAATCCCACCGCAAGCAGCAGCAGAGAAGCGAGGGGGTCCCGGCCACATGAGGCATACCACACAGCAAGTGAAAGTATACAGTGTTTTGGGGGGGCAGAATTTGCTAACCTCCCTCACTGGGTCACTGCGGAGGATGCGAGCCTGAGGGAATAGGCTTTTCATTTAATCCAACAGAGGTTTTTAGAAAGAGCTCACTGGGAAATGAGCCCTCACCTTTCTGGCTCAGCAAAAGGAGTATCGTTGTGGCAATGATGGTGAAAGGACAGAAGAGAGGCAATGTTTGCTGACACGAGGAAATGTCTTCCTAGGCCTGTTGATACACTACTGGGCGAAAGACCAGATAAATCTTCACACACACATATCCTTGGCAAAAAGCTCCTCAGCTCTTCCCCTCATGGTAGCACAGAAAATTCGTTAAGAGACATGACTTCTCTCCACAGTCTTGGCTCTGGCATCTCTCACTTTCTCACCATCCTCTTCTCTCTGTCTCATGACCTTTAATGTATTTATTCTAAGGCTTGGAGAGTCTTTTGCATAATGGGGAATACGGGCACAGAGCAGCTTGCCTGATGATACAAGAACTGCTTTTGAACAAAGCACCACTCAAGTTTCATAAGCCTCAAGATAACTGCTCTATGTCTGGCTTATCCTTTGTTTCTCAAATATCTGACCACTTCGTTTCACATATGGCCATAACCTATATGGTTCCTGGCCAGCTCCAGACTTCACATACAGTTTTGCCTAAGTAATTTACCATTTCTCCCTTTAACAAGCGAAATGCCATAAGCCCTCTTACTTGCAGAGACCTTGCCCAGAGTCACTCCTGCAAGAGGTCTAAGCTCTTCTACACTAAAGGCCAGCAGAGATGTCTAAAAGTGCTGATGGGACTTGCATTCCTGAATTGCCCTGAAAACTAGCCTGAGGAAAGCCCTGAGTAAAACCCCACACCCATCAAATAATTTTACCATTGATTCAAATGGAGCCTGCATTTTACCATCACTGTAAAGAGTTAAGCATGGGATAAATCTCACCAACATTTAACGGGCCTTTACTCCATTCTTACCCAGGCACAAGAATTCCCTTCCTATCTGCAGTGTGATATAAGCAGAAGAATGATGCCACAGTTGCAGACTTTACCCAGGGGTTCAATGTGCAGCAAGCAAAGATCACTTGGCTTCATTAACAAAGCATAACACACCGGCCTACAAAGGCACAGGACATTGCCTAGTGTGAAAAACAAATTAGTTCACAGAACAAATTCATTCTGACCACCTTGCCTTTCTGTTCCTCCAAGTTAGCTATAATCAGGTTGTCTGTGCTCCTGACTTAGTAGCATTCTCAAAACTGCTCCCAGAGCACTCATCCTCATCAACGATATCCAGTTTCTAAACTGAGCAAGAAACAACCCTTTCCAGAGTCGGCTTTTCAGTTCTTCTCATCACTGGGTTAACATCAATTCCAGTTAAATGAGGAAAGTACAAAGTTATGTCCACACTGAGCACCCTGAAAACCCTGATCACATCATTCTCTTCCAGCTATAAGCATAAATTGTCCTCATTAACCAGCCTTAGCCCAACTTTAATGTTTGTATCTTGACCTATCCATCCAAAATCCAGCACCATATTCTAAGGCAGCTGTTGTCCTTAAGCCCAAATTCGCAGCCTGTCTGGCCAGATGAGCCAACAGGACTCAGACATCTGACATCCTGAATTTGCTCTTTCTGATGCAGACACTTCTGTTTTGGCCTCACTACCAAAGGAAGCGAGGCTTACCCAGTTGTGCTTTCAATTCCCATTGATGTGCCCATCCCTAATCAACCTGGAATATGACAGCCAGTTTCCAATCAAATTTCATGGGGATGCAGGCTCACAAAACTATTGGTTTCTATGAGTTTCATGAAATAATAGTCCAATAGGGGAGAGAAAGATTTCTCCACAGAGAAAAAGACTGCACGTTTAGCTCAGTTCCCATTAGGCACCCAGGAATCCGCAAGGGAAGGATGCTATGCATGCCCCAAATATAGGGAAAATCATCAATTAGAGCTTACTGTACTCAGTCACAAGGCGTAAACTGTATGCCAGGCTGCCTTAGCTCCCCAGCTCACAGGAACCACTTGGGTTTTCTCCCCCCACCCTCTGGGATTCACTTCAGCTCAGATATACTCCAAGCAGAGGAAGTTTTGTGTGGTTGTGATTCAGTGCAACTCATTTTGAACCGGTTTTGAGCCCAGCAGGCTTCCAGCTATTCCAGCTGCCCAGTAGCCATCAACCCAGATGATTGTTGCTAACTGCTGTCAAATGGCAGCCTGGCAGCCTCTGCATCTTCTCCTGCCCCCAAAAGAAAAGCTATTAATGCTAAACTCCACATTACTCCTTTCCAAAAGTAGATTAGATACTGCTGGTGGGAGAGGGACAGACACACAGGAGGACAGATAACGCTGAGCGTTTTGAAGGTGAATGAAGGCAGTCAGTCACTTGTCAGACCTCCAGCCTGAGCTCTTCCCCCCAGCCCCACACAGAGCAGCTCTTCCTCTCCTCCATCTCTCAGCCTGCTTTGCCAGAAGTTAAATCACTAACATTAGGGGGCCATTTTCTCTCCGCCACCCCCAACAAATGTTGTTGCTTAAACAACAAATCCTCAAAGAGTGCAGTGAGGTGGTGACCCCAGTGTGCAGACACCGTTATTAACAGAACAAGGACAGCCTGGTGTGTGCAAATAGACCCTTAAATTAAAAACAAAACCAACTGCCATCACCTCAGTCCCTTCCTGTTATACGAATAGTCCCTGCCCTGAAGACATGTCGCTTAGGAAGCTGTCTGCATCCACCACTCCGCTGCCTTCGCTCAAGCAGCTATTCTACCACAGCAGCTCTTTTGCCGAGATGACACACAAATCGGGAAGGCTATTTCACACCTGGATTTCAGCCACTGATCTGAACGTCGTCTGGAGGGACCCACGGGGTTCATGAGAGGCTCTAATTTCACCCAGCGATGCAAGTGTGCACCAGCACAAGTGCCTACAGAGCGCAGGAGAAGTGATGTGGGAGGAAGGTGGTTAGATACTGACACAAGAGAAATGGTTAACCGTGCAGCCCAAACTTCTGAGTGACACCACGCAGCAGCCTGGCCAAGAGCTCAGCACAAACTCCTCTTCCTTCAAGAGCAGCTTTAGGGAGGAAACGCAGCAAAGAATGATTGGTACAGAAAGCCTTTGATACACCAAGGGAAAAAAAACAAAACAAACAACGTTGTCAGCAATAAACAGTGCATAATTTCCTATTACTGAAGTGCTGGGTTAACTCTGGCCCCGGAACAGCCTCAGATATACCACCCTATGGGTCCTCACCTGACTGCACTTCTAGGGAGCTGCTCATTAAGGCTGAATGAACACGGTGCCCCTTCAGATCAAGCTTCTCTCTGAAGTTGCAGTGCCTTCTCCCTCTCTCCTTGCAAGCACACTATATGACTCTCTAGTCACTAAAGCCTCCTAAAAACGGAGTTCGTATCTCTAGATAGTTGGTGCAGATGTTTATGCCAATGGTGCCCCTTTGGGACCGTTTCACCCATGAGCTGTGCAAGCTCAGTGGCTCCCCACGGCCAGCAGTGATCACTCAGGACAAGAAGGTGCTGAAAACAGAGGCAGCTCATCTGCCTGTTCTGCCTGGTGAAGCCAGCTAGATGTGAGCCTGTCCTTTTTGTCCTGGCTCCTACCTGCAACTGAGCATCCCCCTTCTCCCATCCCCATGGCTACCAAAGCTGCCTTTTTGCCAGTTATCAGCCAAACACCCATCCTCGCAGGCAGGAGAAATGAGCACCTGCCCTCCGTTGCTATATGATGCAGTCCCTGGGAACGGATCCCACTGTTCTCCCGCTCTCACCCATTTAGGTCAGTTACATCTTTCCCACTCCTTTACTATGAACTTCCTTGGCCGTGTTTATGTCTGAGCATCCCTGCAGAGGAGGGCAGTGCTATTATCTAACATACAGGTTGGCACACCAGAGGGGACACAGCAAGCTTCTGGCAGGGCACATGCAGCCCCCACAAAGCCCCACACAGTCAAATCAACATCAGGAGCACTTGCACCATCGGAAGGGATGGTGAGAGCAGAAATAGTGAAGAAAGGCATCCTGAAGTTTAGTGGGAAATACCTGGCACTACACAACCCTTGGGCTGTAGCAAATCAGGCAAGACTCCCAGTTTCATTGAAACACTACCATTTCTGACTGCCATCCTCCACCACAGCCCGGGAGTGCAGTACATATCTGCAGGAGTAAGAGCAGCTCTGGGCAGCAATCTGAAATCTCTGCCCTTCAGGGCATTTTAACTTAGGCCACTCTGTTCAGTCAAAACCATTCCTTGATCTCAGCTTTGTCTGCCTTGACCACCCTCCTCCAGTCTCAGTCCAGCAGAAGCTCAGCAAGGACAGGCTGTGCACACAGGCAGGGGCCGCTGGCTCAGCAGTGAGACCCGTGGCTGGGAGCATGGTTCTGCCCCCTTGCTGCCTGCAGCTTCCTGCAACACCGTGGGGCCATGCTGCTGGAGGGGTGCGTGTGGAGGTAAAGAGGGGTACCTCAAAATGGGATGTCTGGCGAAGAGCAGTAAAAAACACCGAGCATTCAGAGCTTGAAGAGGCCATATTTCTGCCTAAAAGTGAGCAGGCTGGAGACAGAAGAGCATTCAAGTCCCAGGGAAAGAATGGCTGGTCTCCAAATACTTGAATTTATGTCAACCTGGAGACTAGACAAAGATCCATTAGTTCCTGGGCTGTCCAAGCAAGGATTGGATGAGTGACAACTTTAGCATTATGACTTCAATGGACCATCTCCCCAGGGTGCCAGGGAGAAGATGCTCTTTCTGGCTCTACTGGCCAAAACACCAAGAGATATCCAAATCAACCACAGCCTGCCATCCTCACGTTAATGGCCAGGAACCTTCTGCATCCTATGTGCCTTGTGAAGGCTGATAAAGAGAGCTGCTTGGCAGCACTGAATTTTTCGCTCTTCCTTCATCCGCCTCCTCGCAGCTCTCTGGCCTTCTCTTATGAGACTGACTGCCACTCATGCAGGAATTGGTCTCAGGGGAGGATGGGGGGCACAGGATTTTCAAATCCCTCTTTTTGAGCTGACAGCAGCCTTTCAGCCCAACAACAGCTCAAAATGCTTGTGAAGAAAGATATTTTTGTGAGAGCTCACCCCCACCAAATCTTTCCAAGCTCCTTTTCTTAGGCACTTTGAAATAATTAAAGTCTTCCATCAAATTATACTGAAGATCTCTATGAAAAGCCTTTAATTTCCATTCGCTTAATGTAACTCCATCCACCAGATGAACTCTGTGGGGGGCTTTTTTGTTTTGGGTTTTTCTTTTTCTGTCTCTTTTTTATTTTTTTCCCCTCCTAAAATATCATGCTGAGAAACTTTAATTTGATTTTAGCCTGACTAGAATTTTGGGCTGTACCACATCCTGTCAGCCGATCACAGCTGCAGTGGTAATCTCAAGCTCTCTTTAACTTTGATGCGTTGCATTTAATCAGCTCATGGTCGGCAGCAGCAATCTCTGCGTGCACAGTAGGCATGCAAGTAAAGCCTCCAAGTTAACAAGAAATCTAAAGAGCACCAGAGTCTCCCCGATCCATTGCTCCCTCCTACACGCAGGCTGAAATACCAAAAAGTGGCCCAGCAAGCGTAGGCTTACAGCAGAGAAGGGAAGGTTTCATATTTTATCTAAATAGGGGGGATTGCCAAGTTGACCTTTAGCTCACAAAATAAACGGCAGGGATTTTCCATGGGGCAGAAATAGCGTTTTCCACCCCAGTGACTTTTTCAACTGATAAACTCCTTAATGAACAAGAAGTTTCCCAAAAAACAGCCAATAGCCCCTTCCAAGTGACTATCAGCAGACGTTGGACAGAAGGTCACACAGTGCTACAGTTCAGAGCAAAACCACAGGAGCCGCTGCAGTCAGAGGCAGATCAGGATGCCGCTTGGGAAGTGCAGATGTGCAGAGGATTTCGTTGTATGTGCCAAAGCCGCTAGCTGCAACCGAAGGAACCAAGCCTAAGAACAAACCCAAAGAAAATCTGAATTCCCGTCACTATTGCTGTAGCAGTTTAGTCACTTCAAAGCCTATTTGCCTTTACACAAATGAAGAGAGTCTGCTCCCCAAACTGTTCCGGCCATCTGTGTGCTGCACGTTAACATCTCGGGAGGGTGAGCTCACCGGCGCTAAACACAAGGAGCCACAGAGTGCAAAGAAGGGATGCAGAGCCCGCTCTCTCCCACACACCTCTGACTCCGCACTCCAGCGGAGGCAAGAGGCAGCCACCTACCTACAGAGCCTGGGCTCTCCGCAGTGGTGGCAGACTGCTTGCGCAGCTGAGAGACGCAACTCTTCCCCAGGGCGAGGAAGAAAAGGCAGAGCCAAGACCTTTGAATTGCACCAGGCAGTAGAGGGGAAGCCAAGGAAAGCGGCAGATCAGGAGGGGCTGCTTCCAGAGGGGACCCTGTTAGCAGGGCGGCACAAGCTCCTGTCCAATGCAGTGGGAGTCCCCCAATTTTTTCAGATTTCTGCAGGGTCGTGCTTCCACTGGTGCTGATTCACCCCTCCTTGTTGGGTACCTGGCTGCCTCATGGCCAAAAACATTCGCCCTGGCACTAGGGTAGAAGCAGTGGTGTTAGATAAAGGAGGCTCGAATCAAACCAAGTGAGATGCCCGCAGCCAGCCTTCACTGCGCATGGCAGAGGAGAGCACCAAGAGAACTGAACCCAGCCTGGGGAATGAGAAAAATGCCCACAGTTAACACCTGTGCTTGAGTGAGGGTGGCACAACTTCAGGTGCAGCCAAAGACGAGGGACAGAGCCAGGTACACGCTTGGCAGATATCTGGGCTGGTGCGAAATGGCTTATCAGGATCCATGAAGGGAAAAGATAAAAAGAAAAAACCCACAAGATGCAAGAAAGAGGCTTCAAATGTTAGTAGTTGAGAGTCACAGGTTCTTGACAGGGAACAGAGAAAAGGCAGAGGGTCACAAAGCTGCTCTACACCCTATGAGGGGAACCAGAGAGAGAGAAGGGAATACAGATGCATTTCAGGATCAGCCAGTGTGTTGGACTCTCCCACTGATATAATTTAGCCCCTAAACTTGGTTTGACCATTCTAATCTGAGTTTGACCATTCTAATCCCAGATTACCTCAGAGACAGAAATAAGAAGAGGGATGCCTGTGTGCCTGCAGTCACTTCCTAGCAAAGAACAGGACCAGACAGCATTGTACACAGGTATGTGAACCCTAGGGGGAGCACAGGGCCATGTCCCAAGACAGCCATGGGGCTCACTCTTTTCCAGGGCTTTTTAGAGTGCTGCAGAAGCTCTCACATCCCAAAAAAAAGCCCTAAAAAATTTGCAACACCTCTGCCCAGGCTTTGTGAGCAATTCATGAGAGTTAAAGCACTGGCATGTGGTATTCACAGCAGTTGCTCAACAGAAGGAAGATGATGATGATAAACTTGTGTTTGATTTTGTCATTGTGAGCACACACCAGATGCTGGGACGTAGGGTTAAGAGCACCTTACGGGGCCTCACTGAAGCTAACAGACAAGCAAGCATGTGTGCATGAACAAGAGGTATAAGCTTGCTGACCTTCCAAAACAGCAGGGCTTGACTTAGTGATCAAAGCATCAGCAAAGTCCAAGACCTGGAAAAGGCAATGGCTCCTATGAGGCAAAGCATGACACTATTTCAGGACAACAGGATTTCATCCCCAGTTTTCCTGCTTGGCTAAACTGCTTTGTCTCTTAATGCATTAATTTTACCACCTGTACCTAGTGAGAATAATGTTACAAACCTCTTCAGCGAATGGCTTTGAGGTCTCAGGATGAAGTGTGTTCTGTAAGACTCATATATCATCATTAGCTCTTGCCAGGAATAACCTGGAGGCTGGAAACCTGGAGCAGCATTTTTCCAGCTGCATTTGGAATGCGTTTCACTCCCTCCAACCTCAGTAAACTCACACCCTGATCCACTGCATAGCTGGACTTTGTCATTTATTTTACTACAGCAGCACCCCAAATGAGAAACTTGAGGTACCAGATAAAATCTTCATCCCCAAATACTAGAATCCTGTTATCCAAATCAAGACAAGCCCTACTCCACACAGCAAATTAAACTCAGGAGGGGAACCCAAAATAAAGCCCAGCTCTCTCAATGCAATGCTGTGCTCTCTAGAAGATGCACCATTAACATTTCACAGCTTGTGTTTTCAGCCAGCACCCACAGAAAAGACCAATATTTAGTAAAATGAGAAGATAACATCTTTTAACAACATCCCCACCTCCACTGAATTTCATAGGGTTTTTTGTCCTGTGGTGCAGTCAGGTCAGCCATTCCTGTTCCCCTCCACAGTGGGACAGGACATACAAAAGTCACTCCAAAAACAATGCCAATAGTTCATTGTAAACACAAACCAAATGGGTTATATGAGGCAACTTCCTTCTATGGGGAGGCTCTCTCTCACACCAGACAAAAGCAGTTGCCAGTGATTTATCAGTTCAGGCGATTCTAATAATTCTCCCGCTGACGGCTCAGGACAGGCAACACAGTGCCGGTACCGTCAGGTCGCTGCTCTGCCTCAGAGCATCGTCCAGAACAGTGCTGGGATGAAGGTAATTAACAATGTGGTAACTAATCTGTTTAGTCATCCGCTGTGTCTACAATTCATTTCTGTCATGTGTAAATAGAGTATCAAAGCCTGGCAGTAATGGCAGTCAAGTAGTGAGCTATCCCACAGCAGATTTGCTGGGGTATCGAGAGGAGTCTAAGTAGCCCTCTCTCAACAGCCGCATCCAAATAAACCCGATGCTTGCCACCAGCAAGAGTCAGAAGGCAACAGATGTAGGGACCCCTTCTCAGCCCTGTTTCACATACTGCTGCTCCTCGCAACCCCTCAGTATTATTAGCCATCCTCACTTTACAGAAGGGAAAACAGAGAAGTAAAGATACAAAACCATTTGTCCAGAATCAGGACAGGACACTGAACTGAGGTCACTGGATAACACTGCAAGCCCTGAAACACCCTATCCTCCCACTAAAACAAAAAACACTACAGACAAGATTTCATGAAATGTAGCTAGCAAACTTCTTTCAGTTTTGGACCTCCCAATATCTGAACTCTCCAGGAGTCCAGGAAGTCCATGATTTGCGTTTGGCAGTATCTGATACACCTGCCAACCCTTGTTGGCAGGTTTGGGCCAGTACCAAGAGGATCTAGTCTCACCTGTGTGCTCTAGAAGCCCCATCAAAATGTGACCCAGATTTTTGCATACTCATGGGGAAGAGGCACAAGTTTCATGGTTTCATTCCCATTTTCGGCTCTGTATGGGACCGGAAGGGACAAAATCACAGCTCAGCAGTCTGTGGGGGAATCCACTTCCCAGGAAATCCGCCACTAGAACTAACAGATGCTTCTCCAAGGGTTCCCAGCTCAGTTCGGTAGACCCAGGGGGCAGGCATTCTTAGACTAACACCCAGGGAAATTTTGGCAATGCCTCTAAAATTGCCTCATGGAGTTTTCAGGGTTCACCCATCAGCAATGTCTGACACAGCAAGTGAGATTAAAACTGTGTGGGTGGGTACATGTTTGTGCCTGCTAGTGAGCCTGTAAAAGATAACACACACAGCGTGATAGTTTGGTCTATTGAATTGGGACTCCAGAAATCCATTTTTAGCTCTGCAACTGCCCTGTTCCCTATCCTTAAATAACTCACCGTCTCTTTGTCCCGCTGTTTCCCCCTCTGTAAAACAGGAAGTATTCCCTAGCAGGTCTTCTTGCCTTGGTACTGCATGGATCTATCCAAATGAGCTTCAGAAATCACCTTTTCAGTTATGCCATGCACTTGCCTGGAAGTCCCAACATGGATTCAAAGGTTGCTCATAACGACTCCTTACCAGTTACATGGAGAGAAGATGCCTTCAACTCTTTCTCCGAGTGCACAGCAACATGTGCGTACACGGGCAGGGTCATACCTCCCTTTGTAAGGAGATTTGGAAAGTAGAGCTGAGAAGCACCACAGAAAAAAACCAATATTACTATTAAAATTAAAGGAAGCTTCTCATATACACAGAGCTCAGCTTCAAGGTGGAAAACCCATTTGTTTGCAGAAGCTTGATTCAACAAGATGCAAGGAACACTGGCCCTGATCCAGCAAGACATTTAGGCATACACTTGCCATCAGAGAGCTCACTTCTGTGCCTGGCTTTTAGGCTCACACAACTCTTATTCTGAAAGGTGGGGGGCACCCGAACATTTGCCTAGGTGACAATCACAGGGCTTGACACCAAAACATGCCAAAACCCCAACACTGGATTGACTTCAGCCTGCACAGGCCTTTGCAGAACACAGGCAGAAGACTTGAGAACAGCCAAAAATACCCTGGGAAGTTACTGGTCCCCTGAGACTGAATTCAGATTCTCTCTTCTTCCCCATCCACCTCCATTTCTATCACCATTTTATTATGAACATTTGTGGATTAATTTCTGCCTCCCCCCACCCTTTTTTCTTTTCCAAACCCACTAAAACCTGGCAGGTTTTGAAATCTCTGCGTATCTTGATGAGAGGAGGGCTGGAACGACTCCTTTGGGGACAATGGATTAGATTCTCCTGCAGTGTGCCTACAAAGTCAAAACCCAATTCTTCCTTTTTATAGGAATTCATTCAAAGCCTATTGATCTGAGCCTTCGTCCTGGTCTTAACAGTCTCTGAGTCTGAATTTTTTTGATCAACGTTTCTAAAATGACATTCAGGTCTGTGCCCTTATCTGCTCAGTCAGCCAGCCCAGTCCCCCTTGCCTCCTCCTTGCCCCAGTGCTGTTTCCCACCTCCATCGCATTCAGCTTTTCAACGAGGGACAAGATCGCCCATGATGCAGGTGTGGTTCCTCGCAGACACTACTGTAGAAGGTGGGTATGGCTAGGAGATTATGCAGGCTGAAATCACTCCCTGGGAGTCATTACAAGCTATTACTAATCTGAACCTAGGGACTCCTTATTACCCAAGTTATTGTTCTGGAAGCAGCTCTTGCGGTCTGCTGAAGAGGTTGTATATGAGGACTCGTGCTTATGGATTACGGCAGTTGGAGTTACTCTCTGCTACTGCATCAAGGTGTGAAAGAAAAACTTCTGCAAGTGAATAATTTAAGAGCAGTCACTTATGGCTCCTGCCTGACCATTCCAGCACACTTGAACTGCTGATGCAGTCATCACGTCATACCACCTGATCTCCTCAAGATCGTTGAGCAATGCCATCAGCAATCCTTAAGGGCTTTTGAGAGACAGCAACCGGGCCAAGGCAACACAGACACTTCCAGAGCAGGAAAAGATGGCCACCAGTTGTACCAAAGAAAGTGTTGGGAAATCTCTGACCATGAGCAGCTGAGCAATTCAGGACTTTACAGCTTCTCCTTTACAATGGTTTCCCTTATCAGAAATAATCATTAACTTCAAGGATATAGATGGTACTCAAGTCTTGGCAGCTCCTGCACCACCTCCTTTTTCCCAATCCACTGCAACCCAGTCCCAGCCAGCTCCCCCTCATTCATGATCCCAGATCCAGCAAGTTTCCACAGGCCACATCACGTTATACACCAGATATGCTGCTGAACTGTGAAAGTATAACTCTCTCCCCTCATGTGTCTCTCCAGTGCCCTGCAAGCCACAGATACACAAGGGCACAGCTCCACGACCCCCCCCAGAAATTGGGATCTGAGCACAAGAGGAGAGGCAGGCAGACAGACGGATATGCAACAGCAAGCACAAGGCAGAAGTGAGATCACCAAGATGACTGGGAGAAGCAATAGCCCCAGATTTATGTCCAGGTTCGTATGTCTGCTAGAGCAGAAGGTCAGGGGAACAACCCTGCCTGCCAGAGAAGAGCAGCAGTAAATCCTGCCTCCTACCACAGCTGGCCTGGAAATTACAGAAGAAGGATAAAATGTTTCTATTACACAATCCTGAAAGATGACATGGTTTTTCTTGGTACCATCACTCTAAATTTCACATCTTTCTATATGGGACTACTGAAATCTGTAGCTGTATTTTTTGGGCTGCATTACTATAAGAGGATTAATTAGACCCAAACAAGGAAGCTGTTTAAGACACAGCCAAGCCACAGTAGGTTAAGATCATATACCCAGCCACAGGATACTGCTCCTAAGGCAGGGAGACAGAGCCAACCAACTCAGGTAGAACAGGCCATAAAGAAGCTTGAGGGCCTTCATTTGAGCCTACTATCATTTCAGACAAAACAGAGATGGAGCTGGTTTCATGCAAACACATAGCTTAAGGGCAGATAAAAAGGGGGATGGCAAGAACAAGAAAAATATGTGAAGTTCTGAAGAAAGAGAGGCATTTTACATGTTATAATAAATAAAGCACATTTCCATTCATCACCATTCAGAAAGTAAATAAATACTGAACTTGCAAAGTAGTAACTACTATGGGCTGATTCCTCCCCCCCTTTTTTGAAAAACACATCAGAATTGGGATTCTTTATTGCCAAACCAGTGAGAACAGCAGTGCCATGTGCTGTTAATAAGAAGCTACCTACGGCCTGGAGGAGCTCAGCCATTCTCACTGGGACTTTCCACCCATGTTCAGACTTTAATTTTCATTCATCAAAAAATAATAAGAAAAGGTTTCAAGCACACAGAGTGGATAGACATATACACTTCTCCCCCCGCCCTCCCCTTTAATGACTTTGCCAAAGGAGAAAAATAATTCAGCTGTGGCCAGGAATGGCATTTAAAAGTGTTTGTTGTTTTATAGCCATTCGTTGTACTTAATTATAGACATGTTATAATAGCTCACGTGATCTCCCTCCTGTTCTGGAGCGAGTTACATCATCAGCTACCACCACAAGCTTCCACCTGCTACAACAAGAGTATAGCATAAGGGACGGGTCTTGCTAAATCGTAATTTCCCGGAGCTTATTACTGTGAGCAGCCTGAGGGATGCAAAAATGCACATGGGCATCACATTTCGTGGTCCCCAGGAAGTCCATGAGATCACAGGAAGAGGTAAACACCATGCCTACTTATAGACAGTGGCTGAAGTGACCTGCGTGAGTTGCAAAGCTCTGCTCCCCGGGCTAGCCAGACAGCTAAGAGATTTCACGCAGCTTCAGCTGCCAACTGGTTTTGATCTATCCTGTGACTGTGGACCCGCTGACTTCTCTTGCATCGTCTGATACTCAGTCCCTCCAACACCAGTGTCCTGCCTTCCCACCTGAAGGGCTTAAGAGGCGCTCTCGGGTTACAACTTCACTGACTCTGCAGATTCAATGGATGCCACGCTTCCTTCTGAGCGATCTGGGCACTGAACTAGACACATACTTCATTAAAATAGATAAATAAAATCACATGCCTTTCCACCATAAATGACCGCAGCCAAAATCACAACAGAGCACACAATTCCAGTGTTACTACACAAAAAATCACACCAAAAGTAACAATCCCCCAAACCCATGTTACCATATGATGTAACATATGAATACCAATATACCTGGCATTCCTGATTTCCTTCTGGTTTCTGACCATGCTTCTTGTGCCTAGGGTTTGTTTCACAAACAATACACTTATTCTGAGTTAAAGTAGGAAAGCAGAAGTTGTGTGGAAGATGCAGGAGATCAGGAACTGCAACTTTCTCACAAAACAACAAACCCATTCAAACATCTGCAACACAATCAGAAAACTTGGCAACTTTTGAGCTCTACTAGAACGCAAAGCTGCAGAGTGAGCAGGATATCGCCTCTCGTCCACAGCTCAGCTGAAACCTCCGCCAAGGCTGCAAGCAGGTTATAAGTCAGGTGCTCAGAGGCAGCTACGCTGATGCTGGTCATTACTGTGCCAAAGACAGGCTACCTGGCCTGTAATTGCTGCTGCAGGGAAAGCCCTGCCCTGTTTAAAGCCCTCCTGGAAGCAAAGAGACTTTGAAATGTGGCACAGGCAAGAAGCTGGGACAGTCAGATAGCAAGGCTGGCACCAAACTCCCTTAACCACAGCAGTGACTGAGTCCCAGCTTAACACTGGAAGGAAACATGCCTTCAAAGGGCAGACAGGCATGCACAAGGAAGCATGTGCACGGGTGCTCCAGAAGTCATGGGTCACAGCAGCCCAGTTAAGACAGCAGATGTCATTCCAGTACCAACCAGGGACAGAGGAGACTAATCTTGGCATGTCACACGGATGCACTCAGTGTATCCAACTGCCTTACAGATTAATCAAAAGCTTCAGCCTCCAGCCATGCCAGAGACTTCACGAGGGCAATTTATCACAATAATTTTAAAAAGTTTTACAAGGATTCTGGAGATAGCCATCGGTCAAGGACCAGAGGAAAGGAAAAAAAGCTTTCCCTGGACTCTAACAGGTTATCTTTTTCTAGCCTTCTCTCCAATAAGAGATCATTTCCACCAACATCAAGAGGAGGCATCTTCAGGAACCTGTCACATCACTGGCCTTTCACATCCTCCTCTTAGCCTTTCTTTCCTCTCCCTGCCTTCCTCACATCTCCATTCACTTCGTGCATTTTGTTTCAGCTATCCAATCAAAAGGGGAAGGAAAAAGGATTAAGGCATAAAAGTTTATTGATTGATTTCAAATTATGCCTTGAAACAAAACCCTCTGGATTGTAAAGCTTGTATTTCAATGTGAAAAGGGGTGGTGGAACACAGGAAACACACCACGAAATAAACCACCTCATCTCAGAGCATATATTTTGTCTTCATTATGCCCCTGAGAAGGTGTTAATATACAACATACATTGTATTAATCACCCCTCTAACTTCCAAATGAGAAATGCATCATTAACATTCATGTTGTTTTCAATTAGTTTGCTATATGGTAAGGAGGGGAACAAAGACAGGTTCCCTCACTAGATTTTGTTTCATTTGCAAAGCATGGGGATCACAAAAAGCAGTCTGGGTGAAACTCCTGCACTCCCTACCATATACAACAGCCTGCTGACAGCAAGATGCAGATAGCCTTTTAATTGGTGTGGCTATTAGAAAAAGCCAATGCTATGGATAACATTTTCAGGCAACTAGGTAATTAAGAAGTGTTAGTTCCATTTTCAGGAGTGATTCAAGTACTTTGGGACAGATTTTCAAAGGATATCAGGCACCAAAAGAGGCAGATAAGCACCTAGCGGGATTTTTAAGAGCCCCTAAACTAATAAGTCCCCTGACTCCTATTGATACTTTCATTTAAAAAGAAGGGCTTTGAAGCGTTTTTGATCCAAAGTCTTAGTTGTTCTCCAGTACAGATACAAGCTCTTCTATGGAGAAAATCTGTTTATCATTTGTGAAACTCTCACCTTTCACAGACTCCTTTGCCAATGGGCCTTAAGTTCAAAGTCACACATTTAGGGCACCATGCCTTGGTGTCTACCTGTCCCTAAGTGCCCTAATCCCGCTAAATGCCTGCGGATTAGGAGATGTTATCACTTAAACTTGGAAGGATTTAGTTTCTGGGCACTGGCCGCTTCTGAAAGATGTACGCTGTAGAGATCTGGAAGGGCAACACCACCAATAGGTTAGCTGTAAAATTTTCCATTCAGCCAAAATCTTCCAGGTCCTGTGGCCATTCTTTCAGGAACTCTGCTTCAGTGGCTAAGCTGGAGCATTTCAAAAGAGCTTGTTGAAAAAAAATCCATGAACACTGGACTCTTTTGCTAAACCAGCTCCTACTTACAGATCACCAAGGACCCCTGTGGCTGTCCAGGCCCCTTTCCAAAACAGCCATCCATGGGCCTTCTTGAGCTCATTCCAATTTCAACTAAAGCACATCTTTCAGTAAAAGCATCCAATCGCAATGTAAAGTTGCCATTCATGGATAATTGACCGCAAGCCTTAGGGGAGATATTACAGTTTCTAATTACTCTCCCTGTTCAAAACCGTCTGTCTTATTTCTAGGCAGAGCTTCTTGAGCTCCCGTTACTTGCAAATAGCTCTTACTGTACTTTCTTAGACAAGAAAAAAAAAAAAAATGGAGTCACCTTGCCAGTAGGAAGAAAAAATAGGATTTTGTAAAGAGAAAGTCAGACACCCTGAGCCCAGGAGGATGACTCACATCTGAGATATCACCTCCAGAGGGAACACAGTCCAATTTCTCTACGTTGACTTAAGAAGATGAGATGCCTCAGTGAAGGTAAGTGGGATGGATCCAGGGTGAGGTATGTGTATGAGAGTTGAGCTCTCCCCCCAAAAATCTAACCCCTAGTGAACACAGACATGTCATCACTCAGCCTCCACAGAGCCCAGCTGTTAAAGCAGTCCCATAGAAACTCCTTGGCTTAACACAGGAATTTGTAAGGATGCACCCAAGTCCGACAACTGAAATAGGACAGAGCCCACGCTCCCGTTACAGACACGGCACTGGCTCTGCCACATCCCAGGCTGGCATCTCTACCTGCAGAAGCCGAGTTACTGCATACCGGTGACTCGATACAGAAGGCAACAGGATTCAGCTGTTGTTCCCCAATGTGAGAAGCAATAATCAAAAAACTCCCACACAGATCAAGGCAAAGACAAATACTGAGCCCCTCCTAATTAACAGGAGTTACGTGCATCTTCCTTTACCTGTGGCGGCAATTCCACTTAATCCTCCTCATTATATCACGTGAGCTGTTAAACAAAATAGCCTTTTGTTTCCAAGTGACACTGCCGGTGACAGACAGAGCTGCCTGCCTCAGTCTAACATTCAGCACAAAACCATCTCTCACCCAGTCCCTACTAACCATGATCCTCTATAGATGGTTACTGCACAGCAGCCCGTGGGGGATAAGCCAAGCCAAAAAGTTCCCACGTTCTGGAGACATGAAACCACCCAGTGGAATAGGTTGCTATGGTTGCCAAGATTTAATCCAAATTGATACAGGTAAAAAAAGAAAAATGTAGTGAATAAAAACAAATAAATAGACAAATCTGGGCCTTGTGCCATGAAAAATGTGAAGTTGTCCTTGACTCCTGTAGCAAATGAGGCATGAAATGTATCAAAATGTGATATTGAATGTAAGGATGTATTTAATATTTTGCAACACTGGAAATCCTGTTACAAAAGAGTTAGACAATAAATCAAGCTGTGAGGGGCCAGTTCTTCCCTTCTCTCCCCTCTCTTTACCTCTAATTGTTCTTAGAAAAGTTTGAGCAGCTGAATCATTTACCAGAGAAAAGAAAGCTGAACATCACTCACAAGAAAACTGGAGGTGCTTCATTCGTCCATCAAAAGCAATAAATTCTCATTAATCATCTATTCTGCTTGAAAGTCACTGTTAATTTCTGAGGATGTCTATCCTGCACAGCTATTGCCTGCAAGCCTTCAGAAAGGGCCTAAATGCTTGAGGCAAACCTCTACGTAAAGGAGTTCTCTGCCATCAGTTAATTTAACCAATTGTATTAATCGTGTACCTGGGCTACCAGTTATCAGCTTATCACTTGTTATTTGTACAGAAAGATTTGTCACTCTGCTCTCCCATACTGATTTTGCCCTGCGATTTTTCTTCTTCATTGGATGCTAAACATCAGAACTGGAGAACGCCAGCACAATCCCATCAGCTGTAGAGCCGGGAGAATTCATCTGGCAAACCACAGGTTCTGCAGACGGGAACTCGTCTGTATGGCTCCTAGGCAAGAGCTGAAATACGTATTTCACTCCTCTTCCTTCTTATTTCCCAGACACACATACACTTTTCATTACTGCTTTTGTTTAAGCACACTCCTGAAAATTACTAACACTGAAAAGGCAAAGTGATTTTAGGAAGATTGCATCTACAGTGGAGAAATGGATCATTTTTTAATATACCGCATGCTATTTAACCAGCCCTCTGGTAACTGCGGATATGGTACCCACCAAACACAGGAACTGACACATTTCAATCCCATCCACTGGTCATGGTTAACTAGCTGTTTTAATTTAAGCACCACACTTACCCACCCTGCACACCAAGTCCTGTCTGTCACCGTGTTAATGGACATGTTTATTCACACACTCCCAAAGGGAGAAACCAACTCCCAAGGGGAAAAACATGCCCATTCCTCCTCTCAGAGTCCAGAAACTGTCACTGACTCCACCAGGGTCATATCGAAGGTACGTCTTCCAAGTTGTTCTCTAACCATCTATATTTCTTACCTGCTTCCCCATGGAAACAAGCTCCCCTGAGCAGCTGTCTATCAGCCTCCCACAACCATAAATGAACCCACTAGCCACCTGCAGCCACATTTGACAGAGCCAGCTCCCTCAAATACTTAATGTTTCACAGAAATAGCTGACAGACAATAGCCAGTCTCTCAGCGCCCTTACAGACAGGCAGGATGCAATGCAAGCTCACTTCTTATTAGAGAATTTACACACAATACAGCTTTTCTGAAGCTTTTCCCATGACTGGGGCATTCAGTCAAAGCTTGCACTTATTTAGTTATCAAAGAATCCAACCATGAGAAGGAAATCCATAGGAAACCAGGCTTCATTACTTCCTCTGCTGATGATACTACCTCGAAGACCAGGAGAAAAAAGGAAAACATTGGTACTTCAAGTGATGGAGCTTCCAACACTTACCTTGAGATTTATTGCCCTGAGTAATTGAATTGCTGCATTGCAAACTAACACCTGCTCAAGGCTTTAAAAAGTTGAGCAGAGACAGAGAGAGGCTTTGCTCACATCACCACCGTTGCACACCAACAAATCCCCATGTGCCTTTTCCACATGAGAGCAGCACAAGCATCCTCTCCCGGGAAGCCCCTCCAGCCCACAGGAGACACTGCACCTCACAGACTGCTCATCAGCTGCTGGGGAAAATCCACAATTGTTTGTTTCAGGTTGAATAAAAGGCTTTGTTCCAATTTAAATATTTATAGCCTTAATAAAAAGATGAAAGACATTTCAAAACAAAATTATTTCTTAATGGAAAACAATGAAATCATGTTTTTTGTAAGATGCCAAACTATCATATTTACTCTTTTCTAGGATTTTAGCTATAACATTCCATTTTTCTTTTTGTTTTTTTGCATTTGTTTTTTGATGAATTCGCTGAAAAGTTCTGACAAGAAGTTGCTCTATCTGCCAGATATCAAACAGTGCTTGTGGAGCCCATCTGTATTGTAATCACTAAGCCAGAACCCCAAAGTGATTCACATAGTTAATTCCCACGATAAGCGATGACAATTAGGTATCGAGGTATCTGGGCTTTTGTCCATCTGCTCCCTTCCTTGGGAACAAAGCCTGGGCTATGCGGGAGGAGGCTGAGATCCCGGGCGAAGCAGCGAGCCCCTCGGCAGCATGCCGCTGCGCAGGTTCTGGTGCCTTCACGGTGACTCACCTTCCTCCCCTCCCACAGCGGCTGTTTTGCAGAACTGCTGCACCCTCACTGCACTGCCACCCACCACAGCCTGCAACTGGCTCCTTTCAGCAACTGTTTGAAACCTCCTTGCAATTTCCTGATTTCAGTAACACCTCTGTAAACCTAAACCCATCTTCATGCTTAGATAGGTTCGACATTCGCTTGCTCTTCCTTAAACCTCTGTCCTGCATTCCTTCTGACAGCAACAGCTTCCTCTGTCCAGCATCACTCATTCCCCCTGGCTGGACACAGCTACTGCAACAACCACTGCCCTTTCTTACTTAAATTGTGCAGAGAAGCCACTGCGCAAGAAAGCTGTAATTTCCAGGGGAGAGGGAACTGTTTGCTGTCTAGCTTTACAGCAGACCTGTTTGGCTGTCCACAATCTCTCAATGTCATCTTCCGCAGGTACAAGTTCATCAGAGGCTTGTCCTCTCTAAGGCACAGTACCCTCTCCCCAGAGTCCCAGAAGATCCCAAGTATCAGCTCTACCACTGCTTCTAATCCAGTGTTCATGCAGCTCTTGACGGAATAAACATAACCCCCCTTTCCTCAAAGTGCCATCTGACATCTTTATTCCATTCTTTTTTCCTTCCTTCCCATCTCCAGAAGACATTTCCACCCAACATTCTCTGCCTGAGCAACTCTAAGTAAAACATATGAAACCGTGTCTTTATTCACTTCTCCAAGAAGTAATTAGAAGCAAGAACAGGAGTCAAGAATGTAGACGTTATCCTTCTAACGGAAAGCAGATTTCTAATTAGTGAAAGGAGCTGCTTCTGTGGGATTCTTTCTCCAAACAGCTGTTGCTTAAGGGATCATCTGTCTTTCTTCTTTTCCCCTTTTGCAGTAAAAAGTTCATTTATTTTAACATATATAACTGTTGCAGTACCCAATTACGGCAGACATAGCAAGGCTAGAATCAAGGGACACCATAGCAGAATAAAGACAACTCAATGAATCCTAAACCATTGCAGGCAGAAGGCAGGCAGCGCCCTAACCTCTGCAAGCTGCCACAGAAAGCCAAATGGCAGTTTCTGCCTCTCCCCTCCACGCGTAGTACTGCTAGTACCCCGCTTGGCCCCCCGCCAGCCCGTTTCTATAGCTGGCCCTCAACCTCTCACACACACGCCACTTAAACCACGCTATTTTTTCTGTGACCCACTAAATGAATACAAGAGATGGGAAAACAGTGCAAAGATTGGCTCAGCTCAAAAGGAACTGAAGGACAAAGCTACTCACAATGTTGTTGTGGCAAGGGACTTTTTTCACCCATCACTGAGCAAATGTCTGTACTGGCATTAGTCATACACAGTTAAAATAACCATATAAAAATCCCCATACAACCATGACATACAAAAAAAATCCCCAAAACACCAACCCATCAGAGTCATGCTGTCTCCATGTTGAACATGGCACAGCCAGGAGACAGGTGGTCACTCTGGCCACCTTTTGCCATGCCCTAAGGGCCGGACCACACCATTGCTTGCTGAAGATGTTTTATAAAAGCATTCAAATGAAAAAAATTATCAGATATCAGACATAGGAAGATTACAATTTTCCAGCCATCTTTTTTTAGGCCTCAGTCTAAAAGCTGCATCCAGGTACACGAAGGGCATAGCTGACTGTCCCACCTCTGGCCCTCTGACAAAGGTCAGACAACTTCCATCCAAAGCAGCAGACATGCTTCTTTCTATGGCTATAATTTCCTTTCTTCACTTCTAGGACATGACAAAGTTGATTGTTTTTAAACATTGCAAAAATCAAAGCTGTGATATTACTTCACACACACACAAGCTCGTCATGTCAAAAAAGATGTTTTCCATTAAAGAATGTTTTTCACAAGTTACCTCTTCCTTATCAATTGTATTTGTTTTTCCTCGTTATCATTTTAACCCGGGACAGTTTGACAAGTTCTTTTGAAGGGGGACTCTGTGGAAATGTAAATCATCCCCTGCAAAGCTGAAGTGGCAAGGGCACCTTTTTCACCTCATGCTGAAATGGACTCCCAAGCAAAACCCAACCCAAGTAAGCTTGCACACACATGCTACTGCAATGCGCACATTACTGCACAATTGCAGACGAAGATTAGCTCAGTGGACAACTCCTCTATATGACTATTTATGTCCAAGGATAATAATGACACAAAAACTAATGGGGCTAAGCGAGTTCTGAATTAATTTAGGCTGGCATTCCCATCCATTAGCATAACAAGGATCTAGAATAGCCTTCCCAAAAAACTAACAAAGGGGAAAACCAACAGTAGCTTTGAGACGGTGCTTGCTACATTATACCAAGGCAGATACCTATGATTGCAGGGACTGCGTGTCTTATAAGGTCCCCATCTGGGCTTTCGTCCAATATTCCTTCAACACATCACACAGAGAGAACAGAGCAACGCATACATATGTGCCACACATAGAGTGTTTTCAGCCAAGCCCTCTACTTCTTCAAGATGAAGGTGGCTGTGGCATACACAGACATATTGTACACCTAAGATACCATATAAACAAACACACCTACAAAGGCATTTCATGCTGAACTGGTTTCTCTCCAATCTGTATGCCACAGCTTCCTAAAGAAGCCCTAAAGAACCAGAACAAACAACCCAGCATCAGGTGTTAAAATTTAAATGATCGCTTAATAATTTGGTCAAATTCAAGCTGCTTCACTTCTATCTCGACAAACCACTCACTCCCTCACTCTCAGTAACGCCTGGGTCCCCTCCTAGAGTGCATATCCTTGCCTGGGAAGGCACGTAAGGGAGCTTGCAAGCGTGAAACCAAGGAGAAACAGTCCCCTGAGGGACATTTGCTATTGCCAAGGCACTGCAGGCCTGCCAAAATACACCCTTTTTGCCAGCCCAAAGCTAGAGATTGTCAGACACACAGCTAAGAGAGCTCTCACATTTGACTGCTGGAAAAGGTTACACAAACCATATTCAGTGGCTGACCTCAGAAAGTCCATACGTGCCTAAAGGCATCCAAGCTCCATCACACACATGTTCCTGTTTCCAGAGAAATGCTCACATGCCCACTTGGAAAGGGGAGAAAAGGAAGGGGGAAGAAAAAAAAAGAAGAAAATCTATAAGAGTAAATGCAGTCAGGGATAACTCCCAAGCACTCAGTTACACACGAGCTAGTACAGACACACAAATAAAAAGATGAGATCCGTGTCGGCACTCCAGGACTGGTGCATCACGGGTACCACCTAGAAACTGATAAAGCCAAAGCAAGGGGCAGGGCACAGAATGCCACAAAACCAGAGGACCTAAGTGCAAAGGCAGAGCAGCCTAGGATGAGTGCATCAGATATGGTCCTCCTGTGCACAGACATACGTGCACCACAGATGTCTCCTGCCTTAGCCTTAGAGAAATACTGACACTGTATCATGCAGTACCACTGGCAGAAACGGTCAAGAGACAGATAGAGCTACAAATTTACCAATAGCTGAAATGGTGTTTGATCAAAAGAATGTATTAGAAATCACTGGTGCATTGCTGGGAGAGAGCATAGGAGCAGACATTTCAAAAGCAATTCGTTGCTCGCATCACACATCTCTTGCAAAAAGCCAGCACCTGGCCTCCCTCCCCTAGCCCCGTCTCCATGGGCTGCCTCGACTCCAGTCCTTGTTATTCAGCGTATTTACATCAGGTCTCCTTAGCACTTCAGTTCACATTATACCATCTCAATCCAGTGTTATAAACCAGTCCATCATAGACATCAGCTTGATTACAGAGACTGCTGCATATAATAAATGCGTATAATGTATACGTAGGAAGCAAAAGACACCTCTATATTTTTGGTTTTGTAAAGACAAATAGCCTCAATTGTTTAATCAATAAAAATGCCTCTCTAGCTCCTACTGTTATTACAAAGCAATTTCAGACAGAGTGAAAAAGAACCATTGCATCTATATTCCTGTCAAAGGAGACAGTGGCTGATCGGCCAGCAAATGAACTACCTGGACACATCCTCGATGCTACTCTCAAACTCTGCAATTCTAACACTAAGCAAGCTGGATCACCACTGCCTCCCAGTCTCCCCCAAGTACCACAGCTTTATCTAGTTTACAGCATCCCATTAACCTAACTGGGGATTCTTCCAGGAAAGGACACCACATCTAAGCCAAAAATACAGAATCTGTAAATTATTCAGCAAATGGCAATTACAGGGAAGGGGGGCATGCTGGCTTTGAAAGGTCATATATGCTGACATCAACAGAAGAGCAGCTGGTGGTCCCAGAGAGCTGGGAGATGGGGAGCTAGAGAGGCAGGCAGCAGTTCTGTGCAGGCAAGCTCTGCAGCAGGTCCTGAGAAGAGGGAGTTTGGAACAGGTGCTGCTCCAGCAGGGAGCATTGGTCCTGCAGCGGAGACCAAAGAGATCCAGCTGCCAGGAAGCCTTTTGAGAGGCAGGGAGTGCGGGAGCAGTTGCTCCTAATCGCCATCAATGCTTTCCTGGTAGGAACAGCAGGGACCAGCATGATGTGAGGTGTGTCACCATATGCTTCACAACTTGTTCACTCCAACAACTCCCGCTTAGAGCTGTAGGGAACTTTCAACTCAAAGGGCAAAGACACTGCATTTCTTATAGCTTGCTCTCCTCTTCCCGTTCAACATGTCCTTAGGCTTCTTGCTTCTGGGGACATATGCCACCTTCAGGAAGAATGCAAGGTTTTCCATCACTGGATACACAGGATCCATTGTAACCCTCAAACCTTAACTCACACAGGTTAAAAGTGAACCTTACCTCTGAAGCAAGCATGCACAACTCCCAGTGGTTCCTTGAGGAACAGACCCTGGAGTGCACTTGTGCAAAGGCTCAGCAAATCCAGAAATTCTGTTGTACAGGAAGGCAGCAAGAGAAAACGGCAGCAGGCAAAGCTTGAAGCCAGAGCAGAGGGCAGAGTGCCGGCCCTCTCAGGGGTGGAAGCAGACATGGAAACAAGAAACCACGCTTCCCCACATATACACGCTTTGGTGTCAGTGCTGGACAAGGGAAATAGGCACATGTCCACTGCGGGGGACGACCCCCTTAAAATCCAATCTGTAGCAAAATCAGATACCCTAAGTCCCAACTTCGCACTGTAACTGCGAACAGCCTCCTGTTCAGGGTCCAGCTTCAGCTGTCTCATTTCTGCCATCATCTTTGTCTAACCTAGAACCTTCCCTGTTGGTGGCAGGGGAGAGCTCCAGGACAAGGGTTTCCCTCATGTCTTCAGGAAGATGCAATTTGCACTGACTAGGACCTAGGACTGCAGTAGAAAGAGAAGAAAACCCAGAAGTCAGGAAGATGACACATATTTCTACACCACCATTGATTCTTCCATATCACTTGCTTCTTCACAACAAAGACATTTTTTTCCCTTTTCTTTTCCCTTTTCTCTCCTGGAGGCTGTGAATTAACTGTCAGTTCCCTGGCATTTTGTACACTGCTCTTTCTGGCTCTTTTCCAGATCTCCAGGGTGCCATTTTTATTTTTCTCCTCCTTGCTGCTCTCTTTTCTTCACCTCTCCAGTTCACCCCACTCTCCCCTGAGGCTTCTTTACCTCCACAGCTCCTGGCTGATAGACTCATGACCACCAATGCCCAGCAGGGCTGATCTCACCCATGCCCCATCGGGTTGGTGACTCCTTTGCACTCTGGGAACGGAGCTCAGTTGCCCTTTCTTTTGCAGGTGACAAGCTCCCAGAGGAAGGGAGCGGGAAAGAGGGAAATATATCAACACAGCCCACACTATCCCAAAGATCCTCTGTCAATCACAGTCTGACCAAAACTGCCCTTCAGCCCTGTCCAAGTTGAGCTGTTTCTGGCTGGGGAAAAGAACTCATTTCACTTATCAGTGTGGGAAGAGAGATGTTCTGGAGTCTGAAGAGAAAAATCAGTGAATGGAGAGAGAAAAGGTACTTGTGGAGGTGGACAGGAGACTTGTCAGATACAAGCAGAACCTAAGGGGAGAAAATGGGTAAGGAAGTGAAGAAGGGACAAGAGAAGGGGGAAACCAGACTACAAAGAGAAGATACTGCAAACTATTCTGCCCTGTACTTTAAACTGATTTTAAGTAAAGAGAAGAGCTTGAAGCACTCTAGCATCAAAATCAGAGGGGAGTGGGGGGAAATTGTATTCTCTCTATCATTGGCGCTCCCCATTTGTAAGTCCTCACACCAACCACCCACTGCAGCCCACTCCCCTCTCCCCATATATACACATACAGGCACACACTTTCTCCCTGGTTCCTGGACAACAGTTCAGGCTCAGGAGATTTTGCTGCTTGCCAAGACATTGACAAAGTGACTGGTCTGCCCAAACCCACCCACCTGGCTCTGGAGCAGTCTCCCCTCCATGCCATCCTTTCCAAAGGCTCCCCCACAGTCCCACTATTGTTCAGCCCTTCCCCCCCAAGAAACATGCAGGGACACACACAGATTTCTACTCCATTCCTGCCCCCAACATTACCCCCTCCTCCTCCTCAGCCCAGAGACTCACCTCCTAGCTCCCACACCCCAACAAGCAGCCAGCCTCCTCCCCTGTCACAGGAGATGCTTGCTGCCGCGGTTCAAGGGCACCAGGAGGATGCCTTGGCTGCACCTGCAGCCTCTGGGGCCGGGACTGCACATGCTGCCCCATTTCCCGGTGGCTCGGGCCCTGCTCTGGCATAGCTCTCCTTCATTAAGCTCCTGGCTACGCTGATACAGGCAGCTACACATGACTGGCTAAAAGCTCAGCTGAAGCACAGCCAGAATGAATATGTCATGCTGGCAGGTGAAATACAGCCCCTGGTATGAGCCAGGAGCAGGAGAGCTAAGCCGTGACAAAGAGAGGGGCGGGGGGATGTGGGACCTGGAGAGAGGTGGGGAAGCAGCACTTGTTTGTGAAAGCAGGGGATACCTTTATGCCCGATGCTAAGTAGATGAAGACCCACCAAGGAGCACCGTGGTAAATATCTGAATGTTTATCATATCGTTCAATCATATTCTTTTCCATCTCGCCCTGTTCAGCATTGCCCATCTCAGCACCTACAGACTGGGCAGAGGGGTTCCCAGCTCAGACAGCCCTGAAGGAGCAGAGAGGGACACAAAAGCCCCAATGCTGCCACTACAGCTGGGCAGGTGGAACCAGAACTACAGCCTTACCAGCTACTTTACTCTGGGCACTTTCAAGCCTTTCAAGAGCTCCCCTCCATCTAGATGGCCCTACAAATTCCCACAATGGAGCAATCAGGGAGGAAAGAAGCCTACCTCAAAGTACTTCCAATCAACACAGAAAACTCATATAGAAGGAGAGAGGAAAACAGAGTTTGCAGCAAGCCCTGGAAGAGAAAATGAGCAACATAGCAGATTCAAGCCACAGTATTTCTGCAGGGAAGAGGAAAAAAAAAAAAAATCTAACCTCATGCCTCTAAAAAGGAAGGAGTGGATAACACATAGCTTATGAAGACTTCTCCCTGTGAAAAATTAATCCTGACAATACAAAGACATATACAAGAAAGGAACAACCCTCTGCAGAGCACCCATGAAAAAGGAAGCCAAGTTTGGTCAGGAAAGATTATTACTTTAACATAATAATGCCCCCATGTATTTTGAGAAAACCTGTTTTGTGTTTTCTTCTACTGCAAGGCTGTAATATCCCTACAAATACTCAGTCAGCTACACCAAAAGCCACATCACAATAAACCACCCAAAAGGCCATTATATGAAACACATTTTCAATAAAATAAAAAAAGAGAAAAAACAATAAAGCCAACATTTTCAGAGCAAAATCTCAATACCTCTTGCCCATCACTTTCAGGGACACACTTGCAAGTTGCCTCACTTCTTAAAGACTTCTCTGGTTGGCAATTCAGGAATAGTTTTTTGCAGGTCGTTAGCAGCCCTCAGGGAAACGCACATTCCCACAAGCCTGCATTCCCAGGCAGTGTATCTGGATGATGGTGAGAGAGGGAAAGACCTTAGTTTTTTGACCAATATACTGACACGGATGCAAACCATCCTTACTACAATGAGCACAGCTATGAGAACGGGGCTTGTGGTTTTCCTGACTTTTCCTCAGTTGTATAAAACCATCACAGTGGGATGCCTGGAAACACACGACTTTCCGGGGTGCGAGGCCAGCAGGTTGTTAAGCTGAACATAACACTTCCCAACATGGACCCAGCCTCCCTTGGGACAGACTAGTGGTCTCTTTGGTCTGGCTGTCAGGGTCTGACAGCAGCCAGCACTGAGTACTTGAGAAGAAAGTGCAAAGGCAGAGGAGAGACAACTTGTCCTGAGGTTAAGTTTCTGCTCAGCTCTCATTAAGCAGAAGTTAGGTCATATCCTAAAGCATAAGAATTTATAACTTTCTATTCATTTATGCTTTTAGACTTACAACTCCGTCAAAAGTCTGATAAGCCACATAAATATCTACTCTCAGCTTCAATTATACTGTGTGACAATGAATACCACAGGCTATTTTTCCACGATACTTAGGAATTAACCCACGTCAGCAACTCAAGTTTCACTTTACATTACCTAGTCTTTCCTGATGATTTTGCCTGAATGATCCATCCACACATTTTTGTCTGCTCATCATAGAAGAAACCTTGCACATCAAATGCAGCAAAAGGAATTTTTGTGAACTTGTCTTACAATGCAGGGTTTGGTCTCCCGAGTCCATTAGCAAACCTCCTCAGATGCTAACGCAATCACCCCACACAAGTACTGCAGCCACTATGCCGCTGTTTCAGAGCGCGCTCCTGTGCACTGGCTAGCTGCAGATGAGCTAGCAAGCCCAGGGGAGCTGAGTCTGCAGCAGGTGGGAGCTTCAGCAGCATTGTGCCCCCTTACGCCAAGCAAAGCGGTTCACACAGCAACCAGGTCGCTTCCTGCGCCAGCACCATCATCGCAGCATCGCTCTCCTGCACTAGGTTTCCTTGCCCAGGTACTGACCCTGCCTGACCTTCCCCAGGTCCAACATGGTCATGGGGGAGAGGGAAAGCATGACAAAGTGAAGGCGAGCACTGCACAGCAACAAGCAAGTGATGCACACCGCTCCTTCCCTCTGTGCTGTAGGACTCCCCTCTCTCACGTCATCCCAACGGCAAGCTCCGCTCCGGCACCTGATGCTGAGCCCACTGCGGCTATTGCTATTCCAAGCACACCTACTCGTATGGCTGCAGAGTGGCAGAGCTGCTCCTTCTCTCCTACAACATTACTCTCATGTTCTCTCTAGCAAGGCTAGAAACTTCACTGTAAACCTCTTATCTTCCAGAACAAGGAAGGGCAGTGGAGGAGAGACAGGAAGGGGGGACTACAGTTCCCTCATGTCTCTGCACAGTGCTCCATGTGTCAGGAGAAAAACCCATTACGGCCTTTTATTACTTCTTCAGTTTTAAAGTTATTGTCACAAGTTCTTAAGAGGTCAACAATGAAGAATCCCATTGTTCTCCTAATTAATTCGGCAATCTCAGTGAAATAATACAAGCTGCAATTGTAATTCCAAGCTCACCCCTCGACAACTGGAATCAACTAATTAAATAACAATCAGCACTACCGTTTGCATTTAGAAGATGGACTATTCCTTTTTATTGCTGCAATTAGGGAATGCACTCAATAATCGGAATGAAATACAAATTTACCCAGGAGCCCACTAAATTATGACCATTCATACTTTGTTTTCTTTCTGTCCTAGCAAAAAGATGGCAATTTTCCCCCTTCCCTGCTTCCTCAGTTAGAAAGGGCACTCTGGAGATGTAAGGCAGGTTACCAGCTGCAGACGGCCCCGCTGTGCACGCGCCATTTTTCCTTCCTCCCGGTTATACCTCTGTCTTTTTGATCAAGGTCCATCATAATCATCTTGGACTGTATCCTTTACTGAATAAATCAGCATGGGGCTGCAGACACATTCACACAGAGATTTCGGCTGAGGAGGGAACTCTCCTGGTGTTACTGCACTAGCTGCCCTGCTGCGATCACCCTAGCTCAGATCTCAGTAGAGGCAAGGCAAGACAATGACAGAGATCGCTATGTACAGCGACAAGGGGCTGGAGAGACAGCAGTCCTGAATGCTCGCCCAGGGTGTTTCTCCATCCCTGGAGGTGTCACCACTCCTCTATGCCACTGTGTCCTCAGCAGCAAATTAGAAATCCTTGCTGTCCTCTCCAGAAAGGTACCTCCAAGTGACGGCCAGATCACATTATTTCATGCAGGTGCTAAATATTATGCACAGCGCAAAAAAGATATTTAGAAAAATAGCTGGGGGATCCAGTTAGCCAATTTAAAAGGGTATACATGGGTGTAACTGTCCTGTTTTGAGTCTTTTTCCTTCTTCTATACCACTCCTGTACCCCAAGGTCAAAGGTTATGAGGTCCTACACATTTGCACAGAACAATGCCAACACCTCCCTCCCATTTCTTCCAGCCAAGTTGGAAAAATCCTCTGTGGAGACAAGGCAGAGTTCTACAGAAGGTACTGCATCCTCTCTCGTATGGAACTGGACACTAAACTGACAGGGAATAGGTCCCTCATCTGGAAAGGAGCATCCTCTGGCTGATGATTTCTGAGCACCTCACTAGGCTACAAGAAAGGTGCTCAGAAATCCTCAACCAGAGGTTAGTAAGAGGATGTTCCTCGCTAGATGAGGCAGTGCACAACCTGCTGCCCTTCTGGGCCTTGCTACTCAGACTCTGCCTTCCGAGCCCTATTAAAAAGGTAACAGCAGTCTGAAAAATGGGACGGTAGAGCAAGCATCCCTGTCGGCACATTAGTTACTCTGCCTAAATGAGCCCAGAATTCTCTCTTAAAAGCACATCATTCTCTCTCTCTCCCCTCTTAACTGCCAATCCTGCAAACTCAGACGGGAGCTGGAGATTCATGCTGGGTCCTTTTCTTTTTAGCCATTATGAGTCATAAAAGATCATGCAAGCCAAATGCGGCCTGCAAGGCCACCGGACCCAGGAGAATCTGGCTCCATTTTCAGGGATACAGAAGTGCAATTGCCTGGCCCTTCAGCTGAGACTTCATTAGCACTTCTGGTGATGCCCGAGCCAGAGCGATGACAACTCCAGCTCCTGTGCTGTCTCTGCAGGGCCAGCAGGAGCAAGGAGGAGAATGAACAGAGGTGCCTGACTAAAAGCAGACAGGTGTCCTAAGGAGGAAACCATACTGAAGTGACTATGAGATGGTCACTGCCATCAGGAAGAGATGCACATGTCGAAGAGAATCGTTAGGTGCTGTGGTTGAAATGGAAATGGCTATGCCCCACTAAGAAAACCCGTGCTAAGCAGACTCCCCACAGTCACAATCAAAGCTTCAAAGAGAGCTGTTAAAGGTGTCTTAGCAATAAAGTTTCTTCACTTCCCCAAACAGGGTAATCAGTACCTAGACTGATGCCTTTGTGACAGCAGCTGCACCTGACAGCATCCACTAGACAAGTCCTCAGGGACAGGGGAGGAATGTGCGGTTCTCTCCACTGTACCAGTCTGGCAATAACACACAGACGGCAAAACTGATGAAAGGACTTGTTTATATTGAAATCAGCATGGCTTCAACACAAATTTTAAGTTAACTTTATGTTTTAGTACTGCCTCGGTGTGGATCTGAGGTGTTTTCCTCCAGGGCAGCAGGAAGCTGCAGCAGAGCCATCTCTGGGACCAGATCTCCTGGGCTCATGGAAGCTGGTTTGGGATGGGATGGGAGTCCTCAAGGCAATTGCTCCAATAAAGGAAAGAGACACCCACTGTGGAACCACAAAGATAACTGGCAAGTACACAGCAGCAGCAGGAGGAGGTGTGAAAATTAAATTGGATAAAAGGCAGGTGTTCAGGGAGGAGTGGAGGCTGAGGGGAGAGGGAATGCAGGAGAGGTAGAGCAAGCAACTAAATAGAACGGTACCAGTATTGTACTGCTGTCACTGCCACTTCAAAACATTTGCAAAATGTTCATGTGTGCTTCAAGGAGAAGAAATAGAAGGAACTTTAAAATGCATAATCAACCCATCACCAAGAGTCAAAGAAAAACCTATGTTTTCACTCTGCTCTGGCCCTGCTGCCGAGGCAGAGGTCAGGCAAGCCGCACTGCCAGGCAGGCAGAGACACCATCAGTTGGGTTTGAGGGACTGGTGGACAGGCAGGAGCACAGCAGAAGCCGGAGACCTTTCTGGGACAGAGATGGCAGGAAAAGGGGCAGAGGGGAGGGAGGCAGGAACACTCCTGCTTCAAAGCAACTGGGCAGAACCACATGCCTTAAACTTTTTTTTTCCCCTTTGACTGGCTCCCCAACCTTGCAAGAGCTTCATGTGAGAGGGAAGGAAAGTGGCAGCAAGACAGGGAAAAACAGTAGCTACCCTCTGTAGTAGAGCCAGGTCTGACCAGAGCTCTTCGCTGCTTCAAAGCACAAGCTCAATAGCCACACTGCTCTGGCCAGCCCATGCTCTGCCACACTATGATGCAGGTATGACCAAGGGGTTTTGATAGCATCCCTGTGACCCTGAAATCTTGCAAAGCCCAACCTCCACCAGGCAAAGCATGCCGTGTTTTATCGAGCCATCAAATTATTTCCAGATTGCCTGCAGAGCTGAAATGTCCGGGTTAGAGGGGAGCCATCACAACTTGCCAGCAGGGTCAGGAGGGGAGAGCAGGTCTCTCCTGCTGCCTGAGGCATAATTGCTCCTCACGTGAGGAATATTTCAGATGAAGCAGCATCCGTGCTTCAGAAATAATGAACTGTGATTATACAGGATGGTGGCCAAAACACATTATAGCTAGAGCCGGGGAGAATTTCTCAAATAGTTTTTGTCAAAAGAATGGCCTTCTTCCAAAAATTGATAATTTTTGCAATTCAGCCCCCTCACCAAGAAGTTTCCAATTTTTCCCACAAGCCCCTCAAGTAACACGCTCAGTTTCTATCTCCTTTATTAGGGGTTACTGGAGAAAAAAGCTCTTCCCAAAGTGGGTGACCCTTCGGGGACCCCCTTCCTCCCCCTGCCCCCCTGGAAAAAAAAGAGCAGAAGGGAAAAGGGGCTGTGAGAAGGAGGAATGAATGTGGCTTTTGTTTTTCATCTCCAAAACTGCAACTATTTTTCCATGTATGTATTTTTGCCATTTTGGAGCCTCCTCCAACTCTCACGGGTTTACTCAAGCCTACACAAAGCAGGGGGCAGATGGATAATTCGGGTTCCTCTGTCACGTGTGCTCTCCGGCTGGGTCAGCCCCAGGCTGAGACAGAAGAGGTTCAGAAAGAGGTTCTCTGCCGACAGGGACAGGACTGCGGGGTGATTTCCAGCACAGCAAGACAGGAGAGCCCCTTCTGAGGAAGGTGCCAAACATGTTCATGGTCAGCAGCTATCCCTGCCCTACATTTGCACACAATTTAACAGGGCAGCTGGAAAGTGAGAGGGCCGACAAGCAGCAGGGACATCACTCGCATTTGCCTCCTCTCCCCGGTCCAGTTGTTCCTGTGACCTAGAAGGCAAGCACCTCAATTCAGGGGCACAACAGTTCTTCTAGCCTGCTAGTATGAGCTGATCCTCCAGCTGATTATACTATTCAAGTATTTTTACATATAAAATTCCACTGCTTTCCCTTCCACTTTAATGGCTTGAAGAAGTTTCCTGTAATAACTGCTCAGAACCTCTCTCCCCTGCCAGGATGCTCATGCCCAGCCTGGCCCTTCTTTGCTACTGGGCTACACTGCTTCACATTTTGACCCAGGAAAGGTGTCAATGGATAGACTCAGGTTTATTCCAGATGCTGTCATTGGCTTGCTGTATCTTGCTTGGGATATTTCCATTCCTTCGTTATCTATTCGCTACTGGCAAAAGGTGCAGCAAACAGCAGAACTGCAAGAAAAACCCAGTGCTATGCAAGAAGCAGCCCATCAAGGATGCTACATATATGTGCTTATGGCTCTGACCGCTGCTTCCCTCCTCCGCCCAGTGCTCGCACCACCAGTCACCCTCCCGCCGCTCCACGAGCTCTGGAGCAGAGCTGGGGCAGACGTACACTTCCGTCAGCTCCAGGACCAGTTTCAACTCCTGCTGGCATGACCAGGACCGAGGCAGTGCCACAAACACAGGCTGCCTCCAGATCAGCCATGCCTGGCCTCTGCATGAACACGGACAGTTCTTTGCTTTGGTTTGTGGCCTCTGTTAGCAGAAAGGCTCACAACCTACCCCTGCTCCCTGCCTGACAGCTCTGAGCTTCACTAGCTTTGAAAGAGCATCTATTAATTACCCCACCATAATGAACTAAAGCAGTTGTAGCAGAGCTATTATGTTCGAGTCAGGAGTCTTTTATCTTATGAATCAGTGACCTGAACATTTTGGCATAGAGCACAAAAATCCAAGGGACGCAACATGAGTATTGTGCTCCCAGCAATCCCTCTGCCTATGAAAGAGCCTTCAGATAAATGGGACCTTTACCTGTTCATATCATCTTGCTTTTAACAGTAAAGGCACCCAGAAATGGCTGGAGGCTTTTCACATAAAGAGAACAAGCAGTTAGTCTAATTGGAGACAATTCATCCACAACACACAGTTTGTTGTAAAGCTGGTTTTATAGCTACCAAAGCTGAAAAGAATTTTAAGATTGTTTCCTTTGCCTGCTGCTTATATGAAGTACAGTGGCCCATGGGTTTGCTGGATCTCAGTTTCTAGAAGCCAAGAGATCACCATCAAAATATATAAATTGCTCCACAAGATGAGAGAGTTGGCTTGCCCAGTCTTAGATCTGGTCTCCAACCAAACCGAAAGATTTGGAAGAAGTTGCAAGGAAAAACCAATTAACCTGTCCCGAGGGAGAATTTTGCCTGCCCTTTGCCATGTCCAGCATCAGAAAGATTGCCATCTTTAAAAGAAAAAAATATCCTGACTGCATAATACTTGTTCTTCTCAGTTTTGATTTTTCCGTTATCCCTGTGAGTGCTCAACCTGAATGACTTTGAACTCAAGGATATCTTGTAGTAATAAGGTCTGCAGGCTGCTTTACATGGAAGATGATGAATTTTTTTTCCACATGGAGATTCAGCAACAAAGCAGAGGACCACGCTCCAGCAGAGCCACCCCCATCCATGAGACCCCTGCCAAAATCCTCTGACAGGACAAGAGGGGGATGCTAGTGCTACTGGCCCTGCCCTGCTTCTGCAGAGGCCATGTAATCCCTGGCACATCAGCCCAACACATCTCCTCGCTGCCAACAGCGGTTTCAGCTAATGAAAGTGGAAAGTAAGAGAAACTCTTAATCTCCAGAAGTAGTGAGGACAATACAGTTTAAATCAGAATAAGGTTCTTCACTTCTACAGCAGGGCAGGGATAAAAAGCAAAACAAAAACTTCAACAATAATTCAAACTGCCTCCAAAGTCAGGAAATCATGATGCTTCTCTTCTTCCTTTCTTTTTCTCCCAGGGGAGAAAGACAGGACTTTTTTTTCTATTTAAAAAAAAAAATTGAAAACCAAACCTTCTCCAATGCAACACCTTTACAAAAATTTTTAAAAAATATTAAAGAAATCCTTCTTGGGAGAGGGAAAGCACGGTACCTCTACAAGAAGACCAGAAGCGTAAACCACAGGAAAGGTGCATCTGTTATCAATGTATTGAAAGCTCTAACCACTATCCCATAAAATGGTTACCCTGATTAGCCAAACGTGATTAGGCAGGATTCCCCCACCGCTGTTCCTTGTTTCCCTGACAGGGTTTGATCTGTCAAATGCTTTACATTCCCTTTGCCAGTGAGAGGGTGTTTCAGCCAGGCAGGGGTCGTTACAAATTCAGGAGACACTGCACACCACTCACCTCCCTTGTTTCACTCACCCTCTCTCCCTAAAAACGTTTGCCACACTAATATAATGCTAGTTTTTAGCAGCTTCTTTCACCGTATGCCCCCACATACACAGCTGGAACAACTTGCTCCAATTCCTGACTGCTAATTAAAGGAAAGGAAGAGTCTATAGATGATCAGGGAGTTGTTCTTTTTGGGTTGCAGCATCAAAATCTTTGCAGCAACTTTGCGCTTACTGTGATGTTACTGTGACCCTCATGCCATAAACCACACTATTCCAGCCCTAATGAGGGCACACATTTATGCTGCTAAAAACAAACAGGTAAGCAAACAAAACCCAAAACCCAAACCGTTCCCTCCAGGCCTGGGGCAAAGTCCCTCCGGGGTACCAGGACACCCCATCTCTGGCCAAGCCCAGCACCACGGTCAGAACTACAACTGCCAGGGGTGGGAACGGGGCTGGAGCTGCCAACGAGCCAGAAAACCTGTTCACTGGCTGTATTCACAGGGACATGTCTGCAACAAGTTTCTTCCCCCGTGCCTACAGCATTTCATCTGGAAGATGGATGGTCTTATGAGACATGCTGAGCTGTCAGGGAAAACGGACTTCTCGTCTAACTTGTAACATGTCTCCTGGGATGCTGATGCTGGAGGACAACATTCTCAGTCTTGCTGGACGGACCGACACCAGCACAGAGCCAAAAACCTGCTACAAATCAACACCAGTACTTTGCTCTTGTTTAGGTCAGACTAACTGCACAATGCAGCATGGTCCAGAGGTGCCCAAGCAAGCTCTGCATGAGCTGCTTTCCTACAGCCATGCCCTCCACGTTGCATTTTATGCACCTTTGGTATCAATGTTGACAGGCCATCAACTGGGAGCTACTGCTGTAGGAAGTGACCAGCATTTTTTCAACACAAAGTGAAGAACACCCACATGTAATTAAACCTGTGGAGCTCACTGCCACAAGAAACCAGCTAATGGCAAGAATTGACAAGACTGACACGTTGCACAGGAAAGACGCAGATATTTGAAAGGACTGGTTAGCAAGTATGGGAGAAACACACACCTTCCCTCTTTAACCAAATTCTACCAAGCCGGGAGCAAAATAAGCATTTTGGTCACCACTTACAGACACCTTGAAATAGCTCTGACGGTCTCAGAGTAGAGGTAACAATCTAAAAACACATTGGTTGGATTTGGTACCCTTTTTTCTTCAGTCCTCTCACACATTTGGTGAGAGACTACTGCTTTAATGTACAAGGAGGGGATGTTCTGCATAGACAAAAAAAATATACACACAAGCAAGTAGGTATATTGAAATCCTGGCCTTTTTGCTCTCCCCTCCATCTTTTGGCTATCCTTGCAGCCATCACCAGACACCTGCAACACACACGCAGCTATCAAGATTATTAATTTTTTTTAGTCTCATTTATTTTAGCTGCTTCCCTGAAAGCTAGCCCCAACCTGGAGCCCTTCTGCTGACACAAGGTCTTGAAAAAAAAAAAAAAATAAAAAAGTGCCTTATTGTTGCTGTTGACGTTTACAAATTCTGCTGTATCCATCTGTCCAGTTAATTACTTTGTGCAGTAGCCTGTTAGCTTCTTACAAAAAATGAAAAAGGACCCAATTATCATTCTGGGCAGCTCCCTCGATCCCAGAGAGGCAGCACATCCCCAGTGCCACAAATGCCTTTGTTACCGCTGTAAGCTGACAAACAGGCAGAGAGAGAGAGAAGTGCTTTGCAAGACTGACTTTATTCTGGCAGGAGGAGGGCAGAATTTCCATCTCCCTCTTACATGGAGCCCCCTGCCTCAGTGACAGCTCCCCGTGCTGCTAGCAGGTCTCCCTGCTCCTACCCCTTCCCCAGCACCTCCCTACTCTGTTCATCCCTGGGCTCTCTTGCCCTCTCACCTCCCCCAGCCGCCTTCTCCTTTCTACATCCCCTGGGGCTCAGCCACCTCCAAATACCAGGGACTTGGTGTGAGGCGAGCGACTTGGTGGCCCTGATTAGGATGCGGCTGCGCCCACCGCTCCCTCTCTGCGGGGCACCTCCTCCCGCGCTCCCCACCACATACGCCCTAACTAATAAGTACACGAATGGATGTCGGTGTCATTCAGAAGAATGAAGGCAGGAGAGTTTTTCTCCGGCTCGGCTTCAATGAGAGCATTTTTCCTGGAACAAGGGGCTGAATTCAGCTGCTTGGTGCTGTCTGATCGCAGTTTGTTGCCAGAGTAACAGAGGCACTGGAGCTGCCAGGGCCATGATTCAGGGGAGGGAAGGAGCTGCTGCCTGGCACCCTGCTTGCCACCACCCTGCAGAGGGCTGAGGAGAAGGGTAAGGGGTCTCCCAGACCGTCCATGAGGTGAGCTTGGCCCCCAAAGCTCCTGCCAAGTAGGCAAAGGGAGAGGCCCCTGGAGAGGCCGAATCAGCTCCTGGCATCTCCTGGAGATGTCCTCAAGTCATTCTGGACTGGCCACTCCATCCCCCTGTGAAATGGGGATACCATGCTGCCCATTTGCCACCCTGCTCCAAGCCCACTGTTAGGACCCAGCCAGAGCTTCACATCCCAGAGCAGAGTCTCTGACCTGACCAAATCACCTACCTACCCCTCACTGCAGTCCAGAGATTATAACCCAGGTTTTCCAAAGGTTTTTCCCTGTTTGAGGGCCTGGACATACAACTGAACACAATCGCAGTAAGGATGCTTGACAGGTTAATGTGTCAGCTATCTCTCCGAGAATGTACTTCAGTCTGAAATAAAACGCAACGATGTCTTCTGCTTCATATAGCAAAACCTGGCCTTAGGGATCCAACAAACCGGCAAAGGCTGAACAGAAGTGGTTTTCTTAGACAGAGAGGACATAATTTGCGCTTTGTACATTGAGAGTGCTAACACAGCCCTCTAAGACAGAGAAGGCAGTCTCTCCAGAACAAATAAAACATCCTGTGATTTTCCTTTTAAAGGGAGAACAAGTCAGAAGTTAGCCCATCACACATCTGATCCTTAAGCTCTGCAGCATACTCCAGCACTTAGGAGATCGCCAGGCAACCCATGCATTTCTCTCATTTCCCTCTCCCCATGTTATATTTGTAAATTGGTTTTTCATCTGTAACCTACTACTGAACTCACTCCACAATTTATTTTTGTAGAGATTTTGTAGATTAAAACAGACACTGAAAGGACACAAATATATGCCCCCCAGTCTTCTCAGCACTCCTATATCGTAGCACTACAAAGACAAGGGAAAACACTCATAAATCAGTCAACTACAGACACAAGAAGGCTCAGCATTGCATGGTAAGCGCTTGCTGTTATCCTACACATGCGAACGAAGACCACAGCCATGCCATACCATGGATTTTAGACTTCTCTGAATATGAACGAGCTCTGTTTCTCTGCTGATTCCCTCATACAGTCTCTCTGAAGTCAGGAGGCCCAGCCAACCCTGTCACACACACTGACTTGCTCCCTTGCTGCCTGTTTTGCAATTTTAATTCCCTACCTTCCTAAACAGCAGAAGATTTATCATGCTCTTGACAGAAATACTTAATTTTCCAAATGTATTATTTTTTTCTTCCAGGGGCCCCGAAAGTTTTTAGGTATAACGTTTTCATATAACACCCATTCAAATTTACATAAAACCTGCTTGAAAAGAAAGGACAGCACCCCATAGGGAGCAGAACCATTCCCGGTGTGTACAAGAAGGTGTGCAGAGGTGTTGACACAGAGCAAATCTAGTTCATTACTGCAGGAATCATGGAATACAAGTTGAGATCTTTTCCACTTTATCACCACTCAATCATCCGTTGACTGTTAAAGAACGTAACTCATCTCACATCCCTAACATTGATGCCACTACTTGTTGCTTAAAGTTTGGCCCATGTTCAGGAGGTTAATATGACTTGCCCAAGGTTACATGAGAGGTCTTTAGCAGAGTTATGAATTAAACCTAAGTTTGCAGTAGCTGAGGGCTTCTTCTCATGTATTATTGTCGATACCTGGCACGGACCCCTCAGTGGTCAGAAGGCTAAAAATAAGGTACTAAGCAAAAGCAAGGTAACCCCAAATTCCTTGCCTCCAGGGGTTTGTATGCCCCAGGACCAGACCGTGCCAAGCAGAGGTTAAGTTAAGCGCTCTCTGTACAGCCTCAGCCAGGCACGAGGAGAAATGCACCTGCTGCCCTGCCCGCCACTGGGGCAGTTCAGGCTGCCATGACACTGATGAAGGAACCATGGGAAATGGAGAAACTGAAGAGCTCTGTTAGTCCCCCGTCTATCCAACAAGCTCAATCCTTCCAAGCTATTTGTCTAATGTATTCTTTAAAATCTCCAGTGACAGATACTCTACAAACTCCCTTAGCAATCTATTTTAGTGCTTCACTATTTTTACTGTTCAACAATGTTTCCTGATGTCCAGCCTCAATTTTTCTTGTTGCAATTTATGCTGTTGAGAAGAGTTCATTCCCTTTCTTTGAGATTGTTTCTCTTTGATTCCTGTGGGCATGTGTTCAGTGCCGAGATGGCCGCAGGTTCCCATGCTTTAATAAATCAATCATTACAGAACAGAATTGATGAGCCATCTTATTTGAACTGCCCTCTGCAAGCCTAGCTCAGAAATTTGCTGTCATTGTATCACCATCCAAGCCTATGCATATGGCACAGCTAAAGCAACAGCACAAATAGGAGCTCTGTGTATTAGAGTCTCAAACTGGCAACCAAAATTGAAACAGTTAGAAAGAGCCACTCTCTAAAGGCACTGGTCTGATTTTCCCTTATGCACTGGCCACAGAGAAGGCAGACCCCCATACTCAGACTCAGGCACCCAAAGAATCAGCTTCTGTTTCAGACAGGCTAATTACCTTCAGAGATGCAGCGGTCAAAGGGTTATTTTTGTGCTAAAACTGCGGATGTTGGAGTTCAGCCTTAAGCTCCCAACTTTGAAACACTGGCTTGTGGCCTGGAGAAACCAGGAGAGGAAAGCAGTGCCATACCAGATCGCTGGGACCTGGCAACTGCCAAACAGGGCCAAGACAACACAAGCTAGTTTTTAAACAAAGTAGTACATGGGAAAAATCAGAGCATGCTGGAAAGCAAATGAAAGAGAAGCAAAGCGCTCTGAGTAACCACAATGCAAATGAGTCGGGCACAATCTCACACCTGTTGCTGAAGCAGAATTGCTGAGCAGCCTCTGCTCCCAATGCAGAGATTTTCCTTGTTGGTCCAGCTCTCCACCCTCTTCTTTCTACGCACTCAGCTCTGAAAGGGAGCGACTCTGCTGACCCAGGCTGAGCCCCATAGCCACAGCCAAATCTGACAGTCCTGAGTGTAGTCCCGCACAGAACCCAACTTCTTTCTGCCAGCCTTTTTATTTCACCACAGACCACAAAACAAGTACTGTATGATGAAGGGAACCGTCTACATCTCATCCATGAAGAAATGGCACTGTTTGCTGACCCCATCGTACCCAGACACCCACAGGTAGTCCGTGATCTTTGCCCGTCCCTCCCAGCACCTGCTGAAGACTGTTGAGGTCATTGTGCTCCAACACAGGGCAGAGCTGTGGTCCTCAGCCTTGGCTGGCCCATAACACCAAGCAACGTTACGCTGTCCCCCCTGTGATTTCTTTGTCTGTCTCTGGGTCCCAGCATAGCATCCCACACCAGGTCACTACCACTCCAGGGGCACATAAACAACCCAGCCTGCTCCCAGCCGCACCACACGGACTCATGCCACGGCCCGGCTGCCTCCATGGCTCCTGCACTCAGGTGCAGCCACCAACACAGTACTGCTCATAGCTTCAGCAGGGCCCAACCAACCCCACAACAGCAACGGGATTGTCCGCTGCACCACAGCTCCCTTACCAGACACGATGGGAGCAAGACCAAGTCCTCAGCATGTACTTGCACATTGCCGTATTTGCTCTTTGTGTGGCCCTCACCGCCTCTCTGCGGCACACTCTGGTTTAATGACATCTTTGCACAAGCCCATAGGATTGCTCTAGCAATTCAGCTTGTCCTGCTCATTTGTAGCAGCCTCCCAGCAACCATCACCATGCCATGCTTTAAGGACAGGGAGGACACCCACCAGCTCCGTGCAACAGACACCAGGCACTTCGCTTTTGGACAGTATCTCAATACCGCTCCTAAATCAGTCAGTACTGCCTGGCTCTCCCAGGCCCAACACCACAAGGACCACGGGACTCAGAAGCTTATCATTTTCATAGACAAATGGGAAAAGAAACAAGGCAGCAAACTGTCCTCCCCATTTTATGTGCCAGAGGCTTGCTTTCACACACATACAGTAAGCATCTCGCCAGTAACGGCTTGACTGCAAATAGCTAGAATCCAGATAGATGCCTCCACTATAGTACTTTCCTCCTCTTTTTCATTGTTCCAGACTACTCTATAATGCTGTTACACACTTTGTGTCGCTTCTTTATCTCTCTTTAGCTCATGCAACCTTCTTTTTCCTTCTTGCAGGCACTTTGCCCAAGAAGGATGGGACAGCAGGCCCTAACTAATCACCTGAGACATTAACAACTGCATATGTAAGTATTTGCAAGCCCTCTTTCCCTGATGAATTCCATCCTGTGCCTCTGCAGGCTGTATCCATTTGTTCCCTGCCTTTTGCTCCCAGATCCCATAAAGAACTTTTCCCTGTCATCACAGGGCTTCTGGTTTTTTGTGTTCACTGACTAACTGCTCCCTATGGCTCCATGTTACTCTGTGCCTTTTAAAAATATTCCATATTACTTCATTTCAGCTGCAAAATAAAAATACCCCAAATACAAAACAATTCTGAACTCTCTTGGACAGGAGCAGATATACGACATGAAAACATATACACAGACATAAGTACACCTCACTCAGCAAGACTAGACCAGTAACGCAGACACACCGATCAAGCCACACTTACATGCTCCCTGCTGTTTAAATTAAGTAGATATATCCACACCTGGAGCAGGGGGAGAAGCCAACACACACAGCAGCCGGCTTGACAATTCTCATCCACTGAACGCCATTTCTCCAGTAATTAGAGGTTTTAGAAACTCTAACAAGGATAACACTAGTTCCACCCACAGGGCGAAGTTCAGTAAGAGAATCTGGGAAAAAGTGAACAAAAAAGGTGCAGTGAATTAAAACTCAAAAGCTAATCATCTCAGTGGGAACATCCAAGTACACAAGCCAACAGCTTCCTTCAATTAAAAAAAATCATCTCAACCTGTTTTCCACAGCCTTTTTTTTTTTTTAAGGATAGGAAGTGTATTTGAAACTTTTCATAGAAATTAAGTAATGCCTGCTGTTGCAAAGCTACCTGTTTCCACACCCCAGACTACTCACAGTTAAGAAGGGTGACATCGGGTCATACAGATCCAAATTCTCACAAAGAAAACATCCTTTACAAATATATATATGTCCACTGTTCTTTGACAATGGAGCGAAAGACATCTGAAACAGTATCTACTTGCAGCACCTGCTGTTCCTAACGCTGTCAAGACCCTAACATGGCATGACCCCAAAGCATACCACAAGCGTTAGTGAATCCAGGTTGTCTATCATTATAAAACTGAACCTCATGTATGTTTTCTAAAACCAAATTCAGTTTTTTCCAACCATTTAATCCTTTGTACTGGGATCCTGTGCTAGCAGAGTCCCCCACTGGTGCTCAGTGTGCTCTTGTTGTAGGTGCTCTACAGCTATAGGACAGCTTCTGCCCAGAAAAGCCCATGGATTCATGTCCCAGTTCAAAAGAGCTTTACTGTTCAGAAAAGATATTCAAAGCATAGGACCTGAACTCACCCACTCATGCACTTAGCTGAATCAGGACTTTGGGGACTGCTTGCACAAACAGGAGACAAGGAGCAAGAAGCAGGGCTGGGTTTCTTTGCTGAGGACCAGATTAGGATCTTATGCGCATCCAGCAGGGTTGAGGCTCCCCACAGCCTGGCCATGCATGCTCAGCCTCTACCTCTAACCAAGTTGATGCCATAGCAGAATTGAAGTGGTCAAGGGGATCCTCCCAGTCTCCACCAAAATTGAAGTCTTTATGTAGAGAGAATCTGGCTATACTCAGCCCTGCACTGTTGTCACCATTCTCACTCAGGGTTAGGTGATTCAATTTGGCTGCTAGAGCCGGTCTGCATGAAGCAGCTAGTGAGACAGACAATAAGCAGCTAGAAGGCATTTGCAGTCAGCTGAGAAGGTCACTCCTGTCCAGCAAGCTTCTTCTGGGATGTCACTTCTCCACATAGATCCACGTTTTCACAGTGACACCCAGGAACTAGCCTTTGTACACATCCAAGCGGATATTCCTTCTGTTTCCCACCCCCAAGCCTCAACCTGTAAATGGAAACTTTGCTCCATATTTATCAGCATGCCTTGGCCTTGAAAAGCAGCAGAGCTCCTGCTCTCTGGGATGCTTGCGGCAACCACAGCCCTTTAATTAAAGAAGGTTTAAAAAGCCAGGGTACAGAATGGATGCACCCAGGGCCACCCGGGGTGAGCATGCCACACACACAGAGCAGTAATCACAGCCCTCCTAGGCACAGTTTATCACCTGCTCTCGTGGGGTCCTTCTACTCTCACCTCCACTACAGGAGTCTTACGAGATTAGATAAGAGCCTGGTATCTTTCCTGTCCCTGTGAAAGCTCCTCTGCTTTGTCTTGCCATGCCTTCTCTTCACTTTCAAGTTTGCATCATTAAGTGGCCTTTAAAAGTCTATTATGCAGTTCTTGTTAGACACGCTATACATGACAGAGAGAGAAGGAGGGTACAGGGGAAAAAAATAAAATTAGCCAAAGGCTGGCAGAAGAAACATGCACAAAAATTTAATTTCAGAGAAGTGACTTCATGTTTACAGCATGGGGTTGGGAGTTAGCATCGCAGGTTTCTGCAATGAGCAGGACTAATTTTGACAGATCAGGAGATGCGTGTTCAAGTCTCAGTGCTGCCCCAGGGTTTTTCATTTTGTCCCAGGCAGATCACTTCATCGTCCTGCAATGCCTTTGTGAAGAGGGGTAAGGACAATCCCCTCACCTAAAGGCAGTATGTGTTTCACAGCTCCACACAGTGGCCGGTGCTGTGGCATCAGCCACATTCACACCTCTGTATCTACTGCTTGCTAGTTTTCCCCAGCCCATGGGCATCAACACTGAGCAAACAACAGTCCACCTTTTTCTCCTTCTCCACTGTCTTCACCATAAATCCAATGTCTTCCAACTGGGAGAAAATGCCCAAATCTTAGTCCAGGGCCTACCGGTCAAGGTACCTCTAGTACAAAATGCTGTACTCTCGTCTAAAGGCACACCACCTCCAGCAAAAAACCAGCTGCTGCTGCTGCTTTCTTACTCCTCAACCAGCTCAACAGATTGCGATTCTGAGTCTCTGGGAAGCACCTTTACTCCAGTGCTCCCATCAGACCGAGAGGGGTTTCCTGCAGAAACAATATCCCCATGACAGGCAAGGCAGAGCTGTCCAGGCAAAGCAGCTGTGTTTTAGGAGCAGGGGAGAATTATTTAAAGAACTGTTAACTTCCCTCCTCTTTTTTGTTGCTCGCATTCTACTCCTCTTCCTAGGAGCATTCCCAGGGTTGACTGACTTCTGAAATACAAGGAGCCAAGAGACCATCAGTTCAACCAACAGAAGTTGGGGGCAGGGGGGCGTGACCCAAACAGATGGCATCACAGACTCCAGGTCATCTGCTGAGCTTCTCAGCGTGGACGACAAAGCCTTGCTTAAGAGAGGCAGAGAAAGATAAAAATTCTGGCACCAACTCAGCAGTGAAGCAGAAATAACTCAACTGTTCCCAGCACAGGTGTAGGTTCCTGCTTTTGACCTTGCCAGAATGTTCAGAGCCAGTGCTCATGACTGTGGCCACTGCTAAACACCAACAGCGTTTGCATTAAATGGTCCCAAATAGGTTATCAGCTGTGCTCAGAGCAGGGAGAACATGCAGTGACACCAACGGAATCCCAGTGGCAGTAGCTTGGGAGATAGTGACTGTCACATTGCAAAGCCATGTCACTTGCTGACAGGTTCAGTGCTTCAGATTTTCACTTGAACAAAAGTTCACCCCTTCACCAACACAGAGACTAATTTCATTACCGGATTGGAGCTCTTCATTAAAGCACAAACACCCCAGTAATGGAAATAAAATGAACTAGAAACCTTGCCACTGCTCCAGAAACACGCAGCACATTTTCTGAAACCCCTGCCATCCATCACGAGCCCTAACAGTCCCATAAAACACAGCTCTCACTCGGTCAGGACTCCCAGGATATAACATGGGCATGGTACTTCACCAAGGGGTGCGCTAGTCTGGCTAGAAAGACGAGCCTGCAGCATGCCACATCCACGCTGGAGACACCATGCCAGCACCCCTAATCATACCCTCCTGAGCTGGCTGCGGGAGGAGAAAGGAGTCACAACTCTCAGCTTGCAGCTTCACACTGAAAGCACCAACTCTTCAGTATCAAATTTTGGTGGTGGGAAAGGAAAAGAAAAGGCTCCCCTTAACCCAGCTTGAGTCTCCACTCCATAAAGGGGCTGCAGCAAAACTCTTCATTAGTCATGGCTGGCAAACTTGAAAGAAATAAAGGGAACTAATGAGTAATGTAACACTGGAAAAACATAACAACCTCAGTGATGGGAAAATCAAAAGCCAGCACAAAACCTCCACGTAAACAAAGCTACAGAAACAGGAGCACTTGAGCCAAGGTATATAGCTCGAAAATTCCATCTGTATAACTGCATTTTGAGCATTTCATCTGAAGTGTTGCTATACGCGCCAGCTTGGAAATGGTGGTTTTCTGGTCCCGACATATGCATGAATGCATATATACAACCATTGTCTCCATCGTCTTGGGAATCCCTTCTAAATATTGCCATTCCAAGAAGAAGCAGGTGAGGAGTAGTGGCTCTATCTAGCATATGTGACAGCTTTAAAAGCTGCATTTATGCAAGCAAATGGAGCATATCAACTGCACTGTATTAACACCAGTGTCTGCAAATGGGACTCAGATATTTTTGTTGCTGTGACTGAAAATTTGCTCAACATACAGTCAAGGGGAAAACTGCTTTGAGTTGTACTTTCGGAACAGCATTTCCACCTCCCATAGCATCAACCCATCTTTATCTGCCACATTCCAGGAGCACAGTCTTGTCCTTGCTTTGCATACAGAGAGACTTTCCAGTACAGTGCTCTCTACCAAACAAACAGCAAATCTACCAGTGCAGAGAGAACAACCCAAACGGCTGTAATTCACAGCAGGATGAACCCTGCAGACCACTGCTAACAATGCACAAATTCCATCAATTACCTCAACTAAGGGCTATAAAGAGCTTTAAGCCAAAGCTGATTTGATCATTCAACTCATGATTTCCGATATCTTGCTGAAAGCCCCAGATCTCCAGCTCAAGAGTTTGCAAGAGAATCTCCACCTTTATTTTAACAAGTTGATGGTAAACAAGTTTCTGGTTCTCGTAGTCCTGAAGAAAAGTTTAAATTTGTACACTGACAAAAACTGAACAGGTGAAATTAATAAAAAAATAACAACAACAACAACAAAGAAAGCACTGTTTTCTCTTTGAAGCTTTAACCTCCCTGCCACGGGTTTCTTCCCAGTCTTGCCAAGCTCACCATGCACGCACACTGCCGTATCTGCCTTCCCCCTGCTACCAACTCAGTCCCCGAGCCCAGGGCGGGCACTGCCCTGGCACAGCCTGTTCCCTCGCACCCTGCTGCCGCGGCACTTTCTGAAATGAGGCTGGCATCAGGACATAACCATGGAGCAGGGAGGAGATGGGCACCAGAATACATCCTGGGCATGAAAGATAAACATGGGTGAATTTCTAAGCTGATCTGTTTTCTCAGGGCCTTTTTGGGACGTGGCAGCATTCTGCAGTCCAGGTAATCTCACACAAGGATCTGTTCTCAGAGGACACCAGTCAATATTTGGGCTGACCAAGCTCATCATCTTTACAAGAGTAAAAGACAGCAATGTGAATGCCTCACCTGAACAGTCACTTTGCATCATTTTCCAGCATCTTCCCCTGCCCCGCAGCCTCTGGAGGAAGACCACAAAAAGGGAGCCAAAAGTTCAGTACAGTGGAAAGAGAAGCTGAAGCAATGTCACTGTGATGAGGGATTTCGGAGCCTATGGTCTTGTAAGGAATCCCATTTCTTTGCTTGTGCCTGCAGAACGGTTGAAAGAAAATGCCAGCAGGATGCACAAAGCCACTCCGTAGCACCGCCCTCAGACAGCCAGCAAAGCTCTGCCAGCCCTGACACACTGCAAGGGAGGGGAAGTCGCCTGCACCCCAACTTTGGAGCCGGAGAGGGAAGAAGAGCAATCAGGGAGCACACAGGAACTTTCAGGACTACCCAGCAGCAAACCATCCTTTGCTCAGAGCCTATGACAAAGTCCCCAGCAGCCCAGGGTGGCCAGAGCCACCACAGCTATCAGGCAGGCTGACATTAATAGCGTAATAAATCAGCAGAAAGGCTGACCAGCTAGTCCCCAGTCCCTCTAAGATTTTGTCTGCATGGCTATACTTATGAAATTAAAATAGGCTAATGAAAAAAGTGTTTGAGGACAAATTTGCTTCCCCATGAAAGCTTCTCCATAGAACCTAACAGGTTCTAATCTATATATTTTAACACCACACCTTTATTAAGTAATTTCCTATTCCTGAATGCTACCTGTAGATATCTCTTACCTTGTGCTATCCTCCCAACTTTATAACAGCTGGAATAAACCCTGCAGGGTTTTCCTCTTCACATAATATTCCCAGAGACCTAAATGCTATAGAGTGAATTCTTATACAATATGATAATTGACTCAGTCTCCAAAGGATGAACATGTCAAGATACAAAAATCATTTTTTTTTCTTACCAATGCAATGAAGATGTGATTGAAAATGTTGTGTTCTGGGCGTATGAGCAATAATCTCCTAAATCATCATCTAAAATAAATTGTTCTATCATTTGTACTAGTTAGAAGATATTCAAAGTCAGACAAGCTGAAAGCAGAAGTTTAAACATACTCAGCATGGCAGAAAGGATATTAATCCCTCCCCCCTCCCCATACAAATGTTAAATCATAGTCTCTCACCTAGGGTTAATTAATCTTCCAAAAGTGCTTGAGTCCAACAAACGCACAGCAGAAAGATCTTACAGACCAGCCCATGGCTTCAGGAAAGCCCACTACAAATCTTAAAGATTTCCTGCAAAATCTGGCAGAGAAGAAATAATTGAATATGCAAAACCACACCACGTTACGCCACAAGTCTCATTCTTTGAGAAAAAACGCAATTACTTCGGACACGTTGGATCACACAGTGGATACAGAAGAGCATCGTTTAGTGCAGGGGATTACTGGAATGTGCTGCCAGCTCCCCGTCTTGTGTTACAGAAGTACTCAGAGGACTCGAGGACTTGTGGATCCGGGTGCTACATCAACCTCTCCTGCCTGCTGCAGCTGCCTGGCCCTGGGGCCGACACGCCGCGCAGGGGCTCAGCCAAGCTGCTGCACCAGCCTTTGCTTACCAGCATGCGTATCCTGCACAGGAGTCTTTCCACACCTGCACACTCACAGCCTCCCCAGGGAGCCTGGAGAGCTTCCCTGAAGCACTGGAAAAGGCTTTGACAAGTCTCCAGTGATTACACAAGCACGCACACAGGCTCATTCGTACGTACCAGTTACCCCAAATGACTTGTCCATGATTACCTGATTATGGAACCATTTATGTGAAAGATGCCATAAGAGAGCTAGGTTTTGTTTTTTCTTTTCCCCTCCATTCCCATAAAACACTATTCACTTCCATAATTGAACCTTCAGCAACAAAGAACCTCTAACAAATGAAGCAATTCCAGGGGAGACTCGGACCCTAAACCCACGCAGACAACAGCTCTTGGACTGAGTTCAAATGTATCCCCTGCTTAAATTCTTGTCTCAGGCCACTTAAAAACCCTGAAGTATTAGGTGCATTAAAAGTACTTGGGAGAGAACAAAGACGGCATGCAGGCTGAGATCACTCCAAAGAGGAGGAGATGATGCTAATTATACCGCTGGTAAAATGGAATCGCTGGGGGAGAAAAAACGAACAGTGAAGACAGTTAAGTGGTGCAAGAGCAGCTATACTATTTAATCAGTGGTAGGCCATCCACCTGAGAGTAACAGATTACATCAAGGTAGTGACAGACAATCAATGAACACTCAATTAACAGTTACAATATTACTAACTTAAGCAAAACGTGTTTTTGCAAATGGTAATCTCTCCCTTGTACTGATACAACCCTAATTTAATTTTCTTCAATGCACCAACATCAAACATTGCAAGAAAAAAAAATCAGATGCCACCATCTGAAAGGAAATACCCTCCGATTCTGTCAAAAGCTGAGCCGAAGGGGTGGAAGAAGACAAGGCTGCAGGATGACCACCTGGCAACACCTTCTACCTGGAAGGGAGAGGCAACACAGTCCTACAAGAGGACGCTGGCTCAACAGCTTGGAGAGACAGATTTGGCCAACCCCTGCCACAATCACTTGGGAAATGCACTTTCCAAGGTGCAATGCGTCACTGCATTTTCTTGCTATTGCTCCTTTTCCACTTCTGCCTTGCTTTGAAGCTTTACCGTTGGCAGGGAGCTAGGTATTAGGTGAAAGTAACCTTCCTGAGCATACCGTGTGCCCTAATTAACACGCTAGCCACTGACTGAATGGTAATGATGCCTCTTAATCTCTCTGCCCGAGTTTGCTGAACATGTCTCAGGTGGTGGCATAAGGGATTTGTGGCTGCAGCATCCTTTGTTTCTGTGCCAGCACATGCTGGAGGAACTGAAGGCTGGTGTCTTATGGAAGAGTAAGAGGAAAGTGGGTCCGATGACAGCAGAATGCCTTCAGCCACCCTGAGCATGTCCGAACACCAGCTTCCTCAGACAGAAGCAAACCAGGGGAAGAGGGAGGAAGCTTGCTGAAGAAGTCAGTTAGGGGAGGAGGAAGTTGGGGAAGGAAGACAGGCAATCCAGGCTTGAAAGAACTGTATTAAAATCTAGTGCACAGGAAACTCTGGGACTCTGCTCTACACCATTGCCCAAAGGGACAGAACTTCCCTGCCTCATAGAGTAAATATATGACCCCGTTCATCCCGAGTACCCTGCGGTGGTGTCCTGGTTTCGGCTGGGATAGAGTTAATTTTCTTCCTAGTAGCTGGTACAGTGCTGTGTTTTGGATTTAGTATGAGAATAATATTGATAACACACTGATGTTTTAGTTGTTGCTAAGTAGCGCTTACACTAGCCAAGAGCTTTTTCAGCGTCCTGCGCTCTGCCAGGTGCACAAGAAGCCAGGAGGGGAGAGGGCACAGCCAGGACAGCTGATCCAAACCGGCCAAAGGGATATTCCATACCATATGGCATCCATGCTCAGTATATAAACTGGGGGGAGCTGGCCGGGGTGGGCAGCAATCGCTGCTCGGGGACTGGCTGGGGAATCAGTTGGCGGATGGTGAATGGCTGCATCACTTGTTTTCCCTGGGTTTTGTTTCTCTCTCTCATTGTTTTCCTTTTTCTTTACAGTTATTGTTATTATTATTAAATTGTTCTTATCTCAACCTATGAGTTTCCTTACTTTTGCTCTTCAGATTCTCTCCCCCATCTGACCGGGGTGGGGGAGGGGTGGCTGTGTGGAGCTCGGTTTCTGACTGGGGCTAAACCACGACAAGTGGTAACTGCAGATTTATAGCCACCTTCTGCTCTCCATAGGGAGCAGTTCTGCCCAAGATATTTCAAATCCCAGCTGTAAAGTCACGGTAAAAGCAGGTCAGTTTTTGGACAAGTTTATGCTGCCTGTTTCTGTCCTAACAGCAGTGGGAAGAGGGGATTCTTTAATCATTGTTTGTCCTCACAGACAAAAACTCAGCAAGGGGGACAGTTCAGCACACACTAGCACCCCTGGCACTGTGCTATTATGGCCTGAGCTTCTGGTGAAGAACTGAAATGGGCTCAGCTGGCACCAACCTTCTAAACTACAGCCTAAAGCCCTGCTGGATTTTGCTCCCCCCACCTCTCCAAAGAAAAAAAAGAGAGGAAAAAAAATATTCATGACAAAGATTTGAAGGACATTTTGAAAATCTTGTTTCACTTGCTACTGACTCAAGCTGAGTTTTCCCACACCAAGCCTCCACAGACTGCAGTTGACCTAAAGGAACTCCACAAGATGTATCATTTCAATTTAAAAACAGCAAATGTACCAAATCCTGGGTAATTTGCTGCTGTGCTTAAATATAAAGCTGTACAAAAATAAAACACGCCTTTTTCTCATCTGAATTTATCTAGCTTGAGCATCCAGTCACAGAACCATGTCCTGCCTTCATACCTTTGGCTAGCAGAAGTCTCTTCCCCTCATTAAGTACTTACAGACAATAATCAAATCACCCTTAACCTTCTCTCTCTTAAAAGAAAGATTGAACTTCAGTCTCTCTCTCCAGCATACTTTACAGACCTCACGTCATCCTTGTAGCTCTTCTCTTATCTCTTGCCAGTTTGCCAACATCATTTTTAAGGTATAGATACCATGACTGAACACAATGCTCTTCCTACTTGCATTCATTATTTCTTTGCTTAGACAGCCAAAGATAGCATTAACACTCCTGAGAATTCACAACACAGCACAAGACCAGCTAGTTATTGATAAGATAACAAAATTAAGCTCCAGCTTCTCACCTCGATGCAATGACTTCCACGGGTTCCTCTCCTGAAGTGCAGGTTTTGCTCTCTGCTCTCGTTAATGTGGATTAGTAAGTTATCACATGCCAGCCACGCTGCAAGAGCTGTCTATACATTTACCCTTTTTTCCACTATAACTGCAAGATGATTTGACTGAACTTCACGCCCTTTCTCAAACCCTCACATTTGTCACAGTACGGGAACACGGGCTACGTTGGCTCAGATGACACGGGTAGCTGGTTATGCTGCAGGCACACCAAAACCAGAGCCTGGTCCACCGTCTACGAATGAACTTGCCTACTGCCAGGGTCGCAGGCAGAAACAGGGCATTCGCTGCCTAGACACAGCCGCAGGTCCCAAGCCGTGCTTTGTGCTACTGCGGTAAAGCCAGCTCCCAGGAGCCGAACAAGCTCCATCAGTCAAAGCCAAGCCGTGCCAGTGTATCTGCGCTCCAGGCTCCTGCCAGAATAAACCTACCACACAAGGACTACAGCATTTCACACCCCTTCCAGAGTTACCCCTACAACACCGAGCTGGTTCAGGTGTAGCTGAAGACATACCTCAGATCCTCCTTCGGAAGACATGCTCCTGCTTCTCTGACACTGTGGCCTTCGAGGGCCAGCAAAGCCCCTCTCCCCGTGCCCGCTAGCCACGAGGTGCATTTTGGGCAACGCTGCCAGCACACTGCAGGCTCACGCCACGCCACTGGCATCTGACACCAGATGGAAATTGCAAACTCATCCAGCATTTGAAGGGATCTGGACGCAGGGGTTTGCTTTGAGAACCGTTCGCTCTCCCTATCCCCAGCCCTACCAGTTGGAAGCTAATGTGTCTGGATTTTTCACCAACAGTCAGAAAAAAATATGTCACAGAAAATGTGCAAGGACTGACATCTTAAGACAAAAAAGATGCAGATTTCTCAACTGTTCACAGCACATTATGGAAATACATTCTTAGGGACTATTAAATATGGGGATTATTGACTAGATGAGCAGCAGCTCAATGGACTAGCTTGCAAATATGTCTTTAGACAATTCTTAAAATGCAGATTAATTATCTAACAGACCAGAACATTTTTTTTCCTACAGACTTTGTAATGATCTGTTGCATAAACAAACATCCAGACAGTTTTGTTTGCATTTGTGTTGGCTGGGATGTTCTTCAATAACTAAATAGTGACTGAGGAGACTTAAATCTTATTTAGCACTCAGCAGGAACAGAACAAAAGGCATGTCAGTCCAAATCACTGAAAGACATGTCTCCCTAAAGACCCTTGGGAAGTCCAACTACCATAATACCAAGAGGCCCTGTTTCCCAAACACAAAACTTCAGATATACCATGTAGCATTAAATGCTTTCTATGTATATGCCATTAGGTTTCATTAAAGAAACTACAGTGTTGACATCCAACATTTAACGACTAGTATTCCTACCAACCCCTTTTTTACATGAGCGGGGCATATTATGCTACAGAGACACTGTTCAAGGCTCTCTGCAGACTCAGAAAAATACCGCTGTCACCCAGCCCTGCTCGAGTTATGTTTGGAAGATCTGTACAGCATGAGAAGGTTCGGGTTGGGGGACCCATTGCACTGAGCTCTGCTGGTGCCTGACCTAGGCCCTCACCCACTAATTCCTGCACCGTGATTTGAACCCATAAGTTAGAACCTAAAAATCCCATCTTGATTTTAAATTTGCCATGGATACAGGATCCAGCACAGTGGCCATCTTCTCCCCGTAAGGGTAATTAACATGTTATGTGCACTGTGTTTTCAGCTTCCAACTACCCAATCCTTTTATGTCTTTTCTGATAGGTTAAAATGCTGTTGGATATCAAAACCAACGCAAAGCAAGTGTGAAACATTATTATTCCAGCTTCACACCCACTTTCCCTTGGTGTGAACAATAATGCAAACTGCAAGACAGTGATGAATTGGACCTGGGGAGGACCAGATGCTCTGTGAACATTAGCACAGTCTCTGCCCCAAACGTTTTTCAATCTAAAAAGAGAAGCGATAGCCTGCTTTCAAAGCTGGCCATGCACACATACAAACTTTTAACACCAGATGTTACCAGATCACACACAAGGTGGAGCAAAAACGGAAAATAAGCAGAGACCAAACAAGAAAAGAGCAAGGGCAAACAATTAGTACGCTTAGAGTAAAATATATTTTTGGATGAAAAAAGCAGATTTGGCACGTGTAACAGTTTGCAGCTCAGCACTGGTTCCAATGAACTGCGTACTAGCAGTACTATACTGCACTAGTGCATTTGCAGCCAGGCTCTGCCTGTGGTTTGGTTACTTCCCAACCTCGCCACTTCACCTGAAATGAGCCACATCAAGAGCAGCTCTATCAGACACAGCAATTCGCTGCTCCATCACAGTCTACAAAGAGAAAGCACGGGACTGATACCCAACATAAATTCCACTACAGACTCAAGCATCAGTGTCAACTGTCCCTGCAATCCCTCCGTCTCTGAGCAGGGCCAGAGAGCCATTAAAAAACCCCTCAGCACCAAAACGCAAAAAATTCTTCAGAAAAATGTCAACTTCTGTCACTGAACCAAAAACTCTCTGATTTTTGGCAAAAAGTTAAAAAAAAAGTTAAGGCTGAACAAAATGTTGCAGGGATTTTTAACAGTCCATCTCCTCCTGATCAGGCCCACACTATCTTTGATATCAGATTCAGATGTCCGTGTAGGAAGGGGAGAGAAGGGTGCAGAGCCACGGTCATGTAGAAAGAGCTGATTTTCTGCTGAAACAGCTGAGGTGCGATCACAGAGTTCATCAGTCTGCAATGTTAATGACGTAAACCGCCAGGAAGGACCCACAGTGACTCTCCCAAGGGAGGCGATGCAGGGGAACTGGCGTTACGCTACACAGAGCTGTTCGCCACCAGCCATCCTCCTCCCCTCCCCAGCACACGCACATTATGACAGTCCCAGAAAGGAAAAACCTGCTTTTTAAAAATAGCAAAATCTTTAAGGATCTGAGCACATGCCTGAGTGGGTGGGAAATCAGTATTATTATCACTCTGTGCTCACAGGGTCTAAGACCTCAGATGACTTGTTTTTGCCCAGAATGAATTTCTGCAGACTCATTATAAACCCTTGCAAAGCAGGGTTTATAAGGTCACAGAAGAATCTCCATTAACTGTAGCCTAGCTAGGGATTGCCAGTATGATCTATTTCTCTCATTTATGCATATGCAATAAGGCCAAGATGAAGCTCCTTTGCTTCATTTCCACATCATTGTGCTGATGCTGAGCTAACCAAATAAACAAACTGAAAAGCGAGTGGGGAAGGGGGGAGGAACAGAGAGACTAAGGATAAAACGTATGCCTGGCTCTCGCCCTCATGAAGGATGCAAATAAATTCTGCAGACTTTAAAGCCAGGAGATCTCAGCAGAGATGAAAATCCCCTTCTGCTGGATGGCTCACAGGGTGCTCAGTTGAGACATTGCTGGGGTATTGCGTTATGCAGCCGCTTCCTCGCAAAGGATAGTCAGAATAAACACTGTTACCCTGCTACCTGACTGAGACCCGGCTCAGGGATTCGCAATCACGCAGAAACACAAACCCTCTGGGCTCTCTCATCTCCCTCCCACCGCGGCAAGACCGCAGCCTCTTCCAAAACTGCACTTCATGCACCTAACAGTAACACTCCCCTTCAAACACTGTAAACACCTCCCAAGTCTCTGGGTAAGAGGCGCTGTGGATCTGGGGAGGGCATCACCCATGTAGATGGGCAGCTTATATCGTGGCTCCTTCTTCCCAATCAATCAGTAACATGGTGTCTATCCCCTTGGAAAATCCAGGGGAAGGTCCCACTGGACGGTCAAGGAGGAGCTCGCCAGAACTCGGCAAAGTTCCCCTTGATTCATTTTAAAGCCAACCAGATGCTGGCACAGTCTGGATGCCCACAGTCCCTGCCCCAGCAGCAAGGAGGACTCCCTGGCTTTGGGAAGAGGTGACTGTCACCGCTATGTCCCTGCAGACACTGCTCCCCACAGAGCCCCTGGACCACACAGTGCCCAAGTCGGACAGCACTGTTTGCCAGACCAGAGCATCTCCTGGGGCCCCCCTTCAGCTGCAGCGGGCCCACACAGCCCCTGGGCCTCGTAAGCCACACACACAAACTGCACGTACCACTTCACACCCCTGCACATTCCCCTGGCAGAGTCCCACAGAAGCACTGCTGGCTACATCATTAGGAAAAGATTTGGTCAGGTTTTCTCCTTTTTCACACACCTGTAATGCTCAAGCCCGAGTTACACCCTGACTGCTGCTCCACGAGTCTAACCACTGGTACGCTCAAATTCAGCAGCCTTGCCTCTTAATTCTTCCAAACGTTTAGCAACAAAAGCAAACCCTTTTTGTCAGCACTCTCGCTCTCTGTAACCCAGCTCTGATCCATTTCTACCTCCAAATCATTAAAGATAATAAATAAGCCTAGCCTCAGTGTGAGGAACCTTCACATAATCACCTATCTACGCTCCAATCAGCGCTCCTCCTTCTATTTCCTACAGCCTGACAAGGAAAGCTGGCACAGAATTCTGCCCCTTACCCTACAGCTATTTATTGCCCACATTCTGCTATTTCTTTCCTAAAATAGTCTCTTTTGGGTGGATCTAATAAAAAATCCAAATAAATTAGGTCCATCGGTACATTTTCAATTCCTATTTTATTAACTTTCCAAACTGCAAGCAGCATTAGGAAGGTAGATTTCCCTACTGCACATCCATCCTTTTCATATAAGCTACGGTGATTTGACCCCCATGGTTAGACCCTTCCAAGTATTTGAGTGATAATTAGGCCCTCCCAGGTGGCACACAACAGAAGTAAAACTCACTCACCGGACGTCCTAGCTCTTCTTCAGGTTTGATTTCTGTAAAGGCATCGTGTTGGTGTGCTGATTTTGGCTGGGGTAGAGTTAATTTTCTTCCTAGCAGCTAGTATGGGGCTGTGTTTTAGATTTGTGCTGGAAATAGTGTTGATCACACAGGGATGTTTTCATTATTGCTGAGCAGGGCTTGCACAGAGCCAAGGCCTCTTCTCTTCCTCACACCGCCCTGCCAGTGGTGCGCTGGGGGGGCACAAGGAGCTGGGAGGGGACACGGCCGGGACAATGACCCCAGCCGACCCCAGGGCTGTCCCACACTGTCTGGCACCGTGCTCAGCCCATGGAGCTGGGGGAGGAGAGGGAAGGGGGCACACTGGGAGCGATGGCGTTTGCCTTCCCCAGTCCCCGTTGGGCGTGATGGAGCCCTGCTGCCCTGGGGATGGCTGAGCACCCGCCTGGTGTGGGGAGGAGGGAAGGGATTCCTTGGTTTGCTCTGCTTGAGTGCATGGCTTTTGCTTTCCCTGTGAAACTGTCTTTGTCTCAACCCGCAGGTTTTCTCACTTTTACCCTTCCAATTCTCTCCCCCGTCCCACCTGGGGGCAGTGAGCGAGCGGCCGTGTGGGGCTGAGTTGCTGGCTGAGGTTAAACCACAGCACATGGCAAAACCACTCCTGTTGTACCTGGCAGTTCCTTTTGTCCACCTGGATTTCTGCCTTGGAAACTTCCCAGAAAGGAGAAAGAGCTGTCCCTTTCATGTTAACACCTGCTGCTATTTCACACTTTATTTACTTCAGGGCCCTCAGATGAACCATCCCCAGTCCTACTGATTTACAACACCCAGGTTTCTTCCTTTGGTCTATTACTTACCCTTTAAACAATTCAATCATTGCTAATTTCCTGATAATGGGGATTTCCTCAACATCCTGGTGCAGGGAAATGACTCCCCTTTTCCCCCAGCCAACTTCTCTCTCTGACATAGCTCCTCATACCTCCCGGGGCTCAGGGAGCCTCCACTCACTACTGCTGCCCTTGCAGGCATTTCGGCATCCTACAGTTGCTTAGCTGTGTTAGACACAACCTACGCAGCACTGCTTATGCCAGGCTACACCCAGGAACACAAGAAGAGTTTTCCTAGCCCCAGCAAGGTCTCCCACAGAGACAGAGCAATGAGCAAACAAAGCAGAGGACAACATTACAGCTGACAGGTCCCGCATCCAGCTCACCTCATTTGGCATAGTCCTAGAGAGAAGCTGGTGTCGAGAGAGCTGTGTAAATCACGGCTAAGCCTCCTTTCTCATGCCTCTTGTAAGGCACCTGCAGGCGTACAGCTGAAAAGTACCCAAGGAGTCTCACGCTCACTTCTTTATTTACATTAGCTCCTATTAACACTAGTTGAGCACTTTAAGGTACAGGAAACATTCCTGGTTTTACTGCCTTGATACTTTTTGAATGGCATGAAGCTTGACAGCTCTGTTCTAGCCATCAGCCACTCACTGTAGACCAACATCGAAATGACACCATTCAGGCTGGTCCTCACTACCTTTTCTTCCACCTTCATTAAAAGTAACTGCCACTGCCACCCCCATCTACTGTAGCACACTGCGTTTTCCACAGGCAGCTGAACAAACAACATGAAAAGCACTGTTATATTAACAACACAAATTGTCCTTCCAAGCCATGTCCCACAGATGAGATGAAAAGTTGTTACGGGGATCCTTAAAGCAGTTAAACCTGGGAGGGGGTAATGGAGCAAATTCTGTTATCTCTCCAATTCCCCCATTCTTCTTGTCAGAGAGCCCACAACAATGTTAATAGCTCCCTTCAGAGGGTTCATCCAGCCAAACTGGAGTTTGGAGTCTGTGCACAGCAACAGCTCTGCAGTAGTACCACAGTCTTTTCTGTACAAAACTGAAAGCTAAGTTTTCCATTCCTGTATAAAGCTTTCATCATGAAGCCACTAATATCCCACTGACTTCTCCATATCATTCCCTCAAGTCTAAGAGGCACACTTCAAGCTGTTCTTTTCTTATTAGACCACAATTTCAGTGTGTTCTTCCTATTCACACACAGCAAGAGGTTCCCTGTATTAACAGATACCTGAGCTTTGTATCTGCTGCCTTGGAATCCCCTCTCCTAGAGCCGAAAGCATTTCTGAGAAGACTCGCAGAAACTTTTGTCTCGCCCTCTGCCTGCCTAGAAGCATGAAAAATAAATAAATTCTGACCCTAACAAGTGCTGCACATGAAGATCTCCCCCCAGAGTCAACAGGAATCAATATCCACAACCCAGGCACATCAGCAAGCCTTTAAAAAGGGCAAGACACCGACCATCTGCATATGCTTAGTCTGAACCAAATACAAAATAAAGCTTAAACTATCTTCAAAGAAAATGAAGTTTCTTGTACAAGGGAATTCTCCTCTGTCCATATGGCCCAGCAATACCCAATTCAAAGCATGCATCTTCTCTTTTCTGGTCCTTTATCACTCCTGTCACCCCATGCTCCTCCTCTCCCCTGCTTCCTTCCACCCTGCTCTTCCCTCCTTCATCTTCCTCCACTGACATGACAGCCCATTCTTCCACCCACCCACGCAGGCACTTGCTCCCCATCCAGGGCGAAGCATCCCCCGCTCTGCATGCACACCCAGTTAAAACACACAGCTGCTTTTCCAGCCAAAGGGGCCCAAGACCTCTCCTGGACCTCTCCTGGCCCTATTGCACACACAGAACCAGCTGCTTCTCCCAAAGAAAGAGAAATCTGAAACAACATGGTCACATCATCTGTTGTAGCAGAAAGTGGAGATCCTACATTGCAGTCAGACGCTCTCCCACCAGAACTCATTCAATCAGCTAGCATCTAGCTGAGGATCTTCCGCAAGCCCTGAGTGAGTTTTAAGATCACTTGCTGCTTTTCCATCAAGCAAAGAAATGAGCATGAGTGCACACAAAGGTGGAGATGGGAATTCCTGACACACTTTGGCTTTCAGAACAGATAGTTTGGAGGCAGCACTACACATACCTGCCTTGCTGTTCCTTTGATGAGCTCTCTGAAGACCAGTTCCCTCAAATCATTTGCCATTCACCCACAGATTGCTGCATGCTCCTTGGCATCTGGGTATTTAGGCCTTTGCCAGCCCACATGACTCCTTGGCTTATTTTCCTTGCACAGCTTGCAAAAGAAATCTCCAGCAAGAAATCTGCAGGCAGCAGCAGCACTGTCTCTGTGTCTCCTCCAGAGCTGCAGGCAGCTGCTCTAAACCCCCCCTTTAGAGCCAACCTTTCCCAAGTGACTCTTCTAGGGGAGATGTTAGTGCCTTTATCAGCCTTGCTCTCTCCCTGCTCCCCCAGACAGGGCTCTGGGAGCCACACTGGCCTGCCCCCACCCACAGCCCTTCATTTCAGAGTTCACCTTCCTCAGGCAGCCTGTTACCACCACCAAGAACAGAGGCACAGGAGCCAGCCCACAAAGAGTCAAGAAAAATGAACAGGTAAATAAGAAAAAAAGAGCATTCTCATTTGCTGTGCTGACACTCTAAAACCCTCTTTCTGTTCAGCACAGCCTGTCAGCTCCCTCTTCCCCGCATCCCAGGTACAGGTGTCTCTACTCAGGGCATTAATTCATGTCAGAAGTGGGGAAAGAAGCACCTGCAAACCAGAAAGAGCCACACCACAACTTTCCCGACTTCTGGCTTTGCCAATCAGGTCCAACTCTGAAATGGAAACCAACGCGGAAAGGTTCAGCTGCTTACCCTCTATTTCTCTACCCAGATGGTTCCCTTCAAATACACAGCCTAATATACATAAATACTAAAGCAGACTTGCATCAAGACACTTTAAAAATGCCTTGGCATGGTGAGGGCCTCACTGCAGATTGCTTTCAGAGAGCACACCTCTACCCCTATGTGAAACGAAGACTGAAGCAAGCCATAGCAGAGAAGCACCGAGTATAGTCAGCACCCCCCTCCCACCTGTGAGCACACACATCCTAGCACCCAGGCACTGGTCGCACAAGCAGCTTCTGGTCTACAGGAGTGCCAGCGACTCTATGGGGATGCTCGCTCGCTCTCCGATGCTGTAGACCCCGGCTCTCTGTCCAGGGAAGCATGGAGGGCTCTGCTCTCGGCCAACTACAGTGGTCACATCCAGCCAGATTTCTCAGAGAAAACGCTGTCTTGCCTTAGGGAGACAAACGGACCGATTCCTGCTGGGGGCAAGCAGGGGAATCTCCTGCTGCCGCGGCATGGGGCAGCCAGTGCCTGCCAGTGCTCCGGCAGGAACGCTGCCCAGGATGCAGTGCCAGAGCGAGCCATCCCTCGGCATCTCCCGCTAGCGGAAGGCCCCCAGGGAGGCAAGGCACAGCTCTGGATCCTCCAGCTAGCATCATCTCATTGCAAAGAAGGCACGCGTGGGAGACAAAGCAAAACTCACATGTGTTAGGTTAACTTTCCCGAGGGTCACAACCTTGAGGTCTCAAGCCTACCAGGCTGGGAAAGACAGACACTTGACGGACGATGAGAACTGAATAGCACCTGCAGCACCACTCGCCTATGCAGAGCTCCCAGCCAGAGCCACAGGCTATGCCCGAGTTTATGCGTAAATAACAAAACGTAAAGTTGGGCCTAGGAAGAGGTTTCTGCATGGAGTTCTCCCCCACTGCCCACAATCAACGCTGCTTGTTCATTAAAGCAGGGTCTGTGTCAGCATCAAACCTGCACGTCTGCGCATACAATGAGTACCTCATATATTCTAAGACAAATTATTCACAAGCACAGCTCCACTGAAACACATTTCGGAACAATGAACCTTTTCTTTCCAATCCAAAGCCTGGGAGAAATATCTGTTAAAGAGCATTTCCCTCACTGCTTACGACTGTAGCATGCAGGCTGTGAATACAGCAACGCACAAGTACACGGGGAGCATCCATTCCAGCCGGCCCCGCTCCTGTTCTCCAGCACGGATGCCCACCACGTACCAGAGCCATCCCGGGAATTGTTCCCAGGTAATCCGTAGGAGTTGTAGCCATCGAGAGCCGCCCCATCCCTGCACTCTGAACTTCAGCTCTCCTGAAAGCTGGAGTATGGCATTTTGCAACTCTCGCTACGCTAAAAATACTGCGGCCGCCAACAACCCCCGCAAAGGGCTGGCAGGAAAGTCCGCTCGCAAGTGCCGCCGTAAGACCGGGCGGACGGGGATTGCTGCCGCCGGCAACCATGGAGAGGCTAGCAGCCCCCGGCTCCGGGTCGCACCTCGCCCCCGGGGCCGAGGCTGCTCGGGGCTCCGAGCCCCTCCCGGCCCCGCAGCGGGGGGGGCGGGCGGCTGCCGGCGGGTCCGGAGCGGGCGGCGGAGCCGGGGCGGGCATCCCGCGGGGGACCCCGGCCGGCGCTCCCGCCCCCGGGGAGCGGGGGCCGCCGGGGGAACGCCGCCTGCGAGCGGCGGGGCCCCTCCACCCGACCCTCCGCTCCCCCCCCCTCCGGCAGGACGCGGGGACGCCCGACCCCCTCCCCGCGGCGGCCCCTACCTGGGCTGGGCTCGGCTCGGCTGGGCTCGGCTCTGCCCGCGGCGGCTCCGGCCCCGCTCCGGCGGCGGCGGGCCCCCGGCGGCGGGCGGGGGAACTGCAGGGGGCGGGGGGCGGCGGCCGGGGCACGGCGCCGCGGGAAGAGGGGCTGCGGGGGCCCCCCCGCGGGTGTGCGGGGCAGCGCCGGGCGGGGCGCGGGGGGCCGGGGCGCCGGGCGGCGCTGAGAGGAGGACGGAGCAGGGGGTCGGGGGCAGAGGCAAGGATGGAGGGTAGCGCAGGGCCGGGACGGGGAAAGCTGGGGTGCGGGCGGGGGGGGAGGGAGGGCAGGGGGTCGGGCGTGGAGGGAAGGTAGGGGCTCCAGAACGGAGAGGGGAAGGCTGGCAGAACGGCGGGAGGCTGGGGAAAGAGCGGGGGCAGAAGCCAGGATGGAGAGAGCGAGGGGAGCTGGGATTTAGGGGTGGTTAGGGGCTGAGGAGGGAGGGCGGGCAGGGCGCAGTGGAGCACTGGACCTATTGCTTCTGAAGGCAATCGGTTTTCCTAAGCCCGGACTGAGCACACCTGGGAGGGATAACCGATTTTTGGAAAGGCTGTGCTTTCTCCCCACACATCCCAAATCCTTAACTGCTTTGGGATCCCTACTATTAGCTAAGACCCTGACTCTCCCCGTGTGTCCTCCCTTTCTACATTGCCTGCAAAGGACACAGGGTGAGATACTTTTGCCCACAGCTCCTAAAATCTTCATATTAAATGTTAATCTCCTTCTTGTGCCCTGAACAGTAATGCATGCTGGGCAAGAGACATCACCTAGTGCTGGAAAACTGGCAGGAGTGGGACAGTCAGGACCTGTCCTATAGCACAAGGCTGAGAAATGCGGCACCAGACAGTCAGTTCCCTAGGCAGTGTCCCTGCGGGCTATAATGCTCCAGCCGTTTCTGCTACACTGCAGTTTTGTTTTCCTGTTTGTTTGCTTTTAATAGTGAGAAAAGCAAAGCTTGTAAACCATCAATTAACTGGACCCTTGCATTAGGAGCAATGAACTATTATTTGACAGAAATTCATCTTCTCCTGCTGAGAAGAAATAAGCTGGAGGAAAAGAATCAGCTTCACAGGAGGAAAAAAAAAAAGCATGCCTCTGCTTCAGAGACAAATTACTCATAAGATACATAGGTAACAGGCACAGGGTGCTTTGAGCTCATCCCTTTTACACATCATTTCCCTTAGGACAACAGCTACAAGTCAATTGCTTTGTGAATGATCCCTGTGCCTTTGCACCAGTGACCCTGCCCAACAGGCCATTCCAAGCATTTATTATTCTCAGAATAGAAAAGCATTTCCCTATATCTGGGCTGCATTTGCTTTTAATTTATAGTTGTGGCCCTCAAGGTCCAGATTCACAACCGTCTGGGCTGCAGCTCAGTACTGCAGGGAGCGGTGCTTTCTGCTCGTGTCCGAGGATGGGCAGAGCAGGTGGCGGTGGGCGTTTGGGGGACAGGAACACACAGGTCTGGCTGGCAGAGCTGGGATTGCTTCTGGACCGAGAGCCGCCTCTGTGCAAACTCCAGAAGTGGGAGATAGACTGAGCATACCTCTTACCTCAGCACTGACCACACTGAGCCTGGCAGGGCTTCCTCTGTTTGCCCCTCGCAGGCGCGATCCAGCCAGATGCTGCATCCTCCTCATCACTCCTGCCATCTCCTGCCTTCGGAGGGGTTTGCTTGTGCAACCACACTGCTTTCTTTTAGACATCTTTTGCATAGTACAGGTACATCTCTGCATAGCCCTAAGCCTTTCATGCGATTATTGGAGCCCCAGCCTTGTTGTTGTACTCATAGAAGGTAACTTAAGACCTAGAAAGCTAATACAAGGCCTTTGCCTCAAAATCTCCATGAGCTACCCTCTGGCACAGTATAAATCAGTGCAGGATCACAACAGTTAGGGCACCTTTTTCAGCCAACAGCAGGTGAGAGCTACCTTAAAGAAAGCAATCCAGGCAGTTGTCTGTGGTCTCCAGGGTCCTGGAAGGCAGAAGGCAGATGGGCTGCATGACCCTGCTGTCCAGGCGGGCCGTGCGAAGCCTTCCTTTCACCTCACCTGTGATGGGGAAACCTCCAGTCCAGCATAAGGCAGGAGAACAGCACAGCCATCCCGTGAGTCTTGCAAGACAGAGTGAAGGACAGCATTGCTGAACTCAGTCCTGCTCCCTTTCCCTCTACTTCTTTCCTCCTCCCTTGCTCTTGAAAAAGGCTTTCCTGCTGGGACTCTCACCACTAAGCTTGAGGAAAGATAGCTGGATTCCAATTATTTCCAATTTCATTTGCTCTCTCCAGTTTCTGAGACAGTTATGTTTTATTAAAAACCTTTTGGGATCTTTGTGCTTGAGATAATTCAGCAAGGGAACAAATGGGGTAGAAACCGTCTGTAAATAAATCTTGTTTGGCTTGGAAATAAAAAGGATTCTAACCATGAGAGAGAGGTTTCAAAACTGCCTTCTGATATAAAGCATGTGTAGGTAGAAGAAGGGGAGGCAAGTCCTCCAACTAGTTTTAAAATATTTTGGTCATTTTATGAATGAGGTTATCTGACACAGTTACCTGCAAAAGCAAGGGAGTTTGATGACCTAGAAAATCCTGTTTGTGGAAGGAACTATTGCTGTTGTAAGGACATAAATCCAAAGGTTACAGACAGTTTGGGATCCCGCTTACACGCAGGGGCACAGAAAGCCAGGGAGGCAGCGTCTGTCCCAGGGGCTCAGAAACCTTCAGGGACCCTCTGGGGTGCTCAGGGCAGAGCACTGGTCCCCACTGCACCAGAGAGCCCTGAAAGCTCCTTCCCCGGGAGTCACTGCTAAGGTGCTCCCTAAGGTCGGCAAGGCACAGAGGAGAAACCATATGGTCTTAGAAAACCAGTTAATTGTCCAAAACAGAAGTTCAAAACAATAGTTGTACTATTGCAGGTCCAGCTCAACCCAGACCAAAACGTGCTTTTCCCAGCAGGAGCTTTACTAGCCGTGTCCGTGCAGGGTGTAAGAAAGCCTGCAGTGATGCATACGGATCAGTCTGTCCCTATTTTCACAAACAACAGGCTGTTTGTTCCTTAGAATAATCTAACGTCTTCAGATCCAAACATCTGGGGGAAATAACCACCATCAGTAATCACACTGCTTACCTCATGGTATATTATATATCTAAGCAATTAAATTATCTTTTCCCTCTCAGTTGCACTAAGAGGGGCTCTGATCTTAAATTGACGTGAAGTGGTGTTGTGAATCATTTAAACAACTGCTACATTTATCTTCATAGGTGGCTATATTTCAGCAGAAGAGTAAATAACAGTACCACTGTAAAAAAAAGAGTCAGTCAAATGCATGAAGTACTGAGAGATTTCTGGGGATAAAAGACATTGCAAAAGGCAAGATTTCTCATTTGACTGAAATATAAAAAATAAATCTATTATATGTGTGCCAGATTTTTTCTTCAAGGTTCGTAACAACTTTCTATTGGTAATAGAACATGTCCAAATTAGATAATTTTATAGATAAGAACAGCTCTGAAGGAACTGGTTAGCGGAGCAAGTATCTTGTGGTAGTTACATAAAAAAGCCCATCTAATTACATATATATATTTAGATGGCTCAAAGAAGTTAGTAGGATGAGTTAGATAAATAAGGAACATTTTGTGGAACAGTTTGTTTGCTTTCTTTTTTATGCAAAAGAAAATGTGTGTGAATTTAAGAGCTGAAGTCAGAAATAGCATCTGCGATCCTGACGCAAAATTTGGGGGGATAACTAGTAAACCCGTCGAAAGAGACTGGTCCACGCCCTACGTTGTATAACTCCCTCCCCGAAACGCACACGAAGGTCCAAAGCTTTTCTCTGGGTGAGGATGTGCCCCTGCCAGATAGCTCACGGCAGTGAAATGCAAGAGGTGCATACGTGGCTGCAGGACCCAGGCTACACGAGACAGGAGAAGTGGAGACCACCACTGGCATTCATTGGTCTGTTGTTCTACAGGGATGCAGATTTCCCAGGCGCTCCGGGTGAGAGATGGTGCACCTTGCAGGCCTGTGTCCCGGAGATGTGGAGGCCCTGCCGCCAGTACTGGCGTTGGCTGGCATTGCTAACCTCTGGCCGGCTATTGCTGCAATCACAGTGACTGTTTTCACTTGAAATGCAGTAGGTCCCCGTTCACTGAAATTCCTCGCTAGGCTCCAACAAACAGCTGGGTCCCTCGGTCTCAAGTCCTTTCTAAACCATCTCTTACCTATTGCCTCCATCCGTACGCTTCTGCTTATCCCCAATTTTGAAAGCGACCCATTCCATTAACTACCATTTAATCTGATAATTATATACATATATATGTAATTAGTGCATAACATTTCCAAAAGAGATTGATTACGTACCCTCTCAAGTGCTGTACACACAGAGAGACAATCCTGGAAGATCAGAGCATTTAAATAAGGTTCAAAAAAAAGCATGTGCTGTGCCTTGCCATTTTAATGATGGGAAACAGGGCTGGAGCAATGACACGACTTCAGTAATGTCACACAGGCTTGCGCTGCACATCTCAGAGCTAAACCCAGACCACCTTTACTCATTGCCCTGTGTTTTCACAAGGACATCCATCCTCTTCAGACAGTAATAAATATTGGACCGATTATTTGCAAAGTGTTTACCTTCACTTGCATCTTAGTTTTCCTTGGTTTTTTATGTTCTTTTCCTTGTAATTACTGCCATCAAAGAATGTTTTCTCCTGTATGTATTCCATTCACACACCAAAGGAAAATGAAAGCAGTCATTTAAAAAGGAAAAAAAAATGAACAAAAAAACCCAACCCAGAACCACAAAACCCACCTCTCTTTGAAATGTGGTGAAAGCAAAAGATTAAGAGACTTTCAGGTGAGAAAAAAATTAAGAAAAGGGAATAACGAAGAATGACACTGACTTGAGAGATATCGCCAGCAGGTTGGTCCAAGGAGTGAGGACACAACCCAGAGAGGAGGAGACACCAGTTTAGCTGCTCTGGGCTCTGACGTCGACTGACTCACCCTCCAAAGCCAGGAAGTGCATTGCGCCTTACCCATCTTTGCAATGGATTCAGAGAACTCTAGCTCTGAAGTCTCTGCTCCGGCTGTGACTCACTCTCGGGCAGATTAGTCCACCCTTAAATCACCACCAATTTATAAAGCCTCTGGTCTTGACAGATACAGAGCCACCTTTTCTCTCTCCCATATCCAAAGGAACCGTAGATGCCCCAGACTCTTGTCTCTCAGGTCAAGCCAGTGAATGCTTTTCTGAGCTGAGTTCTGAGCATCCCCTTCTGATTTTTATCATTGGCACAGCGCGTGATATTTCCCAGCACTAATACTTCTAGGGAGAATTAAGAAAGTAAAGCAGAGAAGACAAAGGCTCAGGCTTAGCATGGTGTGTATCAGCGCAGTCACCTGAACAGAAAGATTTAGATCTACTGAGAATCCAACCCCCAAGTCTCTTAAGCAGAGCAGAGTCCTAGAGGAGCAGCCGAAGCAAGGCAGCCACCCCAGCACACGCTTCTCATGCAGACATCTGCGCAGGAACACGTCCCATTGGAGGATCAGGTTTACTGAGAAGACAGAGAAGCCAGGACTGGAGCCTTTCCCTGCTCCTTTGCTAATATTGGCTAAGCTACTATGAGCTCTCCTACATACGTGACTGACAGGGGACATGCACAGCCGCTGCCATTCCAGCTGGGCTGCAGCTGCTACCTGCAACAGCATTAGCAGCATGGAAGAAATACTTGTTTGGTTTGGGTTTTTTTTTTTTCCTAAGGCAAACTGGTACTGTCCTACCTCACATAGCATTTTCTTTTTGCCAACTCCAGACCAGATGCAGAGCCCGTCTTATAGAGACAGACGAGCAATAGCTCAGGAATGACAGGTGTAGTTTTATTATAGCAGAATAAAGAAATTGCAGAGGAAAAAAGATGAGTTCAGTGTAAGATACAATTGAGGCTATTTGACTTCTGCTGCATGTATCCACTAAAATGATGATGATGAATGGGTCAGAGGGACTTTCGAAACATTGTGAACCTGTTTCTTCCAGGACAGAAGTTAATAAAAAAAAAAAAAAAAAGAAAGAAATCCCAGCCAAAAAAAGTCAGCATTTGGAGTTGAAATACTAGGTAAAGGGCATGCACAGCAGAACACAGAACAAACAGATCTATAATCAAGTTCTTGTGTTGAATAGTAAACAAACACCGGAACTGCTGGAGAACAGGGAGGGCATCTCTTCTGCTCAGTGCTGTCTAATTAGACTTCGGAGTTTTAAAAGGAGACAGCAGAATTAGGAGGAGCGGAAACCTCCAGACGGATTTAAAAATGCAACGAAGACCCACAGAGAAGGGTTTAATCTTCTTATCACAAAGGTCAAAGGGAAATAGATGGAGTTATATCAAATACATCTTTATGAAACTAAAGACCATCCTTTCAAACTGGAGCTGACAAGAGGCCAACACAAAGCTTTCTCCTTTCCATGTTAATTCAGAACGGAGATGTTGTTTTAGCACAGAAGGGGGATCTGAACTGAAGTTTCAAGAGACAAAAGGAAGGAAGATGTGCTCATTAATATCCTAGTCTAACAATAACCTCAGATAATACGAATTATAGCAAAACCTCCAGAGAGCTGATAGAAATGCAGATTTACTTTCCCATCCATGGTGTTCCACTTAATACAGTTTATTCAGCAGCACTGAGTAAATATCAACAAGAAGGTTAAAATATTGATCAGGGAAAATACTTCACATGAATAAGCTGCAGACATCTGGAAACAAACAAACTGGTGCAAGAAAGCAGCAGAGATATTTTGGGCATTTATTCTGCCAAAAGCCCAACTGATGATTTGCAGCTGCAGCCTCCCATCTGGTGAGGAAGAAGGGGAGAAATAGATGCTCACTGTCTGAAGAAGGAGGCCCTATCAGTTTTTTTGGTTTGTGATATGGAGAAACGGAGGAGGGATCTGCACAGTCAGCTCGAGCAAGGAATACACTTCTGCCAGAACTATTTCCCAAGAAGTGGTCAGGCCAGTTAATGGGGCTGGATACCAGATTGGAACACCTCCAGTTTTGCAGACTATGTCTGAAGTCTCTCGCGCAGGACTAGCCATATTCTCCTACCTTGTTGCATCTCGCACTTCCCGGGCAGCACTGCTCTGAGCTTCCCAGAGCAGAGCTGAAATTGTGTCAAAACTTTTGGCTGCCTAAGCCTTTCTTTCAGAAGCAATCCTGACCCTCTTTTTTTAAACGACAGATGCCTAAAAAGTTTTGAAGATTTGTTAAGCCAACACCTAACACAGACATGCTCTGGATATCAATCCTATTCTGCAGTGTTACACTCGTGTTTACCACCTAAATGTTGGATCGCACTTAAGGCAAACACATCAAGCTTTCATTTTCTGTGAACAGTGCCCTGTCTGGGTCCAGTTCTCTGGTAATAAATCTACCCTCACGATAATCAAACCAAGTGGCAAAGAATACATGCCAGGAACAGACAACTTCCATTTTATGCCAACCTTTGTAAATACTCTGAGAGAAGAAAAACAATAACAATATACTAAAATCCATTGACCAGTTGATAAAAAGAAAGGGTAGTTTATAGGCAGTCTTCAGGAAATACCCAGGCCACCCTTGCCCAAAGATGTGTCCTAGAAAAAAATGGAATAGCCGTCTTTTGCCATGTGGGGTAGTGGTGGTGGATGGATAGAACTGTCCTCCTAATTGCTCAAAAAGACCCTAGAGTCACTGTGTGTGCAACCAAGAGTGGCAAAAACCTCTAGGTGAACACCACTAGACTTAGGCAAAGACTAGGAGAGACGCTTCACGAAAAAGACCGGGAGGAAGGTGGTATAGGAGATACGTTACAAAGGTAACACTGCTTGCATCTCAGGATCCTGAAAGATGCTGCAACCTCGCTTAGGACTCCAAGCTCTCTGGCCTAGAAATTGGTCTTATAAAGTTTGTGGCACAGCAAAGCCCTCAGTCCCAGCGAGAACTGTCAGGCATCACCATGTAAGATATATTCCTGGACAAGTATTACCAAACACACCGACGTTTCTGGGAGCTATGCTGCATGACCACGATACTTCAAATAACCCAGAAATGACACAAACCCATCTGAAATAAGACTCTCTGAATCCTTTCTTACGTATCCCTTCCCTATCTATGGCAGGCAGCAAGCAGAGGTTAATTCCATGATGGTGGATGTTAAAGAGCCCTAAAAGATGCAGTATGGTTCTCTCCCATCCCTAGGTGGGATTCAAGGGCATAGGCTGCAGGAGAATCACAGAATCAGAAAATAGTTTAGGTTGGAAGAGACTTTTAAGATCATTGAGTCCAAGACACAAAGCAAAATCTGAGCTGTTTATTTTGAATCATTTACTTACAGCAGTGCAGTAAAGGGAACATATAAAATAACATTTAAATAGGCAAAACACAAAAAGCATCATTAGGAAAGCATAATAGAACTCAGATTACCAATTATAATAAAGCAATCTCTCAAGGAGCTTCACATACATGCTGCAGAAAGTGGGGGGAGAGGATCCTAACCACTGAGAAATATACCTGATTTGGTTTCTGGTTTGGTGCTTGCTTTTTTTATTCATTCATCAGCTTGTCTATCAGAAATATGAGTGCAATACTTTCCAGGGAAGTCAAAAGCTAAAGATAAACCTATCACTGAACGATAAGGATGTAAGTAGGAGTGTTGCTCTCCTCGAGGGCAGGAGGGCTCTGCAGTTGCATCTGTACAGGCTGGATCCATGGGCCGAGGCCAGTTGTGTGAGGTTTAACAAGGCCCAGTGCCGGGTCCTGCCCTTGGGTCACCCCAACCCCAGGCAGCGCCCCAGGCCTGGGGCAGAGGGGCTGGGAAGTGCCCGGCGGAGAAGGCCCTGGGGGTGCTGGCTGACAGCCGGCTGGGCATGAGCCAGCAGTGCCCGGGTGGCCAAGGAGGCCACCAGCCCCCGGGCTTGTGTCAGCCCTGGTGTGGCCAGCAGGAGCCGGGCAGGGATGGGGCCCCTGTGCTCGGCCCTGGGGAGGCCCCACCTCGAATGCTGGGCTCAGGTTTGGGCCCCTCGGGACAAGCAGGACCCTGAGGGGCTGGAGCGTGTCCAGAGAAGGGCAGCGGGGCTGGGGCAGGGTCTGGAGCACAAGTGTGCTGGGGGGCGGCTGAGGGAGCTGGGGGGGGTTTAGCCTGGAGAAGAGGGGGCTGAGGGGAGCCCTTCTCGCTCTCTGCAGCTGCCTGAGAGGGGCTGGAGTGAGGGGGGGTTGGTCTCTGCTCCCAAGTCACCAGTGACGAGAGGGAACGGCCTCAGGCTGCGTCAGGGAGGTTTAGATTGGAGATTAGAAAGAATTCCCTCCGCAAATGGGGTGTCAGGGATTGGAACAGGCTGCCCAGGGAAGTGGTTGAGTCGCCATCCCTGGAGATATTCGAAAGACATGCAGATGTGGTGCTTAGGGACATGGCTTAGTGGTGGACCTCTCAGTGTTGGGTTAATGGTTGGACTCGATGATCCTAAAGGTCTTTTCCAACGTAAACAATTCCATGATTCGTGTAAAACATCCTCTGCAAATAATGCGACAGAGCAGAGGCCTTCGTACAAAACTCTCAGCACATATGTTCCCTATTAAAAAATTTGCAAGTTCCTTCAACAGCAAGTTTCAATTTTACTGCTCTTTCAAATTCTATTTGATCCTAGTGGAGGGAAAAATATCCAGCAAAAGAATGGAAATGAAAAGCCTCAAGTGCTTCCATGCGCAGATACACAAAGCAGTATAATACAGCTTCTGTTACGTGACTGTCCCCATAGGCACTCTATCCCACATCTTATAGAGGGGAGGCAAGGGCTGCCAGGCACAAGGGTGAAGTTTCATCTTCTAGAAACTCTACCTTGTTAAAAGAGTAGCCTAGAGAGGGAAAACAGATGTCCTGTTCTGCTGCACACACCACTTCACACATACCCACCGTCTTTGTGAACACTCCAGCGAAGGCAGTCTCAAAACAACTTGCTGGAAGAAACCAAACTTCTTCAAAAGTAGACATTTTAAAACCAAAAGACATATATAAGGAAGAAGATTCACTTTACAGAACACAAACTATCATTTCAGCCCAATGGACTCCAGCTAACATTTGATATAAAGTTGAAGCCTTTTAGCTGAACAGCAAGTACTTGCAGTTATGTTTCAGGGGAAAAATTAGTCCAGCGAGATTTAAACTATAAACATTTGCAAGCTTAGTATCATGTTGAAAGGCTACATATTGACAGTTCCTAACTGTCAAAACAGATTCTGTTTTAAAAATAAGCTTATAAGTTAACCAAATCAACTCATTTAATTGGATAATGGTTCTGGTTGGATTTAAAACTACGGTGCTGGAAACTTAAAAGCAACCCCTACAGCAGGTAAGTGCTGGAGCATGGGAAGACAAAAACTAACTTGAAATGGAAAGCGAAAGTCACTGCTCAGATTTAATCAAAGGTGATCAGATGAGCCAAAGCATTAAAGGTGACAGCTCTGCTGGACTTCTTAAAGCGTTCATTAAATTGCTCTTCTTAGTGACAAAAAAATGAAATATTAGTGAACAAAACAGATTCCAGTGAATGCAATAGGGGGTGTAGCAGCCAAGTAAGGAAATCCACTACAAAGGGCAAAATTCCACTTCCAAATCTCATCTAGCAGTTATAGAAACCAACAGAATGGCCACAGGTGCACCACGAACTGTGTAAAACACAACCAAGGCCTCACTTACCGTGGGGAACCTCCTCAGGTATCATTCTCAGCTTAGGTCAAGCAGCAGATTTGTTTGTTTTCTTGTAGTTGAGGTTTTGTGCTAATTCCTCCTTGCTGGTCAACACTAGAAGGAAGACACAGGGACATCCTTCCCTGTACAGTAAAGATCGCATTTGGCAAGGAACCAAACACCACCACCCTTTAAAAGGCAGCTCCCAAACAAGAACTCTTATGTTGTTTCGTGTGCTTTCTTTTGCCCTGGTTTAGCATGGTACTCATATTAGACACCATACGCAGACACCCTGTTAGATTACAGCCTTTGTATAAGACTGCTGTTGAGACCAACACAACGCAAGGAAGTACAAGTCCAGGATGTGATGGGCACAGAAGCACCGGTTACTTACTAACCTGGAACTTCAGCTATTTCAGGAGGCACTTTTGACTTTAGAAAAAGAGTAGATATTCACTAACTCACTCTGACCTTCACAGATGCTTAAGTACCTTGTCCAAGTTTCTGCAGGTCATAGTACAGTGCCTTCAATATCAGAATGTTTAAGACAATCTTGAATTCAATGAATTCAAATCTTGAGAATTTTTTTCTGGTTTTGTTTGTTTGGTTGGTTTTGTGGGGTTTTGTTGTTGTTGTTTGTTTTTATGTTTGTTTGTTTTTTGTTTTTAATGGGCACAGACCTTTGGAGAAGACACAAACAATTTGACACCTTGCCAGAAGCAGCCCTTTAAACAGAGACTGCCAAGCCTACGGGACCCTTTTACCTCGATGAGACCATGAAAGAAGCATTTTTGCTCACTCCGCCAGTCAGCTGGGCGCAGGCAGTGCCCACCGCAGAGCTCGGCACCGGAGGACATCTCCACTGCTGCTGGCAGGAGGCTCTCGCTCTCTCCTCAAGGAAGAGCGACTAATCAGTAACAACTGTGTTAACTGGGAGAACTGGGGATCCCACATTTGCAACAGCAACAACAGATTCTGAAAGGTCATTCGTACCGAATGAAAGCTTCCTTTGCCGATCAAGACAGTTTGTCCTGCCAAACGCTCCAGGCAATTAAAGCAGAATACCCAGCACACAAAACTTATTTCCTTTAAGCTTATTTAATGATATTTGAAACGCTTAAATTTTCTATTTCCCAGATCCTGAAAACAGAATTTTTTTTAAGTGACCAATATTTAATTCCAGAAACATACAACCTTAACAGCTAAGTCATAAAAGAGCTATTTTACAAACATACATCTGGATAATTAGAACAATAAAGTCTTTTTAGACATTCAGACATGATCAGTAAAAATACAGGATTATTAATAAAGATTTTTTGTGTATTTTTTAAAGAATACTTCCAGATTTTTCTTCTCTTTAAAGTAAATCTCTGTTAAAGAGTACATGATTGTATGTTGTACAAAGAAAATAAAAATACTCTAGTATGAAGAGAGCTCCACAAGACTTAATCCAAAATAAAACAGCAGTGTTTTGGCTGCAGTATCCCTTTTGCAGTACATCTGCTTGTCAGTTGGCACCTTTAGGGGAGGGAGAGGGAATTAAGGGACTTCTTTGGGGAACAGAGGGTGAAAACAATACCAGATACGATCAAGCACTGAGATTATAATCAAGGGCCACCTGCTGAAGCATCAGAACCCTCTTGTAATAATGATGACAGCATCTTTAAACCAGTATATCTAAGTTTTCATAAAACACTGGAAATAGGCACAGTGCTCTCTGAAAGCTGACCAAAACCATCCAGACTTCTTAGCTCTTGAGGTTTACATTCTTCATCCTTCTTTCTGATCCCACCTATAGGATGTTAAAGAAATCTCCCCTCCCTACAGACACAGTATGTTCAGGAAAATAGAGTGATCAAACGCCAGCTTAGCACTTGTTCTTCTATGCTTCTATAGGAGAAGGAAGTTCCCCTTTCCAGAAGTACCCATCCGACTTTTTTGCCTGTCCCTGAACTATATCCCAGCAACAGCAAAAGACAAATCACTTCTCAGAAGGATATGAAGGAATGGTTGCCATACTACATCTTTGTTCCCAAGACAAGAAACCCTTGCTCAGTTGCATTTGGGGAAGAAAGGGGGCGGGGAGCCAAACTAACCAACCTAAAACAAACAAAAACAAACCACTGGGGAGGAGGGGCTGGGGCAAATGAACCAGAGAACATTGTCCTGCTCTGCTATCCAGTCTCAATAAGGGAATGTACAATCAATCACCAACCATAGGCAAATTATGATGCTTCCTTACACTGGAAACTGGAATTTAAAAAAGGATAATCTTATGGCTTCAAGGGGAAAAGAAAGTGAGAATCCTGAATAGTGCGTCTGAGTTCCAGCTCCTTCCCCACAGCAAGATATAGCCTGAGGGCCGCAATAGGGCAGATGGGCTAGAGAGGAAAAAGGAATCCCCCATTATTTCAGGTTACTGCTCTCAGAAGATAACAGATCCGTGACCCCACCATTCTTTTTCTAGAGGAGTAATGCCTATTTGTGAGGATGATCAATGGAGCATAAGAAGGCCAGCTGAAGCAAAAACTAAACAGGACAGGGCACAGTGTGTTATTTATATTGCCCATAAAACTGGGTTCAAATTGGACTGGTCTTCTCCAACGTTCCTTAAAGCCCTCTGTGATCTCCGGGGACTGTCCATTTCACCTAGCACAAAGGCTTCTCTGCCATCATCTTTAGCCTGGAATAAAGTGTGGATGTCTCCCCTTATACTTCTTGAGAGGTGACAGGGGAAGAACTGCACCTGACCTCCCAGGGGATAATGTCCAAGGCAGCATTAGGGGATGGCGGGGAAAATTCTGCATTCCCAGCTTTCTCACTACATCTATTAGAGATGAAACAATGTAGTGGTGGATGATGCTACAACATGTTTACACAAGGTGAAAAAGTCAGAGGCAGCATGGACAGATTTCTCCCCTGTGGCCCTTCCGAACAGCCATACGCTTCTCGAGCAGTACGTTGCTCACCACGAACCTTAAAATTCATGCAGCTTGGAGAAAAGCATTTTATCTTCAGTCATAAGTAAAGAGCATTAAGCACCCAGGCCTTCACAGGTGCCACCTTTGCTGATCTTCCAGCAATCTCTGAGAAGCCAGACTAAGCTCTCTCTAATAAAAGAGGTCAGTGGTGATTTTCCATCAACGATGGAAGCCTGCTAAAAAGCTTTTCGACAGCTATGGTCACAACAACTGCTCCTGTTTCTAGAGCGTGCAGACCCAGGCAAGCATCATGCCAAGTGATGAAGGGGAGTTGGGGAAGAACAAGGGTCCTTTTATTTAAGGGGAAAAAGGGCCTTAAATACCAAGCCGGGCTATAGCCCAGTTCTCTTTCTGGCAGGATCAGGTAGAAGATGCCACTTCAGCATGAGGCAGCATTCCAGTTTGGGAATTTATCAGAGGAAGTCTAAATGTTTATAACCAAAGGAACCGTATGGCTGAAGGTGAGGAGGGGCGATCCCACCCACTAGGAATGGAAGTGCTTGGCTAATACTGACAGTATACTCATACAGGTGCAACAGGACAGGCCTTAGTGGGTCCCAAGGAAGAGGAAGCTCCTGCCAGCCTGGAAGAGAACACTTTGGCTTGTGTTGGCAGTGTAATGCTCCACTGGTGAAAAATTATACTTTGTGCAAGTGGCTTTTAAGACAAGAGAAACTCCTCCCTGCTCTATAAGGGCTCATGGCTCCAACTTTCATATCAGGCCCCAAATCATCCCTGCTCAACCTCTGTCAAATCTTTACACGAACTTATCTCTGGCATATTCCTAACAGGAAGAAAAAGGACTGGTTTATTCCTACATGAGTAGACAAAGGACAGATCTGATTTCTTGCCCATAGTTAAAGAGAAAGTGTTTGTTGTAAAGGAGCAGGGAGTATGGTCTTTTTGCTGACCAAAGACAGATTCTCAGTACTTCACGATGCACGCAGTGATGCAAACAGTGCTGTAGCGGTTCTGACATATTAATGGGATTTACAGGTTGGGCATGCTGTTCAGTTTGGGTTCATCAAATAGTTCAAAACTTGGGAAGAGGGTGCAAAAAAGACTGCTTTACACAATTTCCAGTAGCAGATGTATGTACAGTGTCTGTGATACCAGGAGCAGCTTGAAGCACCCTATGCCAAGCAGGAAATGCCTGTCCTAGGACCAAAAGCAGAGAGGAGGCACAGCCAGCTTAGGCTGTCCAGTGTTAGCTCTGCCAGTAGCCTGATAGTTACCATCTTGTTCCCAGACCAAAAGGAATTCCAACAGCAAAACTGATTAGAACAGGCCTAAGGATGTACTAAAGAGCTGTTTCAGCCTTCTTTGTTTTGCACATCTCTGTTTCAGTGAGAACACATTGGCACAAATAAGTGTAAAAAAAAAAAAAAAGAAAAAACCCAAAACAAAACAAAACCTAACCCAATCCCACCCCCCTAAAAAAACCCCAAAACCCACCCCAAGCCCTCAGCAAGACATACTTTCAGGTACTAAAACTTACTGGCCCTATAATCAGCAGTACCTGTGGCTAACTCAAATGGCAGCCCTTAATCATTCAGTAGTGAATCAGGGGCAGATCTGCCCCACATCTTTGATACACTTCTGGGTTTGCATTTTTTCTTTTTGATCCAGAGAAGAGTTACAAAAGTGCTGCAGGTCCAAGTATTTTTATCACTTTACAAAGGAGACAATGATCAAAGCCAACTAAGTCAAGAAAAAATTAAACCTATCTTTCCCCTCTCCCAGTCTAATCTTGCATGTCAACAAAGGAGACCCCTAATGGGAGCAGGGAGAAAAGAAATTTGCCCATCTCAAGTGCCTGGCTATTTAGTGCATGGAAAAGTCTTGTTACATATGTGGTGACATGAGCAGTTCCCATGCAATTGTTGAATACAGATAGTTCCAGCCACAATTCATCCTAACACCTTCATAAGTAGCTCTTTGCATGGCAGTTTGATCGCCAGCAGGGAGTGCAGAGTCCAGTCCAGTGAAGATACAGCTGCATATAGGCACACCCTCTCCCCTCAGACCTGACTTTTGGTTCAGGAGCAGTGGCAGGCAGGGTGTACTATATGCAGAGGGCTAGAACTGTCACTACCCAATTAAAATAGAACAAAAAAGGCAGATTAAAAAATTAAAATGTGCTTTTGATACACGGAATGAAGTCAAATAAATACATTGATTTTTTTTTTTAAATGTCTAAATACAGTTTTATATCCTACACCCAAAGCTCTGTACATTTGGTTTGGTTTTTCTGTTCTGAAATATTACTTTCTGGTAACAAGGAGAGGAGCAGAGTAGAATAGACTCCCTCACTGACAAGATAGTGCAGATGCCCCACAGGAAAAGCACCCCATGCCCACTTTCCTAGAGTATGGTTCACGTTTGGATGGTCCAAACCCTCTTGTCTCAGAGTCCACAAGGAAGACAGCGGGCATGGTGTCCTGATACTCTTCCTCCAATCTTCAGCCACTCCTAAAAACACGACTAGCTTTTGTCTGAAGGAGGAAAAACAACAAGGAGAAAAAAAGGGTGGTGAGAGAGATGGGGTGCAATGAGAGATGAATGCCTAACGTTTCTGAACACTGACACAAGAGAAAGCATGCTGTGTGAGAGACAGCACACCCATTTAACCTTAAGACCTTTGTTAGCAATTCCAGCAATTATGTCTCTAGGATGCCTAAGGCCAATTTGAAGGGACCCACGGCAACCGCTTTACACAGCATCAGAGACACCCCAGAGAAAGAAAAGACAGACTTGTAATCATTTTACACATTCAAAAATCTTCCTTTGGGACTTTACACCAATCTAGCCTTCTTTGAAAGAGAAGTTGTATATCCCGAGATGCAGGGCTTTGGCAGATAGAGGTGAGCAGCTTGCGAACAGCCCTTTCAAGGGAAGGAACAAGCGCTCCTCTGCACATGAGTCTCAGTGGATTCAACTGACCTTTCTTGGAATCAGCATGGTCTCAGCCCTGTGAGAGCTACTGAAGTAGGTGAAACCTTTTTTTTGTGTGTGTCTGTCTAACAGTAATAATTGACTTTGTGCTGTTTAATATCTGAAGCCAGTGTGACATATGCTACCAATTACAGACAGCCTGGTTGCATACCTGAGTGCTCTCCCGTGGAGGCTGATCCAGCCAGCCCTTGGCGTCGGAGAATGGTGTAGTCTTCTTCAACCTCCTAAAAAACAAAACAAAAAATCCCCCCAAAACTCAAGTGGCTCTTTCTCTATTTACTGAGGGGCTTCTATTTAAAGAGGGCTTCAAATGGGAAAAGAGAAGTTTCACTGCATGTGAGTGGACTGGAACCACCAATGTTGCTACAGTGACCCGCAATGGAACTCAAGTCCCTTATCAGCATCTTTGTCAGGTCTTCCATTTGCATGCAATATTCCACTTCCTTGTCAGTTTTCAGTTAGATTAAAGGCTGGCTACTGACTTAGCACATCAGTGTGCCTCCTAAATCAGGGTGCTATAAACCTTCTACAGCAATGGCTATTATGTACAGAGAATCCCCATTACATACAAAAAGTAATTTTAAATATAGTGAGGCTAAAAAACTCCTTCTTGGTCTACTGCAACTTAGCACCTTCATTCGACATTAGCAGCAGTATGCAACAGATTTGGTAAGTCTTTTAACGCCAGGAATTCATATTCCTTAGGTCAGTGATCCCTTCAAAACTCCACTGTTGCAGACTTGCATCAGTTCTGTCCTGTACTTCAAGAATCTCTCCAAATTCAAATCAAAGCAACAGGCATACCCCCTAGCTCCAGTGGAACTATTTGCTTCTCATAACCCACAACTTAATGCAAGCAAAACAGCACCGATTTTCTGTTTTAAAAAAGTTCTAGAGATAAGAACCAAAGACAAAAAAAAGGCATGGTTACTTCTCTTCCCCCTCAAAATTATTTTCAAGCTCTTTTCAAAAAAACAACCAACCCCAAAACAACCCAAAGAATATGATCACCCAGATACTTCAAACAGAAACATAGTATACCTTTAACTTTTCAAGGTCATCCTCTATCTTCTGAATATACTGCATCATCTGCACACGTGACTCTATAGAAAAGTGAGGGCTTGCTACAAATGAGCAGGACTCTTCCACTCCCCCCCAGCGTGAGGCCATCATCTCCTCAGCAAACGGGGAGCTTCCTCCATCCGACTGGGCGTCCCGTGGGGAAAGTGGCTGCTGCTGTGCAGAGTCCAAAGAGGCGCGGCCACCTGCAGTGTACTGGAGAACTAGGGACGATACCTCCTCGTCTGTGGAGCTCTCCTGTACTGTTCCATATCCGTCAAGGATCAAATAATTTCCTGTTAGGAGAACAGTGTTTTACTAACACCTCCAGCTCAATGATCACCAAGAACCACTGAACTGTAGACAGTTTAAGCGTACTTTAAGACACACAAGTGGTGAGAGGCCCATCTCCTGAGACATTTTAAAATGGGTAAGAAAAAAGCATTTATGAACACCACACAGAATAGTGATTGTATGAGACCAGACTGGTTTGGTTCTGAATTGCGCTTCAGAGATCATGGCTGGTTTTTGGACTGCAGTTTCAGAATTACATGATCAGATGAGCTGGTCACCTACCTTCCTGTTTTTCCAAAATCTGTGTTTCTGTTGTAACATCTGAAAATCCTGCACTTACACTAACGACACCCAACAAATCAGACCGCTAGATTTCTAACCTCCACTAACTAGCTATGGTACCAAGGATGCTTTTAGATGGGCTAGCTTTAAAATTTAGCTTGCTGAAAATTTGTTCGAAGATAAAGCAATTATAAATAGAAATGCTTTCATAACCTGCACCTAGCAATAGGATTATATTAAATAATTTCTTTACAGTATTACAGCAAAGCTAGTATGTGAAGTCAGAATTGACTAAAACCAGGTCAATCTAATTTTCATGTCCCTGCACAGTTAGGAAGGTAAACAGTGTAAAAAGTGACAAATAAATTAGATGCTTCAAGTTGTTGGCACAGGTTTAATAATTTAAAATGTCTCAGTAATTCAGGGAAAGAAAAAGTATTTTCAATATGTAGTTGGAAGGCAGCAGTCACAAATTGGCTTATTCACATTGCTAGAACTCAATTTTTAAATATAAGCATATTCACGGATAAGAGATTTCAAGACTAATATTCATATAGAAACTACCTACTAGTAGCTACTTCTACAACACGCATGAGATAAATCTCAATTTGTGTGCTAAATTTAGTGCAGTGTCACCATGTCAGCTGATCAAAATCACAGGACCTTCCAAACACAAAGCGCGCCAAGTCCCATGAAAGTGCTCACAGCTGCTGTCTTGGAGCTAGTTTGCTGAGTTAACAGCTCTACAACCTTCTTGAAGGCTAGAACAGATATACTTCAAGATGCTGCTCAGGTAACTGCCAAACATATGTAGCAATAACAATAATAACAAAATTAATAAGCTTTTAAGAGCTTCAGACCGGGGTAAGGTTGCAAGAGGCAATTAACAGTACAAAGCTGAACTGTAAGTTTCTTTTCTGTGGCTTGATCAGGAGAAGTCAACAGAGGATCTACAAAACAGCATGAGTCATGGGGGCTCTGTGTGTACAGAGTAAGGAAGTGCTTCGCCTTCAGGGAAAATGTTTTCCCTACAGGTCCCAGCAGTCAGTTGAGAGAGAAACTGGTGCAGTGACAACCAAAATCAAGAGCTTGCATTGTGCCCCTCCCTTTGTAATTACAGTCTGTCACAGTGTATTAACCCCACAGTATTTCAGCTTCTGCTTTCATGAAATAGATAATTCATTAGGTACATGTTTGCACAGCCTTTTTCAGGGCTAAAATGACTGTCAAGGACTGAGCGTTCACTTTAAATATCCTCTATCATATAAGCAAGAGAGGAAAACACTGATTTTCTTCAGTATCTTCTATTTAAAACTGAACTCAAGTCTCTAATACCAAATCTGGACAGACTATCACGCAATAAATAAATGAAATATGGTCACCTGAGATCCGTATTTGCACATCATCTTCCTCCTTCCTTTCCATTAGTTCACTTTCAGATGGATTTTCATCACTGTGAGCTTCTCGTGCATCAAAAAAATGCTCCCCACTTTCATCAGCACCCACCCCTTCCAGCTCTGTGGTAGACATCTCCAGATTCATACTCATGTGGTCTATTGCTAAGTTACTACTTGACCTGGGGTCTCTCACTATCAGCTGCATGGCATCCCCTGCTGCTGGCGATTCAGCTGAAGTCCGGAGGCCATAACTAGCTGTGGACTCATTAGTTCCGGTTCTTGGAAGCATTCTGTATGTTCCAGGCTGGTGAAATTTGTTATTGTCAGAGTGCTGTAGTCCAGGCTCACTTCCACTCTCCGTTTGGGCTTCTTGAGAAACGGTCCTAAACCTGGGAAAGCGCTGCCGGTCTTCAAGGATCCCCTTCTCAGAAAAGCCAAGCTGCTGTACCAACAATTGTTTCAGCAAGCCCACTGCAAGTAGAGATAACGTTCACAAGGCTTCACAGACCATAATCTCTCTAACAGTGATTAAACTAGACGTAAAGGCCACCCTTTCAAAAAGGTATATCTCATGGCAGCCAGCCCTCTTGTTGCTCTTGGTAAGAAAAACAGGGATAAAAATAAATATATGAGTTCTGAAGCCTTGCTCCACATTTTACCTTACAAGCGAGAGCAAACATGCCACTACAAGTTCCATCTTGCTTATGGGAAAAACAGAGAGATCATCCACTGAAATTACCCAGCAAGCGAGTTGGAGCGCAGGTATGTGCCCAGGTTTTACCCATGCCCTCAAATGAACTAAAAACTATGGCCGTAACAGGGGATTCCCACCTGAGAAACAAGCATATTGAGAACATTCCACTCAACTTTGAAATGATGGATCAAAAAAGAATTGAAGACATATTTCCCCTAAAATTTCATGCAAATTTATGCTTGTTTGAACTTCAACCCACATTCCCTTAGCTCTCAAATTATCCCAACCAAACACTTCATAATAAGGACACATTGTTCAAAACAAAAATATGATACTGTCAAGCCATAAGAACACTGTTCATTCTCACCATACAGTGCTCATGTAACTCCCAATATAGGCTATGATTTCATACAGCAGAACAGTCACTCATCTAAGTGGAAGGCTCTTGTCAAAATGTGAGTGACCCACTGCTGCTGTTAGAGGGCTGCTCTTTTAAGTCTGAATAGTCATGAGATGCTAAGTCACCAATACTATCTTTACATACCCCACAGACTAAGATTATCTTATCACTTGTCTCTGCAAACAAGTACCAAGAATATCTGTACAGCATTCAGAATTAGAAAAGGACTTTGAATCCTGTAAGAAGGAGAAGCATAAATGGATCAAAACATCCAAGATAAACTATTAGACTACAGAGAACTGTCATTACTTGTATGGAGAGATGGAAGGTCGAATTTGGGACAACGATATGAATGCTCTGCATTTTGGGAAAAGCAAACGACCCACAGAGAAGCAATACAGACCGTTCCCTCGAAGTACAATTAAGGGACTTCATGTCCCTTTCAGAGTTGCCAGGAAGAGATATATGGATTAATCAATTAATTCAAATTTTAGGAAGTTATATTTAGGAACTGCACTGCTAGATCTGATCAAGGAAGTTGCATAGTCCTGCGTTCTTCCTCTGAAAGGAGGTATACCGGAAAACAGAGGAAGTGATTAAAATCTTCTGTAAACAATTTTATAGAATCTGTCCATCAGGAAAATTTCTTCTCAACACACACAAGTGTTCGCCTAATTATATCCAACCAAGTCTACAGAAAATTTGAACCTAGACTTTGTCAAGCTCTCAGACATCCAATCTTGTTTGCAGGATTTTACAAAAAAATATGCAAAATCATACTCTGCAGCTCATGCAACCTCTCCTATTCTGCTCCAGTGCTACAAAAACAAGTCCACAGGCTAAAAACCGCATTGTCTTTTAAAAAACTGCTGACTAGCAATGGTACAGCACCGCACAAAGTTCTGCAATATAATATTGTCATCAAAGCACTTCATGGACAGTAAGCAACAATTCACTACCACCATCATTTTATACAAGGAAAAACCACAGAAAAACAGTGAGATGCCCAAAGCCAAGGAAAGGGACAGTATATGAGTCCAGAACTTAGAATTCCTTGCTGTCAGATCAATTTTGTTTTGCTACGCTGTGATCTACAGCACAGAGAGAATTTATATTAAACAGAAATGGGCTTTAGCTTTAATTTTAGCTCACTGATTTAGAAGGTTGATGATTTAGATGGCTGACCTAACAATTTCCACCTCCAAACCACATCCCACCAGACACTGCCCACAGATACTTACAGTTCCTTAATGCATCCAGTGCCCACTGCCCTTCGGATACTGATGGTAAACTGGTGGTTGTGTGTTCATAGCATGCAGAAGAATCTTTAAGTGTCAGGTCTGCCTGCTGCACTTTATCAAACTGTCTTTCTGACACAAGAAGACTTTCTACCTTGGACTTTTCAGACATGATGGGCGAAGACGACTGAGCATTTAGTATTAATGGAGATTCGAGGCCCAAATCTTTATCTAGTAAAGAGAAAACATACATTCAGGTTAAACTGATATGGTTTATTTATATAATAAGCGATAGACTACAGGAAATTAAGCTTCACACAGGAATCTCTGAAACTGCTAAAAAATACCAAGCCTATGCTCAAGAACTGTAGAAGGCCAGTTCTCTCCAGGGGAAAAAAGAATCCCACCAATTCTTAAGACAGATGTAAGAGGTACATTTCCAAGAGGTTCAATATCACTTCCCTACATGCTTGTGAAGAAATAATTCCTTTCCAGAAAATGTCAAAGCTACCAAAAGACCCCCAAGACACAAGGAATATGGCATGGCGCATCACGCTCCATGTAGCCATCTACTGATGCCAATTACCTGGACCACTGTTTTACCTGGACTCTGTAGACTACTGGCAGGAATGTCATGCTGCTCTTTGAGCTTCTGCTGCTCCTCTTCTTCACGCTCTTCTCTGCAGGGAGGAAAGAATGAGCATATTCTTTTAGTCACGTATCTGAATCACTGCCTGAGAATCTGTGCTTTGGCAGGCAATCTCTGAGCAGAAGAAGGGGTACTGGAGAAAGGAAAACCAGCCTTCTTCCTCCAGCTACTTTTACTTACTCGCCAGGTCCTGACTGTGGTAATGGAATCACTCTTCTGGTACTGCCCATTTTTACAGTCCCTGCCATCTGAGCTATAAGGTCCTGCCATCTGCAGTAGAAACATCAAATAAAAACATGCAAGACACGAAGCACAATAAATACTTCTCTATTTAACACCTCTTAAATCCAACTAATATTATTATGGCTTTTCTTATCAACAGATATTTTTTTTTTAAATTCTGTTATATTCAGTTCCTCAGTAATACCTTGCAGCCACAAGTGAAGCACCACAGCGTAATGCTCACCTCACCAGGATACTCTTCAGCAGAAGGAAATGAATGACAGAACCTTAGCAGTTGTCAGGAGAGGCAGTTATTTTATATAAAAATAGATACAGAAGCATTAAGTAACATTTCACATATTACTGAAGAGTTTCAAATGTGACACACTAGAAGAGTTGCTATGTATCATACAAATAATTCTGTGTCCTGCTTACATTTAGAAGAAAAACATTTCTACCAAAGAGGGAAAAAAAGCGTTTAGCTAGGGAATCCAGTTCATGCATTGGAGTGGTTATCATGCTAGTATCCAAGTCTGCAAGGCTAACTGGTTCTGCATGAAGACACAGGATTATTTCAGTTACTTATCTGGCAGTCAATCACATAAGACCAGAATGGCAAGGGTAACGAAAAGCATTTCTGAGGTCAGAAAAGGGGTTTGAGTAAGCCAGACAACAAGCAACAACAACAACAGAATCACTGAGTGTATATATGGTGTGGTTTTTTTAATATATGTGTGTGTATATATAGGTACACATATATGTACACACACACACATTCACTAACATGTGCATATATCATCTCCCTGCTTTTTCTAAGCTGGATACTTCCCTTGGATACTGCCCTTGGATACTTCCTACAGAGGCCAACATAGCTATGTTTACAGCTACGCTTAGAGAAGAAACGCAGGTAATTCAGAGACACCTGCACAGTTACTTCAGGTAAGCAGATGTAAAAGATCCCTCAAGAACAAAAAATCAAGCAGCAGGTGGAGCTGAACCAATTACTTACACATTCTTTTCTGAAACAGTCTGTGCCACCAGTTCATAAATATGAGCGCCATTTTCTGACATGGAGATGACGAAGAAAGCTTTGTTATCTGAAGCAACACAGGGAGGGAAGAATTTAGCTGGATGCCTTGTCCCACACAGCTTTCTGAAAATTCCTAAAACTGGGCATAACTCCAACCGGAAGCAATGAACGAAGAGTTCATGAGATAACCCTCCAACGCTATAATACACAAACAGTGATCTTTCCCTATCTCTGAAATTTGTCTATTAGTCCTGAAAGAAAAGACCCATTACCGCCCAAACCATTTTGAAACAGATTTATTTCTCCTCTTTTCCCTCCTAATAATTTCTAGGGTACCTTTCATCTAATACAATCAGAGTACTTTAATTTAGAAGGCTATTTAAAACTCAAGCCATGCCTATTACTGATGCAAAGAAGTTAAACAGCTCATACATACAAAGCATGTTCAACAACATTTGGACAACCAAGAATTAAGCCTACACATTTTCCCATGTTCTACTCTGGAACTCTAGACAAAAGCATCTGTCCTCAACTGATCTACGCTTCATTTTTGGCCTCCTCTTCTGCTTTCTCAATTGGTTACACTGACCTGTTGCCACCTGACGAACCAGAACGGTGTTCAATTTGATGATAGGACTGAAGGTGTGTTTACTATCAGCTGTAGATGCCAAGATTTTACTGTGACACTTCAGTACCAGTTTATCATCTTGTTTCTGCAACAGCACCAGAATGTCCTCCAGAAGCAGAGTGTAGAGATCTGCACAGAGTGCAAAAGAACCCAGAATGAGGTAAAGATTCATAGTTTTATACCACACCCCTGCAGAAAGAAAAAGGCTGCTTTTTTGATTACTCATGCATAGGCAGTAATCAGTGCTATGCCATTCTAGGCAAAGCTTGCAAATCTTCCTCATCAAAACTACAGCAGAAAGCTACAGATCCAATTGGATCATCTCGTGACTGACTGCTGTGTCCCTGCATGGCCCTAATGATACTCCAGCACATTTCAGAATTGACAAGAATAATTTAATCAGCTCTGAGAAGCACACAGCCATTATTACAGGTGGCAGTACAAATCATAATTGGAAACTGCAGAAATGTTGGGTTTGTGCATGCTTGCTGAGAAGGAGAGAAAGAAAACTAAGTCAGTTGATGGAATAGGACTCACCAATAGTTTTGTCACGATTAACCTTCCAAATTAGAGGTCCTTCATGAAGCATTTTTCTCTTTGTTAGATCCAAGTTCTGTCACCAGGGGAAAGAAAAAAAGTAGCACTATGAAACTTCTGCAGAAGCAAGTAATGGTAAAGCATGGGAGTATCAGAGGGAAGGCTAAACCAGGCACTCCAGTATGGAGACGAGCAGCTAAACTCCATTTGGAAAAAGAAACGTGGAGCAGGAGTAGGGTATGCTTGTAAATCAAAACCTTGTTGAGAGGTGTTCATTATCACTCTTCCTCGTTCGCTGCTCTTTTGCAGATGCTGGGGTCACAGGGTAGAGAATTTTTGTACTAAGTCAAGATACTAAGGCATTAGGATATCCCCTAATTTCTAGGAGGAGTTTTTCCAACATCCCATATCAAGTTTGCAGTTCTAGTATTACAACTGGTTAATACTTCAGCACGCGATTTGCAAGTCAAGTGTGCCTACAAATGATATACAAATCATTCCAATGATCTGATGGACTTTATAATGTCAATGGATTCTTCAGTCATTTCAATGCTTGTGACATTTAGATCTGCAGGCAAGTAGAAGTGACAATTTTCACAAGTCATTCCTTCCAAGTCGCAGAGTCTACAATCAATGACAGCACGACTTCATAACTGCCAGTAAGTTCTTCATTCCCTAACTAAACGCTTGCAAGTTTATTTGTGGAAGGATACACGACACAGTTTTATAGAGGAGTCTTCATACAAAAATTTCTTTGGTTACACACTGACTTTGGAGAAGATAGATTCCCTGTTCATTTATTATTCCTCTATACAAGACACAGGAACAGAGAGTGGCAGAAACTAGGAACTGGGGATAAAGTACCAAATCATGAGGAAACGGTACAGAAGTGAAGGGAGAGGAATCCTTGTGTAGAAGCTACATATTTGGAACATGTGTGAAAGAAAAAGAAACTATTTGTTTCAAGTTGCAAGTGTCTATTGGTGCTCATCATGCACTTGAAACACGAAAATTTCAGAGCTAGTCCTGGTCAAAGATGTTGCCAGCAAGTAACCAGCTTCACTAATGTAACTGCAAGAATTTGAAGGGCCCTGAAACACAGTACTCCTAGCACTAGACTTAGGCTTTATTTGGCTATGCCTGTGGATCTCCTATACAAATCAGCCTGTGTACAAGCTCTTCTTTTAAAGCCAACTGCATTGCTACAGTTAACGGGTTTCTGAGGCCTCCCCAGTTCCACGAGCACACCTAAGATGTGATCATATGACGTATATATCCATAATAAGATGTATTGTCCATCAGCTCTCTCTCATGTGATACAGAAGTGCTTTAGTTTGCAGAGCATTAAGATTTGTTTCACAGAACTTAAGCTTTATCAACACTTATGTGCAGAACCAAGTTGTTACATACACAGATATCTTCACAAAGAGAGCAAAACTCAAATTTCTGAGACTAATGTTTTAATTTTTGTATAGAAATATTTATCTCCAGAGACCATTTGATTGCACATCAGAAGATTCTAGTAGAAAGAGCCACAAAGTGGCTACACAGAGATTGCTTCGATGTTGTCACTCACCCTGAACTCATCCATCATGGGATCCTCGGACTGCTTCAAGTAAGACAGGTCAAGACGACGCTGATAATCTTCCAAGTGCTGCACAAAATGCAATGAAGACGGTCACTTTGGTTAGTGAAACTCACTAGCATCAGAATGCAGGCAGTCATGAATACTTCTGCACATTCCCAAACGCCCAGGATTCCTCCCTTAACAGGAATATTTGTGCCGCAAAATATATTTAAGCGCAATATAAAGTCACTAGTACAGGATCTCTAGGTGTCTTAAGCAGCTTGCTGCCCTTCAACTCTCTTCTCCCCAACCCTTGATGGTCACTCTGTTCACCTCCTACCTGCTTGTTCTCTGACTCTTTGACAGCCTGGTTCACGTGGTTAAGGATCTGACGACAATGATCTGCTGCTTTCTTCACTTTCTCTTTCTCTTCAGATAGTTCTGCAAGAGAAAAAGGAAATGTAACAATGCTTTCCGATAAAGGTGGAAGAAGTCAGAAATCTAGTACAGCTTGCTGACCTCAAATTTGAGAGGGAGAACTTAAATTCTCAGAATAGCCTGTCAACAAAAGCACTGCATTTCAAAGGCGAAATGACAAAAGTAGACTTGTGACAAGAGAGAAATCATTCTGCCCTGCACAAGACACCAGTCTCTGATAATCACCGTACACAGCACAGCACTTGTTACTCTCCCATTTTTGAGGGGCTTGTGACAACGACTCATTCCACAAACATCACTGAGAAGCATTCTGAGACGTCTAAGAAGTTTACTAAGACTCCACTGTGGTACAAAGAGAGTCTCAGGGTAGATCTTTAAGATCACACACAGCCATCTACCCAAAGTCCCAGTATTTGGCAACTGGCTACTGGCTTCTGCATTTCTCAATATCCTTTTTATTTCTTTATTTTGGAAGAGAGAAAGAGACAAAGAAACATCATGCAAAAAAAAATAAATTACATAAAGTGTTACATAATAGCCTTTTCCATCCAGATAGCTTGTATTTCTTTTACAGCTTGGGAAAAACAGTATCTCTGGCTACATTCATGCAGCCTGATTACAAAACCTAGTCTTTTATTACAGCAAGAGCAAACAAGAGTTATCTTTCCAGCCAATGCCACTTGATCATATGCAGATAGACACAGATGGACCCCATCAATTCTCATTACAATAAAACACATCAAGAATTTAGTTAACAGGCAAATAAACAAGTACATCAAGGATAATGGAGTATCACATGCTTTCCTAATTATGATTAGAGTGAACTTGTAAATGCAATATATTTTTTACAAGTAATGAAATTTGACTGCAGCAGGTATCAACTAGTAAACCTGAAAAGGCATTTTGTGGTATTATTAATCATATTTTAGCCAGTTATGCTGGAAACAGTCTAACACATCCTAGCTCAACTCCAGCCTCTTCAAGAACACGAAAACATCCTGTAGTGCTTTAGAGATTCCACAGATGAGGAGGATTAAGATTCTGTTGGTGTCTACTGTGTACAAAAGTATTTCTTTCCAAGTTCAATCTCCTTCAAATTCTTAGTTGACGTTATATTGATAACGTCCAATATTTTTATATGAAACTTGTTTTGTATCAGATTTCAGGGGTGTAGGTTAGATTGCACTCTGAGCGCACATTTTTCGCACATATTGGGAATTGTGAACAAATAATACTGAGGATTGATTAAAAAAAAACAAACAACAAGAACACACCCTTGGTCGATAACAAGAAAACCTTGACCTTAAAAAAAAGAATCAATTTGTTCTGTATTATCTGCTTTTTGTTCTCTTCTTTTGTTCTCTTGCTTTTTGTTCTCTTCATGATTTTTGCTTAGATTCTAATATACTTTGCTTTTTTTTTCCTTCCTTGCACAGAAGTATACCCTATGTCTACCCAACCTTGTTTAAGCAATGGCATAACTTGATACGGTTTTATTAGATTCTTCACCCTTCACATTTTTATGTTAGTAATGGACGATTAGGGATTTCTGTTAATGGAGAATTTATTCTTTTCTCTCCCAACTGCATCTACATGGAAAGTGGAATTCACTTTAATGTGTTTTCTCTTAATAGTTTGATTTAGCTATCCTTACTATGCTGAATTCAGGAAAAAATACTTTTTTCAGAACATTTATTACTGAAAACCAATTTATTGAAACAAATAGAGTATCATATTTAGTGACTGAATTCTTTCTAGTTACTTCCTTCTTCAAGATTGTAGAAAGGTGTTAAATGTATCTAGAAAATTACAGAAAGAACAGGCATGCTAATGACTATTCAAAACAATAGCACAAATGCAACTTGCCTCTCAGTAAGTTCCGGAAGTTTTGATTGCTAAGAACAGGTATTAAGGAGAAGTTACACGATACCCACTGTTTTTCCTGTTTCTTTTTCTTCTGAATGTAATTCCAGCTACTGGCAGTATCATGTTCTTATACAATCAGAAATATAAGGGTGCAGAGAAAGTATTTTCTTCACTTCCATTTGGTTGTCATAATCACTAAAAACCATTCATAACAGTAATATTCAGCGTAAAACAAAGAAACAGGCTAGGAACTGCAGGGTAGAGAGGAGATAATCACAAATACCTGGTTTCCTTCTGCAATAACTAATAGTAAAGCAAGTTGTTTTACAATTAACTTTCATAAGCAGGGTGGTTCGGTTTATCTCAAAACTTGAGCATCCTCCTCCCCTAACTTTCTAAAACTACATTTAAAATATTTTATATATATATCTATATAATGGTCTCAAGCTGCGTCAGGGGAGGTTTATATTGCATAATACAAAAAATATCTTTACTGCAGGAGTGGTCAGGCACTGGCACAGGCTGCCCAGAGAGGTGATGGAGTCATCATCCCTGGGGGTGATCAAAACACATGTAGACGTGGCACTTCAGGGTATGGTTTAGGAGACCTGGTAGTGTTGGGTTCACTTGACGATCCTAGAAGTCTTTTCCAACCTCAATAATTCTATGATTCTATACTGCACTCTACATACACTCCAACCCAATGCAGACTGTTATTCACTTATTTCCTACTTTTTTTTGTCCTAAGATGGAAAATGAATTTAATTTAGAAACAAAGACTGTATTTTTAAATTATTATTATTAACTTTTTTTAACCTGCCTCCCTGTGTGGAAGGTAGCAGCGAGGTCACAACGAAAACAGATGGTGACCCATAAAATTGAATTGTCCTTCAACACATGCTTTGAAATCACGTTTGCCAAGAAAACCTGCTGAGATGTGTGCACAAACCCTAGTGGAAAGGCTTTTACCTGTGTACTTTGCAATGTTATCCAGCAGAAGGGGGTACTTAGTCAACCTCTGCATCTCTGTGGGAATGATATCCTTCAGCTGCAACCGGCGACACAGTGGATTACTCTCAGCATCCTAAAATTAAACAGCACAATAACTACATTTGTCATTTTTATTAAGACTATAATTACCTGAACGTGTAACAACTATTCATCACATAAACATCTATTACTTCACTTGCCAGTAATTAAATACACAACAAGAAATGCCAAGATCTATCATTCCGACAACACATCCCCTCTCCATTTGCAATTACATATAGGAAAGGCTCATCACAAAAGCGGTGGCTTCCTTCCCTCATTACTTCACAGAGGCCTGGTACCATCTCCAATCAATCTCAGTCACCACCATACAGGGAAGACATCAGTTTAGGCTTTCACACTATAGCAAAACTACAGTACATTTTTCAATATAACCTCAGCCCTTGTATTACTGGAGTTCCTCCCAGCCTGTGGTAATGAAGATAATGTTCTCTTCTCCAAATGCCACATGTATTCAAGCCCCTTTCCTGGCAGGCAGAATGGGTGCGTATCATCTGTCTTCTGCCCGTGGCATGCATAAAAATTACACTACTGTAAACAGTTGTCCCCACAGAAGTACTCATCCTTGGGAAACAGCCACCCCAAGTGAGATGCCATCTCCTGCCTGGGACGCCAATGCTTTTCTGCATGCCATCTGCATGGTCTCTGTTCCCCAAAATTAAAGGCTCTTTCCACCAGAAACAACTAGCAGAAAAAAATACACTATTGGAAGTGATCCCAATCTGAAGACAATGGTAGACATGATGGCATTAATTATAATATCTTAATCTACAAGCTTTTGTTATGCTATGCTTGCCACCAGCCACATCCTCAGGCAGCCCAAACCCTTGTGTAAAATTCACCTGCACAAAAGTCTGGAAGCGAGAGTCCTTCTTCTGGCGTGACTTGATGACCTCTAGAGCAAAGGGCTGGTTACTGCAGAAGGTGGCAGTTGCATGTTTCAGCTTCTCCTCTGCTGCTCCACTAAACTGTGCCACAAAGCCAAAAAGCCAAATTTAGATAGGCTCAAGTTCAGCGTGTCCCACTTTCAACAGACATATAGCCACACAGCAGAACTGGACTCGTCAGAGAAGAAAGGAATTATTGGCAAAATATGAGAAGTCATTTCCATCCTTTTTTTAAGGCCTTGACTTCCCAGTCTACCGAGGAACCCCTTCACATCTCAAACTCTACAGTTGTGCTGCCTCCAGCGCTAGCGCATCCAATCCTTTCCATAAATGCACTGCTGATTCAGAGGAACAATACAGTGCCATGTCTCCACTGTCAGCCATAAGGAGAGCAGAAAAAACTGCACTCACATGAATGACAAGGGATTATTTACCTGAATATTGGTCAGCAAAGCCAAGACCAAAGGTTATCTTGTTTCTCAGGGACACCCATGCTTAAACACCAAAATATAACATCTTATTTCCTAAACAAAAGTATTACCAATACATGGCTAGGGGAAATGATAGCCATGAGCAGGGCTGAGAAATGTGCTGCACATGACAGATGGCTAATCTGTTACTGCAACTGCAACTCCTCCCATTCCTGCTACCCAGGCTGTGATGCAGCATAGTAACTCCTGAAAATACTCACTCTGGAGAAAGAGATCCTCTGTTTCTTTGTTTTAGCCACTTAGCCAGAACACTACAAGGGCATATTACTATTAGCTTAAGATCTAGAGTCCTCTAGCAAGTGTATTCATGCTTTTTGATAATACACAGGAGAACTGAAAGGGTTGGAAGTGCTTCTTTACCAGCCACATATGATTTTTGCTTTCTTTCTTTTTTTCCTGGAATACTAGACAAAGTGGGATATTAAAAAAAAACCCCAAACCAAAACACCACAAAACACAACACTCCACCACAAGAGACTTCTCCATGAAGAGCTGAAAAGAACAAACAGATCAATCCTCAATCCTAAATTAAGTAGGCTTGAAACAAACAACAAAACGGGATTCCCAAGTGAAATTTTTTTTTTTTTAAGAACCTACATCACTCCTGGTCCTGTCATTTGCATCTCTGAAAGGAAACCTGCAACAGTGTTATAAATTTGAAAAAGTTCAGCTATGTGAATTCTAGCATTGGAAGCCAATGTTTTTAACTAACTTAACTGCATCACAGGCAATACAAGACTTGTATTTCACTGTTACTGAATAAATTGTGATATTACATTTTTTCAAAATCCTTCTCTGATCTTTATGTCTCCTGCCTTTCTACTCTACCCACACATCATAAGGAAATGATTTTTTTCTTCCTTATATTGTTCTTATCTCCAGCCAAATCAAAGTCCTGTAAGTTCTTTCTGCTTTCCTTCAACCCTCATTCTCTAGCTCTATGGTGGCTCCATAGAAATGGCAGCTCTAAGACCTTCAGCTCCTATTAACTGGGAATTACCTTCACTAACCTCTGGCTCTGTTTGTCATTATATAAAACATTATTTTCAAGGTCAAGAAAGCAAAAAATTATTTTACCCAGGAAAGCAGGTCTTCCCCAATTTGGCCAATAACAGAAGTCTCATTCCTTTTTCGGACAGCTTTCATATGATCGTTCAACACAACTTAAAAAAAAAAGAAATTTTATTAATACTGCTCAAATTGTTTGCTTAATTTTCAGCATGTGTTTTAAAATAAAAGCTATTCTATGAGAAGACTAGATTTGCAATAATTTCCTTTAAATTAAAAAAATCAAATGTATCCTGCAACATAATAAATTTAGCAGAATATCTAAGAAAATGTTATATAAGTCATTTGCACTTTCATCTCACCTGTCTTCAAGTAACCCCTAGGAACCTTTCCAGTCTTATCTTTTCTGAGGTTAAATATTACTGCCCTTTTAAAAACATAGAAATAATGTAGAACACACTTCAAGACACCCGCATGAAATTATACAATTGATTATTCAGTGGCAGAGCTGAAATTCTGATTCTGAACAGTCCTTTCTCTAAACAGTTAGTAAGGGCTGCCCTTCAAAGACACCTGCAAGACTTCCATGTTTTCAGATTTGTGTTCATATTCTCTTCAACAACAGTTGTAACATTTTAAACATTGACCCATAAAGACCATTCATCAAAGCATCGCTCCTTTTATCAGAGCATAAATCAGCACAGGAGAGTCTGTGTACACAGATAAGATAAAAGCAAGTATCTGAAACACTGGACGCATGCATTCTTTACCAAAGTATCTTTGTAAACCAGGAACGGAAAAAACTGTGTGCAAAAGAAAGAACAGCTGCACTATTCTTTTTCATCTTAAGTGTTGTACAAGGTTGTCTCTTGTTTCAGGGTCATGTGCTTAAATTTTTCAGATATTTGTATCCAGAATTCGAGTTGAGACTACAAAGCAAAAAGGCACCTCAGCTGCACTTACTATGAAGCCCAAGAATATCCTCCAGATTGGAGAAGATTTTCCGTTTGTCGCTGGAGTTCAGGATCCCTTCCCGGGTGACACGCTGGTAGAAGACATTATGCAGAACCTTCAGCGTGCGAACATGAGCCCTCTCAGTGTAAAACAACTCTGAAGAGAGAGCGGAAAGCACGATTGTAACTACCTACTTAAAGAGGTGTGGCAACATGGATCCAAATGTGAAGCAAACTGAAGTCAGAAGCATGAACTTACAAAAGCCTCCCTCACGGATGCTTCCCTTGCTGGCCCACAGTCCAGCATGTTCCAGAATGGAGCCATGCTCTGCTATACTTCCATGTTTGAAAGAACAGAGGAGTCAACTGATTTGTGACTCACCATTTAACCCAAACAGTGAGCTCTTAGCAGCTCATACAGCCACACAGTGTGTTGTGCAGGGTTGCAAGACCTGAATTGAGATGAAGCTTTGAAGATGAAGTTTGGTAGTAGCTTTCCATTTGCATCATGTGCTCTCCAACAGTGTTGACAGTGCCTCTTGATTTCTTTTACCGAACACAATACTGCAAACTTGCCTTTCAGTGTCAAATCACTTTTTTTTCCTTTTTTCCCCCTCCTCTAAGGACCGGATCAGTCTCATCTCCGCATACTTTTCAGTAATAAGTACACGTTTCACACACACAAACACTGCAAACCAGAAGTAATAGATGGCCACTGCTTTGAGCAAATCAGTGAATGAAGACCTGGTTTTAAATTTTAAGAAATTCAGCGCCCCAGAGAACAGGTTTCAGCTTTGCGCTACATGAGCTAGGAAAAAATACCCATCTCACCATTAATCACTTCTTGGCGCTTGATTTCATAGGGTTTCAGCCCCAGCAACACTTCTCGGCTCACAAGTTGCTGCCAGTTGGGAGGGTCCATGTCCATGTCAAAATCATATAGCTCATCTTCACTTTGTACATCTGTGAAACCAACACTGTCCATCCTAACATGAAAAAATATGTCAGATACTTCCCATTTTAGGCATGGATGTAAGGAAGAAAGAAGAGAAAATCTTAAGTGTATCAGTTGTAAAGCATTATGAATATGCTCTCCGTAACAGCTGGAGTTCTTTAGATGTCTGAACCTATAGATACATTTTCTAACTCTCCTTTTAATTATAAAAATAAACATTATTTGCTTGAAGTCAAATATCTAGTTGGTGACAGGGCAGGTTACCATTTCTTCCCTCCATCTATCTGCAGAGCAGAGCTAAAAGCAACACAAAGATTTAAAAAGAACATGTGGAAATTCCAACTCCCTAACCTATCAATTCAGATCAGTAGATACAACAATCACTATACTTCACTCATAGATCAAAGGGCTTATTTGCATATGAGTCAGTCCACCTGTCCTATATACTGATGCCAGTGTCTCATTTCACATATGCGTTATTTAAGAAAAGGAAAGATCATGCAGACAATTGTACCAGCTCAGAACAATGAACACTACTACATTCTACTTCCTAACCTCTTAGAATCTCAACAAGTTCAGTGACGTTCAAACATTCATAAGCATACTCACTTGCGAAAAGGCTTTGGCGTTCCCATGTCAACCATTCTGCAAAGAACGAAAGGGATTATTAGGGAAGCTTATGCAAGAACTTCATCCCACTCAGACATTCAGTGTAACCTCAGAGTAAAGGCCTAAACTCCTAACTAGAACATTTTGTCCATCTGTCAGCCTCACCCTCCTGATACACACATACTTTTCTAGTACAACCATAGTAGCAGACACAGATCAGCATTTCCTACTTCTACCAATAGTGTTTAATATAAATGATGTCACTAATAGTTCTATAGACTCAGCTTCAACAGCCATTGTGACACTGACTCTCTTCCAAGGATCAAGCAATCAGGGTACCATAGTTACCTTTCTGATTCTCCCTCCTCCTCCTGCAAGTTTTCCAAAGGAGATGGGAATTCAAAGGTATTATTAGGTGTGCGGGGAGTGCCATCCATACAGTCATTGGCAGGTGGAGCTTCTCCAGTCTGCTTCAAACCTAAACAGAAAGTGAGTATGAAATGTTAAGAACTGTATCAAATCAGAGTATGCTGGAGAAGTTCACAGCCTCTTCATAGCCTCCTGATTCACAGCTTTATTTCATCTTTGAGCTGGAGGAACTGAATTCCTAGGCTGGTAAGAAAAATCTCAGTGACAAACGTTTCCAGATGACACTGACTTGTGCTTACAAAAGCAGGCACCTGAGTCTCATTCTTTTCCTGTTAGATGATCCAATGCCACAGTGATAGAACCCAGCTAACAACAATTTCCCTCCATGATAAGACTTCCTAATTTGAACCAGAGACTAAGTCAGAAAAGATAACTAAGCACCGAGGAAGACCATGTCTAATGACATAAAAACACTTCCTAATTTTTTAAGTCTGTTGGGCTTTGCGTATCCAGTTCACAGCACAATCTTAATCATTACTCTTTGCTAGTGTCATCCTACCTGTTTCGCTATCTTTGCTTCCCTCTGGAGAGGAAAAGGGACCCATTGCCAAAGGAGACATTGGGTTGGCAGGCGGATATGGCACATCTGTTCCATCACTGGAGGACCCACTCTGGCGCATCTTGCTAGAATCCGGTGGCTCTGGGCTAACAGAAGACGCTGTAGTTAAGTGCTTTGAATGGCGGGGCTTCTGCATTTCCATGGCTCTGCCAACTAAACAAACACAGAGCCATTATATTGCTGAAAGAGCTTTTACCTGTCTTCAGCAATGAAGAGAGGAAGCATTCCAGGACAAAATTAGGTTTGTGTTTCTTCAAAAACATGTTTTAAAACCAAAAAGTTTACTGAGACGTTTTAGGATGGATTTCTAAAAGACAGCTAAGACTTCATCTGACTTTCAAACTAATAGTTAGGGAACATATATTTCCTTGTCTGACATACTTGCACTGCTATCATGTCGACTCGGTCTCCTTGGTGGGCCCAGAATATTAGGAAAGCCTCTTCTCTTTCCTTTTTCCTCTCCTTCTTTCTCCTTCTTGATACTTTGCTGCAGTTAATATACAACAACGAAAAAAAGGAAACCGATCACTCATTTCTTCAAATTCAGTTATTTACTGCAGTTTTAAAGAATTAGCCAATATCTCAGGAGTTCTGTACAATAGAATTTTACTTCTAACAAGTTATCGAGAGGTCATCATCCTGTAGCATCAGAGGCAAAGACAGTCAGTCTACGGACAGACGGAACGGTGCGTAACAGGGTTAGCAGCAGGGAGCCACAGCATCTTAAGAGATGCATCTGTTACAAACAAAAACTCACACACCCTGTGTTTAACTTAGCAGGAGCTAAAAACCACTCTCCATCCTAGGGTAAGAGACAAATTTACAGTGACCAGTAGCACCTTGTTTCTCTAAGGCACAACATCTTGTGACTCCAAACCTCCACGAGCATACAGACTCTAATCTGTGAGAGAAATATACAACTTCTCTTAGCACTTCAGAAAGGCTGCAAACACTTGATCTAACCTTTTTGTACTGTCAGCGTAGAACTGATCGTAACAGTCTTAACATTTCAAAGGAAGCTGGAATGATGATGAAAGTAAGTAGCTACTGTGACCAGATACGCCCCCATACTGTGGGAGGCGAATGGAAACACCCACACGGAGTTTTGCTGAAAAAATTCAGTATATAACCGGGAAAGTGTGGGTGGCTGGAAAAGTATGTTTCCTGCATCATGAAGCATAAGTTTTTGGGCAAGTTTCTCATGAACAAAACTGAAGTATGTAGGCCAACAGCCTGATTAGCCATAATGAGATCCTCAAGTGATTCCAGGTTGTATTATAGGAAGTATTTCTCACCCAAAGTTTTAATAAGGCTAGAGCTGTGAAGAACAAGCAATTAGAATTAGACATACAGATAAAGGAAGAAAGAAGGCAACTGATTTCTAATTCATGTGTCTGGAAACATATGTAGAACCCAATTTAAACTGTTCTGTTTTCCGTGCAGCTCAGTAATCCCAAATCCTCTTGATGCAGCAACAAAGACTGTAAGACCATACCAACTTCTAATATGTCATGCAAAAGGTGAATTTTGAATTCTAACGAAGCACCCATGCTGGGCAGCTTTAACCATATACATTCTGGCCACTACCTTGATCTTTGGCAAGAAACCAATACGGCCACGCTTCTGCTCCAGGTTACGAGGTTCTTTAACTTTGACTCCCAGGTGTTTCATGTAAGTAAGAATCACATACTGCATTGTGGAACTGCCAAGAAAAAAAAAAAAAGATTGAGAATACAGAGAAAAGTATTGGGGAAAATACATTTTGTCAAGGAAATGAAAAAGGTCAAATGCAAAGGTTCTATTCGCATACTTTTTTTTTAAAATATGAAACAAACTGTCACAGACAATGGGAAAGACTCAGCCAATATCAGAATTTGTCCTCTTGAAAAAAAAAGATGGAGTATATAAGAGGCATACCAGCCTAGGCAGTAAAAATAACATTGAGAATTACGCAGAAGGTCCAAATGATCTACTAAATAGATATTTGAAGTCACATTATAGTTTTGAGTTATGGTAAAAATAAGTTACAGTAAATGGTACAATTGCTGTAAAGAGTATAGTACACGCTACCCAGACAGTTGTATACATACAAACTGAACAAGGCAAGGCACATACAGAAAATACATGTCAGGCGAGATTTAAACAAAACCAAAAAACCCATGAACTCTCAGTGACAGAAACTTTTTCAGATCTGAAACAAAGGCAAGAAACTTCAGAATAAGAAGAGGTTGATGCTGTGAATTCAAATTAATTATGCCAGGGGATTTAGAAAATGAGAGTTTGTGGCTCCAGCCAGCAGAGGGCTGTCTTGTTCTGCTCAGCAGAACACACAGCTAGAGGTGGGATTCTTATTTTAGACTAAAAGCCCATACAACTTGCATTACCTCTTGTCTTCTTCCAAAGGCTGAGATGTCATCCTAAAAACCAAGAAAGACTTTAAAAACTGAACTCAAAACCCAGTTAATACCCAGTCCCATCCACTCAGCATCAGCAGTTGTGTTCCAAGTGTCCTTTAGAATGTTAGAAAGTCCCAGGGAGGGGTAGGGGTGTAGTACACAGAAACAAATGTTCACACTCATATTAAAAGAAAAAAAGGGGCTCTGAAGCTATAGGTTTCTACAACCCAAAAAAGGGACTCTGATCTAACAATGCACAAGCTGACAGTGGAAGCACTTCCTCTATTTGAACAGTAGCCTCCTTGAGAAGATACATGGACTTCACCTAACTATTAGCTCACTTCTGGCTGTCATTACCCATACACTGACAGCAAACAGAAGCAGCAATGTAAACATAGTGACGTCAAATTGTTTCTAGTTCCTAATTCCTTTGCTCTGCTGTTGTCAGGTTTAAGGTAGAACATTTTTTTTAGCCCCACAATTATACTTGCTGTTACTCACAACACTTCCTCAATTTTAGCAATAATCTGTTCTGCACATGCTCTTTCCTTCTCCACTGCATTCCGGTCACGAACTCTTTCTGCATCCAGCTTGGTTAGCTCTCCTTCTGCCAGGGTCAATCCCATACTACGTTTCTGCCTGAAAAATGGGGAGAGGGAAGCACCACTTGACATTGAATACTGACCTGTAACAAGGAAAAACAACCTCTTGACATTCAAAATGTCTAACATGTTTCATTATTGGTTTCTGTACGGAAATGGAGCAGTGATGACATTTCTCCGTAACATTTGCGCTCACTGTAAAACATAGCTAACATAGCCTTTGGAGAGAGAAAACTGTATGATATTTATCACGAGGCAGCCATTGCCAGGGTCAAGAAAAAGTAGTTACTCCTTTTGCAGCATCCCAGGCTGTACATTTGAAGAATATACTTGAATTGAGACATTTTTAGATATGAAAAAGTCCATTACTGAACACTTGTCTTGGTATAATGTCTCATGTCGGCACAGAACTCTTATGACTCCACATGAAAGGGCATATCAATTATCAAATTCTACTACATGCCGTTCACAGCTTTATAAAGTGGATTAAATCTTATATAGGGGAGAGGGAAGGAAAGAAAAAAACAGAAGATATAAGCTGATTATAAATACGATTAGTAAGAAGGATTTATATAACATGACCTAAGTAACAGTATTCTGAAATTGCCTCAAATAGCCTCAAGGAATGGAGAATCCAAGCTCTAAAAATTGATCTTGTAATTGATTACTTGCAACACAGTATCAAAAAATATTCAAGGATTGGTCACAGGATGACCCTGGAAGTCCCCTCCGGTGGTATCTTCCTATTCAGCCCAAGACTAATTACTTCATACCTCAAGTTTCAACTTCCCCTGTATTGGACATGTTGACTGAGGGCAGGTATGAACTAAAGGAAAACTACACAGACAACTGTTTTTACCTAAAATCTTCCAGATTCCTTTGAACTTCTGGACAGACTTTATCTTGCATAGTTTGTATAAACTGGCGATGAAGCTCTTCAGGAAGGAGTTCTGGCCTTCTTCTATCTGCCAGTCAGAAGAGAAGGTAATAGATTATTCTTTTGAGAACACCCCTCTCCACCTTAGAACAAAGCCACTCACATGTATATTTTAGCCCATCCAAAAGTACCTTTTGCCTTTCACTTGCCGATAATATGAACTTCAGTGCATTAAGCATAAGCAGCTTTGGTCGCATCCACTGTTATACTAAAAAATGTACATGCCCAAGTGTCCAGTGCTTCCCACCACTTACACATGTATCACAGCACGCATTATGCCCTTCCCAAGAAACAGAAGTAGTACTTATTTGTCTCTCCATGTAACATAGGACACCATATGTTTGAAGTAATCCCAAGTGCTTTTCAGAGACTTGGACAGTAGAAACTACAGAAATAGGTATCTGAGGCAAGTGGACCCTACCTAGTTCTAGGGAGATTTCATCTGGGACTGGAACTTTTAGATTCTGCAAAAGAAAAGAAAAACTGGGAGAACATACACAACAAGCACAACCCCAATAAAACACACGGTACAAAACATACAACAAAATCCCCACAAAAGCCAAAGCCATACAACCTGAACACCTGAAGGTATTAAGGGGAAGACTCCCCTTAATATATATTATATTACATAAAGATTATTTAATCTAAACGTGTAATACTAGCCTCTGCTACACTATCTGGTAGTCCAATTCATGACAGTGAAGAAGTTTCTCAGGCTTTCCAACAGACACATAACACTTCCTAATCCTTGCAATAGCCACATCAATATACTAGACGATCCCTGAGGTCCCTTCCAACCTGTGATTCTTTGATATGCAGCAATTAACTAAAAGGCAATGTATAACAGCCAGAGCTTGCTTATATATCACAAAGTCATTTCTCCTATCAGACAATGCATTCCCTGCGATTTATTGAGTTTCCAAGCATCTGACGCTATATACCATTCATTTTGCCATATTCACTGGAAACATTTAAACAAAAAACCCTTTTATTTTGCAGGACTTAAGTAATTCCGTAGTTTTTTCTAGTTCAGGAGAGTGGAGAAAGATATAAGTCAGCTTGCTAGATATGCTTGAAAATGAGGGAAAGGACTGGAACCTACTGCAGCTCGGTCCAAGAAGAACTGGTAAAACTCAAGGAAGACACGCCGAGTCTCTTTGGAGTTGGTCTGCTTGTACAGGTCTGTGTAAAGGTAGCATAACTGTGGGAAACAGGAGGGGAAGAAAGTAAGCGATACCATGAGAACTCTTACACTTCTAACTCCATGTTTTCTTCCAAATATTTCAAGGTATGCAGCACTGTTGGATTGAAACTCTTCCTAGCTGCCTTCGGCCATCTAGATTGCTCAGGTAACCTCAGCTAGGCTGCCCCGATAATCAGTGGAGTGGGAGGATCAGACCTTCCCCATAGACAACTAATCCTACCACCTTAGGGTGGCATGAAGTGCTTTCAAGAGCTAAATACTTATTTGTAAACAGCTAAATGTACAGGACACTGTTGTCTTTGTGCTTCTCTTCATTTATCTGAAATACTCTCATGCCTGCATAGGATCTGCATTTCTCTCCTTGCTGATCCAGCCATGTCACTGACCACTCTACAAGAACAAGAAGATCCTGATACGCTCTGGTTAAGACTACCAATCTGGGCAAACGAAACAATTCCAGAACATCTTACCAATGCTGCAGGGTCAAACTGGGACACCACATGATGCAGAAGAACAGCCAGGTGAGCTGGGCGAGATTTCAGGAGCTCAATGTTTTGGAAACAGCTGCATTGTCCATTAATCTGTAGAGATATATGGAAACTATTTGAATTATTCAAGAAAGCTACTGTGAGAAGAACCAAGAAACTTTGTTCCAACAGCTTTGCTCCTCATTTGTTTAATTAAAATAAAAACTGACCAATTCCAGGACATCTGCAATGCCATTCTAACATCCCAGGAAGAACTTACAACAGGAAAACGTCTTTAAAATACTCTTCTGAGCACTGAGTAAAATATAATGAAATATAATTCAGAAGAAAGAACAACTAAAATAACTCAGAATAAATATGCCAAAAGCCATAGCAGCTATACTGCTGTGACAATAATACAGAACATGAGAGAAACTGAATAAGCAAAAAAAAATGAAATAAGGCAAGTGCATTTCTAGAAAGCTTGAAGTTATGAGAAGAAAGAAGTCTAATAGAAATAGTCAAAGATGGTATATTGTTATAAACTTCTCAAATGTTTTAATATGGCAAGATCAGCCGTAACAGGAATCACATTCTCTAATTCTTAATCTACCACACAAACACTGCCTGATAAAAACAAGTCATGGAACACTCATAGTTTGGGCATAGAGGAACAGAATTCTGGTCAAAGGGGAAAAGGGGTGGCTGAGTCTAAATGTCTTTCCCACCTGCTCCTGTTCAGTGTCAAAGTCGTCATCCTCTGCTCCAATGATCTGAGGCCCCACTCTGGATAAAGGACTTCCAACACTCGACTGGGAATCCTGGGTGAGTGAGGGAAGAGATGGAAGAAATGCACAGTGCTATTACTCTCTTGGCACAATAAACCTTTTTTACCAAGTTAGAGACACTGCTATAATTTTTATTCTCCTTCTCAAAACTAAATGGAAACCCATGTCTGTACTCAACCTTGTCCAAGTGTGCAGCTGCAAGATCCCCTTACAACTGCTTCTCCCAAGCTGCAAGCATTCAGAAACATTAAATCACACAATTCAAAAAAACCTGCATTATCTACAGACATGAGCACGCTAAGCATGTGGCATATGACAAATGCCATCTTAGTACAAATGGAGAAATACGACTTTTGAAATTCAAGCAGATGAGGGAAAAAACACTTCAGAAGTCATGCTAAAGGAATAAAATACTATGTTCAGATAGGCCTGCACTTTCTGCTGTGTTCCACTTTTACCTACTCTTCAGGCCATCCCTGATAATGCTAGCCTCATAATGACTAAACATCCTAAAGAAAAGTCTTCTGATTATGGCAGGACTCAAGGAATAAAATATGTACAACTGCTCTACCCATTTTAGGTCCAGCTTTTTACTGCTTATTATGTATTTGTCACCTCTAATTGGGCCTGCTTTTAAACTCCATAAACATCTACTCAGCCAATTAACTTTCCCTGCACAATTTTAATTGTATTTAGGTGCAGCGTACATAAAATTTGCTTTAGAAAATAAAAAAGCTCAGGAAAACCAGCAGTGTTTTAATTGGCCCGTTACAGGAGTGTCATTGTGACACTTTATGTTTTGTACTCACATTATCTTGAACCTCACTCTTTTCTGGGCTCTCATCTGGATAAATCCGCTCCTTCAAGCCACTGCGAGGACTCTGGGAAAGAAGGAAGTCCAGTTCTGGTGAGTACCAGCAAATCCAGGAAAATGAGTAATGCAGAGTAAGTTTTTCAGCCACAATAGCCAAAACTTCTGCTTTCTCACAGAATGAACTGCTGAACAGCTGAGGTGTGAACAGCCAAACTAAAGTGTGTGACCTACATGCGCTGGTTCCAAAAAAACACAAAACACAACCGGATGCAGAAACAGTTTCAGTAAGAAAGCTAGTGACATTGAGTAACAGTAGAGCTGTAAAATCCACTAGTGCATCTGTCCCCAGCTTTGTCTTTGCTCTTTCCACCGATTCTGACAGTTTATGTAGCACCCACGTTGCTAGCTCTCTGACTAGGACCTTTTCTCAACATCCCCTCTGAAGAGGGGGCTCCCAGCAAAGGCCTCAGCACTCCAGGTGTAGTCTCACCAGTGCCCAGCAGACAGGGCTAGTAACCTCCCTCCACCTGCTGGCAATCCTCTTTCTCATGGCGCCCAGTAGATACTTGGCTTTATTTGCAAAAAGCATGTGCTGTTGGCTCACCTTCAGTGTGTCCACAGTAACACCTAGGTCTTTTCAGCTAGGTGACTATTCAGCCTGTTGGTTTCTAGCCTGTACTGATGTGTGGAGTTATTTCACCCCAGCTGTGGAACTCTGGACTTCTTGTTAAACTTCAAGAGGTTTCTGTTGCCCCCCCAGTCCTCAAGTTTCTCAGGGTCACTTTGTATTGAAAAGCTTGAATGTTCGGTGTGTCAGTCACCTCCAGGGATCAAATACTATCCACAATACTGACAGGATTAAGTTTATTAGGAAGATAGCTATGAATTTTGTTCTGCATTTATTATATACAAATATAGAGGATACCTACTCAGATTTGGAGGAGGAATGTTCCTAAACAGGATCAAATATGGTCACATTTTGGAGGTATATCTGACCCATCTTCCTTTCACTTCCAACTGCTAGTACAAGTTTAGCTCCCACATCCTCAGGCCAAAACCCAAGTACAGAGTCTCAGTTCTGCACTAATCAGATAGTGACTTAAGGATTAGGTGCTAAGGCACTCCAATAGGGAGACCATACAAGCAACACAGACTGATAACTAAAGAGTGAACAGACTAGGAGCCTTTACTGTTGACAATAATTGAAGCTTAGAAATAAATCTCTTCCCCACTTTCATGGCAACTTGCCCACTGCCTGGATTTGAGTCACAGCTACCGCAATTGGGACATTACCATACTCTTAAAAGATGTTCTAATTGGCACCTCTGAGTTCTGAGAAAGATGCTGGCATCCATTTTTCTTTGTCTGGTTACAGGCATTTTGCCAGGAAAATCTAGTCCTGGATAAAAACCCCAAACCCCCACTATTTCTTCCCCAGTCCCTAATGGAAGACCAATATAGTATCCTTCATCAGGGAAATGTTTTTGGTGTGTAGCGAGAAGCCTATCTAATAATACACAGTGTTACTGAGGTAGAGTACATATGTATGATACACAGGACAACAGAAACATAAGAAATCCACACAAGAAAACCAAATCTGAAAAGTACAGAAGCAAAGTCATGGAGTTGTTCAAGACTCACATCAGCAATGTCACTGTTCGGTCGGGAGGGGCTGTCACCACTGTAATCCAGTTTGCTCACACAGTCCCCGCTCTCTGCCTCCACTTCACTGATCTGCAGCGATTCCGTCACAGACCTGGAGTACAAGACTCCATCCTAAAAAGATACAGTGAGTTGGGAGACAACACAGTGCAAGTAGACTATTTCAAGAGACAATCCTTAAAAAATAGCTGCTTTTAAACCTGGTTAGTTCACATTATTTATAAAACTTCATTTCTGTATCCAGAAAAGGCTGCAATGCCTTTGGAAGAGAACAGAAAAATCACTCCAAGTTTTCAGTACTTATAACGTTACAGACAGAGGAAAAATGGGAACAATAATATCACCTACATTTTTTTTTCAAAAGCAAAGCTGTTTTAAGCCTCCAGTTATTCAGTCTCCACTGTAAGAATGACTTCAGGGGTTTCTTTTAAGTTGTATTGACAGGCAGACTAAAAAACACATCGTAGTTTGCACTTACTGTTTTAAAAGCAGTTTTTCCCAGATGGTTTGGGAGTCCATTGTTAAGAGTACTTCATATACTGCTTTTGCACAGTATTGCTTGACAGCCTCTGCAAGCCTAATTACAAGTCTCAACCCTAGAGGGTGCAATTTGCCTGTACAAGCACAGACGAGCACAGCAGGGAACTCCTGCTTGCCCAGAACACCATCATCCCCCAAGAATTTTCACCCAGAACACACCACAGAGAAGCCTGACACATTCTGTTACCTGAGTACAGCCTGTGGCTTTGGACAACTGCTCTTGCAGCTGAGGAATGTGCTTCTTCGTTTCCTGTATCTCTTTGAGCACTCGTGTGGTGGGTGATCGGCTATACTCTTCTTGCAGAGACTGAAAAAATAAATTTCATGAGCTTTCACTCAGTATCTCCTCAATATCAAAGCTTACAACTACAACCTACAACTAATCTTAATTCCGTTTACACATTTTAAATAGTAAACAGCACATCTGCACACTTACCAAGTAGATGCTACAGAATGTCCATTTTATATCTCTCCTGTGCCATATGAAAATAACCGTATTCTAGAGATTTATTGTAAATTACAAAAACATTGAACGTACAGCTGAAGGCACAATAACTCAGCACCACCACGGAGTACTGTGCCAATTGTAGCTCCCAGTGAGAAATGGCTCGCTCTCTCAGTAAGAGTCCAAGATGCTTACTTGCCCAAGGATTAGATCTGATTGACAGATATGTACTTTTCCACTTAAGAAAGCTCCCATAATTTTTTTCTTACCCTGTCAAGGCTTAAAGACTCAAGAGCTGATCAGTAAGAGTGATTAGATCTCTGGTGTTGGGCTGGTATATAGAAAAGCTAAGCTGAAACACAAGCTATGCAAGGGAATGTTGAAGATGCTACTAAGTAGTGATTCAACAACCAATCTTTGCATTTGCGCTGTACTTTCCTCTGCCCCTGCCAAACTCTCAATTCCAGTACCTGCAGCCGCTCCTGCTCTTTCTGTAGCATCTTTCTCAGAATCTCCACCTTCTGGCTGTGGACAATATTATTCTCCTCCTAGAAAATATACAGAGGTTAAGGGTTGGGGTTTTTTGGTGGAGCTGGAAAAAAAAAAAGGTAAGGAAAATGGATACGCCCATTTTTCATATACTTCCTAGATATGGATTCTGAAAAGCCCTACAAGAAGCAATTCAAGTTTCTAAACCCTATCCTATGCATTCTTTCTTACTTTTGAACATAGCCTACCAACGTTAAAAAAAAAAAAAAAAAAAGAAGAAGAGAAAAAGTAAATAGACCAGAAGTGTTTGCTTATTTGCTTTCCCTACTCTTTGCCAAGTATCCGCACACCTAACAACCCACTTTTTAACAGAACTTACAGCATGACTGGCTTGGATCAAACAATGTATAAACTCACAGCATGCAAATTGCAGGATATCTCAGAGACAACCTGTGAATAACTCCTCAACTATCTTTGTATTATATCAGATGGGACGGGATATTTTTACTTGCAAAATGTTTTTCCCATGTGATTAAAAGCCCACTGGGTGGCAGGATAAATATTCCACTTCCAATTTGTGATACGTGCAGGAAGTACAAAACAATTCAAGAAAAAAAATACATGACAACATTTCTTCCACTGCTATGCTGGTTTTTTGGAAAGAGACCTTTAAATCTTACCCCAACAAGCACTGGGCTAGTAATCCTTTCTGCATTTCCTGATGTGCCAGGCGAATGGGGAGATGTCATGATGGGAGACATATGCCCAAATGTTGCCAGATCCACTTCAGAATCAGCTAATGAAATCTGGGGCGACCCTGGTGGGCGCCCCTGAACAGTGAGAGCTACATAGGAACCCGCTGTAGAGAGAACAATTCACATTTCAGACACACTTGCAGATTTCTGTGGTTGCTGGTTCTCTGGTTGCCACTTTTTTCTAGAGACAAAACTCAGACCATTCTTCACCTATTCGTTCTTCAAACCAGAGAACCTGAGAGCAGTGGCAGCTCTGTTTTAGAGGCCTGTTAAAATTTCAGGTAATCCCAAAACCTTCATGAAAATCATCCTTAATATAAGACTAGAAATTGGATTGGGTGCTATCAGGTTACATTTACCAGATTGCCTTTATAGTATACATATGCTCGTGCCACAAAATAAACTGTGCTAGGGTGGAAGGAGCCACTACCACCTTCTTCCTTATACAAGAAAATCAACCAGGAATGCACTTCCTTTAGAAATGCCAGTACTTTGCATGCATCATACCACAGTGTACATTAAGAGTGCCTGAACAGCTATGGTATTTAAGGTGGAATCAAAAGACGGGAAGACGTGTAGGCAAGGTTTGATGGTAACTTCGAACATCAAGCTAAGGAGAAACTGCAGAAGTATGTATCGGCTCAAGTTCGAGAAGCCAAAATTACCCCAATTTTACTTTGCTGTTTCATACACACCCTTTATCTCTCAGCATGGGCCATGGTTAGACCTCACCCTGGTCACCTGATAGCTGAATCAGTCATTAGTCCTTTAAAATTATGCCTTTCATGCTTTGAAGGAGCACAATGACAAAAATAGTAACCTGCCTCTACTTACACTTGATCAGCTTTACCACCTCCAGATGGTTTGAGTGAGTTACAAGAGTGCCATTCACCTGGGGGTAGGGAAGAATACAAAGTTAACAGTGTTTAGCTACTGATTTCCAGCTAAGGGTACCCACACACTACACAGTAAGGATGTAGAATGAGTAACAAAACTTTTTGGCGGCTCCCCATCTCCATTACTGTGTCTTTCAAGACACCAACAGGTTAACATTTTATCCTTCTAAAAGTTTGTCTTCTAACAGGTGAGCAGAGCTCTGCAAAAAGAAAACTATACACTCATACCAATGAAAACCAAGCAACCAACCAACAAAAAAAAAAAAAAAGAAAAAGCAATCCACCTCTGACTGGGCAGAAAAAAGATCTGGGTAGCTAATCTAATTCATCAATTTAAATGCCTAGTTGAAACCCCAGCTCCATCCATGACAGCAGTTGCTGGAGCACAACCACCATTTTGCAGCAATAGTTTAGATAGTCATCTTGGATTATTGTTTTTCCCCTAACTGCCCCTAGATCAGTGCTCTCTTTTAGTCCCAAACAACTAAGAAATTGTCTGTATCTAAAAAGACTATTTATTTACAGGCAATTATTAATAACTCTCCATTCCTTCCTTCCCCTGCCACTTCTGTTTTTATTGTACATGTGATACCTGAACCTTGAGGATACTGAGCTCCGCCACGAAGTTCTGAAATGAGAGTGATCTCCACAACAAAACACAACCCAGCAGTGAGCTTTCAGTGGTTACTGTTCTGGTGTCCCCAGAACACAAACTTAGACCATTTCTCTATCCCACCGGCAAATGCAAACATCACAGCAGATGTATCAATGACATTATTTCAGGGAAAGAGCTAATTTAATACAAATAATCCATTTCTCTGATGATTTTGATGTCCTTACCTTGATAATTCTATCCCCTGTTTGCACTCCAGCCCGCATGGCTGCTCCATCTAGAGAGGCAAGAAATCACTTTGTTCCAGTCTCAGTACATTCAAATCAAAAATGGTTTAAGCACTTCTGTAGTTCCATGCAAAGCTACTTCCCACACTCACCCAAGCTTCCTCTGTCTCTATCAGATTAAAATCTCTGAATATCTAGACTAGAGCAGTTCTGTTCTCATTTTGCAGTGACTACACCAAGCCACAATCCCACCACATTTCAAGGAGTCATTTCCTGTCAGATATAAGAGGTCAGTTTCCAAATACGTCAGACACTGAGGTGGCGACTCACTGCATCCCAACAGTGCAATGCTCTTTGTCCTTGCACATCTATTCCAAAGCTACAGCCATCCCACTCGTGAAGGCAGCATCTGGAGTTTTCTCCTCTAACTCATGCACATGTTTCTTTGATTCACATGAAAACCATCTAGGCTGCGCTCTGCCTAGCACATTTAGCAAGTCTGCTTACCTTCTTTGACGGACTGCACGAAGACTGGATTGTCTCCGCTGACTGTCAGCCCAAATCCGTTTTCATCCCGTTGGATAACAACACACCGTTGAACAAGACCTGCATAAGAAAGGTGGGGAAAGGGCAGAAGAAAGAGAAGGAGAGAAATACAAAGAGACACAAGCTAGGCATCAGTCCAAAACCTTATCCTCCTAGATAATCACAGAAAGAAACTGGTACAACACAACAGAGGGGAAAATATATGACAGACAGAAACAGGGCAGCAGTCCAGAAACAGACAGGAATGTCAAGACAGGTCAACCTTATTGCTTCAGTTACACAAAACAGAGATATACAACAGCAGAGATACAGACAGCTCTGGCACATCAGATACAACTTGAGGTAAAAGCAGGTTTTGAAGGAGAGCAGCTATGTACATGAACCAAGGAGCACAACTTCCCTTTGTCTGATTAACAGTTCTTCAAAGTACAACAGAGGACGGTCATGTCCCAGTACACTATCAAAAACACCAAACAACTTTTACAAGCTACTCTAAAAAAAGTCACAACTCTCAGACTAACATCAACAGGTTGGACTAAAACAGATTTATTGACCAGGAAAAATCCTCCCAGTTCTCAGCAAAAATCTCATCTCAGGGCACCTTCTGTTCCAGGATGAGAATATCGCAGAGAACCAGAACAGCCGCAGTAAAGAATTACAAGCCACTCTTACTACATTGAACAAGACTTCTGAAATCAAGACCATGTGTCCCACTGAGCTACTGATGTACAGGGCCAAAACTCCAGGAGATGCGAGTTTGAATCTGCTCCTCCTTTAACTTGCTGTATGACATCAAAGGCAACTTCTTGTTTCCAGGTGTTAGGGTTACTCAGTATAATGTGAGCGTAAACACTGTTGCAGAGATAAATGTACTTAGTAGATGCAGCATTTTGAAAGGGTGAAATGTGTATGTCTATTGTTCACCTGAAAATGACATAAGGGAAAAACAAAACAAAGCAACAGTCCTGGCACTGTGCTACCAAGTGCCTTGCAGAGCACTTCCCTAGGAGCATCTGCAAAAAGCCTGCCACAATGGAGCCCCTATCTTGAAAAGCAACTTTAGGAACCCTGCAAAACGCTTGGGTATTCTTTCATTTACACAGCAGAAACTACTAGCTGCTAAACTACTAAATATCACCCTTAGTTCTAAGGGCTTGCCTTGCTTCTTCATTTCCAGCCACATCAGACAAAACTCTTACATCAGTATCTTAAGAATTGGAGTTCTCCACAATTAAATACCAAAATTGTAGCAGTTCCCTTTAGCGTGGAAGGAGCAAAGGGAATTGTGAAGATGCTGTCCCAGAAAGACTGTCTTCTCTGGAATAATTTTTAAGGAATGAATTGTAACAGAGTATGGAGTCATACCCACGTCTTAAATTATTCTCACACCACTACAGCTCCTTTCACTTCTCTGGAGCAATTCCTAATGGAAATGAGGAGCCGCAAGTGAAAATACTGTCTGCCCAGTCAGCCCTGTTCTCCTTGAGTGTGGCATATATGAAAAATGGGTGTGGGAGTAGTGGAAAAGGTTGCATTCCAGCACTTCTGCAGCAGTCTGGTCACAGTATCATATCGCAGTAACTCCCCTTCCGCCGATAAAGTAGAAGCAAATCATGCTATACAAAGTGATCTGCAGTAAGATGATGGAATGGATGCAAAGGGAAAGCAGACAAGAGGGGAAAAAACCCACCACCTTTCACACCCTCTTTATATGGTTAAGTGAAAGAACATGCCTCTCCCTTCTGTACCTCCCACTTTTCTATATAGCCAAGCTTCTTTAAGTCTCACTTCACAAGAATGATGCCCCAGGGTGGGGTGTGGGAAAGAGAACATATGCTATTTCATAAAAACAGCTCGTTTTAAAACCTGCTGCCAGATGTACAGGTTTTATGAGTAAGACACTAACTAATCTTTCGACTCATAAGAACTGTCCTTATTTAAAGGCGCAGTATAGTTCTGTGTACTTGTTGCTCTTTCACTGAATTTCTTTCTTTTCCAGAACCAATAACCCTTGGATCTACTCTTAAGGTTCCTCCTTGAATGAACGTGATGCCAAAGCAGAGGCAATATAGCAGGAGGTGCAACATAAACTGGCCTTACAGAGTATAATTCAAGTTCCAAGAGTAATCACATTAAACACTGTTACACACCACAAGCCTCAATTTCACCCAAGACCACCTTTCAATTTTAGAATGGGGAGGCAATTGAAATTAGGACAGCTCAAACCCAAATTAGTCCATAATTGCTTTCTCCCTGCATTTGTTCCCTTCAGACAAGCAGCAGGCACTTAATCCTTCTCCTAACACAGTATAAAAGGCTGGAACGAGGTCTAGGTAGCCCAGCTGAGAGATACCATGCTGGACAGAGATACACAGCAGCTTTATAGTGATTTTAATGAATGTAATGAAAGTTTTCTAAAGATAACATTATTACCTGCAGAACTAGATCAGCTTTGATAGCACTCCCTGTCTGAAACAGGTATACTAATAAGCAACATTCAAGTGCTCTCTTTTACTCTGCTGTGAGGAGAAATTAGCAAAGAAACTCCCCAAATCTCTCATTTGCTCACTTTTGTTCTTTAAGTAAAATACATTCAATTTGAAATCTGCTTAGTGGTAGAATTTTAAGACCAGAGCACCAATGTTTTCATAACCCACATCTTGCACCTTGAACACCTCATTAGACACTCTGGAATAGACTTAAAGGAAAGCCACAAACCCCTGAGAGCCCAGTGACACGCAATGTAAGGTTTTCAATAGCTGTCACTGTCACGTCTGGATATCACAAGTACAGAAAATTACATTAAATCATTAATTAAACCAACTTCACCCACTTTAATTAAAGTCTATGAGTTTGGGGCAACAATGAAGGACCCATGTTAGCAAGTGGCAATCCGCTTTTCATTCACCTTTTTTGATTTCGTGTTCCAATCCTTAGCGTTCCCTAGATGGAAATCGTGAGTGATTTTGCAATATCTTACCATGATATTCCACTTTTTCCAGCTGAAGCTTAGTAAAGATTACAAGATCAATAGAACCCACCATTGATAGCACTCAAAATCAAATCAATAATTAACTTATTTTCACATTCAGTTTCACATGACAGTGTCCTGAAGGCAATAAATGAGGAAACATCACTGTAACCACACTTCAAGTACACAAAATCAGACTACGTGTTCATATCTTGAGTGGATTAATAAAATTCTGTGGAGAAAAAAGTAAATCTTAAAAATCCTTTTTCACCCTCACGCATATTATAATTCCCCAAACTCATTGGTATAGCCTCAAGCCAAGAGTTCGATAAAGCAGCTAACCATGTACTGTAGTTAAAGAGGTTTAAGATTAGAAACGAAAGCAGTTAGAAATTACCAGTCTCAGAAAAAAGGAATTGCAAGAAAAGCTAAGATGATCAACTCTTCAGTAGGTGGCACTATTCTCTCTGCTGCATCGCGGCTGAGTTACAAATGTGCCTTTTGGATAACAGGGAAGGGTAAAGTCCGAACTTCTCAAGGTCACAGACACACCATGGTAGAAGTGATTGCCTGAAACAGTTCTGCCAGGTATGTTTTGATTGTCCAGGAGCTTCTCTAGTAAAGAGATCATTTACCTTCTTCTCTTCTACAGATCCTAAATAGTTTTATTCAATAGAATAGGAAATTTAATTTCCCTAGCAGTGCACAACAAATAGAGCAGGGGTTCATTCTAAAAACCTGACTCACTACAGAGAATGGAAATGTGAACTGCATCTCTGGTAATACAGTGTAGCTTTTCCCTGATCAGACTGTGTGGGACATGGCAAGGGAGGAGACTTGTTAACTAGAGCCTCCCTGGAGGCATGAGGCCACAATAGGAAAATGCAGTTTAATATAGTGATTTGAAATGAATCATTCAATAAACAAAAACAATCTCCTTGGGGTTTTGAGAATGTCCCAATGTTTCATTTCATTTGGGAAGCTTTATTTCTATAAAATATTTTCAGAAACGCTGCTCCACAAAATAAATAAGACCATCAGCTTTTATAAAGAAAATTTCTCCTAGGATGAAATTTTGAACTGCACTTAGTTCTAGTTATTACAGTGATCTTCATACCAAATGCCATATTCGCAGCATTCTTTAGCTTCTTCCACTAACCTGGTAACAGAAGTCATGTAAAGTCAGAGCAAAAACTATATTGTTTGAGGTTAGTGCAGTGTATAGTGTCTTGGTAAAACAGCTAACAACAATGGCACTGAATACCGTTCATAAAACAAGGTTCAGTAACCTTTCTAGAAAAAAGAACCACGTATTTTAACCATGATAAATAGGACTATCTGCTCCCATGGCAACAACACATTCAACCCCCGTGGTCAAGTGGAAGCCACAGCCGTTTCTGGCTATTGTAAGGGTAGTGTTGAGGGACTCCCAAGAGTCCTTTCAAGAGTCTGGAAAAATGGTGGCCACAACATGAAGACACAAGGCTGACAAGAACTACAAGAAACAAAACAGAACAAGTAAGTTCAATTTAAAAACGTCTTAACAGGGGTAAAATCTGGGGTTGCAAACCAAAAACCTGTCTAAAAACCTGTTCCAAAGCTGGAGAGAATATGTGAGGATATGTATATGGTCTAGTCTAATATTTGGGCCAGAACTGATCATTACTAAATAAAAACAAAGATATCGTTGGAGAGCAACTAAGTCATGGGGAAAAGAGAAGAGTAACTGATATCTCACCTACCACCCTGAAAGCTAATTTCAATCTTAAGTTAATTTTAGAAACAAGAATTCTACTTCGAGAAAAAGGTATCAAGTATTGTGGGAGATTATGGCACTAATTAGTAAATTACAGCATATCTGAAACTACACTCAAACTCTCTCCTGTTGAATACACAGATATGAGATGGTTGGATTTATGGAAGAAAACACCGCACTAAGTTTCACTCACTATAAATCAACTTCTGTGTATCACAATAATTTCCCTACCTAGCCACTCTGCCAATCCCAGTCACTCATATACCTCATGATAATCTGGTCTCTTGCTCCTGAATGAAGAATTTCTCAAGGTAAGAACACACGCATACACAAAAGCCACACCTCCTTTTCCTGTTGTCATTCAAGACTTCTTTATTATTCACTTTCCATGGCTAGCCAAAGAACCAGCTAACATCTAGTCACCAGCATGCAAAATATCAGTACAGTATTTCTACTTGTAGGTTTTTAAATAGTTTGGTCCCATACAAGGCAAACAGCAGACCACAGAACTTGGGAAAAGCAGAGGCTAGAGACAAAAGGCAGGGCAAGGTACAACACAGCAAAGGCCACTGGAAAGGAAGGATGAGTGGAAACTGCTCCCATAGATACTGGACATGGATAGAGCATCTGCAGGAAGCTTTGGGGGAAGTAAAGGCTTATGTTAGGAAGTCATGTTTCTTTCTGCCACACATGAAAAACCAGGACACTGTACAGACTGAGGGAAAAGTGTAAACACAGATACATTCCATCAAGCATACCAAATGTTTCCTGTAATTGACCTACAATAGTTTGACAGCACCTCCAGTATATTATGGGTAAGCAGCATCAGGCAAAAATTAGTGCAGGTTCAAGCCATAGCAATCTAGTCCACCTGACTGCACTGTCACTAACCAGCATGTACCTGGCAAGGGGAAGAACTAGTCAAGGCTTCAAACACAAGCTCATCAGAAGTATCTTCCCAAAATATACGCTTTTCAAGAAGGCTGCTTCCCTGTTCATTCTCTCTGAGCATGGGAGGAAGACGTACAAGCTGCAGCAAAACAGGTCTTCCTTAGACAGGTTTCCAGCTCTACCAAAGCAAATCAAGGCACTCTCAAAGCCTGTTTACTTTCTGAGGAACAGTCTCACGCCCTGAGGAACGTGACTGTCATATTACTTTTCTTTTTGCCTTTTTTTTTTGTTAAGAAAAGCATGTGATTCAAAATTCCAAGGAAAATTAAGAGATCTCATTTTCAGAGAAGGAACAGATTACACCTCCCTAAACTGCATCAGCTTTTGCCAACATGCCTACATTGGTTTAGGAGGAACTCCTCAGGGTTGGTGGTTTTTGGCTTTTGGGGTTTTTTTGGTTTATTTTTTAATGTTCCTTATAGCCAGAGCTATGACAGCATCATTTGGTATTACGCAGGTGGTTTAAGAAGTTGTATCACAGCAATTAACATGTGGCAGTTTTACTCTAGTGGAATAATAAAGCTGATACTGGAAGAGTCATTGCATCTCTCCCAAAGCCCACAGCAGGTTATGCAGCAAGCAATATTCTCTACAGAGAAAAATCAGAAAATATCACAGACTGTTCTAAATATCAAAGGAAAAAAAAAAGGAAAGGACAGGAAAATAAAGGCAACCCATGGCTGGAGTCAAGAGAGCTGGACAGATTCAGCCTAGGTCCAAAGGTCTTAAGAAGCTGGCAGGACCCAAAAGACCACCCACCAACTTGAAAATGCATTACTTTTTTGTTTCTGAGTGCAAATCTCTTTAGAGATTGGAAATTCAACAAGTCATTAACATAAAGGTAGGATGGAGAGAGTGCCACAGCCCGAAGACTGAAATATCTGATATAATCTGAAGGAGGATGAGCAAACAGGCTATGTTTGCTAGACATTCTTTCCAACAGCCCCCATCGTGGTATACTGACAACAAAATGGTGTGGGGGGCTACTCCTATCCCAAACTGTTTTATGACGATTTGTTCCAGTCTACAAGACCACAACACAGTAGTAATACACAACAATAAAGGACTGCCACGGAGCTTACTCCCTTTTCAGAACGAAGAACAGTGAAGTTCATATTCTTATATTTTTTAAAATTATTTACAGATACATTCTTCCACTTCTGTGAAACATGGAAAGGAACTGACATGAGACCCTCTACAAATAATGCAAAAAATAAGATGAATTGCTGGCTCAATCAGATTGATCTCCACAGTTAGAGCAAGACAGACTTTTCTACAACCACAAAATCTCTTCTGGAGTCCAGCACGAGCTGCGTCCTCATACAATGCCAAAAATCCTCAGTTGCACAGGATCTCCAAGAAGGGCAGCCCCAGCAAGTTTTCCCAACTATCAACAGATAACAGGAGAATCCAGGTGACAGCCTATGCTTGCCAGGTATGGGTTAGTTTCCAGCCACTACAAAAACTACAAGCTGATACACTGAAGCAACATTTAAACCCAGTTTCCCACTCCCTGCTGCAGAGCCAACCATGCGGATCATGTAAAGGATGAAAGCCTCAGGTGCACAGACAGAAAGCACGGAGCAGACTGCAAAGGTGCAAGGCCGCAGCAGCTGCTTTAGCTTACCATACGTCTCCGATCTACTCTCCTCCGAACTAGACTTTGTCTTCTTGGAGGAGCTATCTGCACAAGAGCAGGAGAAAAGGAGAGAGAGATATAGAAAATATGGAGACCAAACATGAGAAAAAAAAAACTTCATGAAAAACACAGACGGATTTATTAGGTTAAATCGTGCAAAACACAAACAAGATGTGAACAAAACGTAGGTGAAACACTTGGAATAAGGAGTGAATAATACAAACATGGAGACACAAGTAACACCACAAAGAATCTATTACAGAATCTAAGTCACAACAAGAGAAGTTCTCTGCAATGAACTACAGAGAGTATTCTGGATAAAAACAGTCCAAGCATAGAAACTCTGGTGACATTTATCTCCAGAGTAAGTAACTGACATATGCATAGTAGTTCAGCATTCTGAATTCACCCCTTAAAAAGAAAGGAATTTTATGAAGGCTACAGTACAGAGTTCATCTATCAGACCAGATCATAGGCATCGTAACAGTAGTGCCAGATAACAGCTCTCAAAATTGGAATGACTGTCATCAAATTAAGATGAGAGGATTCCTGAAGTCTGCTTCCAAAGAAAACAAATTCCTTCTATGAAACAGGTTCATAGCCTGAGACCTCCCCCTGACTTACCCTAACCTAAAATAATCTTATGTTACCTATTCCCAAGGCCAAAGGAAAATAAAGACAAGCACTAATTCAGGTTTTTTCCCTTACAAGATTTTTTTTTTTTAAACAGACAATAAAAGCCCATTTTAATTTATTTTGTGCACACTAGGAAGGAGTCATACAGAAAGCATTAATGAACTGGACAGTTTATAAACATCAGCTTCAAACGTCTTGTGCAAAAACACATTCTACAAGCTCTACCACCTTTACATTCAACTCTCATCTCTTCCACAAGCCCCAGGGGAAAGACTGGACTAAACAGCAGAATGCACAGACATGAAAAATGCACACTGCGTGGGGCCAGGAGGCTCAGACAAGAGCCTGTCATGCATTTCATGAACATACACAGTAGTCACTGGGTTAGTGTTTCAGAGAGAGAATGAAGAACCCCTGCATGCGTCCTAATTTCCAAGGCACCACTGGACAGGCTGACCAAATTGACCCAGATTTAACCTTTAGGAAGATTAAAAAATAGGATAGCATATCCTTTAAAAATAAATGTTTATCTTAAAATGTATCATGTTGGAAAGGACAAATTCACTTTAAAATTGACAGAGATGGATCAAATCCACCAAGGCTCAAAAAAATCCACAACAAGGAATACCAGCCCTAGTCAAGCCTACAGTATCTCCAATTTCACACTTTGACTAAAACAGCCAAAAGAACTACTCACAACTACAGTATTTGCTTACAGAAATTTCAGTCTGACTTTTCTGAAAGAAGAAGTAGTTATAATTATTCCTTGATACCACTAATCTAGGTTTATTCTTGCACAGGTTAACAGCTGCTTTGTAGATGAGCACGTTTAAAAGGAAGCCCGTATTCATTTAATGCCCACATTCTTGAAAAAAGGTTTGCAGTCACAGAAACACAACTCTGAAAACCGCATTTGTTGGCACTTTCAGATCATTTTTATTCTGATCCCCAGCACTTTTCAAACTGAAGTCTAGAATTTCAGCTGTGAAGTTTTAGGACTTTACCTGTCGGATCAAAGTCGTGCGTACTACTGCAGCGTTCAACCTTCTGTTTCTTGTCAGCTGGAGACTCTCTGCTCAGAATGCTGCCGTGTCTGTGTCAAACCAAAGCAAAGGGATCCTGACTACCGTACCACAGAAGCATTGCCTAACTGCTAAGAGTCTTGGGAATAACCTTAGCTAGGTCTGTTTGCTAACAAGGAATTTAGATAAAAATATCCACATTAAGTTCACCGAAAATAATTTATTCCCAGGCTGAATTCAGTTGGAAAAAATGAGCTCTCTTAGCATCTTTGGGAGTGTATCCAAGGCTCTAGAAACAGTCTCGTTAACCTTTGAAATTAGTACCAGCAAGTGCATTCTCTTTATCATTCAACACCAGGCCATATGTTATTTTAAAATCAAGATAAATGTAAGTTACATAAAACTGAAAACACTCCTGAAATCTTAACTCTACCTCTTCTCCCAGCAAACCTTAAATATCTGTGCATGCAAAAATTAGACTTAGAATACCCCCCCAAAGTAAGTGCCTGTACATCATACACGAACATAGTGTCACTTTCTCAGTTAAGACAAGCCACCAGCGTACATAACAGAAATGCAGATGGTAACACTATGCCATGCACTTTAAGTACACCACCAACAGTATTTTTGGCACCTTGTCCCAATTAATATTAATTTCCTCACATCTATAACGGGTATTGCTATCCGTGGTTGTATTTTTTTTCCTTTTAAAAATGCATTCCTCCATCAAAAATGCTATATCATTATTTGCAATACAGATAAACATTCAAACTTCAGTAACTCACCTTGTAGGTTTTTTGAGAGGAAACCTAAAAAGAAAAAAGAACATAAGTTTAATGGACTTTTTTGTTTCTCAATCTTATGTTTGATATCAACACTAACGCTTAAATACAGTTATTTTACAATTCTGTAAAGCTTCACAAGAAAACAGGTCTTTTTTGGTATTCTACTTCAGCCAATTATTAGTCCATTTAGAGTTGATAATTCTTTACCTAGTTGAATCAATATGCTTAATGTTTCAAACAGAACTAAGAACAGAAGCAGAATCTGTGCTCTCAAATCCAGCATCTAGACAACCTTTCTTTCTTAGTATGCTCATGGATCATCTTCCTCTCATAACAACTAGTTCCATACAATAAAAATTAATGGAGCTTGATTTTTTTATCCTGCTGATGGTCTGAGTACCTGGTACATAATGAAGGTCCAAACTCTAAATGAAAAAATCTCCTATAGCTGAGACATTCCAGTTATCTCTCTCCTATGTGGGTGCTGTGGTATCTAGTAATACATGACACATGCTGACATCTCCTAACAAGATCTCTAACTATTTTCATGAAACTGTATGAACTTGCCATCTTTGAGACAAGCACAACAGAATAAAGTTAAGTTGAAATTATATTAAGTATTCCAAATATTATTACTGGGACATACAGGTAAAACAGGCAATACAAACCCACAGTTAAAGGGAAGAAGTAGTGTATACGCATTTTTTAAGTAAGGAAAAAATGTGGGACTTACAAAACCAGGATTTTTTTTCCTTGAATTACCACAGAAAAATGACAGAGCAAGGTGTATGCCATCTAACTTAAGGTACCCACTTCTACCTTCATAAAGCAGAACTAATTTTTTCTCAGGTTTTTTCAGAAGTTTAGCTCCATTCCTACTTGTTAAATGTCTTTAGATCCTTTGGCTGGAAAGCAATACAAACATCTAGAGTTGTGTGTATATGTGTAAGAAAATAACAAGTCACTTTTTCTTCTAAATTAAGACATCTACAATTATTATATCTGATAATTTCCCCCATATACATAATATTTATCCTTAGTGCATTTAGTTTCTCCTATTTATTTCAGGTTTTCCAAGAAGTAATGGGGCAAGAATTAAAAGGAGGCAGGGAAGAGATTCAAGTAAAAAGAAATGTAATACCACAAAAGTTAACAGGTCATTAAATGACAACTTTTTTTTTCTTTTCTTTTTTTTAAAGTTAGCTTAGTTTAAACAGGCCTATTTAGTAAACATCCACAGTTCCATGATAAGTCTGCATTAGAAAAAGACATCAGTGCAGGATAGTTCCAAGGACACCACCTCCAAATTCAGACTCAGCTAGGCTGAGCGATGGCCCTATGCAACCAAACTGGTCCAATGCACAAAATCAAACCATCCTCCGAAAGCATTTCAGAGCATTACAACAACAGAGTCCTTAAGCACTGCCAAGACAACCGCCCAAAATGCGCACCTCGTGTTTTAAGCTCCTTTCTCGAAAGGATGTGCACCTTGCCACCTATTCTCTTTTCCTCCATAACTATACGTAGAGTGGCCCAGCCAGAAATAGCACAGTCTTAGAGTTATAGTAACTCCCTCCCCATTACCTGAAAAACATAACAGGATACACAGAAATACTCAACTTAATCCCTCTCTTTGAATAATAGGTATTCCACTAAATGTGTATACACCCAAAACACTGGCCAGCTCACACATGCCAATTCCCTATGCAAGCATGCACTAATATGGCAACTGTGAAATGAACATCTGATGACACATTAGGCAAGTGAAATTAAAATGTTGTCTGCCTGTTACTGAAAATAATTACACACATCAAGACACTTGCTATCTTTTAGATAAGAGCATCAAATTCAGTTGAAATACAACAACGGCTTCAAAATGAAGGGGATAGATAGAGCCTTTGATTGCATAAGCCTTAGGAACCTATGGGTAATGCAGTACAGAAGTTAATTAATTGAAGAAAAAAAAAAAAAAAAAGAGGTGTACATAGACTCCACAAGAAGTGGTAGTCCTCTTTCCTCCTGCCCCCAAAAGGATTATTTTCGTCTCAGAAGTCTGGGAAATGCACTCTGATTCAAATAAGAAACATGTAGGTAATCAAGCCTCTCATTATTCTGCTCTACCTGCAAAGACAGATCTCTTCAGCATTCAGTCCTCCCATTTACAAATTTTGGCCAGTAAAGAACTACTTTGTGCAAGACAGACAACCTGAATCCCAAAGCAAAGAAAACAAAAGTCATCTCAGGCCAACCTAACCCTGTCTGAACACTGTACGGTAAAGAGACGCAGTAGTGATCAAGTGTTTCATTGAAAAGCAGAAAAGGAGACAAAGGAATTCAGGGAAACACAATCTATTGTCCCTCCAAAGGCAGGAAAAGATGCTTAAGATAAATTATACTATATTTTTTATTCAATGCACTTGAACTTCAGAGCTGCGTAAAAAAATCCCAACACCACTAACAAAGATTTTAATGAAGCGTTTCGGTGAAAACCTTTATCCCATAGTGTTTCTTATCAAGCACCCAGAACTTCAGGCTTATACTCCTGTAGCAAAAGAAACCATTTATGAACAAAATAAAATTAGTTCACTGGTACCGTTTTGAATGGTTCAGACCTATTTATTATCTGTTCAAGGATGAAAAGCAAATATTCTATTTTAGAGGTGTAGAAAGTTGCTTTAAACCTTTCTACTTATTACATACATAGACCACTGACACGAATTATTGAGAAAGAGAACTCTAATATTTTTGTACATAAAACAGCACTGAAAACATCAGATTTTTTTTTTCCTGTGCATTGACATTAACGGTAAGCACAGAAGTCTCTCTGAGCAAGAGCCAAAATCCCAGTCTCCTAGTCTGAGGCCCCAACTGCACTGATAGTTGTACGTGCAGCACTTCAGTACAAATGGCCAGGGCTCGCAAGGAGCCGGCCAGCTCCAAGGAATCCCCAGCGCCCCGATGCTGACACCCACGGAAAGAGACTCCCGAGCCCAGGCCTGGGATGGCACGAGCGCAGCGCTCGCTCCCCTTGGGCTCCGTCCCGTGGCACCCACGGGCACACTGCCGCGGAGCACGGCTGCAGAGCACGCCGGGAGCAGCGCCCGGAAGCTCCGGAGCCCCTTGGCCCCCCGCCAGTTTCCTGCGTTTCTTTCTTCTCTGAAGTGGGCAGGGAGGGGGAGACGTGGTGGGGAAGCGGGGCAGGCAGCAGGTCACCATCACAGCAAAGCCTCTCAGGCACACACAGCATGTTCACCAGAGGCAGTGAGGCTGAGGGAGCTCCAGGCCTTCTCTTGCACCAGCTTTACTTCAGAGGTATTCCATAAAACCAATAGAGTAGGAAGGGAGTGGGCTTTGTCCAGCTAGGCTGGACATGAAGCTCCCCAGCCCCGCACAGAAAACCTCGTCTCCCAGTCCTGAAATCATTCCAGGCCACTGAGTTATGAAATCACAGAAATTAGCTCAGCCGACTGTTCCATCTCTAAGACTACAACTATGATTTAATGTCCTTCCTAGCCAGACTGGGGGGGGGGCACTCGGCATAAAAGTTTCTCCCCTTTTCCCAGTTTCCTACCTAAATAGTACCTGGCATTTCTTGATTTGCTGAAGACATTCTTCAGTCCCCAAACACTATGTCACTTGTATGCTACAGCAGAAGGGAGACTATAAGTGGATAAATGGAGTATTATCAAAGAACACAGAAGAGCTCCTATGAGTTTATCCAACAACCCTTTGTATTTCACCACAACTTATCTTCACTTTGAAATAGTATTAAATTTGAAAGTAGTACTGAAACTCCCCTCACTGTGTTATAGCCTCCAGCACTATATATAACATATAAAATGTACTTCACCTACTACTGTAAACACCATGCAAGCTGAAGGCACAGCAGGGTGCGGTTAACAGCTGAAGACTTAATTCCAAATCTAGCTGGCAAGTTTAGGCTACACGATAAAACCCTGTAGACATTTTGTCTGATAACTGATGAACATCAGCATATTTTCAAACAAGTTGTTCCACTCTCCCAAATACCAGGAACAATTAAAAGCCAAGTCACATTTTGTTTTTAAAATACTGGGTCAAATAATTTAAGTAATTTAAATGCATCAAATTACTAAAAGTATGTCTTGTTAGTCATGCTGCATTAGGAAAATCTATTTACCATAAAGCCAAGTGAGGAAAAATACACCTACAACTAGTAACGCTGTGGATTAAAAATTATACTTCTCCAAGTTAGCTCACGCATGCACCACTCAGTACTGGACCAGTGCCTAACAACTACCTTGAAGCCAAGACAGAAAAAGAAAGTTTTAAGACCTCATGTGTCAAAACACACCAGAGTGAGGAAGGATTCCCAGCTTCTAACAGTACAAAGCATTCCATTCTAGCCGGGGAGGTTGAAAATATAGCTGACCATAAATAGCACAGCATTCAGATAACCATGCTGGGGTTTTTTTCTCCCATACTAAAATATTACCAGAATTCAAATAACTACTATCTCAAAAAATGATCAAAGACAAAAATATTTACATTCAGACAAGGGCCCCAACCTTGGAAATATTTATTCATGTGCCTAACTTGAGTTCCATTTGCTTCAACAGGACTACTCACATGCCTGAAACTAAGCTTGTGTGTGTTTGCACGATGCAAGTATAAATTACTACAAGTTGTGCCGAGATGAGTAAGAAATATTGTGAAACCCATACAAAAGAGAACAGCCAAAAACTGCTTGCTTGACGGAACTAATCTTTAATTAGGAGACGGACAGTTGCAATAGAAGCTTCTTCATTGCTTTATTAGTTTCATTTAACCAAGACGTCGCTTGTTACGGACAAACCCTCTTACAGAATTCTAAATTTGAAAGAAAAACAGCAAAAACACCCGACCACCCCAAACTCAGGAGAGATGAGAAATACTACAGGTTCACTTGATCATCTTTATCACACATTTAGAAAGAGAACAGGAAAACCAAAGGTTAACTCAAAGTTTGATCCGCCCCCTCCCCCCTCGCCGTAACACCCCCAAACCATGGCTATTTAAAGTGGCATCATCCTACTTCAGGAGGTTTTCACTAAGTAATTAGTCAATGAGAGGCCTTTTGCCAGCACCACCTCCACGGATTTTGGTGACAAAACGAGTTGTGTAACTGGCAGCTACGCTTCTGGAAGGCTGAGCTGGATTGTACTCTCCTCTTGTTCACGCACACCCAAACAGATCCTAGAACTGGAAGAACTGAAGTTGGGTGACTGTTAGAAATCACTGAAGAACTTCATTACTATTTTGAGAGCATCTAGTGCATGCAACTCCTTCGGTACCTATTAAGCCTCATTTTCAACACCCTGATTGGACCTTTACTGACAGTAGTCAGAAAAGGCTACTTAAACCTACTAGATTTAGACAGAAAATGTAAGTGCCTTGGAAGTACACTAAGTATGGATGTCTTAAATGCCATTCTGCAGATATTTCCCAGATTTTCATCTTGAAAGAGATGGGAAGAAACAAACAAAAAAGTACATTTGTTTTTCCAGTTTGCAGATGCAGATATCTACCAGGGCAGTTTTCTGCTTGGCTTAAAAGCCCTGAGAAAGGTATTACAGGAGAGCGCTGACATGACCTGAACAAAAGCAATACCAATGTGGCCTTAACATAGAGCTAAAGGCAGTCTTCTGTCACAACAAAAAAGGGGTAGACGCGTTCTGTATAGGACAGTGGGTGAGTAAAAGGAACTGATGAGATAGCAAATGACAGGCGGATAGAGAGAAACACAGATGCAGCGAGTGGGCAACTATTAGCAACCAAGAAAAAACGCAGACAGAAGTCTGTCATTTTACTGTACTGCCCACAAACTACAGCTGTAACCACATCAGCTTGTCCATTGTCTGTTGACAACACTGAACACATGAAGTCTAAGTGGGTTAATGCTAAGGTAAATAAAGAGCAGTTTTATGCAGCATCATCTTTTCCCCATATCAAAGTACATAAGCTCAGGAAACCACGGAGTTTTCTTCCTCAAAAAAACCCCACTGCATACTGATGATAACAGATTGCAATGCAAGGCGCAGAGAAACAGCCAGGTTGAGGAAGGGACCCAAACAGCATGGATTCCTAGGAGCTGCCAGAGCCTACAGACACATCGTATGAACTTGTAGCAAGTGCACAAGGAGGCGAAACTGAGCTAGGCAATGAAAGTTTCCATGTTATTTTCGTAGGAGTCCAAGGCAGCAACCACAGCTGACACAATGACTCATGGAAGAATCGTTCATGGCATTATTAGCTTTAGATTACCGGCAGCTTTGTGAACAGGCCTTCTGAGAAGGAACATAGGAAGTTTAGTGAAGTGACTGAAAAGCTTATATAGCTATCTTCTTGTGTCTACTCCACACTGTTCTCTACCTTCTGAACATTCCCAGCAACTTCAGTGTTGGGTTTGCCCTAATATGGCATCAGAGAATACCTCCTATGCAGTCAATGTTATATTGCTTTTCTGGCCCACCAGTGTTTCTATACGTAACTAGAATATGCCATTCAATTTTCCTTTTAGGTTAGAAAATGCGGAATAGCCAATATAGCCCATCAACATACTTCTTGATTAATCAGTATAAGTATCAATGCAAGGGACCAGCACTATGGCAACTGAAAGTGCCGAGTTAAGCACTTAACACAAACTAGCTTAAGATAAATTTGACAAATATCAAGGAAAAAAATTGTGCCTTTTCACAAGCCTGGAAGCGAGCAGGTTTCTGATGGTCTTTCATAAGAGAAGGTCAGGACTCCAAGAGGAAGGTATTTCTACAGGAAAAGAGTATTCCACTGGTGCTAGTGAGCCCACCTTTCCATGACAGGGATGGTTCCTCTTCAAGCTTTAAAAAAAAAAAAAATCCATACCCCTATATACTCTTCTTTCTGGCAGTTAACCAGAGATTTAGTCTGGGTGAGGGTTTTGTCAAGAGGGGTGAAGGCAAGGCAGCAGCATGAGAAGGGAGCAGGAGAAGAGGAAAAAAATCAGTTTGAAAAGATGAAAGAAAAACAGAATGCAAAGATAAGCCTTCTTCATAAAACGGATTAAAAGAACACGGAGATTTTGCCTCCGCACAAGAAGGTGCATGGAATTTGCTGATGATACAGATAGTATGTCCATCCAAATGAACATTGCTCCCTCTGGGAAATACTCCTTTGCAGATAGACGTGACCAGCTCTAAAGGGAGCTTGCAACCATGTCTGTTAAAGAGACAAAATAAAAAAAATATAAAAAAGAAATAATGACAAGCAGGGTACTTTGAATATACTACAGCCAACTGTAGTTCTTTCCTTAGCACCCTTTCACTGTAAAACTTTCAGATAGGAAGAGTTTATATTTCTCTAGGAACAGTAACATTTGGAAAGGGTAGGAGAAGAGCATCTCTGGAGAAGTTTCATCCACAGTTCAGTCATTCAGTCCCAGCCCAAGCAAGTGCTTCAGCTATTTTCCATGACACAAGCACTTGGATTTTTCCAAGAGCTGATGTCAGGGCTTTTCATGGAGAAAGAACCGCATTTACAGGGCAGGCAAGGAAGGAGGGCTTCCCCAGCAGCTATTCTCAATGTGGCCTTTGTGCTGCTCTGCTGCTGAAGCCAGGACCCTGCAAGAACTCTTAGTCCCTGCAGAAACTCTACAAAGGGGAGGGGACAGAGACATTTTCAGCAGCCAGTACTGTACTTCCACTCCTGACTGACTTCCAAGGCTCAGAAGCATCAGCTCTCCATCTACAGGGCCTGAAGTTACAGCCTTTTAAGACAAGGACACCTATTGTTTAATATCTCTACAACAGGGTAGAAGCAGACAAACAAACTAAAACTGGGGACGGGAGACAGGGGAAGAGAACATAAACTCTGTTCAGAAACTGATGAAGAACAGAGGTTGCCAAATCACAGGTGATTTCCTACTAGTTTCCTAACCTGACTTGTTACAAGTTACTAAATCCATCAGCTTCCACCTTTGGGAAAGAAAAACTGACATCTTTGAAACGGAAAAAAAATTAATTAAACACCAGAAATACTGAAAAGTGCCAAGTATTTTTGTAAAAAGACCTTCGGAAAATGCTATCATAACAAATATTTAAGCAAAACTCCAGTGCACTGTAGAGAAGAAATATCCATGATTTGTTCATTTGTCACAAGCTTTTACTGCATGACCCACTTAACAGAATTGACCAGGTACAGGAAAAAGGTCAAGTGTTGTGTTTTCAGAAATTATGACCCAGTTTTCTTGCTTATTTGTTTATTTTTAAGTAGACTATAAACAAATTTTCCCAGGCATAGAGAGCTCAAGCTTCCCGAAAGCAAGGAAAAGCAGCTGAAACATGCACGGTTTGGCCATACTAGAGGAGGTCCAAAATAATCTTTTTCTCCACATTTTCGTATCGTCTTGGCAAACTGAGCTTCAGCTTTTTGGTGGCGGGGGGGAAGAGCGCAGAACATGTGTGTTCTGATGCTTTTTGCCAGCTTTCTTTTGTGAAAATCATTTAAAATCCCTTTGCCCGTAGACGACTACTCTATGAAAGAATCAAATAAAGCAACAAGGTTTCTTGCACAGACAGGGCGTGGCACTCAAAATTAACCTGCCTCCCTACACTGGAGCTAATTACGGGGAAATGAAATGTTTGCTTTGCTTGCCAGTAATTGCAATACAGAACTGGCTCAATGGAAGCAGCCCTACTCTCCGCCTCCCTACCACCACTCCTCCTACACGGCGTCTGGAAAAGCTTTCTAGTTAGATGCACACAAAAATCAAAGCAAGAGACAAAGGAACAAGAGCGCCACACCAGACAATTTTATTTTCCTAAACCAACCATAGAAACCTAAAGCCATCAACTGCCACAGGATCTGCTTTTACCTGGTGCACACGTAAGGGCTTGGAGATCACTCATGTTGCCCCAGCGTGTCAAGCAGTTTTTGCATTTCATTAGGCACACAGCCTAGTTCCTTATTAATGCCATACCTAGCTTGTGGTTGTTATGAACAAGCAATAAGACTAGCGTGGAAACAGTTCTTAAAAACAGCAAAAGACAGCAATTAGAAAGGGAGGAGGAAAAACACAGCGCACGTAATACAACTGGAAATGTAGCTTTCAAAATACCGTAACACTAACTCCAATTACCCAGCTTTAAGTTTTGCAAATATATGGACAAGGTTCAGAGCCACATTTGAATACTTGGCCCAGAGTTCATGTTTCTGGTGAGTGAGTGAGTAGTTGCCTGGCACAGAAACACCACACCTCTATACTAATGAATGTGGCTCAGGTGCTAGATACCAGTCAGAAAGTATCCACATTTAGACATATTTATTATTCCTCCAACGTGTCCTTCAAAAGATGTTTTAAAGAACCAACAAGGCTAAGTTGTTGTTCTGCTCCTCAGCATTATGAACTCATGTCTGACTTAATATTTCACCAGAGATTTACCTTGATACAGATATTACTACAATTTGAAAACATTAGAAGTACGTAGCTCAGCAACACCTTCACCAATGGATTTATATATTTAAAAGATATACCAGTTTGTCTGACCTACTGTAAAATGCAACATTTCATTAAGTTACTCCTAAATAAGATCAGCATGACTAAAATACTTAGCTCCAAGAAAGGCACCTTGTCTTAATTTAATTTTTCCTCCAAGTCTCTTGTCAGCTTATTTTAACGGTTAACGCGTGTTTACCAGTCTAGTAATATAATGCCAACACTTCAAACCCAAGACTTGCCTGCTCACTAGAACTAGGAATTTATCAGTTCCAAGCTAAACAGACTCAACAAAAAGGCATTTTCAACCCTGCCTTTCCTTCTCCCAACCAGTCATAAGCCTTTGGTCAAACTACACCCATTCTGCATGGGATGTGCAGAAAACATGCACCCTAACAACCTTTGCAAAGCTTCTAAAATATTTGCCAGCTGCAATAAATTAATTTATAGCTAATATGTCTTAAACGACCCAAAGGCAAAGTGCTCCCAGTGGCCTAATTTACACCACAGAAAAAGCGGATACACAATTTTACTAACGAAAGCTGTAGCACAGAGGACCAAGAAATCATTACCATACTGTTGCTTAACCTGAAGAGTGCATTATTAGCTCTTAATCCTTCACAGCTTCCAATCTAGCTAATTCTGCTGGTGAAGTCTCACTCATGTAGATACAAACACCAAGGGCAACAGAAATCTAAACTATTTTAAACTAAATTAAAAAATATGCAACTAACTGAACATTTCACCTTACTTGCTTCAACACCTCCCCAGAAGGTTTCTATCCTAGCATTAACTCATATTTTAAAAGCATCTATGACCGTTTCTCAACCATATATCTTAGTTTGTCAGAATTTGCAAAAAAGAAAGTATGTGCTGTAAAATGAACTATATAGAGATTAGCAACGCTACATACTAAAGTTAAAGCTACCTTATTTATTTACATGGCCTAAGAAAAATAGAGACTTCTGCGATATGCACACCTATTATTTCTGCCCTGAAATGCAGGTCTCACCTATAAAATGCAAGACAAAAGATGCACATAGCATACATTGCATGAAAAGTGAAAAATTTACACCAGCTTCTCGGCATGCTTTGCTCCTTCACATTTCTTCTTCCCCTTCATCTAAATTACAGGACAAATCCAGAAAGACCAACTGTAAAGGACTGGAGCTGAACACAGGATTAGTATTTCACAGCAACATCAAGCCCTGTTTTTCCTACTATAAAATGGAAGAGAAATAAAAAAAAGAGTAGCGAAGCCATGGCACTTGTAAAATGGCTCAAGATCCTGAGAACAGCATGTGAGTCAAATACATTGCTATTAATAGGCCTCCGAATATGTTTGTATTAGTATTTTCCTCTTGGGTCTCTTAAAGAAAAATACAACAAAGAAAAAACATTTACTCAGGAAACTACCAGCTGCTAAGAGGTGATGGCAACAAAATTCCTTAGCAGATATGGGTGCGGTATAGAGGCGACCAAGCTATCAAAAATATCAATACCAGTTTTAAGTTGTTTCCCCACCCGCTTCAGTTACACCAGTTCTTGATACCTCCTCCTCATACAGGCACAATGCTGAGAACTGCCAACTCTCACTGACTTCAGTGAGAACAGAGCAGAGCTTGCAGTAACTTGCAGATTGTCGCTCAGTATTTTAGACAGTTACCTCTTCACATCAAAGCCACCTACAGTGCTGCCTTCCTGGAAAATGAGCATCTGGTCACAAAGGGAAGTAACCATTTTATAGTGTATCCACTCAACAAAAAAAAGCTTTTTACATATATACATACATATATATGTATGTGTGTATATGTACGTGTATATATGTAAAATCCAAATCCCCCCAGCAGTGATTAGCATCTCACAGCCCTTCTACATGAAATCCTCATACCCATACATTAGCAGAAGCTATTGCAAATGAAGTCTCTCAATGCCATTGTTTCTATCCTCTACTGATGCAATTTGCTTAATTTTTAGAACATTTTACAATGAAATTAAAAAAAAAGGAAAAGATCAGGAAACATTGTATTCAGAAAAGAAAAACCAAACCAACACCCAAACCACTCAAACAAGGTTTCTTCAACATCAATAGCTAATTTCACATCAACATGCATAAAATATCAGCTTATCAAAAAAAAAAATAATCACATTCACTTGGACTGGAAAAGCTGGTGAGAAGATTCTGCTAACATGCTGGTATGCAATTCAGCACTGGGAAATGGAATGAAGGTAGTACTGCCAGCACCTACATCTAAGGCATCTTTCCTAGCTGTCAAAACCTTTGTTCTTGAGCTGAGACACTGAGGCACAGATTTACACAGCAAGCATATTTAGTTGGCCATTTTCACAATGAGAATACAGAAGAATAACTAAGGTTCACATAGCAGCTATTAAAAGAAAAAAAGCAAACCCAAACCCTACAGGAAAAATACCTTCCTTTCCATCCCACCTCCCCCTCCCCCCCCTTTTTCCAATAGGTATTAAAGGAAAAATTCTTTCTGTCTTCTGCATTCAAGGAAGCTATTTTCTCATCTTTCAGTATATTCATGTATCACAGAATAGGAACAAAGACTCTCAGACGTTACCTGTTTCACAAGGCAAAGTCAGCTGAACAGGGAGATCCCAAAGGCCCATTTCCAGGGGGAGTACACTGAGACCTAGTCCTTTCCAAGGAGCACAGCTACCCCTCTTGGAAGCTTTCTCGGTTTTTTACGCTTATCCGATATCCTTGAGAGGCATCTGCCTGATTGTTTCACTGACCACTTGAGGGAAGGGAAGAAACTCCACCTCTTCTCTCCCACCTCCTCCCAACCACCATCAGCTGCGGCCCTACACTGCACTGCTAATGGATACACAGAGAACAGCATCCAGCTACATCCCACAGAGACTGCATGCAACAAGAAAGCAGAAGAGAGCTAGGATTTTAATTTAGCATTTCCAGCTGTCCTGAGGGACACAACAATATATACCTAAATAGGTATTTATGTACATACAATGCATGCACACAGAATGTATGTATTTATGTACATATGCACTTATATGTTTATATATTCTCTATATATGCCCGCATATTATTAAATCAGATCACTGATCAAAAACTGCATCACATGAGGCCCATAACAAAAGCTTGGCACAGGGCAACAAGATTTTTCCTTCAATCCACTTTCAGCCTTTTACAGGGTCACACTGTGCCACGTAACGTATTTTCTTTTCAGGCATTTTGAAAATACCCGACCACTACAGCACCTGAAGAGCACACAGTCTCAGAAAAACAGAGCCTCTGTATTGTTTTAGAAGAGAAGAGGGGTGAAAAGAGGGCGAGAATGAAAGCATGCCTCTTTCTGTCATCCACGGAAAGAAACTGGGAGGTCAAAACAGAGGGGCAATGAGTTTACTGCTCTTATAGCTTATATGACTGGTCAAGCCCTAGGGAAGAAGGATTGGAGGGTGAAGGGGCTGTTTTCTTTTTCTGCCCCAATAACCTAATTAAGTTTGTGAGCACTGCTAGCGGGATAGAAATTTCTTCACGCTACACTGTCTGTTTGTGTTTGATTAATGTAAATCTTCCCAGGGCTCTAACCATGCCCCAGGCAGTGTGATGCCTGGCTCTCCATTAACAAGCATCCAAGCCGCCACGTACAGCGGGATGAGAGAAAAAGCAAGATCTCTACTTTAGCCTTTGCCATAAAGCCATCTAACTCAAAATAATTTTTGGTGATTTGATTTGAATTACCATTACTAATTAAATTCTGCTTTTTTTCCCAAATTATGGGGCCTGTTAAAAAGATGAAACTGCAGCAAACCACTTATATATTAATCACTTTCTTTTGCATTTCTTCAGTTCTCATGACTGAATTTTTTAGACTACACTCACCACAATTACCATGTTGCCCAGTCCAATGCGTGCTGGTACCAAATATAATCTCCAAGCCACAACTGCATCAAGGCTACAATTACAGAGCAGACAGGAAGCCAAAGAAATCAGCTCCTACCCCTACATCTATCTGCTCCATGGTTCTAAGCATGCAATAATTTCCCAGCCAGAGCTTGCATTTTCCATGCTTCTATCTTTTCCAGTGGCATGCATTAGCATTTTCTAAATAGTAGTAAGCTGTATTTCATTGGTTCATACTTTGAAACATTTGCCCAGCTCCTCATTTTCTAGGAATTTCACAAATCGGTAAAGAAAATGTCAGCTCTCAAAAAGAAAATGGTAACAGGAGGAAAGCAAAAAAACCCAGTACGTAGCCAGCTGCTCAGATACTCACTGGCTAGCACCCCTTCCTTTCAGAGTCCTAGTATATGACCCCAAAGCAGAGGAAAATAAAATGAACAGTAGTGGTTTTTTAGGCAAATATGAAATCACAAAGGGTTAAGAAAGCAAGGAAAAAGTCACTGCAAATCCCAGAGCAGAGCTTCATATCCAGTTTATTCATGCCTGAGTGAGAATCACGTGCACCAAAACAGCCACCGCTAAGGCATAAAGAGGGTGTCAAAACAGAGGTATTTTTAAACCTGGATTACATTTTAAAAATCAAACATTTCCTAATTCTTCTCCCTAATGCTCCTCGTCATTAAGTGAAACATGAATGAAACAATATAAGCAGGCCAATATACCTTACTTTACCAAAACCACATTTTGCTTAAAACGCTGTAGTTTCCCATTTCCTTCATTGTGCAGAGTACTCTTGTACCGACTGCAGGAGCCCAAACAACGCGCTCCAACAAGCAGACCTTGCAATGGCTGGTCAGAACCAGATCTCCTCCCCTCCACAGAGCTTCCCATTCCCTAGCTGCGTGCCTCAGTTTACCCTTCAATGAAACTGCATATTACCACAAGTTTAAGATTTTTAAGTTGCTTTACAGTCGTAAGAAATACATACAACATTGTGGAGTATTACTTATCATATCCTTGTAACTCAAATTACCCTGAGCAGAGTGCTTTTTGAAATTTGCATGTAAAACATTTAATATGAAGCCATTCAGGCAGGTGAACAGCTGGAGGAATACAACAGGAGTATGCTTCAAGGCCGTGTTATGCCCTTACCTCATAGGGACATCATCAATCCCCTTAAACATGAAAACTCTTATAGCATCAACGCTTGGGAAAAGAAATGCGTTTGTGCCATGAAACAATCTCAAAAGCTTCTTAAATAGATATCACAGCTTTCGCCATTATAATAAAGTTTAAAACACTTTGAAGCATCCAAACAAAATTTCAGTCTATCAGGAAAAGTATCAAGTAGAATAAGGATTTAAGCGCAGCAACAGCACTTTTGGAAAACTATTACAAGAATGAACTCTTGACCTCAACACTGAATTTATTCATTTCTTGCTCTAAGGTTTCTTTTACACTGCAAAAACAATATAGAAGGGACTGGTGTAAGCGAACAGAGCTAGTCCTGTAGACGGCTTCTTTCCTCAAATACTGAATTTCTGAAAGAACATTGCTTTCCAAAGCACTGACCACCTTTCAAACGAAGCCTGTTATGTCCTGACTCCTAACATCACACAGGTGGCATGCATCACAACTTGAGACAAAGTTCCCTTCCGTACTTAAAATGGGGAAGGGGATATGAATAACTGACTCTTAACAGGATTATTATCCAGTATGATCACTGCAGAACTACAGATCAGTCACGTAAGACTTCACTGTTGGCTGCAGTTTTTTGCTTTGCACATAATGGACTTATAATTTTACGGTATTAATTTTTATTTATATTTTATCTAAAGCTTTTGGGAAAAAGCAACACAATGCATTCCTTTCAAGTACAAAGCAATGCAGCTGCCAGGAAACAGTGTAAAAACAAGAAAGATTCAGGAATGGAAGCTTATATTTTGCTTCCTACTCTGATTTCCCAGATTTCCTTCCCTTGGTGCTCTCTCAGGCACAAGACATAAGAAAAAAAACAATGGGGGGGCGGAATCTTTGACCAAAAAAGGCAAGAAAGTCTAGTGCAACCAGGTTTTAGAAGAAATTAGAGATACCTAAGATATGGCTAGAACTGTATATGTAGTATCACTATTTTAAATCTACAGGGATTTCTGCAGTCCTGAACAACAGCAGGAAAGGAAGATAAGGGAAGAAAACACAGAAAAGAGATGCCACTTTCCACATCATTAAAAAAGAAATCTCTCCTAAAAATATAGGAAAGATGGTAAAAGAGTAAGATAACTCCTCCTCACTGAGCCCCATTTCTTTTTCGTTTTAGAAAATAATTAATAAAAGGTGAGAAAATTAAGTTAAAATCAATGCTTCTAAAATACCACACTACAAGTTACAAGCCTCTGTATTTCAGGTTTCACTTTCCAGAATTTTCAAACCTTTGTTCCACCCTTCTTTGTCAAGTAACTGCAATTTTGGTCCCTACACTCTCTGTCGATTAAGGAATTATTTACTTCTTACCCATAATACAAACGACGCACCCTGCAAGCAACATAAGTTGCTCTCCTCCTTGTTCAATAACAGTATTAGCAGCTCTCAGCTGGTTAGGCTGGGATATGGTAAATATTTATGCAGAATTCACAGACCTTTACCCCAATAAGGAGCCAGGCATGGGAAAAGAACAGCTTCCCAGAGCTCCATACAGCGGAAGTGAAGTGGTCCCCAAGGAACGGAGTCCACACCCCTGTGAAAAAAAAAAAAACAGCAAGAAGAGCTCCGCATCTGACCACTACCACTGCCGGCTGAGTTTCTACAACAAAACCTAAGGCCTCAACACACTGAGCGCTAAGCATCCTGTTTGCAGCTTAGCTGAAGAGACCGAACCTCACTCACAACTTTTGGGAAGTTCAAAGAGGCATGGATGAAGAAATCTGCTCTTGAAAAATTATTTAGTTCAGATACTGTCAGGATATGGGGTAGATGGATACATGCATTTTTAATCAGTGAACCCCTAGCATTATAAGGTATCACATCAATATATAAAAAGCTTGCCTATGCACTTCCTTAGCCCTTAAAATCATAAACAACAGGCAGAAGGGCTGTCCAATTCCCCCATCAGAGTATCTAAATACTTTACAGAGCCTCTAAATACTTTACAGGGCCATATGTTATGAGCCCTGACTCTCATCCTCTCCCTTTTATTTGATTGGATCAGGATGTTAATTTCTCCTATCTTTAATATAAAGCAACAAAATACATCCCGCACATCTTAAATAAACAGGAACCAGCAAAAGGCTACTATGTTTTTTTAGGAGTGCAACTATAAAAGAACAGACAAGGTGATGTGCAAGAGATCTGACATATTTCAGCAAGATACTGCAAGAACACAGAGCCCACTAGATGACCTGCATTTTTTAGACACATCTGAGTGTTTTCAAGTACAAAAACAGCAGGCCACTATTTAGAATGTAGATACCTACTGAGAAGTCACAAAGATGTTAGAAGCTCTGAACTTCACTTTAGTCAAGTATGGTGAATGTCCTTTTTTGTTTTTTCTCTCCATAAAGAGATCAGAACTCTCATACTTCAGGCACAACAGCACTTCCTTCTTGTCACCAAGAGAACTATAAACTATACCTTTTTTCCCTCTATGCTTATGCTGCCTTATTTTCAAGTCATGTGCATTTTCTTTTTGCTTTAGACACGTCTTGGTCTTAGACATTATGTCTTTACATAACCGATATTGATCCTTCAGTACAGTTTCTGACAGCAGCAGCACACAAACATTGCCCAACCTGCAGCTGTTATCCACACACTTGTTCCATCACCTACAGCCGATTCCTTTCTACCACGAGCAGAACTGCGCAGACTTGACACACACCGAGTGGGTAAGTTCACCCTCTCTGCCTTCACAGCATAGACTGTGTTCTTTCATAAACTTTTCTTGGCCTGAAATATCAACAACTCATAAGCAGCGTATGATGAAGAAATATTCTGTTCAGCTACTCTGGGTATGCTTTATTGAAAGCAGAAGACAACTTGATGAACAACTCCGTTAATATTTCATTTGAGTACCTGAAGTATGTTATGTAATAGGCAGTGGAAGGTCAAGATATAGAAGCTTCCTCTTAGGAATTTCTGCAAGTCAGAGTAGACATTTAAAGGAGAGCTTACGTCAGGTAAAGTAATCATTTTACAAAATCACTGCTTCATGTATACAAATCCTTCATTATTTCAACTCCTTAGAAACATGCCTTAAATTACTGGAACTTAGTTTGAAAAATAGGAAACTGAGGTACAGAAACAGGAAATTATTTTTGCAATAAAAAACAATTGCTGAAGTAGAAATACTATCCAGATTATTTGACCAGTACTCAGCCATTCTATCTTAAATCAGTACCGTAATTACTTTTTTAAAAGTCTGTGTGGCACCCTGCAAGGTACAGAAACCAAGTCACAGATACTTGGCATATACAACATATTTGGGAAGGAAAGCGTAACTGAGTTCTAGCAACACATGTGCAAGTAAGCCAGAAGACCTATAGCTTTCATAATTCAGAGCATTTTGCTACATGACAATTAACCAAAGGCCTTTAGGATCCTAGATACCAGACGAGAACCCCCTAAGAAATACCCCCCAACTTTAAGTGCATTAGTGGACACAGCTTCAGCAGTTGCTATGTGAAACACAAGGGACAGCATCTGTAGAATGCCAGGCAAAATTCAAATTCAAAACTGGCATAGAAGAAAGAAGAGGAAATCAAATCAAATGTAGGACAAGCTCCAGAGAAGCACCACCTGTGAAGAAAAAAGCAAGGATGATTTAGACATAAGAGAAATTGATTTACTGAGCAGGGTGGAAAAATATATAAGCAGAACTAGAGGATAAGAAAATAGAAAAGCTCTCTATTGCTTGAGATACAACCCAATTTATTATGCATCTCACTGAACGATTCACCGCACAAATACTCTCACTGTGCTCTGAACAAAATCCACCTTCCAGGCTCCAGACAGCTGACTAAAAAGCACATATCAGCACAAGTTAGGATTAGACTGGCAACCTACTTTACAGAGTCAATCATTACAAGACTGAACCACATCTGTCTGTTTTTAATGCATGGCTGCATTAACCCTAAGCAAGATGTAGTACTTTGAAAAAAAAATCACCTTCAAAAAAGAAAACACTGAAGTCATTAAAACTTTAGGCAAATTGTTAATTGCAAGCATTTACTAATAATAGATATTACTGAAGTAAAGAATCTGCTAACCAAAGAAAAATTTACAGAAGTACCAACCATTTTCTACTGTGACACACAACATGCTACTGGACAATCTTCACAGAGAGTAATTAAAAGAAGGAAGTTCTGATACAAATATGGAAACGGATTAAAAAACATCTGTAAAGTCTGCTGATTCAGTGACGCAATAAAAAATACTTATCTGTAGAAGCAAAAAGTGAAAGACCCTTTAGGAAAGGGAACCCTAATTCTTTCATTCTCTCATTGTCTCAGCTGACCTCTGGCATAGGAAAATGGGCTATATGGAGCTTCATTTAAAAGGTCATACTGTTTCCTTCCTTGATCTTTTACCATGAACAATTTTAGAAGGCATTAAACATTTCAGAACAGCCTAAACAAATTTTTGCTTATCCTGTCATTGAATTAAGTTCAACCAATTCCAGTAAGCCTACTAGGAAGAAGAGGAAAAAAAAAACCAAAAAAAAGCAGTCCCCCAGAAGACCTCCAAAAGATTATATTAATGCCAGTCACTAAATTCAAACTGGAAACAATGCCAAAATAGAACACTTATCTAAAGAGTGAGACAAGTAATTATTGTACAGTTGACAACTTGGAAAGAGAGAAAAATACAAACAGGGATACTCCATTTTCTAAGATACAATCTACTTCACTCGTAGCAAACTGCCAAACATAGTTGCTAAAATTGTGTCATAATTCAAAGAGATAACACAAAACCAATAAACATGGTTTTAGCACTCAGTACCTTGTTATGGTACACTGTAGAGCTGGGAATTTTCAGCAATAAATACTTCCAGGTCTAAAAAAAAGCCACAAAACTCTACCGACTGCTCACTATATATCCAGAACTGGGACAGAGCGGGTGAGCTTAACTTAGTCCTTCCAAAGATTTTTGCAGGGCATTCTCAACTCACTGTAGGCTTCACCCCACCCCAGCTTTACAGTACAATACATATAAAAATAATTAAAGGACATGAAATGCATCAAAATATTGACCCAACAAGCAAGCCAGCACTGACTTCATCATTACTGTATTCTGCAATTGTAGCCTTACACTCCCCAAATTCTGAAAGAAGGGGGGGCGACACACCAAAATGCAAAGTAGCGATACCTGTATTCACAGCCCCAGCTTCTGAAAATGCATAAATCCATTTCCTTAATGCACTAAAACATAATTCCATTCTCTCATCGCTTCAGTGTGACAAGGAACATAAAACCACCAACATTTAGAGTTTGCAGTGTTTCCAGATGTTGTCTATAAGCCAAATACCAGTTTGAGTTATCTCCCCTAGAATTACTTTTATTTCTGAGTCTGTCCTATTGACAATTTCTCCTTTGCCCTCAAGCCAATGCATAATCAACAGTCTTTTCCAGGGCTCTCCGTCTCCCCCTTCACAGCAATCATCATGCCTAAAGCACACCACCAAAGCCATACAAGGGGTCAGGAGACGGGCAGGGAGAAAAAAGTTTTAGGTCTTGCCAGAAAACTTTATCATTGTAGCTACGACAGTGCATCTGCCTCTTACTTTGAAATTCCAGAGCAAGAGCGTTCACATAGCTAGTTACACCAGTATAATTACAAGTGTACATTTCCTCAAAGCGGCAGGCCAGCACTTTAGTGGGGCCTGGTAGCTGATTCATCTGATTTTTTTAATATTTGCTCACAAGCCGAGTACTGCTGCAGCCTCAAGAGACTCTTCCTGCCTTAGCCTCTGGAGGGGCAATAGTACTAAAACCAGGCAAATTTTAACACAGTGATTGCAGCTGCTTTTCAGATAACATTTGACCATCAAATATACAAAATTAAGTATTATAATTTCTATTTAAGCAGAGCATGCATGCAGCTTACCTACAGAAACTTTAATATAGCTGTTTTTCTTATCAGCTAGATCTGAGTCATTCATGCTTGCAAGAAATCACAACTCCCTCAATTTTGTATCAAAGCATGCTCCAAATGCCACAACACAGACCTCCCTCTCCAATTTCCACTATACCGTATTAACTGAACGTGTTCACTACACATCAGCAGTTGTCCACGTTCAAACATCCTCACAGGATTTAACAAAACGTGTTATCACCATAACCAACAGCTGAGTTTAAGTAACCGAGATTATTCAAGTTACTACATACGCAAGAAACTTGCAAACATAAAAATTAAGCACTGATCACTAGCAGAACATCAGTACTCAGTGCATTACATCAGTAAGGGAATTATAGTTTGTTTAGTTTTGTGAACGGCCCGCAGTAAGGCAATTTCTCCCAAGGTATTTTCTGCCCGGGGTTCTGAAAATGGAATATATGTAATCAGACCCACTGCAGCATGGAAACCACCAGGATGCCAACAGGAGTGCTTTAATCTAAAGCAAACATCTCCACGTGATGGAAAAGAGAGAGGAGGGGGAGAGTAGAGGCAGCTTACAATCTTACAAGACAAAATTCATTTGCTACTGGGCATTTCTTCCCGCACATTATCATGCAACTGAATCGGGTTGACTGCCATTGAGAAACAGATCCTGGGGCCAGGGTGACAGCCAAAGTATTTGTCACTGACAAAGGGCTGCCCCACAGATCTGTTATTCCTGTGCCAGACTCATGCAGCCTGACATCTATATCCAGTGCACACACAGCTGGAGAGGTAACGGAGACAAAGGGAGGATGCAGCGCTCATGGATTCTCAGATCATGCGACCACCTTCAGGAATGCTAGCTTGAGCACGGCTGAGAAAGCATTTCTTAAAATCCCACAGGAAACAAGCCTTCCATTTTTGGGTCCCAGATATTTTCGTAGGCTTCTCATTGCCACACAGCTAATCATTGTATTTCAAATTTACTACCCCAGCAAACCGATCCAAATACAAATCTGAGAAGATGATGAAGCGATTTCACATGAGGATTTAAATAAACAAGGTCCCTGAACAGAACAGTCCTTGTTTGAAGTGTCCAGATTCCCTTTGTGCCTGTCTCACAACCAGGTACAAGGTCTTTTTTAAAAAAAAAAACAACCAACAAATCCAAACCCCACCTCATTATTTGTATGTTCTTTGTTATTTTTTTCCTCTACCTAGCTGTTGAAATGCTCTTTTGGGGACAACTGTAGTTTTGAGCTAGAAGACACTTCATTTATAAAAAAATATTAAAAGTTTTTTTAAAAACCCAAATCCTAAATCCCTACATACACTCTAAATGAGCACTTACTTTTGGAAAAATACATTCCCAGTTCCCAATAAAAGCAGAGGAACCAACTTATTTTGATGGAGTAAACTTCAGGTTTCTGAAGCCCCTTGCTTATCCAATAACTGATCAAAACCCATCATTATTCTGAGTAGTATGTTATAGATTTGAAGGAGACATTTTTCTCCATCTATAAAGAGCAACAGATGGAGCAAGATTTTCAGCACACTCTGAGCTACTGTGATGTTCTTGTCATTGCAGTAAGTAAGCAGGCTCAGCGAAGCTGCCTCCCAGTAGCCAGAGCCATGATCTTTTTTTTTTTTTTTTTTTCAAAAGGCAGGAGAAAGGGGCAAGTTGTCTCCATCTGGCTGAATTCCAGCAAAAGCATTTTGAGTTGCAGGCTGCCCAAAACTCAAACCTGTTGCAAGGCTACTTCCTCTCCCCCTTCCAGCTAAGCTTAATGATCTGCTTCTGTTTTACATGTGACCCAGGAGCTCTGCTAAGAGAAGGAGCCTCCTCCAGTAAGGCTGGTGCTAACTGTTAAAACAAGCCGTGATCAGCATACAGTGACTCTTGCCCTTCGCCTGGCACCCACCAGGCAGCATTTCTAGCCTAAACCAGGGACTCCACATCTGGATTACTAGGGCCAGAGCACAGCCAGATACCCCATCTACAGAGGGGGAGTCAAAAGCACAGGTGACCAGGTGCAGACACTGAAAAACAGAGTTAATGTCTCATTATCAGGTTTTGCACTCATTAGTAAGTCTACTAAAAGGAAAAGGGAGAGGAGGTCAAGGTTTGCTATGCAACGCATACAGCTTAAGTTGCACTGGTTAACATCCAAAGTAAACAACACTCTAGCGTTCAAAGCTATCACCAACATTCCTACATCTTTCCACACTGGAAGAACAGGAAAGTATGCTTGCCTTTCCCCATCCCCCACCACCCCCAAATATTACAGGGTTTTATTCTCACAACAATTTCCATTATGTGAGTGGCTGAATATTTTACATAACTTCATAGACCTGACGCATCCGAGTGTAAAACTTGGGGCTTTCAATACTACTGAAAGGGCTGCTGTGCTTGGCAACATTATACTTACCAAACATTAAGTAAGTATTATCAAACACAGACACCAAAGCATCCGCCACTGAAGCAACTAGAGCAGATACAGAGCAAAGTTCTTTTAGATCATGTACCCATTTCCGAACTGTCACAAGATACTGCTTTTACTGTTGAACGTTCCATTGTAACTCAGGAGTAGAAGTCTGTGACAAAGGTATTCATTTTACCAGTGCCCTACAGACTTGGACACATCCTTACAACAAAGGAAATCCCACAACAATTGCAAACAGCTGTCTGCAGTATCCCCATACCACCTTCACCAGCCAAAGTGATTGAGCTTGTTGGTTTGCTAAGATCAGATCTGCACCCACATGAACCACTTCCGCTACTGAAACCACAGGGACTATGCAGGGCAAACCACAACCTATCATTTTGTGTCTCTCAACAGACAACAAGAACAAATTGCCAACTTGAGAGCTGCAGTTCATCATTATGAGATATCTAAGCTAAGAACTTTTATCCTCGACACAGAAGTATTTCTGATAAACCATCAATCCCCCCTACCCTTACATTTAGGGAGTTCATATGATTTAAATTCATCCCCTTCTCTCTATTAGTTCCCCCTGAATATTTTTCAAATCTGTTATGATGCTGCCTACCTAAGTCAGGTTAGAAAGCTATACAGCAGTCTACAGCAGCAGGGAAAAATCACTCTTTTAAAACACAGAAATGATGTGAGAAGAACAGCTTACTTCTGGCGGAAGTCACTGTCTAATTTGGGACATTGTATAATAATTTTTCAGAAGGTGGAAAAAATATCCTATCGACACAGATCGGAAAACCGCATTATTTTCTTACTTGCAAAAAAAAAAAAAAGAACAGGAGTTACCATCATCGTGGCTCAAATACTGCCACATGGGACTTGCTGTCACTCCAACCACAGCAAAATTTTAGAAGGCATTATAACAGCTGAGTTTTCTAGTCCCGAACAGTACCAGCACAGCCTCCTCAAGAAACAGACAGGCACTCCCAGACACCAAACGTGTATCTTCAGTCCCCCACAGAAAACTCACACAGCTGTAGCCCTGCCTTGTCAGGGTTTTTTGCCTTACACCAGGTCTTAGTCCTTTACGGCTGACATCTGCCAGTGCATTCTGAAGGCCCACAGGAAACCCCTCTCCTATCTTGCAGTTGCCACCACCTCTCCCATTTCTCTCCCTCTCACTCACTTCCTATTGGCTTTCTCATGTCTTACATTGCAGCTTTTTCCTATTTCCTTTTCTCCTCGCTCATTACAGCTTCCCTCCTTCAATTCTCCTCTTAGCCCCTTTTCCCAACACTTTTCTAGTACCTTTGATCTCAGCCTGTACTCATCAGAATATTCTTTTGCATCTGGGCACAACAGAAGCATGCAATGGTGCCTCTGTGCCATGGGAGTACTGAGAGGAGACGCCTTGTCTGATGTGCTGCCAATAAGCTACACTAACAGCCACTATCATAACAGGGTAAAAAGACTTTCAAGCAGCCATCAGATACTTCAGGTAAGCCTGCAGGTTGAAGCTTGTATGTTTATGGGAGTGGTGAACCCAGAATCCTGTACCTGCCTCAGATCAGTCTAGTGTTTTATTAAATAGAGGGGTCTTCTCCTCTAGACTTGCTTCCTCAGGTCAATTCAGGTCCCACCTAAGCCTGCCAACCGCCTTCCATCCAGCGTAACAGCTCATTCAGGACTCCATAAAAGAGTATCTAACTCTTCATTAGTTACTGGTTTATCTTGGGAAGTCACCCAAGCTCTTGGTAAAATGATTGCCTGTAATACTACAAACCAGGATTCACACTCTGCAAATAAACTGAAGATCAGCTTCTCACATAAACAAGCATAGTTGTGCTGCTACTTATGGTCTCGAGGAACAGCACTTGGGTAAAATTAAGATTTCCACCATTATCTCTGAAGACTTCCAATACGTAATTCAAAAGCTTAGGAGCAGACAGAAACCAATTCGAGTCTTGCCCTTGCATACACCTTTCTTGTGCCAACTGAGAGCAAACAGGAACTCCCATAACCTGGGGACTCTACCTTAGGTTTCTAGCACCAACACTGTAACTTCTTTATAACCACCAAAAGAGGCCCTTTTGCTCAATTCACACAGTTCAGTCCATCTTTCACATAGCCCTGTTCCTTGGTGATAAAGGGTTTAGTTTTTCTGAACCCTTAAATGAACTGAGACCCAAGTGCCACTTCCAGGACAGCATCCACTGTTAGCATACCAGTCCTACAAGGGACACTGCCTATCTTCAGTGGGACATTTGACAGTATCCAAGTAACTAACATGACAATGACCCAGACAGATTACAATGAAATTACTTCAAGTAGAGGAACTCATGTGCTTGGCCTTAGGATCTCTTCCACCCCAGGTATTCACCCTCACAAAGGGCACCATTCATTTGCTTTTCCAGTGCCAAGGCAATTTAATGAAGTACCTTACCAACTGACATCACAGAGCCCAGAAGTTTCAGTGTTGTCAAAACAAAGCTCAAAATAGCCACAGAGATAATATTTAAGCATTTGCCAACAGATGTAAACAGCAATGTTTCTTAGACTTTGCTAAATGGTGTGACCATGCAAGAAAGGGTTCCTGCCCATTGGTCTTAGAAGTCAAACACACACAATACTGAAAATACTCAAGGCAAGGATACAGAGTAATAACAAAGCATAAGTGATGTTTAGTAGATGATTTGTGAATGTCACAGTCTGAACATTGTTTGTTTTGTTTTTACTATTTATACTTATGCTTACATTTTAAACATAAGGACACTGCTTCTTCCTGTCATTTTTAATATATTTATTTTTAAATGTTTTCTTTTAAAAGAAAAATGAGTAAACCTTGTTTCTTCCTGTCTTTCGCTAAGTGTGCTGTTCCTATTTTGTATGTATCCTGCCTTGTATTTTATTCCTTGTACCTTCTTAATCAAACACGGCAGGTTTTACATCCCTTTTCATCTTACTAATTACTTTGCTACTGCTTCCCCCATCCTTATTTTGAGCTCCCTCCTGACGTTAAGACATTATCTACATCCAGGCTCCTGACCCTTAGTTTAATCAAGCTGAGACATGAACTAACACTTCTGTTCTTTAAACCTAGTAATTATCCAGAACAGGGCCACAGAACAGGACATAGCATCACCTACCAGAAAGTATGCATTCAAGTCTATTTTCTCTTAGTGCTACTGACATCTCTTACACAAGAACAATCTAGTTATCTCAAAGCAGATAAAATATCATGACTAGAGTGAAAGAAAGGAGAGTGCTTAGGCAGAGGAATATTTGTGGAGCCTTAGGAATGCCACAAGAAGCATTTTCATTAGTGTCCCAAATCACCCAGTCTAGAAACTGAAGGATAATACAAGTGGGATTCATTAATGAGTCTCCTACTGCTAATTTTCAGGGGGAAGGAAGGGGTATTCACCGAGAAACCTGGAGGATAAAGCCTTGAAAGCAAGAGCCTAAGCTTATCTTTCAAGCAGCACAGCCAACATACTTCCCCGGTGACCCAGAAGGACCACCTAGGGGTTTAAGTGGAGAATTCAGTCTCCAGACCAAGGCAAATACTGCCCCTCTTTGAGGCACTTTGCATAACTACAAGCTATAGCGCTGGGCTGGCCAGGGTGGGGGTTGATGCTTGTAACCATGAGGCAAACAACGCTACCCAGAACACTGGAAAAAATGGGTAAAAAACCAGTTAATACCAAAAATTGTGTTAATGATACTCCAAAGCTTCTTGGTAAAGGAGGGAAACATAAGCAGGCACTGAAGCTACTCACTGAACAGGATTCACACAAAATGCTTAAGGCACAAATTCAGTAGGAGACCCCACTTCTTGAAATAATCAAAAGACCTTGGGATATAGTAATGAAATATGCAAAATAACCAGTACAGGTGTCTGCACTGCTTTCCCCAGGCAAATACATGAATGCTCTACACTACCTTCAGATGGACTGCCAAATAATCCTCAATGCCTAAATCACTACTTTTACAATACAATACAGAATAGTTCTGAAAGTAACCACAAGACTACTTTGCTTTCCAGCAGGAAGACTATAGTCAATGCTGCCACCCTCAAGGACCAAGAAACCTCTCTCCTATATGGGTCATGCTCATCCACACAGAAGTCTGTTTTTTAAAGAATGGTCTGAGAAGATCACGAATGAACGCTCACAAAGCTCAATAACCTCAGCAACTTCTGCCCCAAGGGTAAGATGCATGTTTCTTCTCAGGCATCTCTGAATAGGAGTGCAGCAGGCATTAACAAAACAGAACAGTGATCTTAAAAAGCACTCCAATGGGCAAACTATTTTCCAGAGGAAGAAAGGGGAGGGGTACAACATGGAGAAGGACTATCCATACATGACAGTCGTGAGTTATGTCAATGTGCTACCAGCACTCAATCACTACCATGATAAGCCAGTCTAAGAGTTCTCTGTAGAACAGACTAAATGAGGCTGGAAAAGCCAAAGAGGTCCCTCCATCTTGCAGCAGGGTTTATATATTTCACATTTACCTAGACCCCTATGGACATCACTTTGACAGGAATGGTATCTGACAAGCTTAGATTATCACCAGACCATTTCTCCACACTTTTCATGCAATCCCTCACTCCCTCTCGGCTTTCCATAATTAGCTCTGGCAAGTATTTTTTTTTGCTGCTAAATGCATCGCACCCTGATTCCTGTGAATCTGGACAAGATTTTTAGAAGTCTAAAACTGAAGTAGCCTACATCCCAGCATCATTCCTAAGTTATCCATTTGAAACACTAATAAATGCCATAATAGGAGTTATGTGCACAGGGGGAATTATACAATTGGGCTAACAGATGAAATATCGTTCCTGTCTCCACCCAAATAATCATGACGCCCACAGCTCTATTCAAAACTAGAAAATCAAGCTCACCTCAACTTCTGTTTCCAGTAAAAGCCCTAATAAACTATGCAGCATGAACTGGTAGCATTTGCTTCCTAGCCAACAGTAAACACCACAGACAGTACTCTCTTCTGACAGCTTCAATAAAAGCAAAATTAAAAAATGAGTTTATGAACAGACTATGTCAACTACTAATTTGCAAACATAGCGAAGGCACAGTGATGGAAAGCACATGAAGACTTGCCTCAAAGACTTTTTACTTCATAGAAACAGACATGGTGCTGCAGCTTTCCATAAATATTACACCTTACAAACTCTACTAATTAAGTAGATGCATGATAAAAACATCTAGCTACTCAATAACACTAAGGCATGACTTTCTAAGAAGTTCTTACCCCTATCCTGCTGGGAAAAAAATAAAACTTTTTTTGCCACCATACAGTTAGAGTAGTCCAAGTTACTATGGGGACTTACAAACAGCCAAAGACAGGGAAAGTGCATCTAAGCAGATAAGAAACAAGGGTCTATTTTAGTACCAAGTCAGGAGCAAATCGGCAATTAAAACCTCTCAAGGGTAACTATGTGTAAATTCTACCTCTCCTATTTTCCAATCATAGCAACAGAAACTACAGCACTGTTATAAATAAAACTCATTTGCAAGCAACTGCATAGGAAGAGTCATCAGTTCCTCAACAAGGTACTGCAAAAGCAGTGAGAGCCTCCATTCTTTTACTGTGCTTTAATAAACAGAAAGAAACATAAAGCAAGTTCTGTAGCCGTGCAATTGCTCAACTCTACAGCACGTTTGGAATGGTTACAGGAATAAAAATACAGTTAACTACGAGACCAAAAAAGATTAATTGCATACAAATGTTTCTTTAGTGTCATAACAGGATACAGCAGAGTTCTGATCATCCTTCAGTGGCCTACCAAAGCCTGCAAATGGCTGAATTTCATCCCAGCCCCAGTATGTCCTTGCAAAGAATAAAACCCTTATCTCTCTCGCTCAGCCATGTGTCGCCTGCCACAAACAGCAGAACAGAGCAACGCCCAAAGCCAGCCGGCCTGCCCGAGTGTGTCTGGGCCAGAAGAGCTCTGAAGCGAGCCAACGCAGGCACACTCGTACGCAGTCTCACAGAAGTAACACGGAAACACCTCCTCTGACATGCCCTACTCAGCCACCCACTACATGGAGGGAGGTCCCAAAGCAAGCCTTAGGTGTCCCTCCAAGGTCAATCTCCCCCTTCCAAAATCCTCACACTGACAGCCCGAAACAGCATCCAGGAACTAAAACTCCAATATAGCACTAGCAACTAGACAGCAATTTGTGGAACAAAAAACCCAGACATTTTCAGGCTAAAAGGTACTGCAAATCTCACCTGAATCCAGAGCTGGATGAAGGCAAGCAGGCATTCCGACATTCACCTGACCAATTTTAGATACCTACTTTAGGATAAGAAATGGTCCCCTAGATGTGCTTATTTTCTTCCACTAACTATAAAGGCAATCTAGACAAACAGTTCAGATAGAGATGTTGACCTCAAAGACTTATGAAGTTAAGCAAGATAAATGGCACCTTAGGAGGCCTCTAAACAAATACAGCATAACTAAGAGAGGATTAAATTAAGAGGGTGTAAATGTTTACAAACATAAAGTGGCAGAGGAATAAGGCTGAAGAGGAATTGTTTGATATGGTCAACAGGATTATGAAAAGCAGCAGCTCTCAAAGTAAAAGAACATTGTGAAAGAAAGAAGGGGAAGTAAATGTCACTGTTCTGACTCTCTCATACCATCAGAAGCCATGCAGGGCACCATGCCTCTCCTGGACTACTTTTTGCTTATTTATTTCTAAACCTGAAGTACTACATTAGAAGATAATCCTTCTTTTTCTGCTAGCACCCTTTACAATCTTCTCTAAATGCTGAGTAGCTGACCAGGAACAGCAAGTGTCAGATGCTTCTTCATTAACTTTGAACAGTCATGACACCCTCAGAAGTCTTAACATCTGTTATGTCTTTTTGTTTAATACCTGACATTCCCCCAGGCACTCACCCCCCCCCAGACTTAGGGCACTGAAGGAAGAAGATGCAAGAAAACGATGGTGCTTTGTGAGCCAGCTGGATACTGGAATCCAGCTCAAGGATGAGGCATAACCATTATCAAAACTGACTAGTTTAAGGTTTGGTCCACAGAGAATATTATCCCAGACACATGAGATGTGAACTGGCACGATTGTGTTTCAGCAGAGTCTCAGACACTAAAATCCATTGAACTTTGTTAGGAAAAAAAAAAAGAAGAAAACACTATGAGGAAGAAAAAAAAAGGAGAAAAAATAGAGGAGGGGACTTAATGAAAGAATCATTTATCATACTGGCTACAGAACTGCACTAGAAATGGCCATTCATACATTCCTTCTAATTTACATATACTTTAATGCCATACATGACATCATCAACAGGAACATGAGAGACACAAAACACGTAAAGGATAGGGCAAGTGCAACCTAGACAAGGTAAATGTCAAACAGCTATCACAACACACAGTATGATTGCCATCTTACATTGAAGGGATAGCAAATATTTCCTTTTGTGTCTGTAACAGGGATTTTAAGCAGCTATACATATGTAAAATGCAAATATGTAAAGCTAATGTGGAGAAAAATGCAGGCCCATGCTACCCTATTATATTTGTAATACCATTTAGCATGGACACAAGCTGGGTTTTTCTGTTTTAAGGCAGTTCCCAACTTGATCTCACCAAGGAAGGTCACTGATAAATATGGAGAGAATTTAACATGCCATATGATTTACACCATGTAGATCCAATGACATTAGAAGCATCAAGTTTGTTTATATTGCACCCACTTTACATCACAAGCTTAAGAGCCAGATTTGAAGAGGCAATATGGAGGCTTCTTGGGCCTAATGGGAAAGCAGGCTTTTCACCAATGTACTGCTAGGACAACAGTGACCGAAAAACAGACCCCTCCTGATCCTGCACCATGCTGTAGATAGAATGCAGCAGCCTTGATCCAGACACTAGTAAGCTGACATCCACGTGTTAAGAACATACACCACCACTACATCCAGCGCTCTGCTGAAAGGTTCGGCCACAGAGTAAATGGGCCACGACAACCAAATTCCCTTCGTGCCCCCCAGGCTGGGGTTTCTTCAGGCCAGAGGTGAAGACTAGTGGCAAGGCCAGGCCCAGCTTCTCCACATTGCCCCAACCATCACACAACCCCACCACCAGAAAGCTCTGACTGCCAGGGTTGTGGAGACAGCTCCTCACCTGACATTAAAAGTCTTCTGAACCAGAACCTTAACGGAACACCAAACAGAAACATCCTCTTAACGTGACTGAAAGCAAAAGGAAATGAGACATTTTTGTCTCCACTACATTTTCAATTTGGTTGTTCCAATTCAATAATGGAAAGTATTTTGTTTTACTAACAAGCAAATTAAATTCCCTGTCCTCATGCTTTTCCTTCCCATGCGTTACTCAACTGCTTCTTGGTATGAAAATCCTGTCATTTCTTTTGATATCTTGCAACCTGCCGTTAAGACATACGCTCTTAAATACGTGACAGAATTCTCACAAAGCCACTGAAACACCACCTTCTTTTTTACTGTCACTGCCTTGTCTGGTACAGAAGAAAAGTGTCCTGCAAGTCAATAATACCTCATGCACGTGCACTGCAAAAGAGGACAAAGTTAAGAGTTTTGTTTTGCCGCCTATTCTGCTAGTACAAACATACCACACAACTCATTTCAAAGACTTAGCACTCTATGAACAGCACAGTCATAAACACAGACCAGACGTGATTTTGAGCTGTACTAGAGCCCCTACACACTGCTCAGGCACTACGCTCTGTTAGACCTGAGGAGTCATGAAAATGCCTAAGTGTGAGAACTACACTTACTCTTTCCTGCCCACACCTGGAGACTAAAAGGTGATCTCAGGCACTCAGAAGCATCATCCCTCTGTCCCAGACAGCCCTGGCTTATCCCCTATGCCAGAAGTGCTTGTATTGGTCATGAAAAGCCTAAGCAGCAAGGCCTTTGTCACACATGTTCATGCCTTAACCAACAAATACACGCAATAAAGGAAAACATAATTAAAAAAACATAACAAAAGAGAAGGCTTTTTCACTTACAAGAGTAGAAAAACTGAGGACACTCATTCCATACTTCTGTCTCAAAAGCACATAAGAGGTTTCCTACTTGGTTTTTTTTTTTCCTTACAACAGTAAATACATTTTTTCCCCTGGCTGTGAAGTATCCCAGTACAAGTGAGAGAATCCCAGACTGCTAATGAAATGCACATGGCAGCACCTGCAGAGAAGCCCAGAGGCCTGAACAGGTATCTAAAGCAAGGAACAGATTACTGCAAAGGCAGCGCAGCCACCAGCAGACATTCCTGCTCATCAACTATCCTTCCTGCCCTCACCTGAAGTGACCTCTCTTTGGTAGGCTACAATGTTTGACCTAACAAGAACCAAGTGCATCCCCTCTGCAGCTTTTGAGCTCAGACTCGAGCTGTAGCCTAAACTCCTGCCGCTTTTCCTGCTTTAACTTCTTGCAGAAAAAATTCCTTTCGGTGTCCCTCCCAGCACCAACCCGTCCTGAGAGCTGAATTACAACCCCTAGTTCTTACAAAGTCAGCCTAGCAGGCTTGAAAACAGGTAGGCTTGAAATACTCCAGTTTCAAAGTTAACCTAGTTGCCTTGACAGCTGGCCACCCCAGGTATATACCGATTCCCAGAAACTCAGGTTTAATCCCACTTTTCTGGTGCCACCTGTCACACTGTCACTGAAGTTGGAACACAAAGTAACAAGCTCTGGGAAGCACCTAGACTTTAGAAAATAAAATTTAAAAAAGAAGGAATAATCTAATTTTATACTGACCTGTCCGTGATTGTGGACTGTGTGCCACTCATTGGAGCCTTTGGCAGGAAGTCGTGCTATCCAATTTACATTTTACTATTACTGCAGGAGTATTAACGAGGCTTTGCCCCCCACATGCACTGAGGTTCAGGATCCAGCCTTGCTCCAGAAGAGGCATGCACAGAGGACAAATTCAGTTCAAGGGCAGGAAAAAATAAACAAAAACAACAACAAAAAAAGGAAAAACAAAAATCCAAAACAACTCCAAAACTCGTCTTGCAGTCACACAGAATTTCCAGACCACGGAAGCGCGGCGCGGGGGATGTTCAAGAAAAAACTCCAAGGGAGAAAAAAAAACAACAAACCACAAAACACCACCAAAACGAGCTGTTCCCCTCGATGCTCCCTTCGCCCCAAAGAAGAAAGGAAAAGTGAGGCGTGCCGAGAAAGGAAGTCTTCCGAAGCAACCGCTCCTCCTCACCGGTCCGGGGTGTCGGTGGGGAGGGGACCGCCGGGGGGCGGCGGCGCGGGGGCGGCTGCCCGCGGGGCTCCCCTCGCCGCCGGGGACGCCCGCCGGCTCTCGGCAGGAGGGTGCCCCCTTCCCTCCCCTCCCCTGCCTTTCCTCTCCCCTCCCCGCCGCTGCTCACGGCCTCTCGCCCGCGGGGGGCGGGCGGCGCTCCCCGCCAGCTGCCGCTGTCCCGAGGGCCGCCGCGCAGGGGCCCATGTCCCGCCGCCGGCCCGCCCCGACCCCCCGCCCGCCGGCTCGCCCGCAGGGGGGTCGGGAAGGGCGGCCGCCCCGCCGCCGCCGCCGCCGCCTTTAGGCCCGCGGGTCCATGCCCCGCCGCTCCGCCTGTCGCGCCTCGGCCCGAGCTAGAGCGGGGCGCGGCGGCCCGGCCTGCCGGCGAGGCCCCGCGGGCCTCGGTACGCTCAGCCGGCGGGACTCGGCCTCGCGCTCGCCTCGGTCCCGACCCGCTTCGAAGAGGGGCGAAGCGAGCGCCGCCGCGCCGCTCCTCCCCGCTCCGCTCCTGCCGGCCCGGTTCCGGCCCCGGCCCCGCTGCGCTGCTGCCAGGCGGGAGCGTCGCGTCGCGTCCCGGCGGAGCCTGCGCCGAGCCGAGCCGAGCCGGGCCGGGCCGGGCCGCGCCGCCTCCGCGCTCGCCCCTCCCTCCCGCCTTCGGGGGGCTTGTACCTCCGGGACGCCTCACGCCCGCCCCTCCGGCCGTATCCTTCCGCCGCCGCGCCGCCCGCCGCCCCCGCCGGTAGCCCGCCGCCCCTCCCTCCCCTTGCCCCGGGCGCTCCGGGTGGGCGATGGGGGGGGGGGCCGGGTCCCCGCACTCACAGGCCCCTGCCGGGACAGCCGCAGCCCTCGCCAGGCCGGCGGGGTGTCCCCTCCCCTTCCCATCACGGCCCGTGAACAGCCCCTCCTCCCGCGGCCCGCCGTACCGCTGCCGAGGTTTTCCTCTCCGTGTCCCGTCCCTCCCGGAGCTCCACCGCCCGCCGGCCTCCTCCCTCCCTCCCAGCCCGCTCCTCTGTTGTGGCTTGTCACAAGCTCTCAGGGGCAGGGAGTGTCCCTGCCTCCATCTGCACGGTATGCGGCGTGGAAAACAGGACACCGAGGAAACTCAGAGAATAAACAGCCCATTAGGACGGCGAGCGGCCAGGAGCTGCGTGCGGCTCCGGAGCCTCAGCGAGCCGCCGCCCGCGCCGTTTGCTCCCAGACCGTGCGTAGCTCCGCGTCCAGCCTCGCGTTCCCTGCATTTCCACAACACCTTTCCTTAGGCATTTTTCTCACAGGTGAAGGTGAACAAAAACCCGAGATCAGAACGAGAACTAATCCCTCCCCGTGCGTTTCCCAGCCTCCCAGAAACACTGCAGCTGGGGGCCTGTTCCTGCTCCCCTTCTCTTAGAGCAAAAAACTCCCCCCAGTACGAAAAGGTGAGCAACAGGCTATGTATTACCACACCCATTAAATACAGAATATTTGAACATTCAAATTTCAATGCATGTAGACTTCCCTCTCCTCGGCCACAGCTCCCAACCACCACATCCTTGCTGGTACATTGCTGTAACTCCATGCCATTTATGCCACGTACAACACAGCTTTAGGGAGAAGCGCCTGCCTCAGCTCCAGTTGAGACACGAACAGGATGAAGCACACTGTGACAGATCAGAAGCCAAGTTCTAGGTACATTACCCAACTCGCAATCTCATCGCCAACACAGGGGGATAAATAAGATTCTAGCCAGGCACTCGCGTCCTCAAACACCTAGGAAAAACACCTATATACCAGAAGTTCAGGAACCTCCCATGCTACTATGCCTCATGTTGCCAGGAATTAGGGTTCATGATCAGCACAAAAGCGGAATGGAAAGCAGGACGGCTCTGCTGCCAGGGAGGGTGGGCATTAATACCAGCCGCCCCAGCGCAGACAAACTTGTCAAACATCAGTCTTTCCTACCAAATGCCAACAGACCAAATTAATCTTACTAGCTAATCCCAGTCATATAGGACAGCATCCTTCTTCCCTCTAATTAATCTTACCTTGATACACTTCTTCAAAGCCAGGGCACTGGACTTGGAACGAGTCTGGAAAGATGGCTTCTGGAAACTCAGGGCCAGGTACATCACTAAGCACGCGGGACCATACCTTGCGTGAACCGGGACCCTGCTGCTCTACAACATACAGCTTTTTCATCCTCAGAGCGAAGTGAGCATGAATCAGGAAGCCAGGAGACTGATAGTCTGAGGAGTTTGTTGTTTTGAGGAAGTTCAATGCAAAGCGGGGAAGCATGGGATGAAATAATTTTCTATATGATACTTGACATATATACACAGGACATTTATACTTCCTCTTTTGGTTTCCTTTTGAGGAAGATAGAGGCTTGGGAAAAAGAAAAAAAAAGGTGGGGGTGGGGGTGGAAGACATGTAGCCACAACTGCCTCTCATTCTGCAGCTGTATGCAATACACCGGTCAGGGTAATAGAGTGACTGAATACCTCTATCTATATTTATTATGTATCTCTTTATTGCACCTTCTCTGCAATGAATCCCTCCCTACTTTTAACTTGGGGAACATCAAGTACTGTGCCTTGAGAGAAGAAAGCTCCTGGGAGACCTTCTGTTTCACGGCAGGCCCAGCATTTGCATATTAAGCCTCAATGCTGTTTTATTACTTTAATTATTTTTTATTGTGCATTACAACATAATGACAACAACAATTAGCTGGAGGAAATCCTAAAAAAAAATATATGCGAATGAGAAGGAAACTTATCCCCTGCTGCAGTAAACTGATGTAAAATTCAGCAGAGTGACAGTGATTAACATTTGCCAAAAATTTGCTCAGCATTGTCAACAGAAGAATCAGACAAAACTACATCAATGACATAACAGAAGCATAAAACCCTTACGCACATGGTTCAGTAGATTAACTCTTGCTCATAATGGGCTGCATTCACATTCTGATGTTTAATGCAACAATTAGAAAGAAAAAGCACTAAAAATGCGATTCAAAAGGAGACTCTGAAACCATAACTACTTCTCTTTTCTGCAGACGACTTCTTTGGTGGGAGCTGTTTGCATACTTATGTTAATATAAATGCCTATTTGTGATACTTCTGCTGCCTGGGCAGTTTTACAGTGTGAAATCCAGGGTCGGGATGGGGAAATCAATAAGCAATTACACTGGGAAATACCAATTAAATTTATTTTTTTTTTTATAGCTATAAAGTCCACACTTAACCTGAATTTACAGAGAGTACTGTCATACAGGCATAGATGCTCGAAGCAGAGAGCGCTTACGAACCTCATCAGTCCATGTCCCCAGGGCAAAGCACCAGTGTCCAAGACTGTTTTTACAGTCCAGAGCAGAGCTAAGCGCCTCAAGGGAGGAGGACCCTGAGGCCAGGAAGGTTGAGTCCAACGAAGGATAGCTTCTTACTTTGCCGTAAAGGATGGCGCAGAAAGGACAGATGCTCGGAGGTGCCTTCGGCGGGTCCCCTGACCTGCAGGGCCAGGAAAGGCTCCCCCCGGCTCCCAGCCCCGCACCCGAAGCTCACCTGGGGCGCTGTTGCCATCTGCTGGCACGTCCCGGAACGGCAGCAGTCCCGCACCCGCCCCCAGGCGCCGGCTGGCAGCCAGGCCCCGCTCGCACCCTCCGGCCCCTTCGGGAACGAAAGCGGTGCCAGCTCGGGGAGCTTTGGGGCGCCCTCCGGCCACCTGAGGGTCCCCATGCGGCGGCCTGAGCGGCGTTTGCACCGCCACGGGCTCAGCCCAGACAACGGCAGGAAATCAGCAAAAGCTGATGCTTTTTTTTTACGCCTTGATGCTGGATTTACCACACTGCCTTGCCTCTGATAGCTGGTGTGCTTCAAATTTTAACTGTGAACAAACAGTGAATGTAATAATTTGTCTTTCAGGAAAATTTCCCTTCACATTTCAACTTAGGACACTCAACCAGCAGAGTGACTTACCTGCGAGTGCAATGGATCTCCTGCAGACCTCACGTAAAGAAAAGCTGGTGTTGTAAAACCATGTGCTGTAAGTCAGCCGTGATGGGCTATTATTAGCTGAGTTTCGCTGACATCTATCATAAAAATTAAATGGACAAAGAGTCTTCTAACTTCTGCTACTTACAAATAATCAGTTTAAAACCAGTGATAGAACGCACCAGTATTTTGTACTGTTATTTAAACTTAACATAACTTGCTATGCCAACTGCTCTGCTGGCAAAAAAAAAAAAAAGCCAAACATGAGCTGCTTTCGTAAGGCAACAGCCAACCCTTGAGCCTTGCACAACTGGAGGGGAAAGGCACAGGGGAAAGGATTCCCAAGGCTAACACAGAAGGCAGCTAATTTCCCAAATGTGCATATGAATTTGTGACTCCTGAAGAACACATAGGACCTTGACCTTGTGTCAGGTCCTTGAACTTGAGTCAGGTAAGCCTTGCTCTGCTCTCAAGTTTAGCCTAACTTACACCTTCCTTTTTATAGTGCCCTGCCATTCAATCCAAACTCACCTAAGAACTAATGGCTGCTGCTTAGTTCAGCATCCTTCAATCCCAGGGAACTGCTCTGGCATGAGATTCTTCTGAGCCAGCTGAGAACGTGTGGGGGACTTCATTATTTGCTGAGATTCTACTTCGGAGAGTGCTGAAGATCGTAACGACACCCTGAATCAAATCCAGACATGTGTCTATCTCCTCGCCCATCCACTGAATTTTGCAGCCAGGTGCTGGGCTGATGCTAACCAGCTTCACTGTGACGTGGATGCACCCTGCTTCAGAAACTGATATGACTCATCCAACAGCCACTAACACCTCTCTGGATGCAACTCTAATCTGAAAAAAACCCGCATGAATTTGTCCTGTGCTTCACATTGCTATACAATTTCAAAGCCTTTTAACCATCTCCTACCTTAAAATAGGCACATGATTTGCCACCTAAAGACAGGCCACTTGTTCTGCATCCAGTTCACTGGAAATGCATACAGGGCTGGTCTATACTTCTAAGTCACTTGGACACAAATACAATACTTTGCTGAGACTTCGTCAAGACACAGATAGCCTAATCTATCAGAGCTTCTACTGTGACAGTGTATTACAGTTCCTAAACCTGGATAATCCACATTGCAGTAAGCATTTTTATAGCACTAAGCTTTCTTTCCATATCAGCGTAATTCAAGCAGCAACCTTTATAAGGACAGATGAAGCTGCGTTGTCATGAATTTCCTTCTTGCCCTCTGCTAGAATCCGTGTCCTCTGACTGGAGGGGTGGGAGAGAGGAAAAAAAAAAAAGAGGTATTAGTTATTAGGGTAAAATCTAAAGAGATGGAGAATAACATTATTTCTCATCACCTTGGAGGATTATCAGTTACACTGAACAGACCTTACCCTTCTGACACGATACACAATTCAAACAGCAACATAACACAAGCATTGTTGAAAACCTGTACCTTTTAACATTTGAGAAGCCACAGAAACTGACACTTTCTCCTTTCCATATGAACTTGACTACCAGTAAACCCTTCTTACTTTGCAAAAGCTTCTCCATACACATTGATCTGCTCCACTCCTTCTTAAAGTAATTTTCTAAAGATCTCTTATATGTTGCCAACTTATCAGCTGCCAAGCTCCCCCTGGAACTTGAGGGAAACAGGACAAAGCCTGCAAAAGCTAACACCTTCTCTTACACAGATTTACTAGAGCACATATTGAAGCTGACTTGGAAAGAGAAAAGTGTGGGTATATTGATATAACCAAAAGAGAGTTGCTCCTTGCCCAGAAATTGCTCATGCAATGCAAGGCTAATGCTGACTGATCCTTTCTCGGCCTCTGAAATTTGATTTCTTTGGAAACAGCAGCAGATGTGTTATTTTACTCTCAGCCAGGCTATACAAAGTCTGCAAGTATCAGGAACATACCCATGACTTCCATGAAGCTTAAAACATTCTCTCGTATTTTTTTGTCCAAGAAACAGACCTGCTGACAGCACTGTTATTAGTCTAATAGCAGACTCCAAAGCCTTAAAATGCTATGCTTTTACATCAGTGCTTGGACTACTGTTGCGAGGGAATAAAACCTTAAATATCATAAAATTGCAATTTCTTCAAATACAAATAAGGAGTTCAGGTAGAAAAAGAGGGCAGAGGACTGAAAGAAGAGGTTAATTTTATAAAGCTCTACTACAGGGACCAGCATCAGAAGCAAAAGGCAAGCAGCAGAGAAGGAATGGCTTTAAAAGAAATAATGGGAAGATTAAAAAGTGAAATAAATGATGGGGGAGAGGAGAGTGCGGATTTCTCTCTTTACAGTCAAAGCACATTTGCCCATTGACTTAAGGCTAGATTCTGGTGTAGTTATTCCTGAAGACATGAAACTTGGAAGATGCTTGCAGCTCTAAAGCAAAGCTTCAGAATGCTGCTGTACTTTCTTTTCTGCTTCTGGACTACCTCAGAGGTTAAACAAACTCCCAGGATAAATTGTTGCAGTCCCCAAGACCTCTTTATCATGCAGGCAGGCTGCTTGTAGAGTATAAACAAGCCAGCATCTCTAGAGGGCTCACTGCTACACAGCTGCTCCCCAGCACTGGAGGATTTTGAGGTAGATTTAAGCATTACATCCAAACAACTAAATTGGCTTAACTATTTATAGAACACAGTTTTTGACATGCTGGACCTCTGGTAAAATGCTGTGACCATAAGCAAGGCAGATAACTGTTCTTCACCAACACAAGACACACACTACACTACATTCAGGCTTGGCTACACACAGTTTCAGAGCTTCTGGTACAGGCCATGTGGGGCATTCCCAGCCCACAGAAATTCTTATTGGTACCTAGGTCTCTTACTGCAACTGCTGAAAGCATCACTGAAAGAAATGTTCTCCTCTCTTATTTTAGGAGCATCTTTTGAAGCAGAGCTTTTAAAAGGAGCACACAGCTTTCTAAATCACTTGACAAGGCTGTTCTGTGTGGTGGTGGCTTTCCCAGTGCTAAGCTATTGCATTAAGGGCAAAAGAAGCCCCTGTGCAAACAGACCTGAGCCCTGCACAACATCCTGCCGGCAGCTCCCACGTCCCACGGCAGATTATGTGGCACAGTCAGCCCTGCCCGGGGAGCTTCAGGGCACAAACAGAACATGATACACACAGCTTCCGGCAGCTGCACAGCCCTGCAGTTTCTCTCTGGCTCTGAATGAAGACAGCTCCCTGGTGCGTAAGCAGTAACACCACAGCAGGCACGTGGAGAGACAGACTAACACCACTCGGACCCCAGATTAAATCTGCACCTTTGCACAGTGCTGACTTTGGCTCATCTCTACAGCTGCAAGGACCCCCCAAACAAGGCAACATTAAATAATGCTAAAAGATACTCTCTTCCTATCAGCAATTCATAGGCACCAACGTTTAGTTTATTAATTATAAGAGCTCATGGTTAACGGTGTGGAAACAGAGGACAACCTTCTCCTCTATCATACAGGGCATGGAAAACCAAGGAAACACTTTTGCTCTGTGAGTTGCCTGAGGATAGGCGCATGGAAGGCCTGGGAACAAATGCTATGGAAGAAATGCACCCTGTTCAGCCAGTCAACGTGAAAGCACCTATTAGCAAACACCAAACTACTAAGAAGTCCTCAGGACAACCTCGCAAAGAAGGGTGGTTTCTCTGACTGTTAACATGTCTAAGATGCAATAATGGTGAAAGCTGTACAAGCTGTTGGCTCAGTCCCTAAAGAGCACCCACCAACCATCATTTTGTTGATTTACACTGGCAATGCTGACTCATTCGGCAATATGATACAACTTAAGAACAGCATCCAAAGAGAAAAGATAAATCCCTCATATAATTAAAATATCTTTATTTTATAAAACATAATACAAAGCATCTACACCATTCACTGGTGGAACATTAGTTGCTATTACACAGTAATTCAAACACAAGTTATTATTTCACACTAGTTCTTCAGTTTCCTTTTACAATTTGCACTAGCCATTGTGGACTAGCCTGGAGACAGGTCCCACCACGTGATCCACAGCTTGAAAGTTACAGTCCTCCTGGGTCTGTGATGCTATGCCGGAACCCACTAGACAGACTACAAGGCTTTGCTCTGAGACATCATTGGTAGCTCTACCTCATTAAGCCATTCCTAATTGCTCTTTTGTTTTCTGGTGCCCTTGTTTAGCTTCTAAAGCCTCAACATTGATCAAAGTGCCCGACTTCTTCCACCCAAGATTCCCCCCAGCTCAAAGAAGGGGACCACTCAGCCATTAAGTGCGTTATCTTTCAAAACATCTTCACACAAGCTGTTTCATAGATACCGGCAGTCACTAACTGACATCCTTATTCACCTGGGCAGGTATGGCCTGTAAAACCCCAACAGAAAAGCTGTAACCATGCATTAAGCTGCACACCAAACCTCAGAGTCTAAATCATCAGGACTGCTCAGGAAACTCTTCTTGGTGGGCAAGTCAACAGCTGCAATGAAAAATGAACAGGCTGTTTTCACCTACACTTCTCAGGACTTGCTGCTGAAAGGCCTTATTCCCTGGTCAGCCTGGCTGCTGAAACTCTTTTGGCTTGAGATTTACTGCAATCCTTTCTAGGGAAAACCCACCAGACTTCCTTTCTTCAACTTGGGAGTGTTTCTTCAACTTAGGAGTCGACCTGAACAAGAAGCAGCATGGCTGATCCTTATGCATGTGTCTAGCTCACTCCTTTTGACTCCTACCCATAAGCACCACTGCAAAACACCCTGGACTCATGCCTCTGAGGCAAGCAAGATGCTGGGAAGTGCCATGTTCAGGTGACAAGGTACTGATAGCAGGCCATAGTGAGAAGTGCTTCACTCAAAGCAACAGCATTTTGCCTTTATACAGCACAGCTTGACACAGACCACCAAGTGTTACTCAAAAGTGGCTTAGTGTTAACAAATTAAAACACCCCAACGAGGTAGGTAATACTGTACCCACTTAAGAAAGTGGGTAAGCTGAGGCAAAAAGGATCCTTGACAGGCCCCGCAGCAGCAGCACAGCTGGGAAAGAACTACAAAGCCCCAACTATCCCTTCTTGTCTCCCTTCAAGGCTCAATAGTCCTATCACCATGCTGTGCTAAGTCAGTTAAGTTTCCTTTACAGGACCAGCTCACCCAACAGTTGGCTCTGCTAATCTGAAGTACTTTGGGCTCTTCAGGTCTTTGGCTGCAACAGGCAAGGCTCACAGCAGAACTGGCACCTGCGCTGCGCTGCAGGCCTGGTGCTCAGGCTCAAACTCAGTGATCTTAAGAATGACAGCAATTACGAAGGAACAGCGCTTAAGAACATACAGTGAAATAAACATCAGAAGCTGCCAACTGAGGGACAGTTTTCCCCTGCAAATGGACCAGATAAGTAACACTTATTTTCTCTCCCAGTCAGGTTCACATTTTTTCTTAAAAAAGGCCAGATTCTGTGCCTCTCCTTTAATTAGGCTTTAAAATAAGTCTCTCTTACCATATAAAGTTCTCGTTATATTATAAAGTAACCCAGATACATCAGGAACACAGAAGTGAATTCAAACCCGGGGGTCAAGGCATCAATTCAGATGGAAAGCCAAGGTTAGGTCTTTGGGTTGAACAGGGCAGAAGACATATTTAAAGCTGTGTAGCTCTTCCACCTTAGCCACTGCCTTTTGAAGATGCATGTTGGCCACTCTTCAAACAGAAATCCCAGTTTGGATCTGAGGAAACACCCCTGTCGAAACTGGTATCTTTGGTCCTGGGGGAAATCATCAACGCTAGTTTCAAGTCTTTTTCAATCCCTTTCCCACAGAGCTTCCAGAAATTCACCTATGGTACCCTACTATCCTCAAACACTACAGCAGAGTCAGGGTTCAGATACACTGATCTGAATCTGGGATGACATTTTCAAGGGCAACAGAAGTACACACAGCCTTCACTACAAATCAGGCCCCTGACCCCTCTAGATTGCCAAAACCGGCAAGTACAGATTGTTGGCAGACGGCTGCAGTAAAACACTCTGCATTTACTTTTCTTACTTTTAAAAGTTACTTACAGCTCGGGGAAGGTATTTGTCTGACAATCTCAAGGCATGCTGTTTATTCTCAGGCTGGCTCCACAGTATGCCTGCATTTGGGCCAATCAGCACAGCAGAGGGTATTTTGGCATTCTTCAGAAAAATCAGGGTTTGGTCCATCAGCCAGAAAAACACTTACTGGCAAGTCCTGATGGGGCTTCTCATAATGGAGAGTGTTGGTCACTCTAGGAGCTAAAAGCAGTATTTGGAGGGGGCGGGTGGAGTTTTAACAGGGATGAAGAGGGAAAAAGTCAGAAAGGCGTTTCACATCAGGGGCTGTGTCTTTGGGTGTATTCACAGAGCACCTAGTCCTGCAAGGCGCCAGTGCTAATTAGAGCTTCTGGACACTACTGAAAAATAAGTTACCAATATGTTACTAAATAAGTTATTAAAAGGAATTAGAAAGGGTAGGAAACAACAACCTACCTAAAATACTGTTCTTTCTAGAGTCACACTCTAGCTCAACCACCAGAATAGTTTCTCCCAAAGGAAACATAGGGATAACGAACAAAGTGCAGATAACAACCATCATTTTGCATTTATATAGCACCCCTCAAGTAAAGATCTGAAAGTGCGTAATGCAGATGGATCAGCTCCATCACCCCCAACTCACAGATGGGGAAATAGGCACAGAGTAGAGTTATGTGACTTGCCCAAGGTCACATAATGAGTTGGTGGAAGAGCCAGGAATCCCAGCTCTGATGCAACACTAGAGCATGCTGCTTCTTAACAGTATGAAGAGTCACTCTAGCTGTCCAGCCTGTACAGGACACTGAACATGAAGATCTAGTGTTATTTTCTTCTCTCTTCCAAGATTTAGTGCTGAAGGAGTTAGGTACTAACATTACTATTTACACCTGCACCACTGGACTAGTTATGTTTAGTCTGTAAAATTAGCCCTTCTTTCACTCATATCGTTTAGTGTATGCTTATGTACACACCGAGCCAGCCTCTGCCAGGCCAAACACTGCAGATCCAATGAATCCGTGGCATAGCTCCATGGATTTCAATGGAGTTATGCCAAGGATAAACTTGGCTCCAGAATTGCTAACGTGTGCTGGCTCCTCTCCCGACAGTGGCATTTCAGGCACGATCCTCCTCTTGCCAGATCATGAACTTGACAAAGTCTTCCCTCAACATCCAGTCAGTGGTTTTTCAGATGTCCATTAGTTTTCAAGTATAACTCATCACTCCTCCGACTCCTCCAAGCATGGTATTTCTTCATGCTCTTCCGCCTAGCAAAGCGACAGATGCTGACCATGAAAACCCAGGAGACAGCGTACATGATGACGCCCCCCAGCTTAATGTACCACCTGGGTTTGGGCGAAGCAAGCTCACAGTACATCAGCCAGGCTCCCACTCCAATCCGCACCCCAGTGAAGAGGACCACGAAGAAGAAATCCACTACATCACCTGTGAAACTGTGGTAACACCCCATCTCCTTCAGGAACCAGCGGGCCTGCAGCAGCGGGTTAGTGATCTCACTACCAAAGATGACGGCATTGACCTCCGCAGCTGACTCTCCGAGTGCCAATGATGCTGTGATGCCCAAGATGCTCACCAGGTGGTGGGCCAGCATCAGGGCACCCTCTGTCTGGAAGTACACGCACCAACAAAGGTCAAAGAGGAAGTAGCCCAAGCTAAGGCACAGCACATGTACCTGAAGAGTTGTGTTTGGTGATCCTGAAACATAAAGACACCAGACAGAGCTTTAAAGTATGGAGACAACAAGCAGGCAGGATGCGAGACAAGGAAAGGGTATTCACCTTCAGCACTGGCAGGGTGGTATTAGCTTGTACTGATCACAGCTCAGCTGGAGGAGTCAGACAAGGCATAATACTACAGTTGTTAGACTAACAGCTGCACACATGTAACAGCCACACAACGTGATCACACAGTCTGCCAGATTGCAGCTGAGGAGGGCCATTACGCTAGCAAAATACAGTACCAGTCTCTCCATTTCTCTAGTACTGGCCGTCACAAAGCAGCTCAGATACCATTACAATCATCATTCCTCAAGTGGGCTGGATACTGAGGTGGTAGGAGAACCCCACTTTGCGCCATCACCTACTGGGCGACTTGGGACCACAACTTTCATTACTCACCTGGGTGACTTAAAGGCCAGGGACCATCAATAAAGCCAATGTAAGCAGAGAGACAGGTAGCAAGGATGCCATGGGTCAGTGTGACCAGCCTGCAGCTCCATTCATAATTCCGGTGCTTGTAGCGATGGCAGAACCAAGCATAGAGAGAGAGCCAGGCAAGCAGACTGCAGGCTACCCGCAGAGGCAGGGGGAACAGCATCCTGTCACAGGAACAGAAAGACAAAATGCATCAGAAGGTCTAGCCTTCAGCAGCATTAGCACAACCCAGTGCAGCATTTCACCCGTTAACATCCCAGTACTGAGCGTACAGTGCTGTTTTCTGGTGGTGCTGCTTGCTCCTGACAGTTTTTGTTCCTCTGGGGAAAGGCCTACATCAGAGCAGTGTATCCTTGAGAATTAGGGCAGATTCACCATGTGGCCACCAGCACACA